>NC_140589.1:1355281142-1356024104 GCF_964204655.1 Triturus cristatus
AGTCCCACCCTTTTCAATCTGTATGTGAGACCGTTGGCTGCGGTCGTCAAGCGGTGGGGCCTGACCATGGTCTCTTACGCAGATGACACGCAGCTGGCGGTCACACTGAGTGGGGACTCAGACCTGGGGGCTCCCAGGTTCTGTGATGGTCTGCGGGAAGTGGCTAACTGGATGAATTCCAACTGTCTCCAGTTAAACACCAAGAAGACGGAGATTATGGTGGTTGGTAAACAGGTGGCTTTGTGGGATGACAAATGGTGGCCTTCGGAGTTGGGTGTGACTCCCCACCCAGCGGCAGAGATAAAAAACTTGGGGGTGTGGCTTGATCCTTCTCTGAGTTTCATCTGTCATACCAAGAAGGTGGCGGCTTCTTGCTATGGCATCATCAGAGGACTTCGACCCATCCTCAAATTCTTTGATGCACCCACAAGACAGCTGGTGGTCCAAGCATCATTGCTGTCCAGGCTGGACTATGCCAGCTCCCTACTGGCGGGGATAAACCAGTCAGAATTTCTGCGGCTCCAGCGGGTTCAAAACGCTGCGGCCCGACTGGTGACAGGTCTGCCTAGGCGATGCTCGGTGTCCAATACTCTGCGCTCTCTCCACTGGCTCCCTGTGCAGCAGAGGATTAGATTTAAGGTTCTCTGCTTTGCATTTAAAATCCTAAAGGGTACTCCCCCACAAATCTTGGAGAAATTGCTGATCCCCTATGTCCCCTCTCGCACTCATAGATCGCTAGGCCAGAACTTAGCAGTGGTCCCGCGTTTTAAGTTGAGCAGAATTGGTGGCCGCTCCTTTCGAGTCCTGGCAGCGAGTTGGTGGAATTCTCTTCCTCCACAAATCCGGGCCATCGATGAGCTCCTTCAGTTTAGACGGGCTATCAAGACCTTTTTATTTGTTTAGCTTATCTGTTGTGTCTCGTCTCCTTTTGCCCGCTTTTAGTGCTGTGTTGTGTTCACCTTCTCAAAGCGCCAGGACGCCCCTTTGCTGGGGCAGCTGTGTGCGGTACAAATAAAAATAACATAACATAACATAACATAACAGATGAAGCACAGATGACGCAGAAGACTGGCAGGACAACGAGATCAGGAGCAGCAGGAGTCTTCCTTGGTGCAGTCCCGGTTCCTGGGCGAAGTTCCGCGAAGTCCAAAGTGCCAAGAGAATCAAAGTTGAAGTGGCTTCTGGTTAAAATCTTGCCCCACGATGAATCTGAAGAGCCACCCATAGGTAAACCCATAAGTACCCTAGGGAAAGGGTTGGGACGATTCAAGGGTCCCTCCCAGAGGAGGGGCTGGACAAAGGGGAGGATACTCCTGTGTCCTTTGTCCAGTTTCATGCCAGAGCGGGAGTCAAGGGCTCCCTGAAAAGACTCAAACTGGAGTATGCAAGGAGGGCACCAAATGTGCCCTTCAAAGCAGTCTAGTGGCTCTGGCATGCGCCCCCACCCCAGCCCAAAACACCAAATCCTGTCTGGGGAGGTGGTCACACCTCCCCAGACAGGATATCTATGGTTCTAGCTTCCCCTGCTCGAGCGTGGCGCAGCAGCAGGAGGGCAGAATTGTGTCTGTGGTCGGCAGCAGCACTAGCTTGCTGTTAGATTCTGAAAGGCTGGTACCAGGAATACAGAGGGGCATCCTAGGGGAGCCCCCCAGTACATGGGATCCAACATACAACACTGGAATCTGGGTAGGATTCCTACATGTTTGATACCAAACATGACCAGTTTCAGTGCATCCAATATAGATAGTTATCTCGTATTTGACTTTATGTCCACTATATGTATTAAATGGCTGATCGCACTCATAAAGCCTGGAAAATCGACTCCGGGGCTTGTAGAGGGACCCTGTTCATGCAGGGGTACCCTCACACTCATAAACAAGCACCCTGCCCTCAGGACTGAAGAGCCTGGCATAGGGGTAACTTATTGGTATTAAGTGTAGTGACCTCAGATATAAGGAAACGTTTATCTATGGTGATGTTTGCAAGCACCCACTCACTCAGGCTGTGATTGCAGACCTGTAGTCATAGTTTGAGTGGTCTCTCATGGGTGGCATAATTCATGCTGCAGCCCATGGGAGACCCCTGGTGTACCTATGCCCTTGTTACCTTAGTATCATTTACTAGGGACTTACATGGGTACACCAGTAGAGAAAGTACCAAATACTTACCATAGTCAAATTTAGGAAGGAAGCACAGTGACTGGGGTCCTGATTAGCAGGATCCCAGTCAAGACTAGTAAGAAAACAGAATAACACCAGCAAAAAGTGGGGGTAACCATGAAAGAAGATCCCAGAAGATGCAGCTGTGATCTTGAAACTAGGGGATGTGCCCTGCTGGAGGCATGAAAGGGTGTGTAAGTAAGCCCTTCTTCTAATTGCTTCTTCTCTGAAAGTCAAAGTCATTTTGCTACTTATATGGCAAATTATACTTCTTAAGGAGACTTTTGAATTATTAAAAAGTTTTAAATGTTAGATATGTTTGTGTGAGAAAATAAAAGCAAACAACAGCCATAATGCACTATTGTCAGTTCTCAAAGCAGTCACAATTTTTTCATAGTAACTGGTTTGCAATGTGAGAGACGTTTTGAGATCTCGTGGAACTGCTCATCTGTCACAGAGCAAAATTAATCATTCAGTACTATTAAGACAGGATTCTATTTGCAACTCCTTCCGGAAGGGCTGGAAATTCAAGGAAAGTGGCCTGCGAGGGAACAGAAGCCTAGAATCCCTACATTCATCATCACAAAATATAGATTTTTTCTCTTATTTGATTGCAGCCCACTTCCCTTAAAGGATGAACGGTTGCAATACACATTAAGCATTGGCAAAAGCAATAGGTCTGGCATGAGCAAGCCTGCAATGTTTTTTTTCTAATTTATGTTTTTTGAAAACATTTGCAATAGGCAATATGAGCTTGAAAGTTGAAAGTGTAAAAATGCAGCCATCTAACGATGGCAGAATACGTTCGCAAGAAAATAAGTGAAAAATGACTCATCGCAAAAATACATTAAAGAAATTATAGCAGAAATGAAAAGAAGTGGCATTTCACATGCCCACAAGCAAAATACTGTAGTTCTCAGTAAAAAGATCCAATGGCTGAAGCGCCAAGTGAAGAACAACAGAAATGCATGAAATAATATCAACATAGGTGGAGGAATGAGGGACCAAACAATGAGCAGCCTGTGTGCCGAACAGGACACAGGTAGTTGAGACATGGACATGTGCTCAGCACAACAGAGGTAGAATGGGAACATGGGAAAGTGTATAGTGTGGTAGCAACTCCTTCCACACTTACAACATGCCTGGGTCCATGTGTGGCACCCACCAAACAAGACACTGACACTAGGAGGGAGTAGCAACACATTTATTTCCTGTGTTTGGCTATGGCCTGGATCCCATTGCAAGACGGCAAAGCAGCAATTTGCATAAGGGGGTCAATGGACCTCCTATGCACCAATGGACATTGCTCTATCCATGCAGAGCAGTGGAAGTACTTCACTGGCAAGGCATGAAGTGTTTGTGTTTTAAAGGAGAGTAGATAAGTGTAGGAGGCTGGCTTAGTACATGGTGCACACTTATTTAAGTGAAGCACCTTGCACTAACTCAGACAACCCGTATGGTGATTTTAGTGGTCTTAGACACCATAGAAAGCTCTCTAAGTTGTAGCTGTGGAGAGCAACCTTCAGGCTTAGTCCAGAAGGAGTGTTAAGCAGCTTGTTTTACCAGACCTAATCACATAGTGTAGGTTAATCGAAAAAAAACCACACAGTGTAGTTATAAAAATAGTTATATTTATTATACACACTCACTAACACATTGGTTAATCTCCTACCCGGAGATATCAACACAATGCACACAATATTTCAAATGTAAAACAGGTAAGTAAGCACAAATACACAGTGGTCTCCAGGGGGGAGACCAAACCATATGCTAAAGATGTGGAATGTGAACTGCGACCGAATATGCGACTTGGATTAGAAGACTCAGAAGAGCTGGGGACACAAGGACCCACCCAAGGAAGTACCCAGGAACACCACAGAGGCTGTGTGCAGAGTTGAAACATGGCTGCGTATTCACTGCAAGTCATTGGGAAAGTCACGATTGCAGTTTTTGAGAAGAAGGACCCTTCCCAGTGGACCCTGAAGAAACCCTGTGAAAGATAGAAGATTGGAGAGTAACCCCACACGTGAATACCCCAGGAACCAGGATACCTACACCAGGGAAGCCGGGTGCATAGGTGCGAAGTGAACGTCGGAAACCATTGTAGACCACAATGGAGGGCTTCAGAAAAGATGCTGCTGGCGAAGAAGGTGAAAGAGTCCGGTGGAATCCAAGGATGGATTCTTGAAGAGAAGTACCTGGAGGCAAAGAGGACAGAGTCTGTGCCACTCAGAAGTGACCAGGAGACATGGAACACCAATGACCACCAATAGCAGAAGATACAGGAGTCAAGACAGTGACCTTGTTGCTGCAGCTGTGAGGACCAAGCGATGCTGTGGAAGACCAGGAGCCGCTCAGGAGCTGTCTTATGTCGGAAGTCAAGAGCAAGGGGGTCGTGCTTGGCGGGAGCACCAGTAAGCCTTGGCAGCAGCAACAGACATGGTAAACAAAAAAGGTGCAGCGTTGGGACCTGCAAGGTCCGAGGGCCTAAACAAGTGCAGATGAGTCAGAGCAGGTCCCGAGCAAGCAGGGGAGCCCACTGAAGCCAAAGAAGACCCTCAAGAGGACCCACAGGCCGAAGGCACAGGAGTCGCAAGAGGAACTTGAGCAGCTCACCAAAGAGGCAGGCCCACGGTGCAGAGCATTCAGTGAGAATGAAGATCTTGGCATGAAGAGATGCTGGAGACTGAAGCTTCTTGGAGCCAGAAGATCTCTGAAGGACGACAGCGCCAACAAGCCTTGGCAATGGCAAGTCGACGTGGTGCACAGTGGTTCAATTCCAGCAATTCAAACGAGGGATACTGGCCTCAAACTTGCTGAGAGGACAGGTCAGGCCTCGAGGGAGTTGCAAAACCATCATCTGTGTTGCTGGGCCTTTCGGAGTCCGTGGGAGCAGCAGACTGGTCACCTTCATTGTGGTGCCTGCAGATGCAATGGAGTGACTCCCTCAATCCAAGGGGGATTACTTTGGGTGTCCTTGATGCCCACTGGCTTGGAGAAGAGCCTAGATCCCGCCGTGGCTCCAGGACTCTGACTCCTCGACAATTAACCTAGCCTTTCCCCCAGAGTATGCTATTTTCACTTTAAATCGGACGACTAGAGGTGGAGGTATTGCGATGGCCACCAAACGGTGTTATCCCTGCGAGTGGAAAGCCGCTGAACTTTTGGGGTGTGAGGGTGCCCTATTTAAAATAGCGTTTAGTCACCAGTTTACCTTCTCTGGGCTATTAATTTACCGGCCTCCGGGCTGTGACTCTGTTTTTAGGGCTGCTCTTCCTGAGTATATTAGCATAGAGGCACTAGGATGCGCAAATTTTAATGTTGTGGGAGATCTTAATCTCCATTTGGACTGCCCTTCTTTACCCTCTATTAGGAGCTTTCTGGCGGATCTTGAGGCTTTACAGCTCTCGCAGATGATTACTTTCCCCACACATAAAGGTGGTCATACTCTTGACCCGTTCTTCACAAATCTAGAAGGACTCAGAGTTCTTGGTCCCTCCCAGTTGGTCTGGACAGACCACATGCTGGTGAAAACGGCATGCTCTTTGTCTGACTCTCCTTTTCTATCTCAGGATAGACTTGTTCTTAAATGACACTAGAACAAATTAAGACTGGAGGATTTTTACCATCAGCTCGAGAAGGTTCCTTTAGGTCCGCTCACCGAGGTCGATTGTGGATACGACTCCTTCTGTGAGTGGATATCTGGTGCCCTCGATTCTCTGATTCCTATGTGTTCGTCCAAGTGTCACCGGAAGGAGCCGAGCCCTTGGTATGACACTTCCTTGGCATCTCTTAAGAGGGCCTGTAGACAGGCCGAAAGATTATGGAGGAAGTCGTACGACCCAGATCTGAAAATATGTTATCTGGCCAAGGTCAAGATTTATCACAGGGCAGTGTGTCAAACTCGCGCTTCCTTTTATGCTCAACAGTTTCAGAACTCTGCCAATCCATCGAAACTTATTTTTAAAGTATTAAAGGACTTGATGGCGAAGAGAGCAACTGCAGTGGAAATATGCTCGGACTCACATTGTGAGGGTTTGGCCTCTTTCTTCCATGAAAAAGTGCAAGCCATCTATCGCACTTTCCCAACGGGTTCCCTGATGCTAGAGCAGGTTGGTCGCACCTTAGGTGAGGGGGAATGTCTTTCCATCTTACCCCCCTTATCTCTGGAGGTGTTTGACTTTCTCAGAGCCAAAATCGAGTCTGGATCTCCAGCAGACCCGCTGAAACCGGCCCAACTCAAGACCCTGGCACCGGTTTGCCGTACCCCGGTGCTGTCCTTGATCAACCTGTCTCTCTCTTCTGGAGTGCTTCCCGTTAGATGGAAGCAGGCAGTAGTCACGCCAATTCTGAAGAAGGCGACCCTTAACCCCCTTAAACCTGAAAGCTACCGCCCTATCTCCCTTCTCCCTTGGGCCACGAAAATAGCGGAGGCCCATGTGAATGCCACTCTTACAGACCATCTTGGTAGGCTTAACATTCTCGACCCTACCCAGAACGGGTTCCGTGCAGGTCACAGCATGGAGACGGCCCTTCTCTCGATGGTCGAGCACCTGCGTTCCGTGCTGGATTCCGGTCGGACGGCGGCACTACTGTTATTAGATCTTAGTGCCGCCTTTGACACGGTCTCGCACGGGATTCTGATTCGGCGTCTTGAGGAGGTGGGCGTTTCTGGCTCCGCCTTGCACTGGTTTCGTTCCTTCCTTACGGATAGGTCATTCCAGGTGGCGATCCCGCCCGGTAAGTCGTCATCCTACCCGCTAGACCAGGGAGTCCCACAGGGGTCTTCACTGAGTCCCACCCTTTTCAATCTGTATGTGAGACCGTTGGCTGCGGTCGTCAAGCGGTGGGGCCTGACCATGGTCTCTTACGCAGATGACACGCAGCTGGCGGTCACACTGAGTGGGGACTCAGACCTGGGGGCTCCCAGGTTCTGTGATGGTCTGCGGGAAGTGGCTAACTGGATGAATTCCAACTGTCTCCAGTTAAACACCAAGAAGACGGAGATTATGGTGGTTGGTAAACAGGTGGCTTTGTGGGATGACAAATGGTGGCCTTCGGAGTTGGGTGTGACTCCCCTCCCAGTGGCAGAGATAAAAAACTTGGGGGTGTGGCTTGATCCTTCTCTGAGTTTCATCTGTCATACCAAGAAGGTGGCGGCTTCTTGCTATGGCATCATCAGAGGACTTCGACCCATCCTCAAATTCTTTGATGCACCCACAAGACAGCTGGTGGTCCAAGCATCATTGCTGTCCAGGCTGGACTATGCCAGCTCCCTACTGGCGGGGATAAACCAGTCAGAATTTCTGCGGCTCCAGCGGGTTCAAAACGCTGCGGCCCGACTGGTGACAGGTCTGCCTAGGCGATGCTCGGTGTCCAATACTCTGCGCTCTCTCCACTGGCTCCCTGTGCAGCAGAGGATTAGATTTAAGGTTCTCTGCTTTGCATTTAAAATCCTAAAGGGTACTCCCCCACAAATCTTGGAGAAATTGCTGATCCCCTATGTCCCCTCTCGCACTCATAGATCGCTAGGCCAGAACTTAGCAGTGGTCCCGCGTTTTAAGTTGAGCAGAATTGGTGGCCGCTCCTTTCGAGTCCTGGCAGCGAGTTGGTGGAATTCTCTTCCTCCACAAATCCGGGCCATCGATGAGCTCCTTCAGTTTAGACGGGCTATCAAGACCTTTTTATTTGTTTAGCTTATCTGTTGTGTCTCGTCTCCTTTTGCCCGCTTTTAGTGCTGTGTTGTGTTCACCTTCTCAAAGCGCCAGGACGCCCCTTTGCTGGGGCAGCTGTGTGCGGTACAAATAAAAATAAC
This sequence comes from Triturus cristatus, assembly GCF_964204655.1. Taxonomy (NCBI): domain Eukaryota; kingdom Metazoa; phylum Chordata; class Amphibia; order Caudata; family Salamandridae; genus Triturus; species Triturus cristatus. Next base: position 1,355,289,117 of record NC_140589.1, read on the forward strand.
ATAACATAACATAACATAACAGATGAAGCACAGATGACGCAGAAGACTGGCAGGACAACGAGATCAGGAGCAGCAGGAGTCTTCCTTGGTGCAGTCCCGGTTCCTGGGCGAAGTTCCGCGAAGTCCAAAGTGCCAAGAGAATCAAAGTTGAAGTGGCTTCTGGTTAAAATCTTGCCCCACGATGAATCTGAAGGGCCACCCATAGGTAAACCCATAAGTACCCTAGGGAAAGGGTTGGGACGATTCAAGGGTCCCTCCCAGAGGAGGGGCTGGACAAAGGGGAGGATACTCCTGTGTCCTTTGTCCAGTTTCATGCCAGAGCGGGAGTCAAGGGCTCCCTGAACAGACTCAAACTGGAGTATGCAAGGAGGGCACCAAATGTGCCCTTCAAAGCAGTCTAGTGGCTCTGGCATGCGCCCCCACCCCAGCCCAAAACACCAAATCCTGTCTGGAGAGGTGGTCACACCTCCCCAGACAGGATATCTATGGTTCTAGCTTCCCCTGCTCGAGCGTGGCGCAGCAGCAGGAGGGCAGAATTGTGTCTGTGGTCGGCAGCAGCACTAGCTTGCTGTTAGATTCTGAAAGGCTGGTACCAGGAATACAGAGGGGCATCCTAGGGGAGCCCCCCAGTACATGGGATCCAACATACAACACTGGAATCTGGGTAGGATTCCTACATGTTTGATACCAAACATGACCAGTTTCAGTGCATCCAATATAGATAGTTATCTCGTATTTGACTTTATGTCCACTATATGTATTAAATGGCTGATCGCACTCATAAAGCCTGGAAAATCGATTCCGGGGCTTGTAGAGGGACCCTGTTCATGCAGGGGTACCCTCACACTCATAAACAAGCACCCTGCCCTCAGGACTGAAGAGCCTGGCATAGGGGTAACTTATTGGTATTAAGTGTAGTGACCTCAGATATAAGGAAACGTTTATCTATGGTGATGTTTGCAAGCACCCACTCACTCAGGCTGTGATTGCAGACCTGTAGTCATAGTTTGAGTGGTCTCTCATGGGTGGCATAATTCATGCTGCAGCCCATGGGAGACCCCTGGTGTACCTATGCCCTTGTTACCTTAGTACCATTTACTAGGGACTTACATGGGTACACCAGTAGAGAAAGTACCAAATACTTACCATAGTCAAATTTAGGAAGGAAGCACAGTGACTGGGGTCCTGATTAGCAGGATCCCAGTCAAGACTAGTAAGAAAACAGAATAACACCAGCAAAAAGTGGGGGTAACCATGAAAGAAGATCCCAGAAGATGCAGCTGTGATCTTGAAACTAGGGGATGTGCCCTGCTGGAGGCATGAAAGGGTGTGTAAGTAAGCCCTTCTTCTAATTGCTTCTTCTCTGAAAGTCAAAGTCATTTTGCTACTTATATGGCAAATTATACTTCTTAAGGAGACTTTTGAATTATTAAAAAGTTTTAAATGTTAGATATGTTTGTGTGAGAAAATAAAAGCAAACAACAGCCATAATGCACTATTGTCAGTTCTCAAAGCAGTCACGATTTTTTCATAGTAACTGGTTTGCAATGTGAGAGATGTTTTGAGATCTCGTGGAACTGCTCATCTGTCACAGAGCAAAATTAATCATTCAGTACTATTAAGACAGGATTCTATTTGCAACTCCTTCCGGAAGGGCTGGAAATTCAAGGAAAGTGGCCTGCGAGGGAACGGAAGCCTAGAATCCCTACATTCATCATCACAAAATATAGATTTTTTCTCTTATTTGATTGCAGCCCACTTCCCTTAAAGGATGAACGGTTGCAATACACATTAAGCATTGGCAAAAGCAATAGGTCTGGCATGAGCAAGCCTGCAATGTTTTTTTTCTAATTTATGTTTTTTGAAAACATTTGCAATAGGCAATATGAGCTTGAAAGTTGAAAGTGTAAAAATGCAGCCATCTAACGATGGCAGAATACGTTCGCAAGAAAATAAGTGAAAAATGACTCATCGCAAAAATACATTAAAGAAATTATAGCAGAAATGAAAAGAAGTGGCATTTCACATGCCCACAAGCAAAATACTGTAGTTCTCAGTAAAAAGATCCAATGGCTGAAGTGGGATGACCCACTTCTTAATGCTGTGTGATGTGGTGAGCGGAAGTCTAATGTGAGTGACGGTTTCACAGACCAAGGAGGAGAGGAGTTGGCCTAACGGCTAGGGCGCTCGACCTGGGACCTGGCAAACTGGGTTCGAGTCTCGGTAATGACGCTGAACAACCTGTGATTCTGGGCAAATCACTTAGGGGCATATTATCAAGCACAGCGTTAAAATTGTCGCCACTTTACCGGCAGAAAACTGCCACTAAAGTGGCGATAATGGATTTGATAATATGCCACAGAGAATTCCAATAGAAGCCCATGTTGACACCAGAACATGGGCTTCTATTGGAATTCTCTGCGGCATATTATCAAGTCCATTATCGCAGCTTTAGCAGCAGTTTTCTGCCGCTAAAGCGGCGATAATTTTAACGCCGTTTCTTGATAATATGCCCCTTAATCTCCCCGTGCCTAACAAAAAATGAATGTGTGTCCTCATGTAACGTAACTGGTGCTATGTAGAGCGCTCTGATACCTGATTGGATTCGGGTCAAGTTCGCGCTATATAAAACTCTGCAAAAAAAAATAGATTGAGAAAGCTGATGGAAACCTCTTGTAAGTAATGTCTTTTTTGTCATGAATCTTTGGAAAACATGGGCCTGCCCAGACAGTTGAAGCTGTCTCTATGACAGACTAAGAAGTGGCACAATGTGAAGGCCACTTGGGGGGCACCCGGACTGCTGTCTGCCCCTCCAACGCCCGAGCCACAGTCACAAAGTGGAAGTTGCCTGTGATGGGCAGCTTTTAGTTGGCAAATGCGGTACCACTCCTTTTTTCAAGTCACTATGCACACCAATGATTTGTGACCACAATCACCTTTGATAAATGTCACCACCATTGATAAATTTCTTTGCGATACATAAATAAACTTTAATGTGAAATACAAAGAAAAGATAGTAAACAGACTAATCAAAAGGACTCCTGTGGATGGTCCACAGGGCCTTTGCAGTGCCTTTATCACATTGAGCTACAGATATGGCAGTCACAGTGCATGCGGATAGTGGGTAACATCATAGTTGGCAGCAGGCGGGCTACAGACGCTCTTGCAGGTTGGACTTTCATGGGCCATGCTAATATAGGGCTGCTGGTATCAGAGTACAGAATGACAGATCAAGCAAGATTCACCAGGAAAGAGTCCCATTTTCCTCATAATTAGAGAGCTGGTCTTTCAGCTTGTATATTACTCTCTCATGGGCAGTTGTTTAACTGACCACCTCAGACGACTCCAGAAGTGTCGGCGATAAGGAGGATTTCCATTTGGGCAGTATGCACAGGTTAGCCAATGTGAGGGATGTGGCTAGGCCCAGTTTGTTGTGAGAATTCATTCCCTCCACCTCTTCAGTGTGGTGTAGTAGAGCTAGCTCAACTGATGGTTGGATGTCGCATGCCTTAGGGCAGTCGAGCATCCACCAGATGCCTTCCCGACAGGGTTGCAGGAGTGGCCAGGACTCCAGGATATGAATGAAGGCCCCACCTGGTAAGCAACAGAGTCAGCAGTCATCACAGGTAGAAAGTCTAGCTTTTTTCAGTTTATTCGGAGCCAGTACCATTGATGAAGAACCTTAACGTATCCAATTGGTAGTCTTGCTTCCTGTGGTCCTTTCTTGTGGGAGGACAGCAATTGCAACCCGTTGTCCTCAGAGTCAGTCCTTTGGATGACAGGAGACCATTTATGCCGATGTATGGATCTCATGGGTTCCTCAATGATCAGTCCACACACGCCTTCTTATGATGGCCCGAACGCGTTAAATAGCAAATGGGGGACAGTGTTTGTCCGGAGTGGTGCTTATCCCTCCTAAAACCCTTCACCTTTTGTCAGAAGTATTCTCCTTCTTCTAGCCACTCCCCCTTGTCCCTCCCACATTTACTACTAGATAGTATACCTACTTGAGTATAGATGTCTGCAGTTTGGATGGAGATCTTTGCACATAAGAGATACAATAGGCGGGCGCATAGACCTTTGCAAAAAGGTTTGTGAATAGCATTTTGTAGTCAGTGCTTCATTTGAGCCGGTGGTTTCATCTGCTCAGCACCGGCACTTAATTGTCAACACCAGACTTGTGACAGTCTGTCACAAGGTGGTGCTGTCTGGCTAATCTAAAGATGACCAGAACAACAATTAATTACTAATCCAATATACATTAAAAATGACTGTTACTTGCAGCCCAAGCCATTCTAACAGCGTTGGGGGCCTGGAATAGTCCGAATTGTCACACTTGTAGGAGTGTGATGGTAAGTAGTTGTGTTGTTACTGTCATTGGCAGCATGACAGGGGCAATGTGTGCTGCAAGGTGCAGTGGCCTCTTGATGAGAGCCCTGGCACTTATTTTTCTACTAATTAAGCACTGTTTGTATTACATTAGTAGCATTAATGTAATGCTACTAACGTACCACCAAATGCAGTTTGTAAATAGGCCCCATAGTTTCCAAACTTTTTGTTAAAGAACACCACTCTGTTTTACGTCAAGTGCTTTCCCTCTTGCAACTTGTAAATCATAAATTGAATACCAGCACTGAATAGGTGCATGCCCCATTTCTTTGAGGAAAAACACTTAGGGCCACAGTCATCAAAGTATGGAATTGCGCTTCCTAAATAGTGACTTTTAGGGAATCGCTATTTAGGAATCGCAATTCCTTATGCATATAGGAATCGCAAAAAAAATTGTGATTCCTACAAATTCCTTAATAGCGACTCGCAAATCGCGACTCGCTATTAAGGAATGCCTTCCCATTCATTCCTATGGGCCTAGAGGCCCATAGGAATGAATGGGAAGTCATTCGCAATTTGTGAGTACCAAATAGGTACTGGCAAATTGCGAATGCAATTTGAAGGGTGCTAAGGGGCTTAAAGACCACCCTGCTGCACCCCCAAAAATGTTATGTTTGTAAACGTGGTGCACACATATGCCCTAAGGGCATATGTGTACACCACATTGCACTTTGAAAAATGCACTTTTGTGCGTTTGTCAAAGTTTTTGCAAATTACTATCAACTTGCAGTTCATGGTAATTAGCGTTTCCTAAATGCGAAGTCGCATTTAGGAAAGGCTTGATGCATCCCAAATAGGGAATCGCGATTTGCGATTCCCTAAAAGCATTCGCAATTTAGGTAATTTCAAAAATATGGGTTTTGGGTTGATGCCTCCCAATTGGCAAAATACCAGTCGCAAAGGGGCCGATTCTGCGAATCGGCCCGTTTGCGACCGGTATTTACCTTGATGCATGTGCCCCTTAGTCCCCACTGTGATGTTTTAGCTTGCCCACCATATTTAACATTTTCCATAATAATTATGCTAAAATATTACAATCTTTCCCAAAAAGTATTTTACCCAAGGGAAGATCATGAAACGTTTGAGCAGCAGGGTTAGGCCACCTAGTGAGCCACAAATAGAGATTGGCAGACTGTCCTGCAGCCAGTGGAAATTGGCTCCCTGCCGAGATTTGTGGGGCGATCGACCACCAAGGGAGGCAAACATCTTATATGCCCTGTCATTTAGGTTCCCCTAATCACCCAACTACCCTTCAATACAGAATGGCACTGTGAACTTTACCCATTCTAATAGTTGGCCTTTATCTGCTAAAGTTTTTGTGCCTGGTCACATAACGCGTTCACGGGCCTTTATAATGGTTATTGGCACTGATTTTTGCGTCATGCAGAAAACTTTAGTGAATGAAGGTCTCGGTATTAAAAAATTGCGACGTCAGCTTGCCTGCATACGCATTGTTGATGAGTCAAACTTGTTATCTAGCGCCATGAAACTATCTTGAGTTAGTGCTCCGGGCTCTCGGCGCACTCTGTAGATATAACCTTCATATGCGCGTACAAATTAGAACAACATATTTTTGTTTGGGTTGCTTCTGTCCTCCAGTCAGGCGTATCGCTCTCTGGGCAAAGTTTTAACATAAATAATCAGGCTGGCAGCACGCCTTGCTGGCCTAACTCTTGTTCTGAATGTAAATGTTTCGTCAAACAATTTGTACATCTGGCGATTGCTTTAATTATGTTATTCCTGGGTTTGGCCCAGGATATGGTAGATGAACTGAGGCCCTTTCTGCCTCTGATCTCCCGGCAGTCGTCGCAGGCCTGGTCTTTTCCAAGCTGGCGCGGGGCCACGAGCCAATCCCCATACTTCCCGGCCGCCATGCTCACCCCACACACACAAGTGACCCACTGTTTGCAGCCGGGGCAGAACCTGCCAATTAGACCGGTCACGAGCTAGTAAAGCTCATTACGGCACACACGGCTCCGATTGCCACAGTTTTCCTGTTTCAAATAAAATCCAAAGATACGTTTAAATCTGGTCATAATTTTCTTCTACAGAGTAGGTCAGTTCTTTTACACAGCTATATATAATAATATCCTTCATAATAATGGCCCGAGAGATTAAATTAGCTCCTCAATAGTGGTTGGCTGTAGGTATCTTTGTTCTGACCAATGAAAACTGAGATTGTTGCAGGCTATGGGCCTCCTTACCTGTTCCCGGATTTAGGTGTGGAGGTAGGCCAGAACCGGAATCTCTGATTGCAGCTGTTGTCCCAGCACCAAAATCAAGGGATTACAAGTAATTTCCCTTGGAATGGGGATTAACACGCAGACTCGGAAATACCAGGGTCTATTTTGCATGTTTTTCTCCTTCTTGTGTATACAATGGACACAAATTCTTGGATTTTGAGAAGGTGGTACACAGGACCGGACTGGGAACTGAAACTGGCCCTGGCAAACTGCTCGGCCACCCCCCCCCCCTGAGGTGGAGGGCGGGAGTGCGACCGAGCTGTTTGTTAGGTCCGGTTTCAGCCGATTTTGTTACAGGGGGGCGATATTGCCGGCCCGCAGTAACTAAGCCAGCCCCCACCATGGCGACCCACCGGGGAAACGCCCGGTGCCCGCTATGGCCAGTCCGGCCCTAGTGGTACATGTGTGTGGTGACTGTTTTCAGGCCGGTGATATTGTTGTGGATGGGAAGGCAGAGTCAGTGAGGGGAGAGCTTTTGTTGCTTGTCTCTTGCTGCCTTTGCAGCCTGGTCGCACCTCCATTGAAAGGTCAGTGTCTGGTGTTTCTGGACCTGGAATTATTGAGTTTGGAGCAGTAGTGGTTGCTGCCGATCGTTAGTGGTGGGCTGGGGTGGGGGAGTGCAGGGCGGAACAAAATATTATTAAAAAAACACTTACCTGGGCAGGCTGGCCACCGCCTCTTCTCCGTCCTCTTCTTCCTGTCTCCGCAGGCTGCAGGAAGGAGCAGAAAGCATCTGGGCTCCTAGACTCAACATAGCCAATCACAACGCTGCAATGCAGCATTGTTTTTGGTCTAAGCGCCGAACCATGGTGCTCAAACGGGGACTGGGAGGCTTTGCATGTTCCTCACCAGGCTGTGTAAAGCAAGCCTAGTGGGGAAGATTCAAAGTGCGCAAGACTGTTTGGGCAGCCAAGAGGGCCGACCAATCAGTCATGCGCACTTAAGGAGTGCAAACCACTCCTCTCCCTGCTCTGGCCAGCCCCGACCTGCCCCGCGAGCCACTCACTTCAATAGGAAATATAAAATGATAATAACGATACATTATTATCATTTTATTTTTCCTATTGAAGTCAGTGGGGCGATGCTTTTCCACGTAAGCGGAGGAGCCACCACTGGTCTGGAGTTCGGAAGACCCAGTGATTCTGGGCCTAGAGAAATTGGAAAAAATAGAATGGTGTGGAGCAGAATTCCCCCAGGATACTACTTCAGGAAACTCAGAATGAGGGCCTATTTCTAAACGGGTCATCTGAGTTTCACCAAAACTTGAATGGAGGCAGTCTTTTGCATTCCGCAAGGTTCTTTACTCTGGCTGTCGTGTCTTTTATTAACAGGCTGGGATGGATGTATGGATGGAAGGGTGGATACACGTAGGTTTCAAATGTGGGTAGTTTCCTTTCCGTTTTTGGTGGTTCTGGTTACTTTGTAGGATAATACCTAGCACATCCATTCAGCCTGCCATCCGTCCATGGTCTCCTCCATCGTTGCTAGCTTGGAATCTCTTATCAATTTAACATTCACTAGTTTTTCGATGCCTTACATTTCCTCACAATAAGCTTTTTCAACTATGAATCCTCTCTAGAACTATAACACTGAAGGACTAGCTACCAATTTTTATTTGGATGTTCCTAAACCTCAAGTGGTATGACCATGGCATTGAAAAAATATTAGCTACATATTTTCTTTCTTTCTTTCTTTCTTTCTTTCTTTCTTTCTTTCTTTCTTTCTTTCTTTCTTTCTTTCTTTCTTTCTTTCTTTCTTTCTTTCTTTCTTTCTTTCCTTGTAAAAGCTCAGTTGTCATTGAAATAGTGGCAGTGGATCCAGTGCAGGATGCTGTGTAGCATGGCTAAAAACATTGAAAAAGCCAATAGGTCACAAAGCCCGATTGGCTTTGCCAGTGCTTGTTTTATTGGGGAATAGGGGAAATAGTTCAGCCACTCTGGCACAGCATTTTGGGATTGTTAGTGGACTTCACATGCTTTTTGTCACAAAGAAGAAATGTACGTGCTTTTTAGGTCGAGCCTTAGTGCAGCGCACATGCACTGCCCTAAGGAGAGGGCCTCTTGGAGCTGGCCACCACTTTTCACAAACTCGTGCGGGTTTTTTCAGCATTATTTTCATTGGCCTTTGCGTGCGTCTTAAAAAAAAGACAGCATGCAATTGGGTAAAGGCGGTGTCCCGCCTTTCCCAGCCAATGTAACCGCTCACGGCCTAAGGCTTGCGGTTACCCGCACGGGCGCCATTTGTTTTGAATTATCATGCCCAGACATGGGTGCGATAATTCAAAACAGATGGCCTGGTGCTCGCTCTCACGCCCTCTTTTGTTTCCCTCTCGTGCGCGCACACCACTCGTCGGCTTGTTCTTGCCTGCCTCATATCTCCCCTCCCTTATTGTAGCAAACCCTTGTCAAGGGTGGGTGGCCCTTTGCATACTGCAGGCTGTGGCTTTCGGGGTGTCCCTGACGAGTAATTATGAGGTAAATTGCATGTTACACTTGTTCTAGGCATAACAAGATAACGTGATGTGCCCAGAATCACAGGATGGTGAGCCGAAGCCGGGATTCGTGGTTCCCCAGCTCCGAGGGTGGCAGCTGAAACTGCCGGGCCCCCTCCCTCTCCTGCCTCACAATGTCTGCCCTCTGACATTATGGATAATTCTGTTCGGTGTTTTGCCACCCATGGCTGCATCGATAATGATGTTCTCTTTTGCTTGCTCACAGTCTGTGGCACTGCTTCATGTGTGTTGCTCTCTCTTTCGATACGTGTTTGACACAACCACTCTTTTGTTATATTCGTTTATCATATTTCCTGCTGGAGTATTTCATTATCATAAGCTCCGTCCATATGTATTTGTTTTGCTGATGCCATATGTTTTTTAATGTATTGTCTGTTTTGCATACTTGGCCTGATTGCACCGGAGTGCTTTACAAAAAACAGACTAGTTACACTTGTTCTAGGCATAATGAGATAACGTGATGTGCCCAGAATCACAGGATGGTGAGCCAAAGCTGGGAGTCGTGATTCCTCAGCTCCGAGGGCGACAATTGAAACTGCCGGGCCCCCTCCTTCTCCTGTCTCACAATGTCTGTCCTCTCATATTATGGTTAATTCTGTTCGGTGTTTTGTCACCCGTGGCTGCATCGATAATTCTGTTCTCTTTTGCTTGCTCGCTGTCTGTGGCACTGCTTCATGTGTGTTTGATAGAGCGCCACGTTATTCTGAAATTTGTAGGGGTGCATCATATTCACTGTTAGTCCGCACCCACATATTAATCGAAGTAGTATTAAGATGTGACGTAGAAATGTATCATTAGAGTCGCTTAACATAGGTGTGATTAGACGCGTAACCATGTTTTTCATGAAGAGAAATGTCGTAGATCATTGCAATGTATTTTTTAGTCAATGCATAATGATTGGTTTCGTGTAATGCAATGTATTAGGTTTAAACATGTACCATATTAAAGTTGCACGTGTAGCTTGCTTATTCACGTATAAGAATAATTAAATTAATGCTTATAGTGAGACTTCAGAAATGTGTGTTTAAACAGTATGTTTTAGGAGTGTGTTTAAATTGTGTGTAAAGGCCTGATCGTATATACGTTTAAAGAGAAAGGCCTGTTAATTTCTTATGTTAGCTACATGCTGTAGGTCTAAAATGATTTCCCTTGGTAAAGGCTTTGGGTTTCAGGATGATGGAAAATCTTAGAGAAGTGAAAAGTTTTTGGTTCCCATGTTTCTGTTGCAGGTGCAAGGACATTTAGCTCGTTAGAGAGACTAGGTCTTTGTTTTAGGAATTAGGATGGTACGAGAAGCCAACAGGGGAATACATTGGCATTTACAGATGATACTTTCAGCGGAGAAGGTGCCTGGGATCCAAGATCAAGCTAACCGTTGTTGGATGGGATACAAGTTTCACTGGAAAAGTACTGGAAGAAGACCTGGCCGAAGAGGTGTACCGAAGGGCGTGTTCTATGTTTTTGGGATTTTGTATTAGGGACAGTGCCCCGAGGGTGAAGCAGTTGAGGCTTAGGTGGGAAGCTAGAAGGAGCATCTTAGAACGAGCTCTGACTATGTGAATTTACTTCTAAGGAAGTCTTCACTTCTGACACCTTTTTACTCTCTTGCCTGGGAGGGAAATGCTAAGTAGGGATGTCACTTTAGAGATAGTGTAGGGAAAGAAAATTTTTTCAAATTTGAAGACACCATATACCTGCAGGTCTCCGGGACCAGCATGGGAAGCATTTTTGCTCCAAGCTTAGCCAACCTTTATGTGCATTCCTTCGAACAAACACATGTACTTAATGATGACAACCCCTTTAGCGACTCAATCCGATTATGGAAGCGCTATATTGACGACATTTTGGTAATCTGGCGTGGAGATTTGCCTTCGGTTTGCCTTCGGTTTCACCTTTCTTAGACTGGTTGAACACTAGAAATAATTTTCTGAGGTTCACAGTGGAAGCTCATAAAGAGAGATTAGCCTTTCTAGATCTTTCCATCTTCAGTACCCCAACCGGACTAGAAAGCGAATTGTACAAAAAACCAATGTCCCGTAATTCTCTCTTGAGATATGATAGTCAACATCCTAAATCATTGAGAGATAACCTTCCCTACGGACAGTTTTTGCATGTAAGACGCAATTGTTCCACATCTGACAAATATCAGGTGCATGCAAAGAAGCTCACAGAACAACTTATTGTCAAACAATATCCAAGATCTCTGATCAAGAAAGCGTTCAAACGCGCCTCTAACAACAACAGAGAAGCATTGATCGAGCCACCTATTGTAAAACCACCGCTGGAACGGCTTACTTTCGTCCACACTTTCAGCACCCTCACTAATGGGATTCAGAAGTGTGTGAAAAAACATTGGCGCCTCTTGAACTCGTGTAAAGAGAAAATACAACTACCTTTGTTTTCTCTTAAGCGAGGAAGCAACCTTAGAGATAAACTGGTTCATACAAGACCTCGTGAAGAAAGACCACGCTCTATTGGCACCTTATGGGACCTACCTGCAGTACAAGGACACCACCCATGCGGTACGTGCTCAATATGCCCACAAACTAGCCATTCTACAACATTAGATATAGGCACTAATACACCATGGGACCAAAGAACTTTTACTAACTGCAACAGCGACAATCTAATTTACATGATCGAATGCCCCTGCAAACTTCGTTATGTAGGGATGACCACCCGCAAAGTCAGACTGCGGATGCTAGAACACAAGAGCACTTTTCGCTGTAAAAAGACCAACACAAGACTTACACGCCACTTTAATGAGGCTAAGCACCAAGCCAACGACTTTTGGTGGACAGTCCTTGAAAAACCCTTCATCCCATCTCATGTAAGCGATATATCTCGCTTTCTGTTTCTAAAAGAACAACGTTGGGTGTTCAAAACTTACAGTGCTCAGAAAGGATTAAATGATGACATCCCGTGGATCTTATTATAAATACATACAGGTCAATGTTCATTTTGAGACAGTGATTAAGCCCTCATACTATCTCGTTTTTATAAACATACTGAACATTTATAGCTAGTCCATTCAGCTATACACACTTCAACCTTCAACGTCAGCTTATTTACTAGCGGTTCATATTCATATGATATTTGTTAAGTAAGGTGTCGACTTTTTGAGACCCTTGTTATGGTGTTTAATAACGATCTCACCGAGGTCTATGCCCCCTTATTTATGACAGTAGACTATTTATTAGCTATTTCATAGATTGATTCAGCTTGTGCACTTACAACATGGTAGAATGTCCATATCACGTTGTTTGATAAAGCTTGACCACGGCGCATATACATACAGAACTACGTCTTCCTGAAACACTGACGTCATTCTGTAGTCATTTTTCAAGTCCCGCGAGACTTCGGGCATTCTGTGGCCAAATCAGAAGCCAGTACAAACTAAACCCTGGAACCGATTGGCTCCGTTCTGACGAATCAGGCTACCACTTCACGAATGCATATGCTCTTAACACAACACACCTGATGTTCCGGTTACCTCCCAAACGGCTCAGATTCTACATCGAGGTACCGACGGAGAGGTAAGGGGTCTTTTTCCTCACTATCACCTTAAAACCTGGCGAAATCACGCATTGCGTGTTCCATCAACTGGAACAATTGCGTAGCTGCCATTATAATCATCATTGATCCTTTACCTTGGGTGTTGCCTTATCTATCGGGGGAAGTCACTACAGAGTTTAAAAACAGAGCGTATATGGGACATTCAGAGCAATGTCTCAATTTTAAATCTTGAACCGTGTACCTCAGGGTTCATAGTTTGTTTATTTTTCCCGCACTTTCTTCAATTTTCCAGGGCGGGGCCTCCTTCATACCTGAGTTGTTACCTGGTGAGGTGAGGTTCACTTCTCGTGCTGATCAGGTAAGCACTAGAGATTTGGGTACAGTTTTCCGTGCGAGAGTATGCTCAATGTTTCTCCTTACTCTGTTGCCTTTGGTTTTCTTTCGTATTTCCACAGATTTTCATATATAGACTGACAGTACGAAGAAGTCATATACCACAAAAAGGTCGTATTTTTTAACATTTTCACAGTTTATTTTTCACTATTGTTGCAGTAGCGATAAATAATTTGAAGGTCCTGACGAAAGCCATTTGACCCTCTGGGCAAGCAGGCTGAAACATGTCGACCCTATTGTCAAACAGCCTATTTGTTAGAAGCTGTCTCTGCACCATTTTTAAATAAGGATTGGCAGGAATATCTTTCAATAAACTATCTTTTTCTTCCTCTAAATCCTTTTTTAATGTTTCACTTTACTGCACTGCACCACTTATATATCATTTCGGTATATACCCACAGATTTTGCCTTAGCTAGTGGCTTGGCTGTCCTCTCTCCTTCCCCCTCCCCGGGCCTCAAACAGGTGCTCCGGTCAAAAAACATACCACGAATGAAACTCCAAGATGGAGTGAATCACAGTGGTGGGAAGGTTTGGATATCCAGATGATGACATTCACCAATCACTGGTTATTGATGGAAATCCAAAGAAATCATACAGCACTCTGAGGCTCCTTTTCCATATTCTACGCTTATCTCTATCCCTTTGGTGACTGTGCCCACTTTTCAGACTGACAGACTCCTTGTTGTATTATTATAGTGTAGGGATAGTCTAACTGTTTTTCTTTTAAGCTAATGACTTCTAATGTAGAGCTTGGACTAATTTCCGCACTTCTGATGTTATTGGAATTGATTATTCTTCTTATTCTGAGTCGAATGAGACTCTTACGTAGAATTTCCTTTGTATTAGTGCCCATTTATTTCCTTCACCTTATATTGAGGTGCTTGTATGTGCAGTTATTCTTGGTTGTAATAAAATCCTAAAATTTTAGATTCGGAGTCAGTGGTCCTTTGAACCTGAGATTTGATTCGGTTGATTATGTACTAAGAATTGAATTTCCTCCCCTCTACACTATTTAGCAGATAAAAAGATCTGAGAGGATTCTTGGTGATGGTAAGGTAGGCAAGAATCCGGCGTCATCAGTTGGTAGCAGAGTAGGATGGTTATCTCTGATAGTGAGGGGAGATCTAGATCAAGATAAGAGATTCTAGAGGCCCATAGAAGTCAAGTGATGGTGACCCATCGGAAAGTGAGAGGCGGACGACAGAAACTGATGGAGATTGATGGAGAGTAGCTGTGCAGCCGACAGCAGCAGTTCGTGGAGGAGTGAGTATGAATAGGATGATATGTTTTGTAAATTGCGGTGTTGATTTGATTGTGTGATATCTTGCGGAGTTGGAGTGAGTGTTGAGTGATTGTGAGATCAGGCTGTGAGCGCGCGCAGCCCGGGAAAATCTTAGGCTCGATGAGTAGCTTAAGTGACTGTGGTGTAGAAGACACCCAAGGTAGATTATGTTGACCACCGAAAGGGGATCGTGAGATGTCATCGATTACCCAGACCGAGATAGGGGGAGCGAATGTGCGATTGCATGAGTAACCAACGCTGGTCGTGGGTTGTTGTATGTGGAACATTGAGTGATTGAAACCTATCAGTTGAGGCGATTGTCCGGTCGTTTCGCAGACAGACAGTTGCCAGTTAAGGTCAACAAGTTCGAGAGACTGTCGGAGGCAGTCAGAGAAGTGATTGTCCGGTCGTTTTGTGGACAGATAATTACTTCAGAGTGTGAATGGGACGAATGCAAGGGTGTGACGCGAATTGTGAAGGAGGGGGACTGCTGCGAGCGGAGGCAGTGTGACTTCAGAAGGTGTCGCGCTGCGATAGGTCGGTTGGTGTGAGTCGCCCTGCTATTGGTGATTTGACATCAGGAAGTGAACGAAAACATTGTGTGCGATCAAAAATTTGTTTATCATGAAATGTTTTAAGATTTTCCGAGAATTATGTAGAGGTGACAAACATGTGGTTACTTGAGAGGGAGAAGAAGCCCCTCCTGAGGATACTCCGGTGCATTATATGGCCAGGAATGTGGGATTGCATGCTATAATTTGGCTTGAAAATTGGCATAAAATGACACATGCTGAGGGAGAACTGGCTTTCCCACGATATGGTACTTTCAGGTTGGAGGTTTCGTATCAGTTGAAATCTGTAATGTCTTCGTTGCGACCCCTGCCGAGACCAACTCAGTTTGAGGCATTGCATGCATGGATCGGAGCAGCGCATGACAGGAAAAGAGATCGAAGTCAAGAAAGGGTGAAGAAGTCAATTAAGTCATTCCAGGATACAAGGTGGGATGCGTTAGAGAAGAGGTGGAGAGTAGAGACTATAGAGGGAGACAGACTGTACTCACTACTGGAGAAACAGACAGTGCTACAACAAAGAGTGTAGATGAGGATGACAGTGATTCGGACGGCAGCTTGGTAGAGTGGTTGTTATCCGAAAGACTGCCTTCATTTAATCCAGATTCCTATGAAGGGAAATCGGTTCAAGCGGAAGGGACTAGTAGATTACAGACTCAGTCAGAGGTGAAAGTAGTAGGGAAAATCTCGACAGGAACGGAGGACATGAAAATTAAATCTGTAGCAAGCACAGAGGTTGGGAGAGGTGTGAGGTTACCAGATGCTTTAAAGGTACCGGTTACCATTTGACCCATTGTTTCAGTTTACGACCCAGATCAAGAGAGAGTCTGGCACCGTCAGCTGCAGGATCAAGGAGTGTAGTAGAGGGAAACGGAACAGTGAGGGGAATGGAGCAGACTCCTAAACCTATAGAATGGAGTACGCCATTGCCAGCCACCGCAGATTCCTCTAGGGGACAGGTGGATACGAGATCAATGAGACCAAGGTCTTTGGCCGAGTCAAGATCAGATTTGAGAATGTGGGTACCGCCTGTAAGGAATCAGTGTGAGAGAACCGTAGAGAGTGAGGAGCAAGATAATTCAAGAAGCCGACCAGTCTCTAGGAATATGACAGAAGAGAATAGGTCTCGAGGACAGAACTGCGAGTACGATGAACGGAATGGGGCGGCTTGTCGAGAAATATTGAAGGGTGCCTTGAAAGGGAGGATGTTAGATGTAGTGAGATTGAAAGCAGAAGTAGACGAATCCAATGATTTTCACGTTGCAGCAAAAAATTGCGATTGTCTCTTCCTTCAGCAATTTTTTGCTGCAACGTGAAAATCATTGGATTTTCGTTTTGAACTCTTTGAAACCGTCAGGCATGAACGAACGCATAGAATACTTATGTTATCTTTGATTATGTCCTTTTTATATTAGTTTATCACCGACATGGTATTCTCCATCATATACATTTCTGCATCTTTTAATACTGTTCATGTACATCTTCCAATCTTTGTTTATGCAATGTTTAATGTTTTTGACCCAGTAGCCTACTTTGTTCAATACTGTGACTGTCATACCCTCACCGATCACAGAATGGTTCTTATTTTCATTCAGTAACTCTGTCACTTTCTCACCGGCACCCCTTTTTTTATTTCTATGCCCCACGTAACCGTTCATACTCATATAAACCACCCCTCCCTGCATGCAACATCCGGAACTCACAGCAGCACCATGTGTACCCGATTCACGGAGAAGAACGCTCACGTTTCCTCTAACGGCTGTTATCGATAAGCGTTTACGTTCAACTTCCATTTATTCCGGCATGCGTACGAGATACAGTTAGCACCCCGGGGTGTTTTTGTTCTCGCTCACCACAGATTTAAAGCTAGCGCTGCAACATCACGTATTAAAGAACTCCGTTCACACACACGCGAGCCTCCGGTCACTGATTTTCGGCTCACCTAGTTTCTAACTATATTCACTATTCTCAGTAAACCCATCGGTCACTTCAAGTATTCATTCACGCCACCACCTTTGTAAACACGTAATACCGTTCACTTAACACACTGCCCTTATTTATGTTTAGCTGAACGATAGCCATCACCAATCACCATTGCTTACTAACCGAACATTCTCGTCATGTAAAAGTGCATTCACCACATTCTCAATAACCTCATTTACAGAATATCCCCAAACGAAGGCTACTAAGCCGAAATGCATTGGGATGGGATAATCTGAAACAAGAATAAACGATGTAAATCCATCAAGTTCAAATGCATTCTGGGAATTGAAGTTCATTAAGTATGAACCACAAAATCAAATGAATTCAAATGAATTGTGAAGCAACATATTAATTAAGACGAATTGTTTTTTCAAATCTCAACAAATCTTTGTGTTTAAGAATCACATCAACAAGAGAAATCTTTAATTGGAAGGACTTTTTACCTGTGCCCGAGGGACATACCCCACGTTTTTGGGGATGAACCAATATAGATATCGGAAATTTCCCTTCCCGAGAGGTACAGAATGGAGGGTATGTGCATGTGCCTTGGAGTAGGGGTGATTTGGCTGCATTTACGAATGATTTTCCTCGCTTGCGGGAGAAGCCCGTCGAGTGGTATAAGCAGGTTGATCAGTTTGTTAAGATCTCGAAGGTGTTGTGGATTGATTTGAACACGTTGTTTGACATTGTGGTTCCAGGCGATTTATGGTCTGCATGTAAAATTGCAGTTGAATGGCCGACTTCGAAGCCCGAAAGAGATCCTGTGTCGAATGGTCCGTCACCCATAGTCATGAAGAAGTTTGAGCAAGTGATTACATGGCTAAAGTCGAAAATTTCACCTCAGGATATTGATTGGGTTAAGATAGATCGGACAGTCCAAGAGCCAAAAGAGACAGTGCATCAGTACTATGAATGCCTCTTGCAGGCCTTCAAGCAGTACAGTGGATTGGATGCCTTAGATACAAAAGACATGGGACAGTTTGTTTCGAAGTTTGTGTTGGGGTTGAGACCAAAGGTTAGTCTCATGATACAGCAACATCTGATTTGCTGGCAGAACAAACCAGTGGATGAGATCTTGCGGTATGCCAGGTACTGTAGTGATGAGATAGAATCGAAGCATAGGAAGTTGAAGGATAAATTGATGCTTGTTCAGATGCAAACGGCTCAAGCTCAGTCTAGCGGAGGGACGTTAGGAAGGAGGCAAGGAAATAATCAAGGAGGGAATCAGAGTGTCCAAGGTCAGGGAAAACCCAAATCAGTTGATCCCAAGACAGGAATGGATGTGGCGACATTGAAGAAGACCACTGCGTGTCATCTTTGTCACCAGGTTGGACATTGGAAACGCGAGTGTCCCTTGAATCCAATAAATCAGGTGCAGCAAGAAGTAGAGATAGCTCAGGTACCTGTACCTGAGGTAGCCCCGACAGTGACTAGGCCAAGGCTGGTGAAAGGGAGGACTATTAGTCCGCAGGTACATGTTCCCCAGCCCCCTAAAGTTCAATATGTCGAGCAGGGAGCTCGGACTTGTCAACAGATGCCCTTGTTCGAAGGATATGAGGAGTTCAGTTCAGACCCGTTGGCATGACGGTGCCTGAGAGGGGAGGAAGACTGCACAATTGGAGCAGTCTTGGAGGTAGATCAGAGGGGGCCATTTGTAGAAGCAGATGTTGATGGTCACCCTACCACCTTTCTGGTTGACACTGGTGCTACCCGGTCTACTGTAAGATCCGCAGTAGTCCCTAACCTACCCCTCTCGGGACAATCAATCCAAGTTGTTGGTGTAGCAAGTAAGAAAATGACCTGTCCATTGACCGAGCCAATTCCTGTGAGAATAGGAACTTTCCAAGATTGACACCAGTTTGTGGTGTGTGACTCAATTTCAGTTTGCCTGTTAGGGAAAGATCTGTTGTGCAAACTGAATTGCACCATCTATTGTACACTGAAGGGAGTTGAAGTACAGACAAAGGATGATGACGCGACTTTAAAGTTGCAAATCAGCACTTGTGTATAGAAATGTACCCAGCACTGACAGTGGAGGAACTTCCACTTGATTTGAGGGATTCTATGTTACTCGATGTGTGGGATTTCACTGGAGAGGAGATTGGATTGCTTAAAGGTGTAGAGCCAGTGAAGATTCAGGTCAAGTCGAACATAGAATTCCCTAGGACACCTCAGTACAATTTGTCACCTGAGACTATTGCAGGGATCCAATCTGTAATTGATTCTATGATCAAGCAGGGAATTCTGAAGGAGATTATGGGTAGCCCATGTAATTCACCTATCATGGGACTACAGAAACCGAGTGGGAAATTCAGGATAGTGCAGGACCTGCGAACGGTCAACGCGATAGTTGTTCCATGCTGTCCGGTGGTACCGAATTCATCTGTGATCCTGTTTCAGATTCCGTGCGAAGCTGAATGGTTTACAGTGATTGACGTGTCAAGCATTCTTCTCGATCCCACTTCATGAGGAAAGCCAATTTCTTTTTGCTCTCCGGCTGGAAAATCGTGTGTTAACGTGGTGTCGGATCCCTCAGGGTACACAGAGAGTCCATCGATCTTTAATCAGATCTTGAAGAAGAATCTTGAGAGTATTGTGTTGCCACAGAACTCCGTTCTAGTGCAATACATCGATGACTTGCTCATTGCCTCAGAAACAGAAGACGCTTGTAGGATTGATACCATTGCTTTACTGAATCATTTGGCAGAGAATGGACCCAAGGTGTCCCCAAACAAGTTGCAGTACTGTCTGAGTGAAGTGCAGTATTTGGGTCACAGAATTGAGAAGGGCAAGAGGAAGGTGTCACCAGATCGTATTGAGGCTATTAAGAACATGCCTGTGCCTTCTACCCAGAGAGAGGTCAGAATGTTCTTGGGGATGGTTGGCTACTGTCGTCAATGGATTCCCGCGGTAAAAAAACAATGGTTCGGGTGTGGCCAAAAGGTCCAATAATAAAGTGATCCTAAGGAGAGCACTTATGGTTAGAGAGTTGAAGATTAATTATTTTAAAGGAGCAAAAAAATTAATAATGTACATAGGGACATAAGGCAGTTCATGTGAAACATTTATTTCCACAACAATAGAATTGAGGTGCTCACACAATAAGTGAAAGAGGCGTGACGTGCAGAGTTATGGTGAAGTTTAAAACGGCATCGCATTGACAACAATAGTGTAAAACTCCTCAAGCAACTTTATAGAATAGGAAGAGTTTTGTTGTAAAGGGTCAACGGCGTTTCAATCTCAACTGTTCGAGATCATCATCAGGACATATAACGGTTGAGCAAGCTGAATTGATGCAATTATTCAAAGCGCAAGGAAGAGCAATTGAGGGCTTCAGAAAACAGCTGAGGGTAGACGAGTTCACCCAGATTAATTCGCTGAAGGTACGAGCGTGAGAATATCACATGTATGTAAACTTGAAAGGCAGGGTCAGCTGTATAAATTGCGCTTAATGATTTGCTGCCAATAAGTTTAGTTAAAGTCACTCCCAGTTCATATTTGGAAAGTCTTGGGAGAGGAGCTCAGCGCATCATGCTGCTTGGGCTGTTCACGTTTAGTGAGAGAGTACATCGATGACTTGCTCATTGCCTCAGTAACAGAAGACGCTTGTAGGATTGATACCATTGATTTACTGAATCATTTGGCAGAGAATGGACACAAGGTGTCCCCAAACAAGTTGCAGTACTGTCTGAGTGAAGTGCAGTATTTGGGTCTCAGAATTGAGAAGGGCAAGAGGAAGGTGTCACCAGATCGTATTGAGGCCATTATGAACATGCCTGTGCCTACTACTCAGAGAGAGGTCAGAATGTTCTTGGGGATGGTTGGCTCCTGTCGTCAATGGATTCCCAACTTCTCCTTTAAAGCGAAGCCTTTACAACGGCTGACGCACAAGGATGTGAGTGATCCGGTACCATGGGACAATGACTGTTTGATGTAATTTTTAAGGTTGAGAGACGCCCTGTGTTGCACTCCAGCTTTGGGAATGCTTGATTACAACAAGGCTTTCACCTTGTTCTGTTGTGAGAGAGAAGGTTGTGCATTGTCAGTTCTGACTCAGAATCATGGAGGTGTCCGTAGACCAGTTGCCTACTTTTCAGCTACAACAGGTGTCAGTATTGAAATGTGTGAGTGTATTGTCATGGGACATCCACTTACAGTTTATGTGCCACACTCTGTTGAATTGTTGATGACGAGGACCAAAACACAGCACCTCACCAATAATCGATTGACATGTTATGAGCAAGTTATACTGGCTGCAGAAAATGTTACTTTGAAGAGGTGTTCTGTTTTGAATCCCGCAACATTGATGCCCATTCCAAATGCAGATGGTGAAGATTGTGAGGATCACGATTGTCTCGATGTGACTGAACTATGCACCAAACCGAGACCAGATATTGTTGATGAACCGCTCCCTGACCCTGATGAAATTTTCTTTGTGGACTGTCATGCCTAAGAGACGATGTTGGTCAATTGATAGCAGTGTTTGCTGTATGTACCATCACTGGGGTGGTTGAAGCTGCTTGTTTAGAGGGAAAATACTCCGCACAGGTAGCTGAAATCATTGCTTTGACTCATGCCTGTTTGACTGCTGATCAGATTCGGATAACGATCTACACTAACAGTCAGTACGAGTTTGGTGTGGTTCACGACTTCAGGCAGTTGTGGTCACAGAGAGGATTCATGACATCTTCGGGTTCACCCATCAGAAATGGGGAATATGTGAGACAATTGTTGGTAGCATTACAATGTCCCAATGAAATTGCGGTTGTCAAATGTTCTGCCCATAGCAAAGGGAGTGACTTTGTTTCTCTTGGAAATAACTATGCAGATGAGGTTGCCCGTTTCTGTGCAGAACAAGGATGCATATTTACAGGAGGGTACACTGGAGAAGGCCAAGAAAGAACCGAGCTCAGCATGATGTTAGCCATGGCCGATACTTGGGAGGAACTAAAACGGTTACAGGATGAGGTTACTGACCAAGAACAGGATGGCTGAATACAATCAGAATGCGAGAAAGGAGATGTGGATGTGTGGGTCTCGAGTGATGGTCGAGCTGTGTTACCGGAAAGTTTGTTGTGCCCAATGGCAAGATTGATACATGGTGCAGTACATCTTGGCAGGGATGCAATGGTGCGAGTGTTCAGACAGACATGGTACAATCCGAAATTTCGTGCGGTTGCTGAAGCTGTATGTCAGAGGTGTGTCACGTGTAGGGGTGGGCGGAATTTGCGAAATCCACTTTCGCAAATTATCGCAAAAATGTTAAAAATTATCGCAAACACGCGGAAATATCGCGAAGATGCGGACGTTTTTTTCCCGCATGTTCGCGAGATTTTCTGCATGGTTGCGGCTCGCCAACTTACCCATGTGGTTGCTCGCGGGGGCGGCCATCTTGTTTTCAGTTGTCTCGCGGTGCATGATCGCGAGAAGAAAGACGTGATCACGCGACGCATGACGTCACTGCGGGCGCGAACTGTCGCGAGACAGCGCAAATGGCTAAAAACAATACAACATCTCATGGAGAACGCGACCAGATGAAGAAAACTTGTTGGCGAACGCAGGGATTCAGGTAAGGCGATCACGCACGCGCGATAATGTATTATTTTACAGCGCGAGCAAGAACCAAATTATCGCTAAGCTGCGGAATGCGGAAATTTTGACATTTTCGCGCTTTCCGCGGTACGCGAAAATGTCAAATTATCGCAATTTCCGCGAACGGAACAAAATTTTCGCCCAGGCCTAGTCACGTGTCAACAAATGAATTCAGGAAAGAAAACTGCTGTAACTTTGAGTCACATTGGGAGATCAGGAGGGCCTTTCAATAGGATGCAGTTGGACTTTATTGAGATGCCAAAGTGTAATGGGCTGAGGTACATCTTGGTTGTGGTGTGTGTCTTTTCAAGGTGGGTTGAGGCTTACCCAACACGTAGGTGTGACACACTCACTGTAGCTAAGCTGTTTGCTGAGGGAACTTATCCCTAGGTTTGGTTTTCCGACCTCTTTGGAGTTGGACAGAGGGACGCATTTTCATAGCGAGATCATGAAATTGCTCTGTGCTGCCTTGAATGTGGATCAGAGGTTACATTGCAGCGACCGACCAGAGGCTTCTGGGATTGTGGAGCAAGTTAATGGGACTTTGAAAGCACGGATGGCAAAAGTGTGTTCTTCGACATCACTGAAATGGCCTGATGCACTGCCCTTGGTCCTCATGAGCCTTCGTAGTGTTCCCGATAGGAGAACGGGGTTGTGACCTCATGAGATCCTGATGGGGAGGGCAATGCGGTTACCAGCGATACCTGCTACTGCTATAATTAGCATCACTGATGACTTGATTCTTGACTACTGTAAGGGACTGGCTGACGTAGTCCGTTCTGTGTCCCGGCAGGTGCAAGCAGCAACTGTTCCAGCTGCAAGTGACCTGTGCCACGACCTATGCCCGGGAGATTGGGTGCTTGTTCGCAAACACGTGAGGAAGAGTTGCCTGGATGTTCGTTGGCGTGGCCCGTACCAGGTGATACTGGTCACAAACACGGCAGTGAAGTGTGGAGGATTGCCAAACTGGGTGCAGGCCTCCCATACCCACAGAGTTCCAGCACCCTTGGAAGAAACAGCCCCTCTCGTAAATGAAAATCCAGCTGAGGTGGCAGGGCCATCTGACAGGGCAAGTCAAGCTGTGAGGGTTGCTGATGCAGTTGGTTGTGCACTGGATTGAGCTGAAAGGGGTTGTGCCCATCAAAGTTCCGAATTGAACTCAGACGGAGAAAGTATTGCTGTGGGTGGAGTAGAGTCAAATTCAGCCGAAGAAGGAAGTAGTGCACAGGGTACTCAGAGGGAGAGCAGAAGTGCCACAGAAGCAGAAGAGGTTTGGCTTGTGAGTCAGAGACGGCTGAACCGGAGGTTGACACCTGAAAGGGATCTTGCCCCAGTTTCTGAAACCTCTGAGTCTGAACAGAGTGACGAAGAGCAAGCTCGAGGTAGTCTGAGAAGATCCAGGAGAACAAGAGTGCCGTGTCAAAGGTACACCTCACCAGAGTGGACATACGCTGTGACTGATGCCAGGAGTGGTGAGCTCGGGGAGGCTGAAGTCTTTGACGCTGGTCAACGATTTCCCGAACCTGAAAGTGGATGTGCTGCTGTTGGTTCCGGGAGTGGCGATCGAAGGAATACTGACTCTCACTATTCTGAATCCACCACTTCTAAGCAAAATCCGTGAACTAATTCTGGAGACGTTGGTTTTTCCAACTTTTGGTTATGTACCACCTCATCAGGAATTAGTGTTGCTTCGTCTTGAACTTTTTCAGCGTGTATTAGAGATCCTGGGAGCTGATCTTATTTTGGACTGAAGGTAAACTTTGATGTATACAAAAGTCTATAAAGAAGATAACCTAGGCCCGAGTGGAAGAAGAATACATTTAAGGACTTTCCGTCAAGACAACGAGAGAGGGCTAGGGAAGTCTTTTGTGGACTGTGTAAATAAGGAACTGAAATTGCAGAGGGGATTTCCAGCTCTTGAAGTATCGCTTGAACTGGTTAGCAAGTCACACCCAGAGGAGAAATAGACTCTTAATTGTTGCTGCTGAAACCAAGAACTTTGAGAACTTTGCAAAATCATGGATGCTGGAAATGCTCATTGTAAATCTAAGTTAGTAATGGGTAAACTAATAGGGTTAGTGTTAGTTTCTATATTCGTAATAGTCATAGCCTCATATATCGTTTCACATGAGCAGGAAGGGGAGGTACAGGTAACACCTACACCTACCACTTCTAGCCAAAAGGAGGTCACTATTGGAGTTAAAAGAGCTTTACTAATCGAAGAGAGTCGTAGATTTCACATAGATATGTCTAGAAGTGATTTTAAGCTCAATGCATATGTGAAGCTGCTATATGAATATGCGCATGCGATGGATGCGAAAGACTGTTACGTGTGCATGCAGTTACCTTCCTCAGTGGACGAGGGTATCAGATACAATCATCTTCCACTGATGTATGGAATTTCTTGTAGTTTGTTGCTTAGTATCTTCTCTGAAAGAGGTCAGTTCGAGTATTTCTTTTCCAGTTACGATGCAGTACTTCCTGAAGTTCCAGCTTACAATCATTTGAATAAGTACGATTATTACAAGTCAGAGGACAGACTCCGGAAGTATTTCATACCGTCTTTGGAACTGGATACATCGTCATAATTTGACCTGTTTGTTGTCAGATACTGAGAAAAAGTTTATAGGTCAAGTAGAAGATAGATATAGAAAACAAACTGAAACACGAAATACAGGGGATAGTCCAGTAGATTGGACTGATGAGGAAAGATTACACAGATCTAAGGGGAGTTATGGTCCCATAGCATTGGACCAGGAGCAAAAGGGGAAGTTGTGTGTGAGACGTCGTCAGACCTACTATGAAAAGGTTTCGGTAGGACAAAGTACGTGTGATCATATCTTCACTATGGAAGATTCTGCTAAGAACTTTTTGCAAGGCTCAGTGCTAGTGATTCCAACTGTTTATTATGTGTGTGCAAGGAATGCTTATGTTAGGTTGCCTGCAAATTGGTATGGTACATGCTATTTGGGAATTATTTTTCTGAAAATCTACCATGCAGAAGATTTGGAACTTTTGGAAACTGGACAGCATTCTAGAGCAATAAGAGCTGCGAGTGCAGGAATGGTGATTGGAGATATCTTTGGAGCAATGATACCGAGTTTGGGTGTGGTCTTGAATTATGTGAAGATCAGAAGGCTGGCAACTGTGGTTGAGGGGTTGTCGATGAATACAGCAAGGTCATTGATACTGGTGGATGGAGAGATGTTATCGATAAGGACGATGGTTTTGCAGATTCGCCTTGCTTTAGATGTGTTATTAGCAAAAGAGGGCGGAGTCCGTAAATTATTGAAAGTTCAGGAATGTTGTACGTATATTCCAGACAACAGTTAGGATCTGGAGAGATATATAGACAACATTACCACGATTGATCAAGAGATTGAGGATTTGACTGAAGAGGGAGTGTGGGAAAAGATTGGTAAGGGATTTGGTCATGTGGGAAGTTGGTTTGCGAATTTGGGGAAGGGGTTCCTTGACTTTGTGTTAAAACCCCTCATCATTGTTGTGGTTTGTGTGGTTTGTTTGTGGGGATTCATCAGAGCTTATAAGTGGTACAGAGGAAACCGAGTCGAGAGAGCTATCAGAGTGAGTGAAATGCGAATGGCCAGACTGCAGGACAGTCAATATCAGAACATTAAGAGTTGGAGAGATTCCGACAGGGGAGAATGGCGACAAGTACTGTTTAGGTCGGGTCTTTCTCCAAGGGAATTGTGTGATGGTATGATGACATTTGTCATCAAAGGGGGGAACTAATAGAGCGCCACGTTATTCTGAAATTTGTTGGGGTGCATCATATTCACTGTTAGTCCGCACCCACATATTAATCGAAGTAGTATTAAGATGTGACGTAGAAATGTATCATTAGAGTCGCTTAACATAGGTGTGATTAGACGCGTAACCATGTTTTTCATGAAGAGAAATGTCGTAGATCATTGCAATGTATTTTTTAGTCAATGCATAATGATTAGTTTCGTGTAATGCAATCTATTAGGTTTAAACGTGTACCATAATAAAGTTGCAAGTGTAGTTTGCTTATTCACGTATAAGAATAATTAAATGAATGCTTATAGTGTGACTTTAGAAATGTGTGGTTAAACAGTATGTTTTAGGAGTGTGTTTAAATTGTGTGTAAAGGCCTGATCGTTTATTTGTTTAAAGAGAAAGGCCTGGTAATTTCTTATGTTAGCTACATGCTGTAGGCCGAAAATGATTTCCCTTGGTAAAGGCTTTGGGTTTCAGGGTGATGGAAAATCCTAGAGAAGTAAAAAGTTTTTCGTTCCCATGTTTCTGTTGCAGGTGCAAGGACATTTAGCTTGTTAGAGAGACTATGGGGCTCATTTATGAGTCCTTGCGTCACTTTTGCGCCGCCGGTGCGTCACTTTTTGTGACGCATCAGCGGCGTAAAAACTGGACCTTGTTGCACCATATTTACAAAGTGACGCATCTAGGTAGATGCGTCACTTTGTAAACCCCTGCGCTACATTATACCTGTGTCAGGTATAATGTATGCAGGGTGGGCGTTCCCACGTAAGTAAGCATCGTAGAAGTAACGCAGCGAAATCTACGAGATTTCACTGCGCAACTTCTAGGGTGCAAATGCGTCAATATCTTGCACCTGCCTCACAGCAGGCGCAAGACTGAGGCAGGCCCTTTCACATGGGGCTTGCCCCATGTGAAAGGACACATTGCTGTAGTTGCGTCACTTTTGTGACACACTCCAGCAATGCGTCACTTTTGCGCCTACAGATACGTCAGAAATACTGACGTATCTGTGACTCCTTGCGACATGATGCGTCATACTGTAAATATGACGCATCATTGGAGTCGCAGGGAGGGCGCAGTGAAAAGTGACGCATCACTGTTTTCACGCAGTGATGCGTCACTTTTCATAAATGAGGCCCTATGTCTTTGTTTTAGGAGTTAGGATGGTACGAGAAGCCAACAGGGGAGTACATTGGAATTTACGGACGATACTTTCAGCGGAGAAGGTGCCTGGGATCCAAGGTCAAGCTAACCGTTGTTGGATGGGATACAAGTTTCACTGGAAAAGTACTGGAAGAAGACCTTGCCGAAGAGGTGTGCCGAAGGGCGTGTTCTATGTTTTTGGGATTTTGTATTAGGGACAGTGCCCCGAGGGTGAAGCAGCTGAGGCTTAGGTGGGAAGCTAGAAGGAGCATCTTAGAACAAGCTCTGACTAAGTGAATTTCCTTTGTATTAGTGCCCATTTATTTCCTCCACCTTATATTGCGGTGCTTGTATGTGCAGTTATTCTTGGTTGTAATAAAATCCTAAAATTTTAGATTCAGAGTCAGTGGTCCTTTGAACCTGAGATATGATTCGGTTGATTATGTACTAAGAATTGAATTTCCTCCCCTCTACACTATTTAGCAGATAAAAAGATCCTGGTGACCTGAGAGGATTCTTGGTGATGGTAAGGTAGGCAAGAATCCGGCGTCATCATGTTGCTCTCTCTTTCGATACGTGTTTGACACAACCACTCTTTCGTGATATTCGTTTATCATATTTCCTGCTGGAGTATTTCATTATCATAAGCTCCGTCCTTATGTATTTGTTTTTCTGATGCCATATGTTTTTTTAATGTATTGTCCGTATTGTATACTTGGCCCGATTGCACCGGAGTGCTTTACAAAAAACAGACTAGTTACACTTGTTCTAGGCATAACGAGATAACGTGATGTGCCCAGAATCACAGGATGGTGAGCCGAAGCTGGGATTCGTGGTTCCCCGACTCTGAGGGTGGCAGCTGAAACTGCCGGGCCCCCTCCATCTCCTACCTCACAATGTCTACCCTCGGACATTATGGATAATTCTGCTCGGTGTTTTGCCGCCTGGGGCTGCATCGATAATTCTGTTCTCTTTTGCTGGCGTCCTGTCTTTAATTGGAATTATATAGTGCTGCCTGGGTTAATTTTGCTATAGAAACTTTGGGAGCGTGCGTATTAATGGCCTCTTCCAATATGTTCTGTCAGTTTGTAACTCGACCCAACATTACAGGTTATCATTCAACAAATGCAGCGAACACTTTGTGGTTGTCTGTCAGCTCCAAAGGTGACACATGCACCGACGCCACCCACAGCTTGCTGACTTCCGTGCGCTGAGTTTCGTGCTTCATTCGGTCTTTGGTAAAAAAAAAATGTGTTGCAATTTTTATATAGTGCCAACTCGACCGCAAAGTATTGGAGCACTTTACATGAGCACCAGTTACATTACACAAGGACACATTAATTTGTGGAAGGCACGGGGAGATTAAGTGATTTGCCCAAAATGACAGGGTGTTGAGCCGACACCGAGACTCGACCCTGGTTCCCCAGCTCCAAAGTGGCAGCTCTGGCCGTTAGGCCACGTTCTATCCAGCAGGCAGCAGCTGAATGGGTTACAGCTCATGTTGTGGTGCAGGCGTGCAAAGAGGGCTTTACGGCTAGCATCCCACCCTCCCCACTTTCATATCTCAGTTGTTGTTTTTGTCACAACCCCGCCCTCCCCGCCCCCTTCTTTTACAGACAGGATCTCATTCCTGGCCTTGCGTGCCTCTCTGGCTTCTTGGCTCTGCAGCTACAGGAGGTCAGAACAAGCATTGGCATAGCCAATAGGTCTCGGCTTTGGGACCTTATAAGTGTTTAGCCATGCAACACTTGATTTTGTTGCACCATTGATATTGTGCTGGATAACTAAACACTTATAAGGTTCCAAAGGTGAGACCTAGTGGCTATGTCAATGCTTGTTTATTTTTGTTGACCACCTTACACACAATTTTAGTTTCATCTAGTATGACTGAGCGGAACTACACCTTTTTTCTCCATGTTTCGACTCAGCAGATAAATGGATAAGCTCTGTCCCACTGTGTAAGGAAGCAGGCTTTTTGCAGGTTTACCCTCACTTTTTGCCCTCATTTTGACTACTTGGTTCTGGTTTAATGACTTTGAAATGCCCTGAGCCCTGCTAAACAGGACTCAGTGCATGTGCTCTGACCCTTAACATGGTGCATGTTTAATTGGTTTGTCCCCTATTGGCACAGCCTAACTTACTTGTAAGTCCCTAGTATATGTTGAACAGAATACCCAGGGCCTGTAAGTTAGAGTGTCCCATAGCAACTGCAGTACTTGTTGTGCCACCGTGAGTGGGACAAGGTAAAACATGCTTCCAGTCTGCCGCTGCAGACTGGAAGGGCAGTTTTAACCTGCTAACTCGACTTTGCCATTTACGATAATGGCAAAGCCCAAATCTCCCTTTTTAGGTTTCGACTGCACAACGCTTGCGCTGTGCTTGAGAAATCTATTGTTTTTAATATAAACTTCAAAGGTACTTACATCCGGCCCCCTCTATTTCCGGGCTTCTCATTGGTTCCTGTGCGTGCTACTTACCTTTCCTCCATTTCCATTGGCTGTGAAATATTGTCCTGAATTTAACAATGCTTGTTCCTTGTCTGCTCCTCTTATCAGTTTCCTGCTGCCGAAATACTGTTAACATCCGCTTTGGTGAAACTATATTTTCATAAAGTTTTGCCTTTTACTCTTGCAGCATATTTATATAACAATTTATCACCCGGAGAGATTAAGTGATTTAACCAGAATCACAGGATGTTGCGCGGCGCCGCCGAGACTCGAACCGGTATCCCCAGCCCTCGAATCAGCGGCTCTGGCCGCTGTGCCACATCCTCTCCTCTCCCGTGTTTTCTGTCAGGGAGCTCTTTCCTTCTCCCGGACAATTATTGATGAAAACAGCTCTTTATTAATCACATAGGCGAAACCGATGGATTACCAATACTTGTTACTATATGTAAGTTGCCCGTAAGGTAGGCCTAACGAGCCCTAAGGCAGGGTGAGGTATGTTAAAAAGTGGAATATGTACTTTTACATTTTCCAGCAGTAAAAAACTTAAATTGCTGTATTTACTTTGAAAAGGCTAGTAGGCCATTGACAGGTACAGACTTCCAGGCTGACACCTCAGGCCTGCTAACATCTGACTGGGACTACTAAAGTTGGTACTGTAAGGTATCAAAAGAATCAGGGCATTAACTCCAATTTAAAGGTCAATTCAAATCAAATAAAATTTAATGTCACTGGTCGACAAAGTTCAACTTTAGAAGTTGCCACTTTAGTTGCTCAAGGTTTCCAGGGACTGTTTACTGTTGTATACAGGGTCTGTCCTGCAGACAGCTTTCTGCTATGCTAGGGAAACATGCTAACCACTCCAGGAAAAGAAACAAAAGAGGACTGCCACTGTAGGAGGTGTTATCTCCCCCAGGCAGAAAGCAACGTGGTTGTTAGTCCCAAAGGTGAGCTTCAAAGGCGAAGTCACCTTTGAAGGGCAAATGGGGAACACTTGGGAAAGGGGCTGCTCTATTGTTCAGTTAGTAAAAGCTGGTACTAAGGACACAGAAAGGGAAGTCAGTTGTCAAACAGTTTTTTCAAAGGAGTGTAGCCCCTTGGTAGCCACAGAATGGTGCTTCCTGGGATGCCCAGATGCCACACTTCGCAGAGAGGGGTCATCAGATGAAAGGGAACCTGGTAGCCCAGAGAGCATATTCTGAGCATAAGTAGGACACCTCTGGCAACCCCAAACTCAGATCTCGCCTGGACTGGAGGAA
The DNA here is from genome assembly GCF_964204655.1 of Triturus cristatus. Taxonomy (NCBI): domain Eukaryota; kingdom Metazoa; phylum Chordata; class Amphibia; order Caudata; family Salamandridae; genus Triturus; species Triturus cristatus. The sequence goes on from NC_140589.1 coordinate 1,355,320,205, forward strand.
GGACTGAGGAAGGACTGCCTTGCAGCGCATTGGAAACCAGCAAAGAGAGGCTGCATTGTTGTGGAATGCACCTGTGGCTAGGAAAGGAGAAGAACTGACTGTGCCTGCTGTGTCCTGCTCAAGGGGAAGAAATCTCCAGAGCCCAGCCAAAGTTAAGAGTCTCCAAGGGCCAGCTGACTGGCCTCCCATTCACTGCATGGGGATACAGAAGCTGAAGAAGCCTTCTGTGGCAAGTTGGTAGCCCAAAGTCTTCATCCCGCCAGCAACCACCACCGTGCAGCACCAGGGACAATGACCTGATGCAAAAAGTTGAAGCCAAGTTCATCAAGCCCGGGAGGGTTTTTGGAGGGCAGCAGGACATCCAGAGGACGCGTTATCAACCCAGGAAGGATTGGCCGTTGACCGCAATACTGGGGACTGGTAGTCCAGGGGTGACTGGACTAGTACCAACACTGAGAGGACTTTGTGAGACGTAGACCCAGTGACCAGGACCACCTCATCCCCTTTATGGACTGAGGAGTAGTTGTACCAATACCCCTGTCGACCACATTGCATCCACAGCATCCTTTGAGCATCTGGAGAATCCTTCATCCCTTGCATCAGGACCACTTCTTTAGGAAAGCCATGAAAAGGATAAAAGTGTCTGGCACTGCCTGATGACTGCTTTATCTGTCGAGGTAACTGTTTCTGATGACGTTGCTGGTCCCCTTGACAGGCTTCCTGCTAGAGTTGGCCACCTAAAGTGACTCCAACTGATCGCATTACAACTAGGCTAGATGTTTTAGTGAAAAAGGTTTTGTGTCAAATTAGTTGAATTTGTTAATGCTTGATTGTGGATGACTGAAATTTTTTTGGTTCACAATACTTTGTAAATTTTATATCTTCGGAAACCTCAGCTGGATCTTTTTTATCGTGGTGTCTAAAAATACATTTAAAAAAGTGCATTTTTTATAAATTCGTGTTGGATTTCTTTGGTATCTTGTTGAATTCTTTGTCAATTGTTTTGGTGCTGTTTGAGTGCTTTTTACTTGTCCCTTTGTGTACGCCTTGCTGCTCAGAGCCATAGAGACTCAGGTTTGACAAACGAAATCTAAGGGCCCTAAAGCAGTTGGGAAGTTTATTACACGGATTGGTCGCAGGGACATCTTAAGGATTTCGGTAGCCCTGGGCCAAACGTATTTTGGGACCCCCTGTTGGAATAGTTTTAAATTTATGATCCAATATCAGCTTTTTCATGTTGTCTTTGGCTAGGTCACTGACACTGCAGAGACACTCTAGTCCAAATTCTAAATGTGTTTCCATCTAATATTCAGGGATAGAGATGTGTGTTTTCAATATTGTACTATAGCAGCAGCTCACTAATATTGCAAATAATCTCTGTGAACCTCTGCCATTTCTTAAATGCAAGGTCCTGTTTCAATCTAAAAGGAACTTGTTTTTATGGATATTGCATGGTTTTGAAAAACATAAACACAACATTTCTCTGCATAATGTCTGTAAAAGACTCCCACACATCACCTGTATTAAAAATAAACTAAAAGAAAGTGGTATTTAAAACAAGCTATGTTTCAGAATCATTCAAGGTCATCAGGGCAGGACTGTGGAGAACCAATGGTGTAACAAAAGCCCCCGCAGCCCTGCGCTTCACGGGGGCCCCCCTCAGCAAATGCAATAGGTGGCGGGCCGGAGAGGGGGGCCGCATCCATGTACTTTGCAGGGGGCCCCCCTCAAGTTTCGTTACGCCACTGTGTAGAAAAGAACAGGATCTATCGGGGGGGCAATAAGCAAAAAGGCTGGGCCACTGTGCCAGAGCCCGCTTTGCCCATGCCTTAAAATATCTCTGATTGATCGCACAACTACACCATAGAATACATCCCATTTCCTAACACACTCAAATGGTTTTTACTTTCTCTACCTGCAGTGGTGGAAACTCCAGGACCCTGTGTGGTGTTTTGGGTGAAAAAGTCAAAGTGCCTTGCACTGTTTCAGTTTGCTAATTGGTCAGCATGATTTATCTAATTTAATTCACTAAAATAATGTTAATGACATTGACAGGACTTCTATTCAGCAAAGAAATCTCCCACATGTTTCATGCATACAATTTCACCTCTACTCTCCAAGCTGGACAATTTGACACACCGAAAAGTGGTGCAGAAATGCTGTGCTTGGATAATATATTTACTACTTTGTCCAGTGCCATGTGGCCGGTGTATTAGAGAGGAGCCAAGAGCTGCCACCAGCAGAAAGCATGACGGATACGAGTTCAATGAACTTCAGAAAGATGACAACTGTAGACAAGACTTCAGAAGACTTCAGGAGTGCAGCAACAAACAAGAACAGGTCTGGATCATAGACGACATATAGGCAAAACCAGGGTATCTTGTTGAGCACTGAAACAGTTCCCTCATTCCCCATCTCTCGGATCCCAAAAAAGTCCCCATACCTCCCTTTTAAAACATTTCTTCTGCCCTTTTGACTCTATAACCCTATTTACCGCTTCTCTCACATTTTCCTTTGTTTACTTCCTCTACTCTTTTTTCAAATTCTTTAATATTTTTGTCTGCTTCTATGTTTTTGGCATCCATGGCAATTTAAACCCTTTGTTAACTTCGAATGCAGTTTAGTAGATCCATTCTCCTCTCCTCTCCCTTCAGCTTTCTTTCTTTCTTTCTTTCTTTCTTTCTTTCTTTCTTTCTTTCTTTCTTTCTTTCTTTCTTTCTTTCTTTCTTTTCTTCATCCTTTATTTCTTTCTCTTGAGTAGACAATACTTATCCTTTGTATGCATTTTTCTTGACTGTATTACCCTGTGAGTTTGTAGCACTTTAAATACAACTACCTGTGATAACTTTGTGCACATTATTGCTAGTTACCTGATGTGGTAAACACCTCATCCTGTTCGGCATTACTCATAATCAGGACCTTAGTAGGCAGTACACAATAACTCTTGCCCCTTACTAATATCAATTCTTCTGTTTCATTTCCCCAATTTGGTGTACAATAATTGAAATATTCAAATGAAGAGATGCACACTCCCTTGGTCCATGGTCATTTAACAACAAGACACAAAACAAGCATTTGCAATGCAATAGGTCTCGCATTTACGCGAGTTTGAGCTATTGGCATTGTAAATGACACTGCCTTTAATTTATGTGTTACTTATCAAATCATATAAATAAGACATTGCCATTTACAATGCTAACAGCTTAAAATCTCACAAATGTGACACCTATTGCATTGCAAATGCTTGTGTTATTAAAGATGCCTTTCTTTTTCAAACCAAACCCCCAATTTATTCTGCCGCTGTAGGAGGTAAAAAATATGGTGCCTTTTAGTAAAATTTAAAAATTCCATATTACTGCGTCAGACATACTGGAAGGGCGGGGACAGTGTCAGTGGCACGGGACGTCCTGCTTAACGTGCAGCTCACTGGCACTGTGAAATAGGAAAAAATATGGTGGCTTTTAAAGAAATAAAAGGAGATACAGTGTTAGTTGCAGGGCAAGTAGTACGTGACGTGCAGCTCACTGCCACTTTAACATTCCTCGTTACTGCAACGTATATACTGGAAGGGCTGGGACAGTGTCAATGGCACAGCAAGTCCTGATTTACCTGCAGCTGACTGCCACTAGCCCATTTCATTTTTCTAACATTTGCCAAAAATCAAGACGTTTCAAACGAAAGCATGTGCAACTGCAATCAATCAATCAGTACATTTATATAGCGCGCTACTCACCCGCGAGGGTCTCAAGGCGCTGGGGTGGGGGTGCTGCTACGGCCCGAATAGCCAGGTCTTGAGGTGTTTCCTGAAGGTGAGATGGTCCTGCACGCGCTTAATCCAATCCATAAAATATTCCAATTTAACACGCCCAAAAAGATGCGAACAGGTAGCCCGTTGGTGGACTCACATACTTGAACACTCTCCTTCCCCTAAAAATGCTGCCAAAAGCAGTAGATACCACGTTACTGCGTTGGGAAGACAGGAAGGGTTCGGCGATTGTCAGTGGCAGGGGAAGTCCTGTTTAGTGTGCAGCTGACTGCCGCAGTAAAGACAAAAAATATGGTGCCTTTTAGTAAAATGTAAAATTCCATAATAATGCGCCAGATATACTGGAAGGGCTGGGACAGTATCAATGGCTCAGGAAGTCCCGCTTTACGTGCAGCTGACTGCTACTGCCATATTTGATTTTTATAACATTTGCCGAAAAACGAGAAATTTCAAGATAAAGCATATGTAACTGCACGCGTTTAATGGATGAGCCATGACTGTGTGAAATAAAACAGTAGAAAAAGTAAATAATCCAGTTTTGTAGGGCCAAGAAGCTGTGAACAGCACATTGTTGGACTCCCGAACTCGAACACTTTCCCTCCCTTAAAAAAATTGGCAAAAGTAGCAGATGCCATGTTACAGTGTAGGAAAGACAGCAAGGGCTGGGACAGTGTCAGTGGCACGGCAAATCTTGCGCGACGTGCAACTGACTGGAGATGCCATGATACTGTATTGAAAAGACTGTAAGGGCTGGGGCAGTGTTAGTGGCACTGCAAACCCTTGCTTTATGTGCAACTCACTGCCACTGTAAGAGGTAAAAAATATGGTGCCTTTTAATAAAAGTAAAAAAATGTCATGTTACTGCGTCGAATATACTGGAAGGGCTGGGGCAATGTCAGTGGCACGGGAAGTCCTGCTTAACATGCAGATTACTGGCATTGTAAAATAATAAAAAAATGGTGGCCTTTAAAAACTAGGCTCTGAGCCTGCCCACGAGCACACAGGTAGGCAGGCAGCTGCTCTGTAACCTCTGCCTAACTCATCCACGTGGGCAAACACCAGCAGCAAGCAACTATTACCCAAAAAGAACACACAGAAAAACCTCCCTGCGCACTCATACCGGCACGGTGGTTTCTCGTCCACTTCAGACTGAAAATGAAATGGGTGGCAAAGTGTGAGCTAGGGGCTTTCTAAGACGCCCTATAATGTGAATGTTACCGCCGCTTAAACATTATTCTTGGAACTCATTCACACGTGATTTCCTCGATCACGTTTTGGCTTGAGCGCGTCTCTGGAGCGTGGAATTACACGACTGACAAGGGGTGGACAGGTGAGGGAGCACGGTAGATGTGGGAGAAAAAACAAGAGCGAGGAAAGCATGGGAGAGCGAGGAAAGCTCGTTCTGCGAGGAGAGGAAAACGCGGGGGAAGAGATTAGCCAGAGACGGCGTTTGAGGGATTGATGTTCGCCGGTGGCAGCAGGCCAAGAGAGGGTAAATAATACACGTGAGGAGGGGGGCGAGGGAGGAGGGGGAAGGGCTAGTAATAATAGACCCACGTAGATGAAGTGCGATGGGGGCGGGCGCAGCCAGCTGCAGCCAGGTACACAGAGCAGAGTCCAGATGAGGAACAGACCCCCGCCCCCCTCCCCAACCCATGATGTCAGAGCACTGGGGATCCCTCCTGCGGCCTACACACGGCTGAGGCATGCACTGTGTGCTGGTTTCTAAGGCAACAACATCACAATAAATGCAAATAATCACAAGGCCCGGGGTTGCCAAGGGAGCCGGAAACGGTGTAAGAGTCACCGCGGGATGCAGCCGGGGAAACCCGGGCTGAGGGACGGAGTACGGGACGGAGTACGGTGAGGGGCGGAGTGCGGGGAAAGAGCTGTACACCCCCGTGAGATGACAAAGGACACCCCGCGAGAAACATTGAACCCAGGCTGAGGGAGACACAGGGGACCATGAGAGAGACGTAACACACAAGGAACACACTGTACCCGTCCCCAAGTAAACCAAGCTTTGGCAACGCGGCCGGCCGCGAAAGTGAAAGTGATCGCAGTCACGATTATGATCGCGTGCAACGGAGGGCGCGCGCGCACGTTCACGTGCACTGTAGCTTTAGGCCACGGCAGCACTTTGAAAAAGCCTGTTTACAAAATGTCTCGGCCAGATCAGCGCAAGCGCTGGATCAGGCGAGACCTAAAAAGGAGTACCAGCTAACCAGCTGAGGAGAGGCGTAACACAAAATGAGGGAGCCTACAGAATGTTAAGAGGGATCCCCGAGTCTCCCATATCTCACAGATATTCATTGGCCTTGGGCTGAATGGGTCCCCCTGAAGAGTTGGGGGGGCTGGACGGTTGAGGGCCATCCTGCACCACAGGCGCTACAGGGGCCTGCATTACACCTCCGGTGACGAATCCTTCTACTCTGACAGACTGCACCCGTGCTTCTTACCTAATTTCAGCCATTGACCCCAGCAACTCACTAGATAAGAGGATGTAAAAGTCCCAGTCTGTCCAAAGCTGCTTTTGATAAACCTCTCACCGGGACCTTTCACCTTTTTTTTCAAATTTAATTATTTATTTGTTCTATTTTCCATCAATTTTCCTCTTTTTTTGAATCACAGCTTTACATGTTGATTTTTTAAATGCATTTAATTCAATATTTTTTCGCAAAAGGCCGTGAGGGCCAAGGTCCTAATAACAACAGAACATTAACTTTAATGAAGCACTCCCTATTTACATTTAGATTCCTTAGTCAATTGTCAAGCTTTTCTTTTAACCAGTGCCTACAGCTTCCATCATTTACCTGCGCAGCACAAATCCATTTTGCGAGTTCTCTGCAGCACTTCGGCTTTCAATAAGACCCCTCCTATACGTAGCCTGTTAGAGGAGGCAACCATTTTGTATAGCATAGAGGGGATTCCTGAAATTCCTCTTTCCTTACAGTGTGCCACAGGACATTAACAAGCCCTACTTTAATAAACGACTCCCCCCTCTCGAATTGACTATTCCTAGGCAGGGAAGGTCATTACATTGCAAAATTGCTTGAAAACCTACAACCTTCCATCTGTTTCATATTGTAATTACAACACCGCCGAATGCGAGTCAAAATTGTATCACAAACAAGTGACACCGAAGACAAATAAACACAGGCCCGCTCTCTGAATTCACCCTGACAGACATCTGTTATTTTTTCCTTATGTTTCGGTTAAGGATCGGGCTTAATGGAAATAAAAAGCTGCACTTTGACACAACATATTTTTCATGGAGCTGAAAAGCAATAGAAAACGGCGCGAACAAAAAAACTCACCAGCAAATTCTTTCCAGCCGCAAAGGAGCTCTTGCAACAAGGCCGATTTCTTGGAAAATTGTACTTCGACCACTGGCACTAAAGGCAGGAAGTCTGCACAAGTTCTCCGGAAGTTGATAAAGGTCAAATCTTCCCCCTGCTCGCGGGCAGTTAGTGAGACATCGCTGCCCTTTCTCCCTGGAGACTGGTAGGACAAGGGTGTGGGAAGAGTGGGGCAGCATTTCAGTCCTTCATACCCTCTTATACTGGCACAAAAATGCAGCAAATTAGTTTTAACAATGGTGTGAACAGGTTTTACCCTCAAACAGTCGATGTTAGACATACACCTAGAGACCCCTGAGTATTAGCCGCGCTTTACAAATGTTATTTTCATTTCATTTCCTATTTGCACTAAGTCTAAAAGTGACTGGTCGTCTTTTTGTTGCTTAAACAATGATGAATACCAATAATAAACCAGCACCATTATAAATGAGCACCAATATTTTTCCAAATGTCAATCTTGAAAAAGTTGGGTCTGGGTGAGTCTGAGGGAATCCAGATGGTTCTGGTCCCTTTTACGTAAGCAGAAAGAATATTACAATCATGTTTCTCCATGTTTAGGTCTGATGTCAGTCGAGGCCTTTTGATTTTACTAAAATGATATATATGGTATACTTACTTGCAGGCACATTCATCTATTAGCCTGTTGTTGTGTCATTCATATTTTTGCTCTGTGAATTACAGCATACATAATGGAGCAGTGGATCCGCCCACTGCAGCCATTGGCTAGCCTCATTCTGAGTGATGTCATTCTACCCTTTCACAAGAAGCACATTCACACACATAGGGGCAGATTTATGTTTCCTGTCGCATCCCTGCAAATCAGCAGGGATGCGCCAGGATAGATGCGTCACGCAAGTTTACCCTTGTGCCACTACAGATGCGCCGCATTTGCAATGCAGCGCATCGTGGCGCAAGGGTAAACAGATGCGTGACGCATCTGATGGCATAAGGGCGGCGCATTGCTGGAGTCGTGTCGCACGCATGACGCAACTCCAGCAATGCTCAGGGGCTGCCCATACCGAACATGCTGCGTCATGCCTTACGCCTGCTTCAAGCAGGCGCAGGGTTTTGACGCAGCAGCGTCGGAAAAGTGACTCTTGTAGATTTCACTGCATCACTTTTCCGAGGCTTTTTCCGACGGAACGCCCACCCTGCATACATTAAACCTGACGCAGGTTTAATGTAGCGCAGGGCTTTACAACTTGACGCATCTCCCTAGATGCGTCACGTTGTAAATAAGGCGCAACATGGCGCGAATGGTTTACGCTGCCGCTGCGTCACAGAAGTGACGCAACGGCGGCGTAAATGTCTCGCAAGGGGCTTGTAAATCTGCCCCAAAGTAGTTTCCGTCAGTGCCAGAGATTGCTATGGCAATGTGCACTTTTTAAGACCAAAAAAATATTTTACTATAAGCCCCTATTTGCTTTGATTGATGGCGGTCCTGCAGCTTTCCAAAAATGAAGTTTTGCAAAAAGAAAGAAAAATACCAAAATAAGCGTTGACAAAGCCAATTGGTTCAAAGTCATCTCCAGAGCTATAGATATTCTAGTCGAAAATGATTTATGCTATTTTTTTAGTCAGCAAAAGATGACAACTCGAATCTTTGCCATGAAGCCTCAAAAACGGTTCATAGTGCAGGTGCTATTCTGCAAACTATGTAAAATGACCCTATGGCCCGGAGTTATTAAGGCTTTGCACTAGCACAAAAAAATGTCCTAGAAGGATATTCTTGCAATACAAATCCAATGTTAGAGAGAGTGCTCTCACCTCTTCACAATGGTTCAAGGCTGTGCATTGGGCAAGGGAGCCTTGTTAGAGCACATGGGATGGCAAAAGCAGCAGGCCAGTCTTAGTACATATGACTGCACTGTTTGCTCCCTTGAACAATCTTTTGCAGCACATTTGTTTGCTACTTGGCGTTGTGAGAAAAAATTGTCAATCTTGGCCCAAGTGTCAAATATAAGTTTGTCCACTTTCTAAATAACATGTTCATTGTCTTTTTTTATACACACGGTGACATTGAAACATGATCATTTATATACAATTAAATATAAACATGCATTCAATATAATGTCAACATGAATCCTCATGTTTTCTGACGTGGATGGATCCAATCCAATTCAATTTTCATTGGTTCCTGGTTCAGGCAAGAATGAACTTCAAATTATGCTGCCTCGTATATAAAGCCTTGCCTCCGAGGAAACCTATGCATTTTACCAAGCTCCTCAATGCATTAGAGGGATTAAGGATTCTCAGTTCCACGCAGATAGATGTAACTCATTTCAAAACCTCTTAATCACCCATTCCCAGGTACTGCCACATCTGCTTGGAATGCTCTGCTCTTTGATATTAGAAGTAAACCCATACTTCTCTCATTCACGAAACTTAGAAGAAGACACCTCTTCAACCCCAAATTGAGCTAAGACCAAACACTTCACTCCTTCAGCCTATATTTTCAATGACCATTTGTGCATTTAGCTTACATAGGGACTAATACATAACATTGTTGTGGCTTCCTGTTACTGTTTTTCTTAGGTCTTGCCTGTGGAAGACCTAGTGTATGCGTACGGATACTTACAGTGGGATTTGTGCCAGTCCATTGGTTATGATTTGTTGGCTTTTTGTTGTCAATCTTATTTGCTATTCAATGGCTTTCCTTCCTCTACATATGTATGTAGATGCATGTATGTACATCACCTAGAGCATAGCCTATTTAACATTCTTTGATTGGATAATTTTTATCTTTGCACTGCGTACATTCAGGGAACTAATGGGCAAATTACGAGTTTGGCGGACTTTGACTGCCAGACTCATGGTGGCGGTCCTGCGGCTGACATATTCCGAGGCGGCCATTCGGACAGCCACCTCTGCTTCGGCTGTGCAAGGGAACCTCTGTTCCCTGGCATAGCGTACAGGGGTATGCAATATGCAAGGAGAGACCATTGCGGTTCACCGAGCATATTAAGAGTTTTCCCACCGCCAGCCTTTCATGGCGGTGAGCCTGCCATGAAAAGGCTGGCGATGGAGTACAACATGTGCCCCCTGTTTGCATGCATCCCTAGTTTCAGCACGCATGGACTTCACAGTCATGCTGTGCTGGAACTGCTTTTTGCCATTGTGGTGCCTGTTTTCAGGGCACTACCATGGGAATGGCAAAAGAAAAGCTCGCCAGACACGAGTTGAACTCGTAATCTGGCAGGTAGACCATGCACGGCTTTGGCGGTGCTGTGCCAGCGTAAAGCCGGTGCAGCACTGCCAAAGTCGTAATCAGGCCCTAATTTCTTTTGATTTCAGTACTCAATGGGGAATAGCCAAAAGGTGCAACCTATTGGGTTTTCCAATGTTTGCTTTGATTGCTATTCATTATATTTCACTGTAACAACTTTTTTTCAGCAGTAGAAGTGCACTACATAAAACTTTCAAATGAATGAATTGAAAAATTGCTCATATTTTTCCTGTGAACATTTGTAACACCCCTCATTCTAAAACAAATGAAGTGGTCACACTGTAAAATACAAATTACACCTTCTTATTCAGAGTTATATTTGTCAGGTTTCTTCTTTGCTTACCTAAAAATCTTTATTTGTACTTTGCTGTCAATTAGGAGTGCCTTTCAAAAATGTGATGTCTAATCAAACCACTCCTTGCGAGAGTATTGAAATAATTATAAGTCTGTCAAACTTTACAATCAGATTTTTACCTGAAAACGTTCGGTAGATCATATTCTTCCACATTTACAGGGTGAAAAGAGCTGGTAAATACCAGGAAATGTGGATTTTGGTGCAGTAAACTACTAAATCCCCATCATAGGCCCCTTTTTCATAGCAAAAGTTCTAATTTCCATTATTTATTGTATCTAATAAATAACAGTCACCAGGGTATCATCATTACCGGGTGCAATATGAAAGGATGCAAAATTTGCACAGGACTCATATTTGAGGCCTGTGTAGGGATGAAGAGTACACATTATAGCCTTATAGCCCATTGCCGAGGGCTAAACCGGTTGTTCAAGGCCCGAACCCAAGTTATAGGTAGGCCTGGGCGTGAAATTTCCCACTCCGTTCTCCATAGTGCACGGAGTTCCGAAAATCGCAGTGGAGCTGAGTTTTTTCCTCACTCGCACTTGCCAGCGCTATGTTGGCAAACGTGAGTGAGAAAACTCTTACTCCAGACCACCTCCCGGCGAGATTTCTCAATGTGAGGTGTTGTGGATGGTTGCTTCTGCCCGCGTTGAGAAACCTTCAGTTTGCGCTGAGGAAGCTGCCACTCGAGTAGAACATCTACTCGAGCGGCAGAAAGAAGCAGTGCCCTCTTGCATGAGATGACCCTGCAGCCCGCAAAAGAGAAGACATTTTAGATGACTGATATATCTTTTGTATGATTTCTATAATTTGTATGACAAAACATTATGATACAAAAATAATGTAATAAAACATTGACCACAAAAATAGCAGCTTTACATACGTAATAATGTGAAGTACAAAAATATTGTGGTAAAAAATATCATGTTAAAAAATATTTCCATTATAATAGTAAGACTATATATTTAGTAGTAATTAACTTTATTATAATCTTTAAATAAACGCAAACAATTTTTGTATACAAATATTATATTTAATTAAATTACATAACAATATGATATAAACACTTATGTAATAACCAGCAAAGAATAGAAAGCACACAACTTTCTATTATTGATATTATTCTTTTTATAATGAATAATATTAATAATGAATAATATAAAATTATAAATTAAACATTGCATTTATTACACACTGCATTCTTAAATGGAAATATATAAGAATGGTATTATATATAACAGTATAAAATACCAAATAAACCTATAATTATTAATGATCTTATTTTTTTAAAAAACATATTTAAAATTATCCACTCTATCAACGTAAAATGTAAACATATATAACAAAAGTGAAAAAAATTTAAATGCTAAAAAATAAAAATAATAATGAAGTAACTAAAACCCTGCAAAATTGGGGAAAATGAATACATGGGGCAGATTTATGATTTTAATTTCAATCTAACAAACATTTGGAAAAGTGAATGTATGGGGAGGTGTTGGGGGGGGTCAGATTTATCATTCAAACTCCACTTTAACAAATAGTGGGGAATGAGCAAGCCAAAGAGGAGACATATTTACAATTCTAACTGCTAAGGAACATTGTGCAAAGCGCATACAATGGAGGTTTGGTGGTTCAAATTTACTATTCTAATCCCAATCAAACAAGCATTGCAGAAGGTGCATAATTGGGAGTGTTAGGTTTGTAATTCTAACTCCAGCACAGCAAATATTGGGGAAAGTGCATATATGGGGGGGATGGGTTGCAAATATCATAGACATTAAAAAGTAAAAAGTGTTTTATTAATTAAAACAAGTTTAATTATTCTATAACTATTAAATATTCAAACATATTTTAAAAAATAACAAATTTATCAACATTTTTCAAAAGTATATTTATTTCAGTAAATAAATAATAATTGAAATAAACTGTTTCCCTTGACCAGCCATCCAACGCACAAACATAAAAAGAAATACAATCTGTTATGATGGAAAAATGTTTTGTTATATAATATAATTAAATATTGTCTTTCAAACAAAAACCCTACATCTTCATTTTACAATATAGCAACATACAAAAAATATTACAACAATACAAATTTTCAAAAAAGAATCTTACATTAAAATGTGAAAATATTAAACAAGAACAATTATGTTTAACCCCTTCCATGCTCATGACGGAACGATTCCGTCATGAGCATCGGTTGAGCTGTGCTCATGACGGAACTGTTCCGTCATGGCCCCGCCCGCGCTCGAACCCTTCAGCACCGCGGGGGAATCCGCGCAGCGCTGAAGGGGTTAAAAATAGAAATATCAACCCAAAACCTCAATAATTGACACTATCCATAAAAGTATACATAATGGCCAGAGGACATTCTGAACATAACTGACGACGACTGGACTGAAGCCCTGGCTAGCCTTTGAGGCGCGGCAGTCTCAACACACTACCGTCTCACACAATTTAAATACATACACCGCATATACTATACTCGATTCCGACTTTGGAGGATGGGAGCCATTCAGTCCCCCTTATGTTTGAGATGTGGGGATGGAAGATGGTACCTTTATACATACTGTCTGGGGCTTTACAGCACTGCAACCTTTCTGGTGGAAGATAGTGACATGTCTGGGCCAGTTGCTGTCATGGGATCTCCCACTTGAGCCGAACCTACTATTACTACATAGCACTGATGTATTGGTGGGAACCAGTACAAACAGCACCTGTTGTTTTTAGCCATCACCATTGCTAAGCGGGATATTGCCCAACAATGGAAGAGTGTGTCCCGCCGTCGATCGGTAGGTAGAAAAGGGCCATAGATGACTGTATGAATGCTGAGATTGCTGTATTTCAAGCTTGTGGCTGCCCCAAAACCATAGAAAAATATGGCCACGCTGAGAGGATTACTGGGGTATCGAGTTAGCCCCCCTTCTTTCTCCAGACCCTTGATTGGTGATGTTCCCCGGAAGATATTGGTCACAGCACAACCAGGACTAGCATTTAAAACCTACGGACTGTGTATCAAATTGGTCAATTATAGAACTGTGGGACTTGACATGTCCTGCACAATATTTTTATTGTTGTATATACCAGTTTTCCAAAAGATACAACTCGATGTATACATGGTCAGGTATTGTCTTTCACATGTATCCTCCGGGCCACGGCCTGGTATTTCACCATGTAAAGTTAATAAAAATATGTTAAAAGAAAAGTGTACATAAAATAGGGCAAAATCCACATTTTTGTAACTTAAAAATAATAACTTACAAGGATTAGAAAAATGTGATTGCAAAATAATGAATTAGCACAATTAATACATTAATAAAATATATATCTATATATAAATATATGACCTGTGATCAAGGCGTCTGGTAAGCCAAAACACCTCAGGTGTTTCTACACATGCTGTACTTGTATGCTTACAAGGTAATGAAAGAATACACTATAACTGCAAAAGCTGGAGTGCACGTGTCTCTTTTGGATTGTCAGGAGTGGCATTTTGGATGATACGGAGTTCCTCAACCCAACGTGTATATATATAGATATATATATAGATAGATATAGATATATATTCACTGAAAAAAACTAAGGAAACAGGGACATTATAGTTAGGAAATAGCATTAAAAAAGTCTTAGAAATTCACAGAAAAAAACAAAGGTTACAGGGACGTTATAGTTAGGATCAGATTTCATTTGTACAAAACCAGTGAAATTCAGCAGTTATAGTTACCTGAGCTAACTATAACTCCCACCCCCAAAATGCACTGCTTATGACTTCACATATTACATCACTCAAGACATGGTCAGTGACATCACTGATGACTTCTCAAATGACATCAATGATGACATCATCCAGTGAGTGTATGTATTTTGTAAAAGTGTATGATTGTTAAACATAAATACTAAGGGACTACAAAAGTTAAATTAATATACTAGGTGTACTTCTAATGAGTGATACTACTGCTAATATATATTATGTGAGTGGCTATGTGACTGTGTTCAGGCACCTGTGAGTGGGTGTGTGAGTGACTGGTGTGTGAGTGGCTGTATAGGTGAATAAGTGGGTGTGTGAGTAGCTTTGTGGGTGAGTGAGTGGTTATGTGAGTGGTTGTATTGGTGAGTGAGTGGGTGAGTGGGTGTGTCAGTGGCTCAATGGGTAAATGAGTGGCTATGTGAGTTGTTGCATGGGTGGATGAGTATCTGCGTGAATGGCTATATGGGTGAGTGAGCGAATGTGGGGATGCTAGTATGGATGTGTGAATGGGTCTGGAAGTGGTTGTGTGGGTGTGTGAGTGTGTGTGTGTGTGAATGCTTGTATAGGTGAGTAAGTGGCTATGTTGAGAGACTGTATGGGTGTTTGAGCATGTTTGCAAGTGCCTGCATGGGTGAATAAGTGTGGGTGTGTAGCTGTATGGTTGAGTGTGTAGCTATGTGAGTTGCTGTATAGGTGAGTGACTGGTTATAGGAGTAGCTATTTTGGTGAGTGTGTAGTTGTCTGAGAGTCTGTATGCAGGAGTGATTGGGTCAGTTAGTGGCTGTAAGGGTGAGTAAGTGTGTGTGTGTGTGTGTGACAGCCTGTATGAGTGAGTGACTGCATGTGTGAGTGGCTGCATGAATGTATGAGTGGGTGTGTGTGAGTGACTGTATGGATGAGTGAGTGGGTGCATGAGTGGGTGTAAGGATGAGTGACTGGTTGCATGAGTAGCTGTATGGGTGAGCGAGTGGTTGTGTGAGTGGCTTTATGAGTGAATGAGTGGGTGTGTGAGTGGCTCTATTAATGAGTGAGTGGTTGTGTAAGTACTTGTATGGGTCTATGAATGGGTATGTGAGTGGTTGTGTGGGTGTGTACGTGGGTGTATCAGAGGTAGTATAGGGATGTGAGTGGTTCTGTGAATGATGTATTCAGTGATGTCATTGAGATGTCATCAGTGATCTCACTGACCATGTCATGAGTGATGTAATATGTGAGGATTTAAGCAATGCAGTGCAGAGGCATAAGTTATAGTTAGCTCAGGTAACTATAACTGTTGAATTTCACTGGTTTTGTACAAGTGAAATCTGAGCCTAACTATAATGTCCCTGTAACCTTTATTTTTTTCAGTGAATTTTTAAGGCTTTTTAATTTTATTTCCTAACTGTTACCTGTTTGAGTAAGTGTGTGAGTATGTGCATGAGTGTCTCAGTGGGTGTGTGAGTGAGTGCTGGACTGTCTAACTGGGTATATGAGTGGGTGTATGAGTGTCTTAGTGGGTCTGTGAGTGGGTGTGTGAGTGTCTGAGTGGGTGCATGTGTGTCAGAGTGGGTGTGTGAGATGGGGTAAGAGTGTCTGAGTGAATTTGCTTTTGCCTCCATGAGTGTGGTGTGTCAGTCTGTGAGTGAGTGCATGAGTCTCTGAGTGGGTCCGTGAGTGGGTGTATGAGTCTCTGAGTAGGTCTGTGAGTTGGTGCATGAGTCTCTGAGTAGGTCTGTGAATGGGTGAGAGAGAGTATGAGTGATTCTGTAAGTAGATACATGAATGTCTGACTGGGTCTGTGAGTGGGTGTACGTGTCTGAATGGGTCTGTGAGAGTGTCTGACTTGTTCTGTGACTGGGTGCATGAGTGCCTGAGTGGGTTCTGCTAATTTTCTGCTCAATGTTAGATTTTTTTCTCCTCATTTCTGACCTCTGTGTTGCCTGTTTCTGCTGTTTGCTTGCCTTTATTTTGCGTCTTTCTGCTTGTTTCTGACCATTATTTTGCCTCCTTCTGCTCATTTCTGACCTCTTTTTGCCTCTTTCAGCTCATTTCTGACCTGTATTTTACCTCTTCGTGCTAGTTTCTGACCTTTATTTTGCCTCTTTCTGCTAGTTCCTGACCTCTATTTTCCCTCTTTGCTAATTTCTGGTCTCTTTCTGCTCGTTTTCCACCTGTATTTTGCCTCTTTCTGCTCATTTCTGATCTCTATTGTGCCTCTTTCTGCTCGTTGCTGATTTCTATTTGTCTCTTTCTGCTCATTGTTAGCCTCTAGTTTGCATCTTTCTGACCTTTATTTTCCCTCTTTCTGCTCATTTCTGTCCTTTTACTTTGCCTCTTTCTGCCTGTTTCTGACATTTCTTCTGCCTCTTTCTGGTGTCTTCTGATTCTGACCTTTCTTCTGCCTTTTTATGCTTAGTTCTGGCCTGCATCTTTTTGCTTGTTGCTGCCCTTTATTCTGTCTTTTTCTGCTCATTTCTGACCTTTATTTCGCCTCTTGCTGGTGGTTTCTGCCCTCTATTTTGCCTCTTTCTGCTCAATTCTCACCTTTCTTTTGCCTCTTTCTGCTCGCTTGTCACCTTTATTTTGCCATTTGCTGCTTGTTTCTGACCAATATTCTGCCTCTTTCTGTTAGTTTCTTACGTTTATTGTGCCTCTTTCTGCTCATTGCTAACCTTTATCTTGCCTCTTTCTGCTTGTTTGTCACCTTTATTTTGCCTCTCTCTGCTCGTTTGTCACATTTATTTTGCCTCTTGCTGTTTGTTTCTCACCTTTAGTCTGCCTCTTTCTGCTGGTTTTGCACCTTTATTCTGCCTTTTTCTGCTCCATGTTAACCTTTATTTTGCCTCTTTCTGCAAAGTTCTCACCTTTATCTTACCTTTTTCTTCTCATTTCTGACCTTAATTGTCCCTCTTTCTCTTCATTCCCCTGGGACCGCGTGGGGGAGCCTCAAGACCCCAACGGTTCAAGCTGGCTGCTCGCCTCATGTGGGAGCCGGCATTGCTGCAGCACGATGGGGAGCTGCTGGAAAGGCAGCTCCCTCCGTGCAGGAGCAATCATTCCATCTCTTTCCCTGCCCACATGTCTGCGGGCAGCGAAATAGATGAAACCTCTGTTTCCAGCAGGCAGGAGCACTTTAACAGAACCCACCCCCTGGATACTGAGTGTTTGCTCTTGCTTGGTGGGGGCTGTCAAAGCCCAGGAGGGGGATCCACAATGCCCCCTCTTTATTAAAAACAAACCCAGGGGAGTTTGTAGTCCCTGGCGCTTCTAGAAGTCCAGGAGTGGAGTCCACGTGGCCCCACTCCATTCTTTAAAAAAAGCCCTGGGGAGGTGGTGGCCCCAAAGAGCTACAGTAGGGGGGACACGTGCGCCCCACCTCTTTTTATGAAATGCCCCTGGCACCTGGCCCACCCAGGGGCTCTTTTGAAAATAAGCACAGGAGCCCACACTGGTTTTTGTAAAATCTTTTTGAGGTAAATTTGCGAATTTCACAAATTCGATGCAAATGTTTTTAAAAAAAAGATCAAGACTTTGGGGCCAAGGCCCTGCCCCTTTTTCTTTTTTTTCACTTTTTTGAGGGGACTCGACTGAAGCCTTGGAGTGATCCATATTGTGGAGTAATTCTACACAGCAAATATTCATTGCAAAAGGTGATTCTAAAAACCATGAGTTTGAATTCAGGCTCATTTTCACTTCTCTTAGTGCGCATGCACATTTTTCTACGGTCCTGATGAAAGCCCTATTGTCCCACTAGGGCACTTACTATAAATGGTTGAAACATGTTGAGCATGATAAGGGGTACATGAGACCATTGATATCTCAAAAGTATCCATTACTGATTTTAAAACTTGCCCAATGTCACCAATAATAAAATATTTTTCTGATAGTCGACCTTGAGTCAATTTTAAATCACTTGCAACTTTTTTTCACTTTACTCAAAAACAACCAGCTCTGTTGTAAGGCGTCGAAGCACACCTTGGAGGCACTCGGCTTCCAGGGTGGGAGCCCAATGATGAAGCATGTTACCAACTAGGTGGGTGAGTGAGGGTTCTTCAAAAAATCCTGAGAGTTCCCCCCTTATTGCTGTGAGTTAGATACTCTATAGGTAAACAGGATACTCGCTCTTGTTGTTTGGTACTTAAAGTCAAAGGAAGATGGGCACTTTTTTATTCTTTCTCTCTTCTTTCTGTGTGTGAGATATATATATATATATATTCACTTAAAAAACCATAGGTGTCACACATGTTATAGTTAGGTGGACATTTCACTCGGCAAAAACCAATGAAATTCCCCCGTTATAGTTAGTTCAGATAACTATAACTCGCGCGCCCGCAATCCACTGCTGATGACTTCACATATTACATCACTCATAAAATGGTCAGTGGCATCACTCATGACATCACTGATGACATCATCCTTGTGATAGAGTGGCGGTCGCGCGAGTTATAGTTATCTGAACTAACTATAACGGGGGAAT
Organism: Triturus cristatus; assembly: GCF_964204655.1. NCBI lineage: Eukaryota > Metazoa > Chordata > Amphibia > Caudata > Salamandridae > Triturus > Triturus cristatus. Next base: position 1,355,339,115 of record NC_140589.1, read on the forward strand.
TTCATTGGTTTTTTACGAGTGAAATGTCCACCTAACTATAACAGGTGTGAAACCTATGGTTTTTTAAGTGAATTTGCAAGGTTTTTTAAATGCTAATTCCTAACTATAACGTGTGTGAAACCTATGGTTTTTTAAGTGAATTTGTACGTTTTTTTAAATGCTAAGTTATGTTATGTATGTATTATTATATATTTTTTTAAGGGTTTTCACCGTGCACGCACCGTGCGCACACCCCGTGATTTAAAAAAAAATAATGTTTTTTTCACCCTTCGGGGTCCTTCAGGGACCCCCTGACAAAGGCTAGGGGGTCAGGAACTTTCTACACTGCCCCCTTTTCACGTTCGCCACCTCTCTTTTTCAGTGTCGCACCCAAAACAAACAAAATGGCGGCCGACACTTCCTGATTTCGACCGATTCGAACGTTTACTGACATGTAACCACCAATCAGAATTACGCTCGCGCACGTAAGTGTGCGCGCACGGTGCGCGCTTATAGATATTTATGTACTTTTAACTGCAATTTTCTCAGGAACTACTGAACAGATTTACTCCATATATGCAAAAGGCACATGCCTGACCTGAGGACTACCTCTCTGCCAAATTTCAAGTAATTCTGTTCAGCCGTTCGGGCTGTACCTTCGACTAAAGGTCCTATGGGAAAATGCATGGAGAAAACGCGTTTTGGGACCCCCCTTTTTTCTCGGCCCCCGCTTGACGAATCACCCCGAGACTTTCAGGGTAGGAGCTGAGTGGAGCACCCCATTATTTTTGAAAATTTCGCGAGGATTCATCAACCAGCGCCAAAGTTATTCAAAATAGAATTTTGAGATTTCCTATGGAAACTCGGTCCTAACTATAACTATCTACTGGCGACCGCCAGTAGATAATATATCAATAGTCCGTGCCTTAACTCCTTCTGTTGCCGGAAAGCAAGAGCAGACCCAGATTCGTCTGAAAATGATGTTTATTAGTTCACCAACCATGTCGCCATGACGCGTTTCGGCCGGATAAACCGACCTTGATCACACAACAGCGCATGAGCGGCATACCTCTTTAAATAGTGCAAAAAATCAGCAATATGTAGACATAAAAGAATTACTACATAAGGTAGAGTTACAAATATATATAGCATACAATGCTGAAGTAATTAGCTTAATGCATCAGGATGTGTTGTAAATATAATAGGTTAAAACCAATATCATAAATTTAAATATCAGTGAACATACAATTCATAGAATAGATTCGAATGAATTAAAATAAAGCTATTGGATTCCTGATAATGATAATCAAACCTGATTGGGAAAATAATATTTTTTCACCAACTTGATTACAATAATAGACGGGTATATCACAGTAGGAAGATGGGCACGTTTTTATTCTTTCTCTCTTTTTTTCTGTTTGTGAGATATATATATATATACAGAAGAAGAAATCTAATTAAAGGCAGACATCAATTAAAGCTTGGACAGACACAAGGAAGAAGTACAAACAGGATAGCAAATCAAATTCCAAAAACGTAAAGAGGATTATGAGGGTAAAATATTAACATTTACAAGAAGATAAAAAACTTTGAGGAAAAAAGAAACATTGAAGTTAACAACATTAGAGACACTAAATAATGAACATGCCCAATCTGAAACAAATAAGCAACAAATAATCATATTATTTTTTTTTTTAGATGAAATGTGCCTAGCCTGCCAATAGCAACAATGGGAAAAAGGAGAGGCATACCAGGGAAAGATGGGCATGTGGAAGAGGAATAGGTCATAGACACGGCACAACAAGAAAACGAGAAGAGGATAAAGAGGCAAAGGAATCCTGGCCAAATGCCACACAATAAGGATTGATAAATAGAAGGAGAAGTAACTCAGGAACTGACAATAAATAATTTATCAATTGAAACCTAACAAAACAGGAAGTGGCAGTCCTAAAGAAGGTGCTACATTTTTGTCCAACCACACACAATGACAACACACAGACAAGGATTGACCGCTATAATTTTATTCATGAAATCAAATTGGCAACAATCTTTGAGAAAAAAAAGTAGGGGCCATGCACTGCACAAAGAAGCATGCAAAGGGAGCAGACCAAATAAGATGTGGTTGAGCTTCACTTACTAACCACACTAATATATTTAAATGGAAACCATGACAACACGCAAGACATCAACTTATGAGCACTTATGAGCAAATAGATATCCCCACTCTAGGAGCAGGGTTAAAGGGGTAAAAAAACTAAATCGTTTAAGATAGACTTATTTCATGAGTTAGTAATCAAAGACCTCAACAAATGAAAAACAACCATGTGAGAGGGAACTTGATGGCAGAGGAATGAAGAGCTTAATTATCTCTGCAAATGAGTAACACCAGTGAGGTCAAAAGTGCAGATAATGGTGGCAACATTGTAATCATGAATAAAAAGGGATTACATCCAAGAAGGACATAGCCGATTATATGCTCAAAAATTAGAAACTAATCCCACAAAATAGTTATCGGAAGATTTAAAAGTAAAATTGGATGAATGGGCTTACTTGGATCACCTTGATGTAGAGGGACAAAAATATCTCACCATAGCAAATCCTATAACCCTGACAATATATTTCATGCCGAAGATCCATTGATGATAAAAAACAACCCCAATGGAAACCAATATCCTCCACAAATGGACCATTGTACATACCAATGTCAAACTATACTGATAATTTCTTAAGGGACTTAAGTTTATACTTGAGAGGCATTGGAGATTTCTTACATTTACAAAACATACCATGACAGGAAAAGTATAAACTCATAACAATGGATGTTATTTCATTTGTATGCAAGCATTAATCGCAATGCCTCGCGCCCCCCTCCTTTTTAATAAAAACTAAAATGAAACAGGTCCCGGGGGATGGGGTCCCCGGGGCCCAAAAGGCTCAAGAGAAGGGGGGCCACACAGTCCCCCTTCTTAGAATAAAAATTAAAAACTGGCAACTCACAGGAGGCCCCACCCCCTCCCTGCATGACTCTGCAAACGCGCCTCCTGGCCCGCTGTGTATTGGGGGATTAAGTCCCCATCGCTACTGAGGGTCCCTGGGGGTCAACTAGGCCACCAGGTACCTCCAGTAAGCGCCACACCGTGAGATTGCTGAGAGGTGGTACTAGGCCATGCCCCTTTTTACACCACTCTGCAAACGCTCCTCTTGGGGCATGGCTGGTGGGGTGATGAGGTTCCCATGTGTCCGGGGGACCTCAGGACTAAAGTGGACTTTATCCCCCTAGTAGCAGTGCGCCAGGAGGTGCTTTTGAGGAGTGGCGTAAAAAGGGGGCGTGGCCTCTGACCACTCTCAGCAATCCAGTTGTGAGGGGCTTACTAGAGATAACAAGAGGGCTACTTGTCTCCCAGGAACCCTTAGGAGGCAAGGGGACTTCATCCCCCAACTAAGAATGCGTCAGGAGGCCCGTTTGCAGAGTGGTGGAGAAAGGGGGCGTGGCCTGTGTCAACCTCTCAGCAATCCCACTGTGTGGGACTTACTGGAGGTAACAGGAAGGCTAGTTAGCCCCCTAGGACTCCCACAAGCGAAGGGCACTTTAATCCCCATCCAAGAGCACGCCAGGGAGTGCGTTTACAGACTTGGTGGGCAAAGGGGGCGTGGCCTGCTATGAGAACTTACCAATGCTACTAAGTGGAACCTACTGGAGGTAAAAGGAGGGGTAGTTTGCCCCCAAGGTTCACCTTGGGGGCCAACTACCCCTCCTGTTACCTTCAGTAAGTCCCACACAGTGGGATTGCTAAGAGGTCTTTGGAGGTCATGCCCCCCTTTCTCAACCACTCTGCAAACACCCCTTCTGGCACACTATGGGTTGGGGATGAAGTTCACTTTACTTCTGAGGGACTTTGGGGGCCAAGAAGCGCTCCTGGTACCTCCTGTAAGTTCTACGCAGCGGAATTCCTGAGTGCAGATCAGAGGCCCAGCCCCCTTTCTGTACCACTCTGCAAATGCGACTACTACGTTATAGTAAGAGATTAGCATTTAAAAAACCTTTGAAATTTACAGAAAAAAACAGAGGTTTCATGTACGTTATAGTTAGGAATTAGCCTTTAAAAAACCTTAGAAATTCACTGAAAAAACCATAGGTTTCAGGGATGTTATAGTTAGGCTCATATTTCACTCGTACAAAACCAGAGAAATTCGGCCATTATAGTTAGCTGAGCTAACTATAACTCGTGCCCCCGCAATGCACTGCTGATGGCGTCACATATTACATCACTCATGACATGGTCAGTGACATCACTGATGACATCTCAAATTACATCACTGATGACATCATCCACTTAATCTCTGATGCACCTCCTCACACCCTAATGTAACCTATCATATACCCACTCTAAAATACAGGCTACCATTCTCGAAACCATAGACGCACCAGTTAGCACATACCCACTCACTAATTCATAAGTCTACACACACATCCACTCACTCACCCATACAGTCACTGATATATGCACTCATACACCCATAGAGACACTCACACACTGCCACTCACCCATAGAGTTACTCGCACACCTAGTCAGTAACCCAGAGTCAATCACACTGCCATTTACTCACCTATACAGTTATACACACACCACCTCACTTATTCATACAGATACAAACACATAGTGACTCTCTTATACAATCACAGACACAAGCACACACTCATCCATACAGCCCCTCTCACAATCACTCACTCTCCCATACAGTCACTTAGATACTCTAACACTCACATATACTGTATTTCACATATGTAGTTACTCACACATGCACCACTGAGATATCTATTCACTCACCAACACAGCCACACGCACACTCACTCACCCATACAGCCCCTCGCAGATGCACTCATGACCCCCTACACTCAGTGAATCACCCACTCACACATCTATGCAGGGAGTCACACACACCCTCACCCACCCACACAGACACTCAGGCACCCATACAGGTACTCAGACAACCAATCATCAACCCATATAGATACTCACATAGCTACTCACAAACCCATGCAGCCACTTACACACCAATTGACAGACTGATACAGACATTCACACAGATTAGTCAATCACCCATGCATTCACTAAGACACGTTTAATAACACACTTACAGTGTCAGTCACGCACCCACTAAATCATCCATTCAGACACTCACACACCCACACTCATTCTTCAATATATATATATATATATATATATATATATATATATATATATATATATATATATATATATTCACTGAAAAAACCATAGGTTTCACACATGTTATAGTTAGCGGAAATTTTACTGATAAAAACCAAAGAAATTCCCCCGTTATAGTTAGTGCAGGCAACTATAACTCACGCGACCGCAATCCTCTGCTGATGCTAATACTGTATTTAGACACTTATTTGCCCATGTCTTCTTCCATACATTTTTAGCTATACATATATTACAAATATTTTTTTTTCATAAAGACACATATGTCATCAGCAGAAGATTGCGGTCGCGTGAGTTATAGTTGCCTGCACTAACTATAACGGGGGAATTTCATTGGTTTTTTATCAGTAAAATTTCCGCTAACTATAACATGTGTGAAACCTATGGTTTTTTCAGTGAATTTGCAAGGTTTTTTAAATGCTAATTCCTAACTATAACGTGTGTGAAACCTATGGTTTTTTCAGTGAATTTGTACGTTTTTTTAAATGCTAAGTTACTTTACGCCATTCGTGGCGTGCGCGCCCACTTAACGCAGTTCGTTCCGTGCGCCCACTTTACGCAGTTAGTGCCGTGCACGCACGGTGGGCACGCGGTGCGCGTAGCGCACCGCGTGCCCACGTTACGCTAGATGGGCCATGTACGCACGATGCGCTTCGCGCACCGTGCGCACATGGAGGACATATGATGCACTTCGTTTTGAAAGGTAATATTTTAATTTTTCGTATATGTTATAAGCCATGCACAAATGGTGCCCTTCGGGCACCATTTGCACACGGGGTGGAGAGAGTGTGGATAATTTTTTTTTTATTATTTTTTAAAAAAATATTTTAGTTTAACTCATCGATAATAAGCCATGCGCAATTGCAATTGCGCACGGGGTGGGGAGAGTGTGGATAATGTTTTTTTTATTTATAATTTTTTACCGTACGCGTACGGTAAGCGTAATCGGCAAAATTAGCGAAAAAAAAAAATTCTGTTTTTGGCCTTGGGGGATCTTTGGGGACTCCCTCAACATTGCTATGTGTGTGGGAGCTGTCTAAACAGCCCCTTTACCTGTTTTTGTGCTTTATATTTTAAACATCACTCTCAGTGCGAGAGAGAAAATGGCGGCCGCCGCTTCCTGGTTTCGGCCGATTCGAATGTTTACTAAGATCTAAGAGCCAATCAGAATCGCGCCCGCGCACACCACCGTACGCGTACGGTAAGCGTACCGTAAGCGCACCGTAAGCTGGCTCAGATATATATATTGATTTAAAGGCTATTTTCTCAGAATCTACTGAACAGATTTACACCAAACCTACAAAAGGCACTTCCTTGACCTGAGGACTACCTCTCTGCCAAATTTCTAGTAACTCTGTTCAGCCGTTCGGGCTGTAGCCCTGTCTAAAGGTCCTATGGAAAAATGCATGGGAAAAACGCGTTTTGGGACCCCCCTTTTATCTCAGCCCCCGCTTGATGAATCCCCCCGAGACTTTCAGGGTAGGAGCGGAGCGTAGCGCCCCACCTATTTTGAAAAATTCGCGAGGATTCGTCGACCGGCGCCAAAGTTATTCAAAATAGAATGTTGCGGATTTCCTATGGAAACGTGGTCCTAACTATAACTACCTACTGGCGACCGCCAGTAGGTAATATATATATATGTATATATATATTCACTGAAAAAACCATAGGTTTCACACATGTTATAGTTAGCGGAAATTTTACTGATAAAAAACCAGTGAAATTCCCCCGTTATAGTTAGTGTAGGCAACTATAACTCACGCGACCGCAATCCTCTGCTGATGCTAATACTGTATTTAGACACTTATTTGCCCATGTCTTCTTCCATACATTTTTAGCTATACATATATTTCAAATATTTTTTTTTCATAAAGACACATATGTCATCAGCAGAAGATTGCGGTCGCGTGAGTTATAGTTGCCTACACTAACTATAACGGGGGAATTTCACTGGTTTTTTATCAGTAAAATTTCCGCTAACTATAACGTGTGAAACCTATGGTTTTTTCAGTGAATTTGCAAGGTTTTTTAAATGCTAATTCCTAACTATAACGTGTGTGAAACCTATGGTTTTTTCAGTGAATTTGTACGGTTTTTTAAATGCTAAGTTACTTTACGCCATTCGTGGCGTGCGCGCCCACTTAACGCAGTTCGTTCCGTGCACGCACGGTGGGCACGCGGTGCGCTACGCGCACCGCGTGCCCACGTTACGCTAGATGGGCCATGTACGCAAGATGCGCTTTGCGCACATGGAGGACATATGATGCACTTCGTTTTGAAAGGTAATATTTTAATTTTTTGTAATTTTTATAAGCCATGCACAAATGGTGCCCTTCGGACATCATTTGCACACGGGGTGGAGAGAGTGTTGTTAATTTTTTCTTTTATTATTTTTGTTTAAAATATTGTGGTTTTTCAGACCTCAAATAAGCCCTGCACATTTGGTGGCCTGCGACAACAAAAGAACAGGGGGTGGGGAGAGTGTGGATAGTGTTTTTTTTTTTTACATTTTTTACCGTACGCATACGGTAAGCCTAATCGGCGCAATTAGCGAAAAAATATAAATTGCATTTTTGGCCTTGGGGGGTCTTTGGGGACTCCCTCAACATGGCTATGTGTGTGGGAGCTGTCTAAACAGCCCCTTTATATGTTTATTGGTTTTATTTAACAACCTAGCTCTCCGTGCGAGAGAGAAAATGGCGGCCGCCGCTTCCTGGTTTCGGCTGTTTCGAATGTTTACTAAGATCTAAGAGCCAATCAGAATCGCGCTCGCGCACGCCACCGTACGCGTACGGTAAGCTTACGGTAAGCGTACCGTAAGCTGGCTCAGATATATATATTGATTTAAAGGCTATTTTCTCAGAATCTACTGAACAGATTTACACCAAACCTACAAAAGGCACTTCCTTGACCTGAGGACTACCTCTCTGCCAAATTTCTAGTAATTCTGTTCAGCCGTTCGGGCTGTAGCCCTGTCTAAAGGTCCTATGGAAAAATGCATGGGAAAAACGCGTTTTGGGACCCCCCTTTTATCTCAGCCCCCGCTTGACGAATCCCCCCGAGACTTTCAGGGTAGGAGCGGAGCGTAGCGCCCCACCTATTTTGAGAAATTCGCGAGAATTCTTCGACCGGCGCCAAAGTTATTCAAAATAGAATGTTGCGGATTTCCTATGGAAAAGGGGTCCTAACTATAACTACCTACTGGCGACCGCCAGTAGGTAATGTATATATATACAACATTATTAAACTTTTTAGAAACACCCAGTCACTGGATGATGTCATCAGTGATGTCTGTTGAGATGTTTACTTACTTGTAATAGTGGGGGTGGAGGCGAGGGCTGGCCAACTCCGCTCTGCCCACGGAGTGTGCAGAAATTTGCTTTCTACGTGTTCTCCACAGAACGCAGAGAAGGCAAATCGCTGCACAAACACAAGACAGCACCCAGTATAAGTCAAAGCAAACCCTTCCAGGATTAAAGTGCCGCATAAATTCTGCAAAAAAAAGGAAGTAGGGAACTCTGGGTAGTGCCCAAAATTTTGGTGAAGAGCAGCTCCCTTATATGGAACACTCTACAACACCACTGACACGCTGCTAGAAAAACAGACACTTGAGACAAGCAGTTTCAGCGGGTTTGTGGTGTTGTAGAGTGCCCCATATAAAGCAGCTGCTTCCTTTGAAATTTTGAGGGATGACTGAAGGTACTAAAAAATTAGATTTTTGCTAGCTTGAATTTTATTCTGGCTTCTAGGGTGAACTAGGGAAGAACCTTGAGAACCTGAGAAATGTAATTTAATTTCTTCCAAAAACAAGTTTGGCTGTTGAATGGGCAATGGTTTTCAGTGAGGCTAAAGAGAAGTTAGACGTGCCTGTAAAAGTGGCATTCCTATATTTTATATTTAGTCTGGCATAATACCCAGGCTTCAACGACAAAGTTCACTCTTGAGGTTGAAAAATGGTTTACTCTTTTTTAATGAGAGTGAAGCTCTAGGTGATTGTCATGCTCAATATGTGAGGACACAGGGAGCTGAGGTTCACTTCCTTTTTCCAGTGATATGGCCTCATCATTCAGAGTTGGAAAAAACCAACAATGTGTAATTTTGAAAGTCATTCTTTTTTCAATTTGGTGTCATGTGGGCAAAGTATGATTTGCTTTATATCTATACTGAGTGTGAGAACGTTGAGAGACATCCATTTGTGCAGGTTCATGAGGCATCTTTCAGAGTGCAAATGAAATGCACTGGAATGAGGATATTTTAGAAGAATGTGTGATTAAACTGCATAATGATATATAGCCTCCCTTGCTTACTCCTTCAACATTCATAGTGGTTACATATATAATTTAAGAAAATAGATGTAAAACTATACCTCTGACACATAACAAAGAAGATTGGGATAGAGTTATGGGACGCATTGGCTTTCCAATCCAATTGTTTGCGATTGCTCAGCAAGGTGGTGAACTAACTGAAAACCTTTCGTTTGATACGCCTATGAGCCTTGAGTATCTGAAAGCCAGTCTGGGGATAATACACTTTCAGGGTGCAGGCCCAGCTTCTGACTGTAGAAGTTCTGATAAGCCTGTTTAAAAGGTGAGCACAATTCACATGCAATACAGGATTAATGTTTGGATGGTGTTTGGTATCAGGGCAGCATTGCAGTGAATGGTGAAGACTTGTTGACCAAACCAATGAAGGAAAACAATGCAGCTCACATGAGTATAGAACAATAATGCATTTGCCAGACAATCTTGGTTGACACCTCCCATTTCAAGACATCACTCAGTTATGACTTCATAAAAAGATTACAACATCTTGCACAAACACTCCAGGGGTAGTAACTTTATATTTACTTATCAGAAATCTAATAACACTAAGCCTGTTCCAGTCTCCTGTAAACATTGACTTATTCACATGTCTTATTAGGTCATCCCTCATATCCCATTCCCCATTATCTGCTCGTCCCACTTCCTTGTTCCGGTTTTGACTAACTGAGGCGAGACCACCCGCCAGATAGACACTTCTTAGTTCAACCTTCCTAAAACATAATCCCCTCTTACTATTGCTAGCAGATGTGTACTAATCATCACATACCTAGAGGGTATCCTGTATTGACTGAAGCTCTCTAGCCACGTGAAATCAATGATCACTTGGGATAGAGGGTGGGACATAGAGGCCCAGAGTAACACATTTATAGGTAACATTATCTCTTTGTCCTCCTTTTTTTGATCTTGTCTAATAGAGCGACACCCAAGAAAATGGTGATGAGGCCGACAATACATGAACAGTATGTACCACACAGAAACCCAAAAGAAGCACCACCCTTGGATCCCAGCAACAGCAACCAATACTTAAAGTTGGATAGAAGAAAGAACGTTTGAACCAAAGACTCTTTTGATCTCGTTCCCTCACACTGAAGATGATAATGTCATGAAAACGTGGAAGAAACAGCCCAAGTTGCTGCTCTACAAATGTTTACTAACATTGCACCCTGAGATTCCACCCTGGAAGTTGCAATTCATCTTACTAATGTCTTTTGAACCCCCATCGCACAGGGCCCTCCCTGTAAATGAAAGAACAAACCACAAAGCTGAGATTGGCAGTGGGGAATTGCTGTCCCTTAGGGGCTGGACCAAAAGTAACAAAAATTAGACTCAGATTTGGGAAAAGAATACACATGACAGATATCAGCAGAAAGAAGAGATGATATCTAGTAAAGCATGGAAATAGGCAGGAAGATGGAGTGTGGGGATAATAGCTAGTGGGGCTAAGACAGCAGCAAGTAGGAGCAGCAAAAAGAAGGAAGGTGTGGATGATAGGAAAGCTGGGATTGCACAGAGAAATGTGAAGTAAGGAAATTTAGCCAGAATTGAAAATATCTAGACTGAAAGAGAAACAAATGGAGCAGGAAAGAATGAGCACAGTAGGCAAAGATATATTGCAAAAGCGTGGGGCAAACAGGGAGTGGAAGTTTGAATTCTTGGAATGTTGTTTAGGACCTTTTCAAAATGTCTTTGGAACAGGAAGACTTGAAACTCCTTTTTGAATATGATAAGACAGAATGTGGAGCGAAGAGCTAGTGGAAGTGAGTTCAAGAACGCTGTCAGTGCCAGAAAATGATAGGGCTATTGGAGCTGTCATTTTTATGATGGTGGCTCAAAGAAAAGTGAATCTGCCAACAGAAATGTTCAGTTTTTCCGCTGAATAAAAGAGAGTTGAGGAGCAAGTCATTGTGGGTGATGTAAGTTATCTTAGATTGTGTGCACGTTTCCATGGAAAGCAACTGAGGCATTACAAGCTCAAGAGTGATATGTTAATGTTAATGTTAATGGGACTTCTAAAGCGCTCTGTTACCCTGAGGTGTCCTGGTGCTATGCACTACCTGCCTGAGAGAAACTGTAGCCATTGGCTGAGATAGGTATTTATGTAAATAGCCATGTTTTTAGTTCTTTCCTGAAAGAGAGGAGCTCAGTTGAGTTTCTAAGATGGAAAGGCAGGCTATTCCATGCCTTGGTGGCACAGTGATGAAAGCTCGTACCACCCCAACTGGCCTTGTTATAACGGGGATATATCACTTGTTTGGCTTGCGCAGAGCGCAAGACTCTTCCAGGAATATACCACTGAATCACGTGTTTCAGAAAGTCAGGGCCAGCGCCATTAAGGGCCTTAAAAACTATGCACAAGGCCTTAAACTGTACCCGTTGCTTGACGGGGAGCCAGTGAAGAGTTCTGAGTCCCAGCCTCACCGAGACAAACCTGGGTGTCCCTGTTAGCAGCCTGGCTGCCGCATTCTGCACGATCTGGAGTCTGGCCAAATGTCTCCTCTGGATGCTTATATAGAGATTATTGCAGTAATCCAGTCGTGACAGAATGAGCGCTGTGACTACTGTCTTCAGGCTGTCTTCCGGAAGGAGGAATTTAATTTTCCTCAGGATTCTGAGAATGAAAAAACAAGATGAGACAACCCTACTGATTTGATCACTAAAAGAAAGTTTGGAATCAAGAATCACTCCCAGATTCTTCGCCCGTGCCATCAAGACTGGAGGTGTACCCATTGCAGTTGATCATATGTACAAATTATTTGCATCCATAAACAAAATGAGCTGCTGTGCACAACACTGTCCTAAGGAGATAGACTTTTAGTAAGCCAGTAAGGTAAATTGATGTAATTAAGTCTACAGAGAAAAAGGCTTTTACGTGTTTATGTTGTTATGGTGAAGTTATGTTACTGGGTTTTTGTAGAATGCAAGCTTGTACTCTAAAGGGTGACCTGATGCTGAAGTACACAATAATGCCAGATCAAAAAAAGCTTGCAAAGTGGAAGCTGAGGTGGTGATCAACAGTTTTAGGAGAGTGAGGGAAATCATTCCACAGAGTGGCCGCAACCTGGCTAAAGACACAGGATCTCTAGTAGGATTTGTGAAAGGTTGGGATTTTGAGGCGCTTTTTAGACGGAGAGTTAAGTGAGCAGATAGGGAGATATTTGTGGAATATGCACCTCAGATAGGCAGGACCCAGATTGTTTACCGCTCAATGCACTAAAGTTAGAGCATTAAAGGAAACCCAGTTCTCAACTGAAAGTAATTGAAGGCTGCATCTGCAAGGGGTGATATGTGCCCTCCTGTCCAGGCCAAAAATCACACACACAGCCAGATTTTAAAGTGATTGTAATTTGACAATTAAGTATTTAGGAGCATATATAAAAACACTATCACTAGCACAATAAGTTAGCTTTTAAATAATAAAGGTTTGGGCCACCAATCTACAACTGGAAGATTTCTTGAAACCTTGAACTGAACAAAATAGGTGGAGATGGTCTTATTGATGTGGGAGGAAGGTGAGAGATTGTCATAAAAAAGCAAAGCAAGGCATTTATCACCTTGGAAGAAGGTATGGGGTGCCCAAATTACAGCCTCCACCTACTGGCCCATATTGAATTGGATTGCCTTAAGACTAAAATCTCAGACTTGTTTGTGTTTATGTTCAGTGCATTAAAGTTTATCCAGTTAACCACAGCCATAAGGCATTGTTTGCGCGATGTCAAGTTGTGATTTTGTAAAAAACATTTAAATACATAACACAATTAAAATATTTCAACATATGTAGAATATAAAATATATTCATTATAAAAAATCTAATGTAAAAGAAACACATTTTATAGTTCAAAATTATATTAAAAAAATATTTAAAAATGTAAATATTTGAAATAAATACACTTTTCTTCATGCTACCCAAAAACACAGATAAATAAATAAATGAATAAATACATAATTAAATAAATAAATAAAATATTTTACAAATAAAACATTATTAATATCAAATGAGGTATTTCGAAACAATTTAAATTAAAGCAAAAAATAAATAAAAACAGTGTTTTCTAAATTTTATAATTAAATAAATTGATCAACAAGTTTACAATTAATTAAAGACAAAAAAGAATTAAAATAATAACATGCTTAGTTACTAATTAAGTTTATAATTACAATAAAAACATAATTAAAAATAAAAATCAATAATTTATAATAAAAATAAATTGCCACCCTAATTTCGTGAAACCCCAAAAACTGCTACTAAATTTAAAATTGCTAATTAAATTACAAAAATACAAATTAAAAATGAGAAACTATTCTTAAATAATCAAAATAACAAGCAATCAATTTAATAGTTTATAAAATTAATTACTAAGTGAATATTTAATTAACATAAAATATTAGTTAGACTAACTATAATTAAAAATAAAAACAATCTTTTATATGTTAAATAACTTCCCACCCACATACCCTGAAATACTAACAACCCGCTACTAAATTAAAAAATACTAATAAAATAAAAAAAATAACAAATGACACATTAAGAATTGCAAATTATATTGAAAAAAAAACAGACTACTAGGAACAGAATTTTTAGAGTGTTGCATTTTAAGTGATCGATAGTCCTTCACCTTCGTACGGTCTCCAAGGTTTTGGAGAGGAGAGAGTTGTCTCTAGGAGAAGACATTTTGAGATACGCCTGTGCATCATTAGCTAATTAATGATAAAGGATCCCGGATTTGCTAAGGATTTTCCCAAGGGTTTTGACAAGTAGGAGGTAAACCTGTTTAGAACTGCACCCTTCGAGACTGCCCAGCGTGCAAATCAAGAAACCTCTGGCGCGCCTATTTTTATGACAAGTTTTTTCTGCCGAATTAACAGGGCATTATCATTCCTTCATTACATTTTCCTTACCCCCATGTGTTGAGGAGTTTGCTGGTTTCTCTTGGTGGGTTTAGCTTTTGCTGGCGTCCTCTGGCACTCGACTGTTCCTGCACTGGGGGTCCTCTCTGCTCTCAGAGTTCCTGTCAGGAAGGTGGGGTTTTCTTCTGGAAAGAGTGCAACTTCGGCCTGGAAGTCCTCCCACAGACTGTTTTAGCTGCTGCACGTAGAACTTTCCTTCATTTCTACACCAGTTTGACACATATACTTACATTTATTTATTTTGCTAATTATGATATAGATACATGTATACTTCAGCGCGTAAGCGTAAACAAGCGGTGTCTCTGCCCCCTATAAAGTCTAAAATTGTAGATTCATCGGAATCCTCACTTACTATCATTTTGGAGGAACTGCAGGCTGTCAGGTCTAACAGGGACAATATTGCCATGGAAATTAAACATTATACGTAAGGCAGGTCATTCAATGAAGGTTACGGATAACAAAATTAAAATAAATGATAATAAAACTTAAATTGCTAAGCTAATGCCACTTGCCACAAAAATTCCTTCTATCAATATGAGGTTAATTGAGTTAGAAAATTGAAACAGGCAAAATAACTTGCACATTTTTAATTTTTAATTTGCCTGAAGATATAGAGGCGAATGACTGTAGACGCTACCTTGAGAATCTATTGCCTAGACTCTTAAATCTAAAATTTCCACAAAACATTGAGATTGATAAAGCACATTGAATTCCACATCAATGTAAACATGGCCAAACCAAACCCCGCCAAGTCATATTTAAGGTTCTTCGCCATCACCATCTTGCCGTCATTGGAAAAGGAGCACAAGAAATTCCTTCTCTCCTGTTTACTAGTATTAAAATCTTCATTAATCAGGATTTTGCTAAAGAGACCGCCTCCGTTCCTTGAGACTTTGCAGCTTTGAGACCAAGATTGAAAAATTAAGGCTTCAAATACGGGCTTTTTGACCCATCCACCAATGCGCATCTGGAAAGACGACAGTTCCAAGTAATTTCATCGTCCGGAAGACCTTCTAGCATTTATAGACAATCATTTCCCTCTCTCAATGGATACACAAGGCCCATCAAACAGACAATGTTTTGCCAATATTAGAGCTTACTTTACAAATTTGTTCAAATTTGAGTTTATATCTGATATTGATTATATGTTTTTATTAACCATGTTATTATCTTTAGGGGCCGATTCTGATCCGGGTCGGAAAGCACTCCGAACGAGTCGGATCCGGAGTGTTTTCCGACCGAGCCGGACCCCTACAGTCCGACCAAGCGAGTACGATGCACACGTATGCTGTCGGACTCGGTTCGGTCGGACTCCCATAGAAGTAAATGGGAGCCGGTCGTATGATGCGTACATGGGCTCCCATTGACTGAATGGGTACGTCTCAAACAAGTGCGCCCCCTACAGTGGGTACGCGTCAGTGCCATCCGCACCGTACATGCCTGTGTTGGGGAGACCCATAGGTCTCCCCCTGTGTCCGAGTCGTAGGGCTGCGGGTGTTAGGGGGTCTGACGCGGACCCCTGAAGTCCGACTCCGGGAGCTTTTGCTAGCCGGACACTCCGGCTCGCACAGGCTGTCCGACTCGTGCATCGTACTGGCTCGGTTGTAAATCGCATCCATTGCACGCCACGGTTAACTTCTGACCTTCACGTACGGAGCAGTCCGGACCCGGAAACGACTCGGTCGGTGAATTTCATGTAGCTCGCATCGTACTTGCTCACTCATACAGCTTTACGAGTCGGCCGGAAAACACGCGTACGGCTCATAGTTTTTCCGGGCCGGATCGCGTTCGGTGCCCTTCCGACCCGGTTCGGATTCGGTCCCTTAATGTTTTAATTGCTATGGGCCTCTCTACTTTAGCTATTCTCTTCATATGCACGAGCATGTCTCATCAATTTTATTTATGTTCTCTGTTGTTTTGTATGTATGTTTGTGTATGTGTTCCTTGTTTTATGTTCTTATTTGTCTCAGAGCTACTTCAATGGTCTCCACTGCTTCTTACTTCTTAGATTTGATACTCAATCAAAATGAGGCACAGTAAAGTATATTGTTTGCAAAGGTGCCCACTATTGGTCAAGTGGGGAAGTTGGGATTTGTACCATTGATTCCTGATTACTTATTGTGCAATTCATTCACGGGATGAATATCTCCTTCCCATTCTCTTTTAAGACTAATGGACAATGCTTTCTGTGCATTAATTTCCTGACCTAAATTACCACACTATATTCAATAACTACAGTTATCACATGATAAAGTGGGAAAAATAAGTGGGTAAAATGTCTGGTTAGGCTCTATTTTTGCTCATCACTCATCATGGGAAAAGGGCAGAGTGGTATCCAGCTATGCAGTCCAAGTCAGACTTTCCCACCTCTAGAAAGGGCCCGTACCATTAGGCAACTTCTGACCAATCTGCAAGATCCCTTGTGCAGTGACAGTTCTCATTCAACTTACTGCTCACCTAGAATCAAGGCGTATTCTGTTCTTTGTGGGGGGAACATCAGGGTTCAATTGTGCTCTTCTGACGATCAAGGGGAGCTTTACATTCTGCTCAATCTCTTTCCTACTTAGCTGTTTCCCTATGACGTGCTCGGAGAATGAACAAATTCACTAAAAGTTCACCTCCTTTGGGGCTAAAAGAACAGGTTAATTTAGCTTCCTGCATCTCTACACAGATTAACATCTCTTACTTTGTTTCATAGGTCTCACCTTTCACCTTTTGTAATGCCCACATGATCCCCCTGGCAAACATCTAACCTATGATAAGGCATCTATGCTCATGATAATGAGACCTACATCATAGTTTGTAATGAACCAGAGGAACATAAGCTGATTTTGGACCGACTCGCGGGTGGTCATAAGTGGATGCTTCTGACATCTCTCGGTCTAAATGCCTCCAATTCTGAGGTCCTACTGCAAGATATGGAAACTCAACACCATTACTGCTTTAGTGATGATGAGTCATTGTGGACACTACTAATAATGTTTCAAATAATGCATTCCAATGCCTACACAGCCTTGCAAATGTTTGCCTCTGATACTACTTCTACAAGGCATCACATTGTCAAGACTACAGCAAAGCTTTCGTGATTCCAAAGCTGCCATCCAGGGTCTGAGTCATACTGATTTCATGCCCTTTCTGTCAATCATTTTCAGTCAAGTTAAGCGTTGAAGTCAAGAGATTCTCATGTACAAATTTTACCACACTGATAGTGCTAAAGTAGTAAGCCAGCCTCTTTAGGTTAGGTACCCTGCATGGTACAAACATTGTGGAGGTAATGCCCTACAAATTCAAAATTCTTTCATAGGAACATATCTGCTGCTACTCTGTCATGACTCATAAGGAAGGCCTGAAAAATGTATTTAAAAAAGGATGGAACACCAGTGCTGTGATAGACCTCTGAGATTGTTTGGAAGTGATGATTTCAGCAGACTCTAGGCACATTACATACAGGGATCCTACATACTTCATGAAAACTCTCCCCCACTGCTCAGTGAGCCTCTGCCCCCTAAAGGCTGTTTGGAGTGCTGCACGAATACAGTCTTTCATTCTTTCAGGGTCAGTATATTGAGAACCACTATATTTTGTAAAAGTAGCATCATTTGTTTAAAGTAAATACAAGCAAATAAAAATGTGTTACTAGGCATTACAGGATAACAACACGCTAACCACCTCGCATGTTTAACTTCACATGTCCCCTATTGTCCCAGGCAATAGTGTATCCAGGAAGACGTCCTTTGTGATGATGGAACAGTCTGTTCTCTATCATCATCGCTATCAGATACTAGTATGGCCTGATGAAACGGAAGTTCGTGAGGTTGATTCTGCTAATGGGCTATTTTATCCTAGCACAGTGTACCTACGTAGTGAGGCTGTGAGGTCCGGATTGCTCTTCTGGGAACACATGATAGTATAGTGGGCATTCTCGGTGTACCCCTCTTAATATTAACTCGCTGTGGTGGTATTTATTTACTTTAAAGGCTATTATGTTAATGCTGGAGACATATAGTAACACTTCAAGTAATGAAATACCACCAGTGGTAATACCAACATGAAATCCAAATTACTAATGTCTCTCAGACCATCCAGTTCTAATTCCTTGCTTGTTTGCATCCTTACCAGTCATAAACAGGTGTAATCAAACACAAACCTCTAATTATCATCCAACGCCATCTTGGTTGACCTCTCAAGGGTAGTGGCTGGCTGGCTGTTTTACTTCTGTACTACATCCGTTTTTTTGGGGCATTACACTTTTTGGGTCATTCCTCTTAGTCTTCACTGTCTTCATCTTGGAGACTTCCTGGTTTTGCGCATTGCTTAATTGAGATATTCTCAATTCTCTTTAAGTTATGAAGAGCTTGTTCCAACACGTTTGGTAAAAGAGAGCTTGCTCCAAAAAGCACTGAGTTTTTTCAGTGACTTCTCACAAATCCTGTGAGGGACAAGGTTATTTTGGTTACTGAGCTACTGCTACTGTGCTGTCACAAGCCTACAAAGAGTAATACATCTGTTGGAATGGGGCATGTTGCTCTCTAAGCCAAGAGGCTAACAAGGAGGTTTTTCCTAAGAAAAAGAGTAGCATGTAGTGTGATGACAGAAAAGGCTAGTGTATTTTAATCATATAAACATAGCACAGGAGGACATGAGGCCTAACTGCCAGAGCTGCTGACTTTGAAACTGGGGGAGCCAGTTTTGAATCTTGGCCATGCCTCAACAGCCTCTAAAGTTGGGTGAATCATTCTATTTCCCTGTGCCGCAAAAAGGAAATAGAATGTGAAAAAAAGGGAAAAATAATATGTAACATACTCTGGTTGTGTGGTAAAGTGGTGTAATGCCTCAATTCCTTACCAGTACTTGCGCTACTCTGAGTCCTTTCCTTTGCTTTCATTATTTTGAGTATTGAACCAGTCCTGTCACACTAAACAATCAATTTCCATTGCTCCAGACTGAAGAAGAAAGCCCCTCCCCTCCTCCAGTCTGTGAAAAGCACCAAGCGTACTTATTTTTATTTATGTGGGCCTGAAAGTACAGTTAAGGAGGGAAGAAGGAGTCAGTAATGAAAGCGAGGGGGAGGACACAGAGTAATGCAATTACCGGTAAGTGATTGAAGCATTACCTGATCGTGCCCCCTCGTGAGAGACGTACAAAACCAAATATAACCAGGACAACTTAAACATGTATACTTCAACAGGAATGACGTTTAATACTTATGAAACATACAATCAAAACCCTGATGAGAAAAAGACTTCTATTACCTCATAGAAGCTAATACACATGAGAACAACACCAGTCCATCTCGATTGCTTTGCCAATATGATAGTGTTTTCTAAAAGTGGGCGGGGAAGCACAAGTAGCTGTCCTACAAATCTGAGATAGAAGCTCCCTGAATTTCAGCCATGGAAGTCAACTTTGCCAATATCCCTTGAATTCCTCCAGGGAGAGGGTGACCTGAAGCCTCATAGACCGTTGAGATAAGAGATCTGACCCAACCACTGAGAATAGCCACAACCGGTTTATAATCCTTCTTTGAAGGGCCAAAATTCTCAAAGAGTGAATCAGAAACTCTAAAGTAAGCTACCATCTTGAGATAAGTTAAAATGGCCCTCCGAACGTCAAGATGGAGAAGATTACTCTCCTTCTCCAGAGCAGAAGAGAGGAGGAATTGAGGAAGGGTAATCTCTTGTTCCCTGTGAAAAGATGAGTTTGATTTGTGTAATAAAAGAAGGAAGACTCCGAAACACTAGACTATCCTCAAAAAGCCTACAATAGGGGTGTCTACAGGATAAAGCAGAGAACTCTCTCAATCTCCTGGCAGAGGTTATTGCCGCTAGAAAGAAAGTTTTAAGAGATAACATTCTGATGTTAATGTCCTTCAAAGAAGGAAAGAGGCGTGTAGGAGGAGGAAGCAAATTCAACACTCCATTAAAGACCTGGGAAACAAACACTCAGAGTCTAGACGGTAACCCTATGAAGCGCTGAAAGTTTTTACAGAAGCCCACTGAATCCTTAAAGTGAAGATTCTAAGGCCAAAAGGAAGCCCCATCCTGGAGAAATGATATAACCTCAACTAAGTTTGCAGTAGAAGGATCCAAATGTCTAGAACCACACTATTTACTAAAACAAACCCAATGCATTAGTGTGGAAGATCTCCTAGATTCATGTAAAGTAGAAGCCAAGTCATCCGGAATACCCTTCCTGGTCAACCTCAACCATTTAATTTCCAGGCCGCTAGTTTGACCCTGGCTAGGACCTCCTTATGTAGGACTGGGAACACACGAGGGGATAAAATGAGAAATCTTCACTTCTCCAATACCTGTAAAGATGCCAGGAGTGGAAACCAATTTGAGTCTGCTCATATTGGGCTCACCATTGCCTGCTCCCTCCTGACCCTCATAAGGAACTCAGGAATTAGGAGAAATGGGGGAAAAGCCTAATAAAGGCCCTGAGGCTATCTACCTCAGGGAGCATCCACCTCCAAGCTTTCCTCCTTCCTGCGGGAACAGAACTTGTCCATGAAACAATTCTCCCTCTTTGCGAAAAGGTTGATGACCGGAGGGCCTACTTCTGAATTATCTAAGACAAAACTGAGAGAGGTAGGCAAAATGTTGTTGGAGATGGGATACTCCTGTTTAGAGAGTCTTCTACTAATTCAGAACCCCCTGAATTTGGATTGCTGGTATGGACTCAATCCTCTGTTCTGTTCAACAAAAGATTTTTCCTAAATCTTCACCAAGTGGTCAGACCTCGTTCCTCCTTATCTATTTACATATGATATGATGGTTATTTTGTCTGTACAAATCAGAACCATTCTTCCCTCCAGCTGCCAAGAAAAAGCCTCCAAGGCTTGTCGAACAGCCTCTAGCGCCCCCAATAGGAGGACTTCAGCTCTGATTCCAAGACCACCTCCTTTGAACCTGACGTTGATCAAGCTAGGCTCCCCAACCTGACAGGCTGGTGTCTGTAGTGATGATTAAAAGAGCATGGGTCACTAAGGGAACCCCCTTCAGGATGTTTGAAGGATACATTCACCAATGAGGATGATGACACACCTGGGACAGAAACACTCTTTGAGACAGATTCTTAGACATAGGATCCCACACTGCAAGAATGAATCTCATCTATTTCTGAAGATGGAACCTCACCCAAGGAACCAGAGACACTGTAAATGCCAAATCTTCTTGCACCTGAAGACAAGCAAATATCCTGGGAGAAGGACAGAGCAGCAGGTAAATGATGTGGGACTGGATTTTCATCACTTGAGCATGAGGAACTGAGTTCCTATTAACTGTCTGCCTGGGGACGGTACCACCTCTGAATTTTCCAGTGTATGATTAAACCGCGTGACTGCAATAGGCTGAGCACCCTTGGATTATAACGCTGGACCAACTCCTGCGAACCTGCATGAATGAGCCATTTGTCCAGATCTGGATGGACAAAAATACCCTCCTGGTGCTGCAACGCGACCAAATGGGTGAGCACCTTTGTACACATCTTAGGTGCCGATTTCAAACTGAAAGGAAGAACAGAAAACTGAACTGTCCTTTTATGCAGAAATGCAGGTATACTGGAACAATCGGCACGTGGAAGTATGCATCATGTAGATCTATTGTAGTCAGAAAATCCTTTTCCTTTGTAATGGGAATGGCTGCTTGCAGTGTGAGCATTTTGCAATGAACTGTGCCCACATATTTTCCCTCTTGAGGTCCAGAACCGGTCTGAAAGAACCAGACACCTTTCGAACTCGAACTCCTGTGCTATGTTCTGAAGCCGGAATTGCATTTGAGAGTATCCTTTGCTGCTGTAGTAGGGAACGGACCTGTCTCGGTAGAAGTGTCTCTGAACTCTATGCAGTATCAATTGTGAGCTACATTTAGGACCCATTGATCGCTCATATCTTGACTCCAGAATCGGCTGAATCTCTGGATTCTGCCATCCACTGGCAACATGCTTACTAGAGACAAGTAGTTCTCAGGATCTCCTCTCAAAAGATCCCTTTTGATCTGCAGAATCCAATTTCTTGCCCTGTTTCTTGGGCTGAAACTTCTCTTCCACTGAAAAGCAGATTTTGTTTAGTCTTTCTTTGGAGGAGATCGAGAAGACTGCCCCCTACCTTTTTGTGGGTAAGATGTAGAAGAAGAAGACCAACCCTTTTAGGGGAGAGCATGCTTTCAATCTGTGAAAGCTTTCAAAATCATGTCATGTATCTGCTTCCTAACAAGTTTCTTCTCATCAAAGGGAGGTCTCACTAGAGAGGTATACTCAGGTGCATCATGCTTGGATTCACGAATCCTACATGCTACCACAACTGCTCCAGAAACTGCTGTTGCTGTCCCTTAGAATATCATATGAAATATCTGCAAATATTTTGCCTGTTGTTACAAGGCCACCAAAATATCAGAGCAATTAGAACGTTCCTGAATTACTGACGCAAGTCCATCAAAGTCATTCACTAATGATTGAGCAGTGTTAGCAGTGTAGGCAGAAGATCTCAAAGTTAAATTCTGTGCTATTAAATGCCCTCTTCAAGGCACTCTCTACTTTCTTGTCATTAGCATCAGAGAGGGTGCAGTCCTTGGGATTCTGAGACGTTCTCCCAATCAACATTGATAGAATAGCATTCTACTTTACATTTTGAGGTAAAGTCTCATTAGAGTCATCCAGCATGTAGAGCCTCTGTAAAAATCAGTGAACTGCCACAATTATCTGGCTCCTTCCATTCCCCAAATGTTAACTTCTTGACTTTAGTAAGAAGAGGCATGGAAATCCTGGGAGCTTTACATACTTGAGAAATAAGGCATTGTCCTTTTCCT
This sequence comes from Triturus cristatus, assembly GCF_964204655.1. Classification (NCBI taxonomy): domain Eukaryota; kingdom Metazoa; phylum Chordata; class Amphibia; order Caudata; family Salamandridae; genus Triturus; species Triturus cristatus. The sequence continues at coordinate 1,355,362,356 of NC_140589.1, forward strand.
GATCTGGAAAAGGTTGAAACTCCAAATTCTTTTATACGTTTCCCTACAGTACTAGAAGGTAACTCATCCCCCAAAGAAGAAGAAGCTAAAGAATGAGCCTTAGAACACACCCCAGCTTTCTTGGGCTTTTTCTTGGCTTCCAGTGCTTTAACAACTGTGAAGTCAAGCATCTGTTGGAACTCTCCTGTAGTTATAAGGCCCAGCACTTATGCTGGAGGGGGAGGAAGAGAAGAAAAAGGTATTCTCCTTCTTCATTTGAAGAGGAAGGAGCAATGACTATCCTTTTGCATCATCTCTTTCCTTCCAAAGTGATATAACACATTACTGTAAGAGAAAGGCTTCCCTTAACAAGGAACACCTCCACTGGAAAAATGATCGATTCAATGAGTTTACAAAAATTACAAAGCCAATCATCTAACCTCTTTTTACTAGACTATGAGAATAGGGAGCATAAACCTGTAAAAAATGAGAAAGAAATTGCCCCAAAATGAAGACTTTCTTATTTTGTTTCCAGGGCAGCCTCCCTCAGTGCTGGTCATGTACAGACTGCTCCCTGCACCTGGAAGCTGAGTCCCAGCCTCAAATGACCGGCCGGACGTCTCTATAGCGATCCGAGAGAAGTGACGTCATGCAGCCCCTCAAAACATCACTCCTACCATCATCTTCCTTCTTCTTAACGTATAATCCATTTTCAAAAATAGTAGCGTGTCGTGCCTGCTGCTCCGCAAACTGACAAGGCGTGCAAGACAAAAGACAGGATGAATGGAGGCTTTTTGTTTCAGCTTGGCGCAATGGGGATTGGTTGTCTGGTGAGGCAGAACTGCATCACTGGCACTTTATGTTTATATGAAGATACTTGATTTATGATCATTATTTTTCTAATTTTGGAAAATTGAATAAAGAATTGAGATAAACACAGGACTGCCTCAATTCTGTAAGTAAGGAAAGCAAGGGGGGGGGGGGGGCGATGAGGTAATGCACTCTGGCCAGGTTTGTGCTATAAAAAACTACTAAAATCAAAAAAATGTGTTGGATCACCCTGGTAAAAGACAGCTTCTAGCACTGATTCAATCTGAGGTTCCCTGGGATTATGAAGGTGCTTTGGTTTGTAAGCGGTCGCCAGGAGTTCTACATTTTGGACACCTGCATGTCTTAGGGCCTGATTCATACAGGTAAACTTACACTTTTGCGTAAGTTTACGATTGTTTGCTACTTACAAAGGTATTTTACGAGTAGAATCTTTATGAGTGCAGTGTCCCACATATAATAATAGGACAGAACTATCTTTTTATATGTGGCGACTTTGCATTCGTAAAGATACTACTAGTAAAATACCTATATGAATAGCAAACAATGGTAAATTTACACAAAACTGTTTACCTTTGTGAATCAGGCCTTGTGAGAAACTGGGTATCTGTTGCAATACCCCTGCACACACTTTTTTCCTGGCTTTTGTTGTAGCTTTGACTGAGTATCTGTTAATCAGTTTCCCAGTACCAGTGTTCTTTCCCAAACGCTGTACCATGATTGGCACAACTACACTTACCCTTGTAAGTCCCTAGCAAATGGTACGCCTGGTACCTAGGGAATGGGTAATAAAGATGGTCCTCTGGGGCTGATGCACTGGTTGTGCCACCACAGGGACCCCTCATCAAGGCTATGTACTCTGCCATTGCAGTCTGCATATCTTGGTGCAGAGAAATCCGAAGCGTTGACATGGCACACATAAACTGCATAAGATATAGGTACGTCACCCCTTCTGCAGGCCTTTAGCCCTAAGGCAGGGTGCACTATATCCTAGGTGAGGACATGTCAGCATGAGCAGATATGCCCCTACAATATCCAGTCTATTCTAAGATTTTGTAAGTGCACAGGGAAGCCATAAAGAGTACATGTGCTGGATGCCTGTCAACACGAGTTTCCTAGCCCCATAATGGCTTCACAGATTTTTAAGATGTTGGGTACCAAACATTTTGTCTTAATAAATCCTCACTGATGCCAGTGCTGGATTTAATAATAAATTCACACGGAAGACCCTTTTAGAGGGTCCCCTGAAACCCTACAGAGCACTGATATGATTTCTGACTGGTTTTCGCCAGACATGTTTCTGACCTCATGGGGTGAGAGCCAGCGCTCTCAGAGGACAGAGACAAAGCTTGCTCCAGGCGGAGGTGCTTCAGACCTCCTCCAGGACAGGATGGCCTTTCTGGGTGGGAACCTTCAAAGGCGATGCCTCCTTTTTAATCCAACTCAAGACTCTCCAGATAGTGGGGGAAGCTAAGCCCTCTTTCCTGCTCCACCATTGGTGGGAGGGAAGGTGGGGAAATTAATTAGATTAGGAGGAAGGTACCCACTTAGCCTACACCACCCCTAGGGAATGGCAAGCAATGTGAACCCCTCTCCTGAAATTCCACCCTGTTGGGATGTTGGAGAAACAACCTATCAGGGCTAGGGTAGTGCTCCCTCCCACAGGAAGTGGTCACTAGAGAGTGTAGACAACCTAACCGTAGGTAGCCCATTGGTTACTACCTGTTTCATTCTTGTAACGCCTTAAATTCAGTATTTAGGTGGCACCCTGAGACCTGAACATCAGATTCAATGAACAAGAGAAGACCAGGACCAAGAAGACCCGCTGCATGAGTACTAAAGCGCTGCTTCAGAAAAAAAGGGTGATAAACCCTGCCTGCTATTCCCAGGACCGCTGTGTTGTCCTGAACCTGAAAGGACTCCAAGAACCCTGGAGCATCCCCAGCCTTCAAGAAATCACGAGAAGCTTCCTTGGAGTGAAGGTATTACTCCACTGCACACAGCAGGCTACAGCTTCGGAGGGTCAGATTTGTCTTCTCACCAAGTTTGGAGACACCAGGATCTACAGGAGCCACGGCATACCAATAACCAGGGTACTGGACCCCCAATGGCAAACACTGAGAAGAAGAGTCCATACCAGATTCCCAAAGCACCAGAAGCAAGCACCTGCCGAGGGGCGTTAAGACACCAGAGACCCATTTCCTGAGTGTACCAGCTGTCCCGAGATCGCCTCTCCAAGTTGCCTGCTTCTGACCGCGAGGAGGACCTCAAGACGCATGATGCCCCGCTTGTCTGTTCGCTCTGTACCAAGCCCCACTGGCCCCAGCACTCTCTAACCAGCTGTGCTCCTGTAGTCCCCACGCCCTTGTGACCTCCTCCCTCAAAGGAGTCTCACTGGACTTACCAGTAAGTCCTCCTGTGTAGTGTGTGTTCAAGTGGCCCCTTTGGCTTTGCGCACCAACCTCCAAGACCCTCAACACTCTGCTCCTGGCTGATCTGGGATGCTCCCAAACTTCTCCTGCTGGAACTTTTGACCTGGTCCCGACATTGACCTAAAACAAGAAGGTAAGCGCCAGGAACACATTGCCTGATTTTCTATGCATTTTTCTGCTTTTTACCCATTGTTTCCAATAGTGCATGATTGCGCACAAAAGTTATGTATTTTCCAAACTTTGCAAACTCGTAACTCCAAAAGTACTTACCTTAGAACTTTGTTCTTGGTGTTAAAAATCATATTTAAAAAATCAATATTATTTTTATGAATTGGTCTCTGACTTATTCTTGAGTGTGTCTCTCATTTATTGCCTTTCAGAAGTACAAAGAATGCTTAGCACTACCCTCTGATAAGCCTAACTGCTCGCCCACACTACCACAAAAAGAGCAGCGTTAGAATGATCTGCTTTTACCTCTGTGTACCATTTGGGGATTCTCTGGACTCTCTGCACAGTGTACTTCATTTTAGTACATATAGTGATAAATAACGGGTTTGTACTTTGCATTTTTTACGTGTAATTTCGCAAACTTTTCAAAAGTTTTGTGGTATTGCTCAAAAGCAAATTTGAGTGATGATCGTCCATGAAAGATTAAGTGAATTTTCTGATTTCTTGAGAGACGTACCATTTTGTTATAAACCTGGAAGGGCTGCAAACTTTATAAACATTTTTTTTTATAAAACGTCCAGATCCTCCAGGTTTCCCTTATGGAAAACTATGTGAAAGATGGGCCACGTTTTCAAAAATTTTAGGTACATAGTTACACACAGGGGACAGAGTTTTCATCTGACTCCAGGGCACAATGCTGACTTGGACCCACTCCTAGTTTTTCAGCTAATAGTGCTAACTGTTACAATGTCAGTATTTTACCAGGATTGTAATCCTCAGCAATTTATAACAGTATGTTCTTTAGCCTTATTAGTTCCCCCTGCCTATGTCACCTAGTGGGCATTCCCACATTTGGAAAAGAAACCTGCTTTAGAATGTTATGTTATGTTAAAAGTTCTTATAAATTCTATCTCATCATCTGCCTTACTTGTCAATATTGTTGAAGTCAATATCTTGGACTCCTCTATAAAGTCAATATTTGGTACCATTGTAGGTAACACTACTGGGTTATAGAGCAGGTCTGTCTGAAGAGCACCCCCTAACATGGGTCCAGTATACAATAATACAGTGATGGTGTCATGTTAAATAAGCACATTATGCACTGATTTACACAGGACCTCCGCACTTGCGGTCAAGGTTGCGGAGTGATGGTGGGGTCCCGCACTCATGGCAGGACCTCCGTACTGCAGTTACCCATTGCGGGCCCCCCGCTGCGAGTGCGGGCTCCCCTGCAACGAATGCAGAGGCCCTTTGTGAATCATGCCCTGAATGTCCTGATATGTGGAAATATGATAACCGGGCACCCCTCCCACCCAACCCAGAACACACTGGAGGTAATATTGACTAAGAGAGGTATGTTTTGAGGCACAGTAGATCTGTTCTCACTCTATGAAACACCAGCATATGAAAAACTCTTATCTTACAACCACACTATCCATATTACCTTAATTCAGGGTCAAATACCCCCTCAAATGGGAAATCTTTGTTGGCTAAAGCCACAATCATAGATACAATTCTGGCCATGACAATTAATATGCCAAAAGGCTCGGTAATGGGAGAATATGTGGCACAGAAATCCTCTAAACATTTTAGTAAAACCATATGTTTTTGGGAAGAGGCAAGTGGGAAACTAAAAGAGACATTGTTCTAGAGAGACAAGAGAACAGGGTACATGGGGTGAGGTAGATTACTAGGATAGTGCTGCCTGGAGCAAATGGTAAATATGTAGAAACCTACCTATTTTGACCAGCCTAGCCAGCAAATTAAAAACCATTACTCTGGAATTACACATTTCACCATCCTGCCAGCCAGACGGTAGAACCTCCTTGAGCTTTCTCAGCAATATAATCTGGCCCATACACCCCACACACCCACTTACACAAATTCTCCAATAAGACCTAGGAAAATACAGTCATACCCCATACAGCATGAGGTCTACCCAGGCCCAAAGCACAAAGAGCAACTGATACAGCTGGAATGGATTAGGCAGGGGGTCACATAACCCCCACCTAAGCACAAAAACACAATGGCCGCGGCCCTTCAGAACACAGTTGCACAGAAATCCTAAAATCCAGCCACGTCACTTCACGTTCTAGTTCTAATTCCCAGCGCCCGGACTTGACCCGCCCATGCACTCTCACGTGATACTGCCGGCTACCACATAATCAGGTTACGGCGAGCAGCACGCTTGAGACACTTCATTCGCTCCTACGGCCCCTTGCTACCGGACTTATCCCGGCCCCTCATCCTGGACTACCTCGACTGTGAGATATAGCCGGACATGACACCTTTGAGCTTTTGAACCTACGCCTCGGGGAAGCTTCAGCAACCTTCGGGTCGTTTACCCTCGCAGTTAGACTACATTTGCATGTTGACTGCTTATCTCCAAACAACCCCCCCCGGGTCTAACGATGCCCGTTCCCTTTCTTTTCAGAGCGCTGCCAAGTCCTTCGCACGCTACAGCCCTCCCCCGGTGAAAGATCCTTTACTAACCGTAAGACCATGACGCCGCTCTCTCCCCTGGCCTCCTCTTCACCTTGGCCTCAGTTCGTTTAGGTAATTCATCCTGTACTCTTCCTTCCCTGCCCAGAAAAGCACCACAGCAACCTGACTGCTGTTTTCAGTGACGCCGCCCCGCGCTTCAAGATTAGCAGACATTAACTCTGGATACTTCCACCCTCCCCTCATATTGTCACCAGGTAACTTTCTCCCTACCCTTCCAAGGTTTTCTTCTGTTTTATTCAGTTTCTCTGGGTCCCATGTCCATTGACTTTCCCTCCTTTCCCTCCCGTTCTTATAGAAGCAAATTATGAATCGTGTAACCATTGTCCTGATGATGACCTCAAGCTAAAGAGGTCGAAACGCCGTCGACACTACAACGCCAATTGCGGCTTTTAAAGGGTCATTCACAAATAATGGAATTATGTTTGTGATTGTAAATACTTTTGTTTGACCCCCATTGTTTATTTGGTTTTTCGCCGCTCCACGTTGTTACCCAATCACTTGTGTCACTGCGCCGTTCACCCACCACGACACCCCCAGTGCACGTCTGGTTGTTATGGTTACTGTAATTTAGTTGTATTCTGTGCTTCTATCGACAAATAACAACCCTTCAACCTCTTCTTGGTCTCCCTTGTCCCTTTCCTGTGCTATGTGATTAATTCTCGTGTTTAACAGCCCCCCTACATGATTTACCAGTTGAGACGTTGTCCTTTTGCTGCTAAAATCCGCCAAAGCACAACTTTTACTTTATGAGACATTGTCTGCCCACATACAACCCCAGGTACCCCTCAGCAGTAGCCAAACTAACAACCAGCACCACATGTGGACAATTAACTGGTGGATAGGTGCCTTATAAAACAATAGCAACATCACTTTGTGCACATTTTTTAGATTTTTTTTTTTAACATCAGGATTTTGGAGACAGATATGACACAGATGGGGCAACGTTGGCCACTGACGTGTAAGTGACCCCGGCATTCAGACCTCCCAAAAAAGCTCACGGTACGGCTTTAAGGCATCTGTGGTATGCCATCATCACAGGGATCTCTCACCAAATTTTGCACTGGGCTCTGTCAACCTGCATTAAGCCCTGATACATATGTGCACAATATTTCCTACAACCCTGTGACGTCAGTATTTGGAATACTGTACGGACATCTGTTTTAAGGCCCGGTGAAACACATGCTTTCACTGCAAGCATGATTTTCTTTTCCAGAGATTGACTCAGATTTGCCTTTCACACCAAAAACATTGTTAGTGCCAAACCACTGTGTCCCTTATGTATAGTGGGTTTCCCGCTGTGAGAGCAGAAAGGGTTAACATTTCTATAGAATGAGGTCGGGAATTGCAGTCTCCTTTGGTGTGAACTTTAATGACCATATGGCATTCTTAGACCAGAACCTCATTGCCCTATTTAATATGGCTGTTGCAAGGCCTTGTGCAATTAGGGACACATGCTTAATGAGCAGGGGTCTAGCTATATGGTGTTCCCACTGCAACATCAGGCATGAGACCACGCTGGTACCATACCAGGCTAATGAACACACTTCCATCCTGTCCAGCCTCGTTTCCTGGAGTATGTCTGCACTGTGCCCAACAAAGGCAATGCTGTTGCAACCAGCCTTTATGGCTGGAATACACAGCATCCTCTAGATGTTCTGCCCACTGGAATTCTGCATGCAGCTCTTTATAATGTGTTACTTGCTGGCTACGGCAGTGTTACGAACAATAACTTGATTTTATTAGAAACCAGCCCCCAAAATGAAACGTGTCTTAATTTAGGAGTGAGTTCTGACCCTTTGAAATACAGTACAATCTACAGCAGATGAGATTTATTTAAAAAGTAACTCATAGTGTTGGTGTTGGTGTTGGTTAAAGAAATAACTCTAGCTGTTATAGTTTGAGACACTTTGCCTTCAACCAGCAAAATACATGTAAAGTTTTGTGCTACGTTTTTAAAGGCCAGGTGCTATAGAGACGTCCCTGTAGACAACATAGGGCACTTCTCAGTAGTAAATGTAACACCAGGGCCACTGCACAGCAGAGTTGTTACACAGACCAAGAATGGTGTGTGATAGTGAGTACATTTCTTTTCCATTTCTAGAGAGATGGATTGTTTGTGCTGAACCAAAAACATGTCAGAAGTTGCAACACATAGAATCAATCATTTAAAAGCAACTATTGGTTCTGTTCTGTTTTTAAAGTAGCCAGATGAATGACTTTTGTCACATAAAACCCTTTCATCTTTAGAGATTCAATGGATTGATTCCGGGGTCCATGTGGGTTTTCAGGACACTAATTTATGGCCTACAAACAATGCAGATAATCTTCTCACAGAAAAAGAGGCTGGAATTACCTGCCCTGTGGTGGCAGGATTCACCATGCCACAGTAGTGTTGCATGATGCTTCAGCACTGGCGGCTCCTCCACTAAGGCGGAGGAGCATTGCCCCACTTCTTCAACTGTAAGCTCAATACGAGGAATAAAATGATAATAACGCTCCGTTATTATCATTTTATTTTTTGTATTGAGCTTGCAGTTGAAGTGGCGGTGCCGGGCTGGGCTCCCCGCTTCACAGGGAGGAGTGGTGGCTACACCTTAAGTGTACATGTAGGTTTGGCTGTCCCTTTCGGGCCAGCCAAACCTACACGCGCACTTTGCATGTTCTCCACCCAGGCTGCAGTACAGCCTGGATGGAGAACATGCCCAGGCTCCTATTCCCCGTCTAAGCGTTGAACCACGGCGCTCAGACCAATCAAAACGCTACATTGCAGCGTTGTGATTGGCTGGGAGCCTGGGTGCTTGCTTCCTGGTTCCTATGTGGAGGAAAGGTGGCGGCTGGCGACCGACCCGACAAGCAGGTAAGTTTCTTTTTTCTTTTCATTGTTTTTTTACCCCCGCCACCATTCCCTACCAGCCGCTTCTGGGTTTATCATGCCAAAATACAGAGTATGGACACAACATTTTGATGAATGCATTACTAAAGAGGTTGCCTCCCGTCACAACCATGTCAACTTGATATCCTTTAGTTGGGATTTCGTTGCATTCGACATAATAAGGTACCAAACCATTTTTCCTATTGAATTAAAGAGTCTGCATGAGTACATGTAGTAATAAGACTAGGATTTTTTATTTTTCCTGATGAAAGCCTTTAATCTGTAAAGGCATTATTATAGGCTGAAAACATGTTGGCTTTTATATGGATGTATGAGTCATAGCACAAATTACACATCTCTTTGTTATCCATCAGTTCATTTTAAAGATCTTCCTCAAAAATGGGGTTGAGTCAGTCCTGGTAGTACTATCTTACCATGAAGGGGCAAGGTTACTTACGATGAACCATGGGGCAACAGAGTTGGTGAGGTTTCCTCATCCAGAAATGTCTCTTTCTATTGGTAACCCAAAAAGATGGCTTCTGTTATAGATTATCACACTCATCGTGAAATACAGCACATCCATTGTCACTGAGTCAGGAGGGGACGCCGTTTGCCGCTTGTTTACTGTTGCTGTCTGGCCTGGGCTCCTATGCCCATAACACCCCTGGTGTAAGGAGGAGGTACTGCTACTACTGGGCGTACCAAAGGCGCTGACTTAATCTGTGACGTGGGACGTCATTTGTCACTTGTTTCCTGTTGCTGTCTGGCCATGTCCCCTATGCCCATCACACCCCTGGTGTAAAGAGGAAGGGCTGCTACTAGTGGGTGTACATAAGGCGCTGACTTCCTCCATGGCTCGGGATGCCATTTGCCGCTTGTTCACTATTGCTGTCTGGCCAGGACTCCTATGCCCATAACACCCCTGGTGTAAAGAGGAGGGGCTGCTACAATTGGGCGCACATAAGGTGCTCACTTCACCCGCGGCGTGGGATGCCATTTGCTGCTTGTTCACTGTTGCTGTCTGGCCAGGACTGCAATGCCCATAACACCCCTGGTGTAAAGAGGAAGGGCTGCTACTACTGGGTGTACATAAGGCGCCGACTTCCCCAGTGGGGGACGGGATGCCATTTGCTGCTTGTTCGCTGTTGCTGTCTGGCCAGGACTCCTATGCCCATAACACCCCTGGTGTAAAGAGGAGGGGCTGCTACTACTGGGTGTACTTAAGGCGCTGACATCATCTATGATGCGGGACTTCCTTTGTCACTTGTTTCCTGTTGCTGTCTGGGCAGGACTCCAATGCCCATAACACCCCTGGTGTAAAGAGGAAGGGCTGCTACTACTGGGTGTACATAAGGTACCGACTTCCCCAATGGGAGATGGGATGCCATTTGCCGCTTGTTCACTGTTGCTGTCTGCTAATTGGAAAAAAGGGGACCCCTAGATAACTAGTAAACTTGCTATACGTAGGGAAAAAGACCATGTAGGTAAAGTGCTATAGCAAGTGAATAAACATACATCACAACGTATTCCAATTATAAGCCATAAATGTAACCACTAAATAGAATCTTCATACACGATTTAGAAAAATATATAGTTTTTATTTCTTCATTTGAAATTTTAAATTTTCTATCTTAGTTTAATGTCATGTATGACAACTTGATATATGGTAACATTTACACATCAGTGACCAAAGAATATACAATAGAATATTTCATTGAAAAAGACACAATAACTGTTATATCATCAAGACAAAGAACAAAATAATTTTTAAATATGTGGTTGATGGAAGCAATGCGGTAGATGTGAGCTGCGCGCGTTTCGGCATTACTGCCTTCATCAGGAAAACGTCTATTGCACTGAAATTAATCACGAAAATCTAAGGCTGAGATGTCCTTAGATGGGCTGAGGACCGGTTATAGGATTGAAGAAAGATGTTGGGCAGTCAAAAAATGCAGAATTCTATTTTATTAGGGTTTAGACATGATGACTAATGTTGATCACCCAACGAGTATATATAAAAATATCTGTGCCCGAGCCGACATTCACAGTTGAATGCCAATATCATTAAAAGCAGGCATAAAGAGTTAGCCGTTATCGTTCCCCAACCGAATTGAAAAGATAGAAGGATGGCCAATGTAGTGATCTAGGATACAAGGAATCACCAAAATGTTCCCAAATGCGCCTTGCTCTGTCTTTGATGAATCGTATAGGTGGCTCCGATAAATGAACAGAGGTCCGAGCTGAACTGCAGACGACGCTGTAAACTAAGATAGAAAATTAAAAATATCAAATGAAGAAATAAAAACTATATATTTTTCTAAATCGTGTATGAAGATTCTATTTAGTGGTTACATTTATGGTTTATACTTGGAATACGTTGTGATGTATGTTTATTCACTTTCTATTGCACTTTACCTACACACTGTTGCTGTCTGGCCAGGACTCCTATGCCCATAACACCTCTGCTGTAAAGAGGAGGGCTGCTACTTCTGGGCGTACATAAGGCGCTCACTTCACCCGCGGCGTGGGATGCCATTTGCCGCTTGTTCGCTGTTGCTGTCTGGCCAGGACTGCGATGCCCATAACACCCTTGGTGTACAGAGGAGAGGCTGCTACTTCTGGGTGTACATAAGGCGCTGACTTCATCTATGATGCGGGATGTCCTTTGTCACTTGTTTCCTGTTGCTGTCTGGCCAGAACTCCAATGCCCAAAACACCTCTGCTGTAAAGAGGAGGGGCTGCTACTACTGGGCGTACATAAAGCGCTCACTTCACCCGCGGCGTGGGATGCCATTTGCCGCTTGTTCGCTGTTGCTGTCTGGCCAGGACTGCTATGCCCATAACACCCTTGGTGTAAACAGGAGAGGCTGCTACTTCTGGGTGTACATAAGGCGCCGACTTCATCTATGATGCGGGATGCCCTTTGTCACTTGTTTCATGTTGCTGTCTGGCCAGAACTCCAATCCCCATAACAGCCCTGGTGTAAAGAGGAAGGGCTGCTACTACTGGGTGTACATAAGGCGCCGACTTCCGCAGTGGGGGACGGGATGCCATTTGCTGCTTGTTCGCTGTTGCTGTCTGGCCAGGACTCCTATGCCCATAACACTCCTGGTGTAAAGAGGAGGGGCTGCTACGACTGGGCGTACATAAGGCGCTCACTTCACCCGCGGCATAAATCCCAAGATAATATCCAAGTGAAGATTACAGCTGTCCTATTGTTTTTTTGGGGAACCCACCGTACCAGCTAAGCACTTTCAAGGGCCCTTGCGCCAAAATCTGTACAAATTGGGGATCAATGGTAAGAACAAATTTGAGCCTGATTAACTCCAATAGATTTGCCCCATTCACAGCTGTGGAAATTTGGATTAACAACTTGAGGGCAAAGAGCTAGGGTTTGGCCAAAGGGAACTGGTGAAAAACAAAAGACCAACGAAGAACAGAGGGAGGAGAAATTACACGATATTCATGAGGCGATAGGATATAATGGCATCACATTAGTTATTAGATCGTGGAATGCTGCCGGAATTAAAAACAAAATAGAGGATAAAGAATGGTTAAATACCATAAATACCTCACAGCTAGTGTGTTTACAAGAAACATGGTAAGTGGGGGGTTTAATGTTGAAGGCTTCACTTCCATTGGTTCACCAGCAATGCCATCAAGTAGTGGGATGGCCAAGGGAGGAATGGCGGTAATAATATCAACAACAACGCCATTAATCATATACAATACCTACACAAATAACAGTTTTTTCAGTTCCTACTTTTCTAAATAGACGGGAAACAGGATTTCGTACTTATAAACTATTATAATAATATATTTCACAAAACTAGAAATAAGGTAATAGTTGACCTCAAAAATGAATAAGAACATTTTATGAGAGGCCACAGGCTGACCGCATGAATACATAGGTGGGAGATTTCAATGTAAGTAAGTGCCCGTTCATATTGTTGGAGGTTTGTGGATTCACTGATGGACTGGGCAGTGGCCAGTTGCATTACCCACATGACTCATATGAAGAAGCTATTAAGGAGCTGATATTTAAATATTATTTAACATTATTGGAACAAACCACTGGCGAAAACAAGGCACCTCTTCAAATGTTCTGAGGGAATGGATGGCTCACCATTATTGATCACTTCTTGCTCTCAGAAAATGGTATGGGCTATTTAAATCATTAAAGGTTGAATCAAATAATTTTAGTCCCCATTTCCCTTTAATACTAATTCTTAACATCAAGACCGAATTTATAGAAGGGCTACAACTAGCAGCAAATATTGAACCACTGGGCTATAATGGCATAATCCTTCAATAGACAGTAGTAAAAAAAATTGCCTTTATAGACAGGATTGTAGAAGAGAATAGAAGATTTTATCATTTGTATGGAATGAGATGCTTACCCATGTCAGATACTAGTAACCTTGGGTAAAATAACAATAGCAATCACCGATAGTTTGAGTGACCAACAATGATATTAATAAAAAGAATACAGGGTGGGTTGATCTCCTTTGCACACAGGCTAATCCAAATCTCAGAAAGTCATTGTAGTCAAGACCCAGAAAAAAGGGAGAGATAAAAGTGTCAAGACTCATAATATAAGCAAACAGTAGACAAGAGGAAACAAGCATTGGCATAGCCAATAGGTCTCGCCTTTGGGACCTAATAAGTGTTTAGTTATCCAGCACAATATTCTTGGTGCAACAACATCAAGTGTTGCATGGCTAAACACTGATTAGGTCCCAAAGGCGAGACCTATTGGCTATGCCAATGCTTGTTTTGAGTGAGTGGCTCGTGCAGGTATGCCACTGTGATGTAGAGATGCTGTGAGTGCTTTTACAGGAGCCTCTGTGACATTGCGCCTCTTCAAAATGTATCTTGGGTCTGGGTCTTGGGTCTAGCCCCTATTCCCGTCTTCTTGCACCCAATGCATGCTTAAATGTCCCATGTACAGCCAGGGTTGACACTCCTATTACCCCTGCCCTCCAGAGACACTTTACCTGTCACGGGTGATGGTGGTGGTGGACGTGGTGGTGGTGGTGGATGTGGTAGTGGTGGACATGGTGGACGTGATGGTGGTGGACGTGGTGGTGGTGGACGTGGTGGACGTGGTGGTGGTGGATGTGGTGGTGGTGGACATGGTGGTGGACATGGTGGTGGACGTGGTAGTGGTGGATGTGGTGGTGGATGTGGTGGTGGTGGTGGATTTTGTGGTGGACGTGGTCATGGATGTGGTGGTAGTGGCAGACGTGGTGGTGGTGGTGGATGTGGTGGTGGTGGTGGATGTGGTGGTGGACGTGGTGGTGGATGTGGTGGTGGACGTGTTGGTGGTGGATGTAGTGGTGGTGGTGGATATGGTGGTGGTGGATGTGATGGTGGTGGTGGACGTGGTGGTGGTGGTGGATGTGGTGGTGGTGGTGGACGTGGTGGTGGTGGACGTGGTGGTGGATGTGGTGGTGGTGGTGGTGGATGAGGTGTTGGTGGACATGGTGGTAGTGAACCTGGCGGTGGACGTGGTGGTGGATGTGGTGGTGGACGTGGTGGTGGTTTAGGACATAGTGGTGGATGTGGTGGTGGTGGTGGTGGATGTGGTGTTGGACGTGGTGGACATGGTGGTGGTGATGGACGTGGTGTTGGTGGTGGACGTGGTGGTGGTGGACATGGTGTTGGTGGTGGATGTGGTGGTGGTGGTGAATGTGTTGTTGGTGGTGGTCTTGGTGGTGGTGGTGGATGTGGTGGTGGTGGATGTGGTGGTGGTGGACGTGGTGGTGGACGTGGTGGTGGATGTGGTGGTGGACGTGGTGGTGGTGGTTTAGGACATAGTGGTGGATGTGGTGGTGGTGGTGGACGTGGTGGTGGACGTGGTGGACATGGTGGTGGTGGTGGACGTGGTGTTGGTGGTGGACGTGGTGGTGGTGGTGGTGGACGTGGTGTTGGTGGTGGATGTGGTGGTGGTGGTGAATGTGTTGTTGGTGGTGGTCTTGGTGGTGGTGGTGGATGTGGTGGTGGTGGATGTGGTGGTGGGCGTGGTGGTGGTGGATGTGGTGGTGGACATGTTGGTGAGCATGGTGGTGGACGTGGTGGTGGTGGACGTGATGGTGGTGGTGGATGTGGTGGTGGAAGTGGTGGTGGACATGGTGGTGGTGGTGGACGTGGTGGTGGTGGACATGGTGGTGGATGTTGCGGTGGTGGACGTGGTGGGTGTGGACGTGGTGGTGGCAGACATGGTGGTGTTGGTGGTGGTGTACATGGTGTTGGTGGATGTGGATGTGGTGGTGGTGGATGTGGTGGTGGTGGATGTGGTGGTGGTGGTGGATGTGGTGGTGGCCGTGGTGGATGTGATGGTGGTGGACATGGTGGTGGTCATGGACGTGGTGGTGGTGGACGTGGTGGTGGTGGTGGACGTGGTGGTGGTGGACGCGGTGGTGGTGGGCGTGGTGGTGGTGGACGTGGTGGTGGTGGTGGATGTGGTGGACATGGTGGTGGTGGATGTGGTGGAGGTGGATGTAGTGGTGGTAGACGTGGTGGTGGTGGACATAGTGGTGGTGGACGTGGTGGTGGTTGACGTGGTGGTGGATGTGGTGGTGGACTTGGTGGTGGTGATGGCGGACGTGGTGGTTGTGGTGGTGGATGTGGTGGTGGTGGACGTGGTGGTGGTGGTGGTGGGCGTGGTGGTGGTGGACGTGATGGTGGTGTTGGCTGTGGACATGGTGATGGTGGATGTGGTGGTGGATGTGGTGGTGGTGGTGGTGGTGGACATGGTGGTGGTGGACGCGGTGGTGGTGGTGGACGTGGTGGTGTTGGTGGTGGTGGTGGTGAACGTGGTGGTGGTGGCGTATCTTTATACAGCAGAAACATTTGTTCCCTCGGTCTGCATTTTCCCGAGGAGATCAGAGACTCCCAAGCGTTGCGGCGTGAATATATGCCAAAGTAGCAAACGCCCTTTACACTAAACAGAGCACAGATTTAATAAAGCCAGTACGATAAACACCGCATAAGTTTGCGGTTTAAAGATACGCCTGTTGCAGGTCCTGCGTTAAGGCTGTAATACTGTGGCAGATACTTATGAAATATACTCTCACACTACTGATTTCAGTGGTCAACTGTTTTCAATACATTTCAGTCCTGAAGACCTGAAGATGGTCTCATCGGCGCAAGCCTAGAGACCGAAACGTTGACACAAACACTTTTTCTTCCAAATTCATGTTTGTACTTAGATTGCGAGAAAGTGTTTACAATTGGAATTGTGAAGGTTAAAATATCTAATTGTTGCCTTCTTTTTTCATTGTATGTATTATTTTGAGTACCCTTCATGAAATTTTAAAGATAAAATTGATTATTTTTACACCTGTTTTTTGCTGCTTATTTAAAGTATATTTAAAGTCTATTGATGTGAAAACCAAGTAAAAAAGAACTGTGTTGTGAAAGTAACTTTGAATAACTCACCAGGCAGGCAAATATTATACCCTGCTCACAACAAAGATATTGAATAATCAAATTAAATATTAAAATAAATCCCTTGAAGGCACACATACCTGCCCATTGCCTTATATTGAGGCTATTGTTAATTGTGGTTGCAAAGAACATTATAAGACGAATTGCTGTCTGCGACTTGCGACCTGCGACAATAAAGAGAGAGAGCGAAAGAGAGAGTGCGAGCGAAAGAGAAAGAGAGTGAGGGGGGAATGAAAAAAAAAAGCGCGGCCCGCGCTGTGTTTAATCACTGTGAATGACTAATTCTGGAACGCAAACAAGCAGCAGCTGTTTTAAAGCACACTCGTGCTTGTGCTGGCCTCCGCCTTCCTGGAGCGCGCAGCGGCGGCGCCAAAGCAATATGTTTTCAATTAGAACGCGCTCCGCTGCTCGCTCCTGCAAGGTGGATGCCAGCACAAGCACGAGTGTGCTTGAAAAGGAGAAAACCGATGGCTAAAGGCCCTCCTAGGGCAGTGCATGCGCGCTGCCTACGCGAGACCTAAAATGAATTGCAGGAACAGGCCTGGGCTAATCTGGAACAAGCAGCAGAAACTAAAGATTGTCGGCTGTTCTGGCAAACTATTAATATGCCACTTCTTGGGGGTATTTCAGCACCCAACGCTGAGGCATTAGTTACTCCAGTGGACTAGATTAGTCATTTTAGGATCTTTAATCCTAAGAACGAAATGGTAGCATTGCATCTAGAATTTAATCAATCACCTGTATTGCCATATCTATAGTCAGTAAGTGAGGAGGAAATGAGTCAATTGAAAAATGTGCCTCAGGAAAAGCCCCTGGTCCCAACGGGGGCCCAGTGTATGTGTTTAAATCCTTGACAACACTCTGGGCGCCCATACTGAGCCAAGTTGGCAATGCAGCAGCTATATGATTCATTGACAGCATGAGTGCGTTATAGCACAAATAGGGAATGTACACCAATATTTAGGGTCACAAGAGGCCTATGATAAGAGTATGTTCTTGCCCGTTTTTGCATTCTCTATATGTAAATGGAGTAGATACGTTCTTGCAACAAGTAAATGTGGATGCCCAGAGAGTTGACAGGTGGCTGTCCCTAGTCCTCCTATATGCAGGTGATGCGGTACTGTTATCTAGGACCGCAAACGGTTTGCATAGTCTTATAGACAATTTCTCTGCATATATGGAGGAGAAAGCTCTAAAGTTAAACTTAACAAAAACATTCACAATGGTATGTGGGAATGGGAAACTTAAAAAAAGATGCCACAGTATTAGGGGACCCAAATTCTTGGAAATCAATATATTTACATATTTAGGTATACAATTTTCATGATGTGGACAATGGGGCCTCCAGCTGAGAAGTGCAAAATTAAAACTTCCAAGGACAACTGAAACCCTCTTTAGATTTGTCAAAAAGATAGGAAATAAACCTATAAGAGAAATGTTACAATTATATAAAAGCAAACGAATATCAGGGGTCCCATATGGGGCTGCACTGTGGGGGTATGACTAATTGCAAAGTATTGCAGGTGTAAACGAATCTCTTTCTGCATAGATTTTTGGCAATGCCACAATCAACATCAACCTACATTACACATAAAGAACCAGGAGCCATATTTATGTCAAAGTCATGTGGCACAGTGTAGCATGTCACCTTGCTGTACTGCTTGAGAGGGAAAGGGGTGGGAATGCGCCATATTTAAAAGAATAAGGCGTATCTCTGCCTTTGCCCCTGCACGGTTTTAGCTGCCTAGCGCCAACACAGGCACCCATGATGCAAGGGTGCCTGGACTGGAATCTAGAGAATGCTAAAGTGATTCTGGTATTTTACTGACCTCTTTTGGTCGTTCTCTATCAAGAAAGTTAAATAGAGGTAGTTGCCACAAAAAGAAAAAAAAGAAAGTCTCTTAGCAGAAAGCAATTCTGGTATATTACTGACCTCTGCTGGTCGTTTTCTATCAAGACAGTTAAATAGAGGCAGTTGAACAGAAAAAAAAAGTCCCTACGTGGAAGCAGACAAGTCCTAGGGCTGATCTCCAAAGCCCACATAGTACATACACATATAGGTATATAATAAGTATATACTAAAGTATATACAAGAGGTCTTGAATGCTCGACCTAAAAAGGGAAATGTCCAAACCAACCGTAGGAAGATATTCCTCAGGATATATCGGACAGGGCATACAAAGGTACTTGATTACTGTAGCCAATGTCCAAAATAGATTTTATCTTACCCAATTATGTTTTCGTATTATACATTATATGGTTGCTTTCCCCAAAATGGGGGTTTGGGATGAAAAGAAATCTTAATGCTCGTGCGACGGAAAAACGATTCATTCCACTTTATTTTATTTTGTACATTTTATAAAGACATAAGAAAGCGATTTTTGCAGCCATTGTTATTACTAATGAAACTTATCTATTGTCTAGATGCGTTTTTTTTTTTTAATGTAAATTGGAAGATGTTCGTATTGTTCATGCTATATACTCGTATATTTCACTGGCAAATAGGAGAAGGAAGTGCATTTCACATCTAGACGACAACCTGTGAGGAAGAATAATGTAGATACTGTGCCAATGTCTAACTGCTCATCGCAACATCGCATTCTGCACAATGATTGTTTTTTTTAATATGTAGTATAATGCTGATTATTTAAGAATTTTACCTGCTATATGTTCACAACCTGCTGGCATTTGTACGTGATATTTTTTTGTACAGTGGTATTTTATACCAGCTTATCATGTGGTTGAGGGTATGGTGGACCTGTACGTGAGGCTTTTGTCTTTTAACTGAATTGAGTTGTGATGTGCTGGAAGAGTTTTATATTTGAATGATAGGGACCTCTTTCTAATTCCAAATAAGATAAGATGCGGATTTCTTGTACAGCAACTTTATACAAGGGTTTTTTGTAAGTGTAATGCATTTTTAGCTTGTTGTTTCATTCTTTTATGATTCATTTTTAATCCGAATAAAAAAATTTGATGAGGAGTCAAGAGGTTTTGCTCTGCACTGAGCCATGATGAGGTTGAGAGATAAACTTGAGACCTTTTAAAATAAGGTTTCAAGATTCACCTCTCTATACAATCTTAATCACACAAACAAGGCCCCTTCAAGACTGCCTTCCGCAAAGTCAATGTTCAAACTCACAAGGATGCACCTTGTCATAAGTGCTTTTCGCCAACTACCTTAGCTCTTCCAGAGGTTAATGAGTTCCCATAAACTCCTCTGCACTTCCTGGACTGGTGGCACTGACCTCTGCCCACAATTCACAATCAAGGAAAACGGAAACCACCCAATACACACTTCCTTGTACATTTCGCAAAGGGGGTGTATCTGACCTACTCTTCGTGAACTGCAAATGAACCACCTACCTCTCACCCATGGAAATGCCTCTTTTCCTTTCTTATGTAGCACTTCATACCACGTCTGGCATTTCACAGTGCTCTAAATAAGATATATAAATAACATATATTACTATAACCCAATTTAATGTTGCTCAATGTACAAATGTTAGAAGGATGGAAGGCAGTGGCGGCTGGTGACATTTGAAAATGGTGAGGCGGTAAATTATTGTCGTACTGCACTACGGCGAGCGAGCGTAGTGAGTGAGCCTGAACAACATCCGAGAAAAATTCGAAAAAATAGTGGACAAATGGTGCATTTACAAGCAAACTTGAGGAAGTAGGAAGGTTAATAAAGCAATATGATAGAATTATTTATCATTTAAGAAATTGCCAATTTTTATGAGCTATAGAGAACAATCTTTACGTGTGCTGATGCGGGGGGGCATATTGTGCCTGTGCGTGACTGCACCATGTGTGGTTTGTGTGATAGAGTCTCTCAGAGGATTGCTTGCTAAGTGGCTAAATGGCTACCCTATTAGCTACTTTTTTTAATGTTAGGCACAAATTTTGTGGCAAAGAAAGGAGGACAAAGAGGCATTGCCACCACCAACCACAACAGAACACAAAGCTTTTGAGTAATTAATTGCCACTCCTTACAGACCCCCACCAATCCACCACCCTCCCTCCTGCCCACACCAAGGATTTGGTGAAGACCAACCGGCAGCGGGAGACATTTTTGATTTTTGGCCAACATGAAAAAACAATAGGTGCTCCCATACATCCTGCATTTTCACACATCTCCTGTAATTTCACATATATCCAGATAAGAGATATTTTATTATTAAGAGTGTCCAGGCACTGACTCAGCAGCATTCACAGAAATATTCACATGCTGAACAAGTCACAGAATCAGGGCCAGCGGGGTTTATCACTCACAAATTAGACATACAAGAATGTCAAATCCACCAGTACGATGTCTGTTGTAGTAAACAGGCGACTTAGGGTGCGATAAAGGGAGTTTCAGGGGAGTTACACTGCAAAAGTTAGTGAACACTTCAAACTCGTTCATTTCATTTCAGCTTTATTTCGGTTATTGAATCAACCATAAAAGCATAGTAGTGACACAAAATACAACAAAACGTCTTCAGAAAGATCCTCATGTGGCACAGTCCAAATACATTAAGACTCAGAAATTCCAACAGCGCACATGGATTAAAAACACAGTATCCGTAAATACATCAGTTTTGAGTATTTACAACATTCTGCAAGTCGTTCTCATCATCAGTTTCTCCTGCAAACAGCCAGAGGAAGGGCCTCTCCATGGAAAGGAAGGGAGTGTGCCACATATGTAAAGGGCGATGTGGTGAAAGGGCATTTTGTCATCGGGAAAATGTTTGATTATGGAGAAAGCAAATTTCCTCCATGCATTCACCAGCTGCAAAAAGGAGAACTTGGGGATATATATATGAGTTTCATAAGATTCTCCAAATCCCTAAAATGTAACAACTCTATAAACACTCCATACAAAAAATCTACAAAGATAGATTCACACTTTTCGATGAATTTTTAAGCCACTGTACTAAATCTCCATTCCCATGGCCAAGTACTGCAGAAGGACCGAAAGTCTGCAACCTATGCCCAGCAATAGTCTGACTTGCAGTGGTAGATTTGAGAAACATTTTCCAGCAATTTTCTAAATGCCGTAAAGTGTTAAATCATGCTACGGAACTTTTGTATTGCACTTTGGTCACCAGTTAGTTTTGCCATCAATTCCGATGATTGCTATATTCTGAAATCACATATTTATTTATTTATTGACTGACACAGTAATCACCTTGATCAGAGGAACCAGGTGGATTAACATGAACGTAATCGTCATAGTCTTTCCAGTCACCCCAAGCTTGAATGGGCGCTGTCTTTACTCTGCATTTCCTTTTCTTGTACCACATTTCATTCCGGCTTTCGATGAGATCCGACAGATACAACCAGTGGCAGTCGCTACTGTGTAGCTGTCACGGCCAGCATGACGGGTGGCGGGGGGGTCGCACGGGGTGGTGCATTACAACCAGTGGCAGTCGCTACTGTGTAGCTGTCACGGCCGGCATGACGGGTGGGGGGGGTCGCGCGGGTCAGGAGGGGGGAAGCGGGACGGTAAGTATTTACAATTTAAAGAAACGTACCTTCCGCCGGGTCACGGTCCGCCGTCACAGCTACTGCTGCTCCTGGCCGGGTCCTGCATCAGGAAGCAGTATTCTTCCCTCACTTCCCCAAGCCAATCACTGCAATGGCAGCATTGTGATTGGTGCGGAGGGCGCCGAGCCGGGTGCCTGAAGGGAGGCCATTTCTCTATGTAGGCTGCATGCAGCCCACATAGAGAAAAAGGGAGAGTGTGCCTGACTGGTTTGATCGGCCCCAGAGGGCCGACCAAACAGTCAGGGCCCACAACAGTGGCCAAGTCACTCCCCCCTGCCCTCGAGTAGGACCGCTCACCTGCCAACCCCCAACCAGGCACTTCTGCTTTCTTGCAGTGGGAGAAGCAGAAACATAAAATGGTAGTTTTACCATTTTATGTTTCTACTTCTCGCACTGCGAGAAAGCAGTGGGGCGACGCCTCTCTGCCACAATGGAGGAGCCGCCCCTGATGGAAGGTCAAGTCTGCCTTGCTGAGATTCAGACTTGTTATCACTGTATTACTGAAAATTTCAGCAAGCGTTCACTCGATGAACCATTTTATTGGCATTGGTATTGATCCTAGATCAATAACTTACCCACAATCAAAAGAAAAACCCATGTGAAGTGAAAATTGCTCTTAATGCCTAGCTTGGATCTGTATTCAGCACATCTTGCTTCTCTCTTTGCCTTCTCCCTTATATATTCCCCATCTTCCTTGCAGTAGACCGTCCAATAATAATGAAATTGACTCCCTGGCTAGCCCAACTGCCAACCCAATGTTTTGGCAAAACATTACGGGGCGTATTTACAAGCAAAATGATGCATCTGTATAGATGCATCAGTTTCCCTGTGCCTGCGTGCAAAATCCTTGCGCCACCATGGATGTGCCATATTTACAATACGAACACCATGGCGCATGGATTAACAAATGCGTCAGAAATTCTGACGCATCTATCGGCGCAAAAGTCACGCATTGCTGGAGTCGTGTCACAAGCACGACGCAACTACAGCACTGCATGGGAGGCCTATTCCTAATACACTGCGTCACTCCTTATGCCTGCTCTAAGCAGGTGTAGGGGTTTGACGCAGTGGCGTCCTAGAAGTGGCGCAGTGAAATCTTGTAGTTTCACTGCGCCACATCTATGAGGCTTTCCCGTGTGGGAACGCCCATCCTGCATACATTATACCTGACGCAGGTATAATGTGACGCAGGTCTTTACAATGTGACGCACCTCCCTAGATGCGTCACGTTGTGAACGGGCTGCAACGAGCTTCACAAAAACTTACATAACGGTGGCGATAAAGTGCCACAGTGAGTTTGTAAATCTGCCCCTACAATTCTTATTTCTATGTGGTCCAGAAAGTCACTGTACGCTGGTTGCTTGAATGAAACCCTGGGACTCCATATTTCCAGCCCTCAAATCACTTCATTGGTTTCGCTTTAATGTACAGGCCATCTTCAACTCCCTCTGTGGCATGCTCAAACACGTGCTTAAAAAGCCCCAAAATAACCCAGAAGCAAAGTACAGCACTAATCAGCCAGATGGCCCCTGATATCATCTACCCCAGGGGCGGCTCTTCCATGTGGGCGGAGGAGCGTCGCCCCACTGCTTTCTCACAGTGCGAGAAGCAGAAACATAAAATGGTATTAGAAACACCATTTTATGTTTCTGCTTCTTGCAGTGCGAGAAAGCAGAAGGGTTTGGTTGGGGGCGGGCGGGTGGGCGGGCCTGCTCCAGGGCAGGGGAGGAGTGGCATGCACACTTTTGTGGGCACTGACTGTTTGGTTGGACCCTGGTCCGACCAAACCAATCATGTGCACTCTGCCCTTTCCTCCATGTAGACTGCATGCAGCCTACATGTTAAAAATGATCTCCCCATAGACATTCATCCATTAGGATATCACGGCGCTAAATATTGGGGCTCATGGTAAAGATACTGTGTGGGTGACACTTGTCTGTCGGTGTTTAAGCTTTGGGGAACAGATGAGTTTTGAGTTTTTTCCTAAATGCTATATAATCAGTCGTGAGACGAAGCTCTTGGGGAAGATCATTCCAAAGCCTGACTGCCAAGTATGAAAAAGCGCGACCTCCTGCTTTTACTTTCTGTATACATTTAGTCCTGGCCTGTGCTTGATAGCGTGACCTTAGGCACCTTGTTGGAACATGGAATTCGATCTTGTTCTGTAGGATTAAAGGCCCCCGATGGTGCAGAGCCTTATGTGCATGGCTAAGCATCTTAAATGTTGCTCTTTGGCGGATGGGTAGCCAGTGGAGCTGTTTCATGCACTTAGGGGAGGGGAGGGAGGCTGCCTGCTTCCTGTGTGGAGGAGAGGATGCTGGAAGACACTGGACCGGACCGGACCGCAGAGGTAAGTTAATTTTTTTATGTATTTAAAATCAAACCCCACCCCCGCACGACTCTCTGCCCACCTGACCCCCTGCCCCCCCACCCGCGAGTCATGCCGGCCCCGACTGCAAACTAGTTCCAGATCGCAAGAGCATGCTTCAGCTCAAAAATAGACAGTAGCTTCACAACTCAAAATCCCAGCTGTGGAATGCCCAGCTTATGGCAATCAGGACCAAGTCTAACTACTTCACTTTCTGGTAAAACATACATCACACACATTTTTCATTCACACAACCAACATCTCCTCTATCTATCAAGGATATGCCTTGATGTGATTCCCAGCTCACAGCCATGCCTTGTAAGCATCTCATTCACCCATTCATTCATTTATTCCTTCTTTAACAGTACATTGTTTTGCCACCTGCTTTTTCAATGAGCATGCAGCATGGACCCAATACCAGAAAAGGCAGAACAGAGTCCAGAAGACACAGATCCACCACCTCTCCATTAAGAATATTTTACTCATTGTGGCCCAAAGAAATTGATGTAAGTTTAAGATTACGGAGCTTTCTCCTGGATAAGTTGCAAGTACCCACATTACTTTTTGACTGAAGGATTTTGTAGGCCCCGGTGCAAACAACAAATAAAGAGGGTAATGATAAGATTGTGGGAATCCTGCAAATTGCTACACTCTGACATGGGTAACTCTAAGGCCCTTATTATGAGTTGGCCACATTTTGGTGCAGAAATTATGTGGGGCATGGGAATCTAGGTTATCACAGGCATGTCATTACCAAAGTCCGACCACTACAAGTTTTTCCCCTGAAATGGGGAATTACAGTTCGTACCAGAGTTACCAGGTGCTTTACTTGGAGTTTTTTCATGGTTTTGATGAATAGCTGCTGATATTTTCCTCCTGTTTGCAGCAGGAGAAAAGTGTCTGGTAGTGCTGGTGGGGGACAGAGAAGCAGGGTACGCTTGTGCCTATAAATGGGAGGGTATTGTCCTTCTCCCGCGGATTGTTGAGGTGGGTGATCAACACTGCCCTAAGCCCCCACCCGGCAGCAACTTTGGCAGGCCTGGTGTCTCTGGGCCTGGAAGTATCAGACACAGAGGAATCATACCGTATAATTCCAGGTACGTACACATTGGTAATTAAGGCTTGGGTTATTTCACTTAGAGTTACCCCAACTCTTAATCAGGGTCGGCTCTAGGGCAGTAGAACCAGTGCCACTGCACCGGGCGCTGACTTCAGTGGTGCCAAGTTTGCACGTTTTTTTGGGTTTTAAAAGCACCTGCTGCCACGTTTCTTGCCTCCAGCAATTTCCAGGCAACAATAAAAATGTCAAGATAACTCCTGTGATTAATGTTCTTCCTGAAGAAAGATCAGAGTTTTTTCTTGTTGAGGTTTTGGCTGATCATAAAATAGCGCAGAGGGTTAATATGCCAGCTGCAATGAACGTGCACCATGCAGATCACAAAGTGCATATAATGTAACTAAGCCAGTGAGTTATTGCTTTTCTAAGAGACATCCTTTTGTTACTTGCAGTTTATAAGTTAAAATCCCAATATACAATAGTGAATTATTAACTGTCATCAAAGAACTGCATGCACACTACAAAGTATAGATTAGATCATAGATTAATGTTGCAAAAAGGGTTCATTTGGGTACGAATCGATTATTATTACAGAGAGCCCCCAACTATTGTGTTCCATTTTCAATTCTGAGTTTGTGCTTCTCCAGGCCAAGCACTCTTAAACAATAGTACCTAACAGTCTGAATGACATATCACTCCTACACCATGTAGTCCTCTGGCTTATGTAACATTTCCTTTACACTGATTTACACACGTATGATTGATTGCCTCCGTGTAATGTGTGTGTGATGCAAAGTGCTCTGACACCCTACACTGGTATGAGTGACGCTATATAACTAATTAAATGCATCCGAAAGACAGTGGTTATGGATACTTGAGGGCCACTGTTAAAAGGTGGTGGTGAGGGACTCCGTGGTGGAGTTGGTCACAACGTCCACCACGGATGGTGGGAGCACCAAAAACCATTCTCGCACCAGGCACCACCAATGCTAAAAACGGCCCAGCTCGTAAAGAAAGCCTAACAATCTTTACTCATTTATGCAAATCTAATGCATCTGTTCATAAAACTTAATGAAATGAGGTTTACATTATTTATGATGACTTTGGTGTGTGCAGAGTTCTTGGGCCCGATTCACAGAACTAACTTCGGTTAGGGCGCTCGACCTCGGACCTGGGGGAAATGGGTTCGAGTCTCGGTAATGACGATAAAACATCCTGTGATTCTGGGTAAATCACTTAGGGCCTCATGTAGGTAAATAAATTTTACCGTTTCTTAAATACCGAGCCGTACCGAATCGGTAAATTAGAATCGGTAAGTTATATGTAGGTAAAAATTCGGTAACAGTTACCGATTCGGTAACATTCGGTAATCACGATTCGGAATCCACCGAATCGGTAAATACCGAGGTGGTATTTACCGAATCGGAAAATACCGAGGTGGTATTTACCGAATCGGAAAATACCGAGGTGGTATTTACCGAATCGGAAAATACCGAATCGGTATGTACGGATTCGGCAAATAAAATCACATGACTTGACGAAACAGCTAATCCCGTGCAACCACAGCCCACCCAACCAGGAAGTGGCCACACCCAGGCAGGTGTACATAATTAGCCGACCCTGGAGAGTCTTGGAGTGCAGAGGAGAGGCAGGGAGCCGGTGCCTGTGCGAGCGGGAAAACGAACATCATGTCCAGCCAGAGAACACAGAGAGACGGAGGGGAAAGGAGGAGGAAGCTGAAATTTAGCCCCAAGGAACTCCAGGTGCTGGTGGAGGAGGTGGTGAAGCAGCACCAGAAGCTGTTCGGAAGGCAATCCCTGCAAGTGCCTGAGGCGGAAAAGCGCAACATATGGCTGGCCATCCAGGCCCAGGTGAATGCAGTGGGAGTGACCCACAGGGACATAGAGGTCCTAAAGAAGCGCTGGTATGACCTGAGGATTGTAACCAAGAGGAAGATGGGCGACATCCAGAAGGAGGCCAGCCAGACTGGAGGTGGAACCAACAGGGCACCTGCCCTCACCGAACTGGAGGAGCTGGTGGGGGCCACAATCGAGCAAGAGAGCGTCGTGGGTCTTGGGGACGCCGACAGCTCTGCCAGAGCCGCCACACAACAAGGTAAGACGAAAGCACAGCAATGTAGCACCCCCTATCCCTATCCCACATCCCCCATTGTGAAACGAGAATCACACTGCAGTCCACACGTGTCAGTGCAGACAGGCAATGCATTCCGGGAGATGTAGTCAGGGAAACACTAACCATGACGTAAATGTAACAGGGCAACAAGGCATGTCACGCACTCGAGGCACAAGGAGACAGAGGACATTTTGGAATGTGAAATGATTTATTGTGACGCTTTCAATGCAGCCCTTCGGGGACACTGAGCCAATGTTGTATTTCTGTCCACAGATGTGACATCATGCAAGACAGGGCATGCTGCAGGAGAGACGGCACACCGGCCACAAATATCACCTCTAGCCAGCACAAGTACAGACCAGGGAGCAGGCCCACTGGCACCCGCAGCACCAACACAGGCAGCCTCGCCGCAGCCAGAGCCAGCATCACCTCGCCCAGAGCCAGCATCACCTCACCAAGAGCCAGCATCGCCACTCATGTTTGAGTCACCGGCCACATCTCCGCTTGCAGGTGTGAGAATGATGAGGCGTCCAGCAGCCAGGCTACGAGCCTTAGACACCTCGTCAGACGACAGCATGGGCCCTGACGAACTCACCATGTCCCAGGAAGGGAGCCATGCCACTGTGCCCCACACCTCACAGGCAGCACAGACGGGAGCAAGAGGGCGCCGCAGGTCGCGTGTCCAGAGTCCACCAGCACCCATTGACGGCCATGGTGTCTTCTTGGGTCTCGAGGGCCAAATGTTGAAGCAACAGCGCCTGCAAACAAAGGCAGTCATGTCAGTCCAGAGGCACATGCGGGTGATGAAAACCACATTAGTCACCATGGACAATAACATCAGCGGCATGGCTGCGGGCATTCGGGACATGTCCCAGTCAATCCAGCAGTTGTGCAGCAAATTAGATGCTGACATCGAAGCACGGCGCCGGGAACGC
Organism: Triturus cristatus; assembly: GCF_964204655.1. NCBI lineage: Eukaryota > Metazoa > Chordata > Amphibia > Caudata > Salamandridae > Triturus > Triturus cristatus. Next base: position 1,355,390,617 of record NC_140589.1, read on the forward strand.
CAGAGAAGGGACACTACCAACAGGGCACTCAACCGTCTGGCAACGGCGACTTCTCTACTGTGCCGGCGCTCTGTGACGATGCAGGAGGGCCTAACACAGTGCTGCAGCGACCTGTCTCGGGGGATGGTGCAGGTGACAAGTGCACTAGGGGTGCTATTGACTAGTCAGGCGTCGACAACTGCTGCAGGGGATGCTGCGGAGAGCATCGACACCAGCAGCAGGAGCAGCATCACACCCCCCGTCCCAGAAGCACGCAGGAGCAGCAGGCGGCTTGGGGTTGGCTCTAGTGAGGATGCACAGGCCGTGCCATCCACCACTGCAGCGCGTATGCGCAAACATTGATGTGGCCCTGCTTAGCCACTTCCCATTGGGTGACGTAACCCTGGACTTACTTCTTGTATAGATGGGATATTGCCAGATTGGCTTGTTCATGTGTTCATGGCGTGGTGCCACATTAAACTACGTCATGACTTCTCACAACTGGCTGTGTCCCCTTACTTACTCAGAAATAGTTGCATGTGATCTCTGCCCGTCTCTCTCTCCCATCTATTGCAGTTGGCACTCTAGCTGCGTTGCCCTGTGGCTGTCCTGACTCATCCTCGTTGTCCTCAAAATATGTTAGTTCCACATCTGTCCCTTTTTTCGTGGCAAGGTTGTGCAGCATTGCACAAGTGGCGATAATCTTGCAGCAGGTGATGGGTTTGTACTGGCGTGCGCCTCCGCTCTTGTGGAGGCAGCGGAACCTGCTCTTCAGTAGTCCAAACGTGCGCTCCACCACATTGCGTGTTGTTTTGTGTGCCACGTTGTATCGTCTCTCACTCTGGGTTGCTGGGTGTAGGTAGGGAGTGAGGATGAATGACCGGCATGCATATGCACTGTCGCCTAGATGAGTAAAAGGGTGACATCAGTAACATGCCTCTATACACTATGATTTGCAGGTTGCAAGGGGCGTCACTGTTACTTACCTAGCAGGTATCCCTCTCCGAATTCTCCTGCACTCAGTCGTGTGTAGATCCCACTATTCTGGAAGATGTAAGAGTCGTGGGTGCTTCCAGGAAACTTTGCAACAATATCTGTGATGATGTTCCCTGCATCACAGATCACCTGCACATTGATGGAGTGGGTGGACTTCCTGTTCCTGTAGATGTGCTCTGTGTCAGCTGGTGGACAGATTGGGATGTGTGTACCATCAATACAGCCGATGACATGGGGGAACTGTGTTTTATGCAGTGCAGCCTGTGTGTTGGGGAAGCTGATGTAGTGGTGCATTCTCTGCATCATGGCATCCAGGAACTTCCTGAAGAAACGTGACAGGCAACTCTGGGATACCCCACCCACCGCAGCTATCACCACCTGATAACTGCCGGATGCCAGCAGATGTAGGCTGCAGAGCACCTGCACATGTGGGGGTATGGCGTGCGCCCTTCTTATTGGCTGGTCTAGGAGTGGGTGAAGGTCCCTGATTAAGTCCATGATGGTTTCGGGGTGTAGCCTGTACCTCTCATGTATCTCTGCATCAGTCAGCTGGAATAGTGTGATGCGCTGTCTGTAGATGCGTTCCTCCCGTCGCCAAACCCTCAGTCCTGCTGCCTGTAGACGTAGGCGCATTGCAATGACATACATAGCGGCCATGTTGTCCACGCTGTTGCATTTTGGGATTGCTAATCTGCACTGTTGATGGTTACCACCTGCTTTCAATCCGTGTTAATTACCGACTCTTATTTACCGATTTTCTTGGATTTCTTAATTACCGAGTGCTCCTACATGTCATTTTAATTTTTACCACTTCATATTTACCACTTCATATTTACCGATTCGTTAAGTATGTATTCGGTAAATCTGATTCGGTATTTTAGAATTCGGTAAATATGATTCGGTATTTACCGCCTCATATTTACCGAAAGGTGGTTTTTGGACTCCTACATCTCACTTGTCTGAATACCGGTCGGTAATGGCATATTTACCGAAAATCGGCCGTTACCGACCGGTATTTGGCTACCTACATGAGGCCCTTAATCTCCCCGTGCCTAACAATAAAAAAAAAAGGAATGTGTGTCCTCATGCAACGTAACTGGTGCTATGTAAATCGCTCTGATACCTGATTGGATTCGGGTCAAGTTCGCGTTATATATAACTCTGCAATAAAAAAAAAACTTACTACAAAATCCTAAACTTACTACCATTTTGGTATTGACAGAAGGCACTTACTCATTTTGGTATTCACAGAATGGAATGCACTTACTCATAAAAGCTGTATGTCCGCACTCTGGCCGGAGATTCCGGCCCGGTGGTGGAGATTCCGGCCTGGTGGTGGAGATTCCAGCCCGATGGTGGAGATTTCGGACCGGTGGCAAAGATTCCGGCCAGTGACGGAATCTCCGCCACCGGCCGGAATCTCCACCACCGGCCCGAAATCTCCACCATCGGGCCGGAATCTCCACCTCCGGGCCGGAATCTCCACCACCAAGCCGGAATCTCCGGCCCGAGTGCGGACATAAAGTTAGTATGAGTAAGTGCATTCTGTGAATACCAAAATGAGTAAGTGTCTTCTGTTGATACTAAAATGAGTAAGTACCTTCTGTGAATACCAAAATGAGTAAGTGTCTTCTGTGAATACCAAAATGGTAGTAAGTTTAGGATTTTGTAGTAAGTTAGTTCTGTGAATCGGGCCCCTTGTGTCTAACCTCCCCATATGCAAGATTAGGCAGAAAGTGGAAGGAAAAGCTGCTACCCTTATGTTGCTGTGTGATAATCCTTATTCACAGCTTTCTCGCCTCTATCATTCAAGCAATCACTTATCTCATGAAATACGTTTGCTTTAGCTTTTATTAGTGCTACTAGGTGGTTGCTAGTTGCTGTTATTCCAGGAGTTGAAATTATTTTTTCCTCAGCATCAAGCTCACAATAGAGTTTTTAAGAAAAAGGATACAATGGATGATCATCGGGGTCGAAAGTTGGGTGATGTCACTTCTTGTAATGTATTGGAATGAAAGGGTGCATCATGGGACTTCTGCTATCCTTAACGTTTTAATTAAACATGGTACTGGCTGTCTCCCTGTGTTGTCAACTTCACCTTATTATAAGAAAGAGGAATCAAATACACAGGGACGTAGCTACCACTGGTGCAGCAGGTGCAGTGGCACCGGGGACCAGACCCTGAGTGGCCCATTGAACCCTGAGTGTTACTGTATTTTTCTACCCCAACAGCAGTCATAAGGGCCATTTTCCTTGCTTGCTCCAAGGCCCATGGAATCCTTGCTATGCCGCTGTACACACTGCAAGCTGGAGGCGCGCATCACTGAATGAGGCTTGCGTTCGGGATGACAGCGGGGGTCACGTGTCTCGCCATGGCTGATGCGTAATGGCGCGTGGTACGTCCTGGGACGCACAGCTCACCACCACCAGCCCAGCCAGGGCAGCCGCTCAGGTGAACGCAAGAACAGCTGAGACTCTCTACTTGTGGCTCGTGATTTATCGCCACTGCCACCCCCAGACCTCCCCTCCCTCCCAAATGGCAAATGAGAGTGAAATCGCAATGCGATGGGTTAATGGTGATAATTAAAGAGATTTTAAGACTAATGTGAGCCTGAACTATCTGTGTGGGTGGCGACGATGGCTGTTTGATGTAAAAGTCAATGACTGAATTATTCAGAGACGGTGATTTTCAAATGATAATTTTACACTTTAGATAACTAATTTTGGTTTATTAGAAGAAGTATTTAGTGGCACTTCACTACGCAATTAGCAGCTGTCTGGGAGAGCGCATCTCATGTTTTTCATCCTGTGTCCTGGAGAGATATTTATCAGAGCAAGGATGGCAATATGTTTTTTTTCATTCATGCGTAGGGATGTGTTAGATTTTCAAATTATCAATTCGAAACAGCGGCATTACCAAGATTCCCCGTAGGGCCACACCAACTTGTTTCCTGGTTTTTGTACTCTTTCTTGTTACTTCATGTCTTGGTCCTTTTTATGTCTTAAGCTGGTGTTTTAATTCTGTAAGTGCTTGCAATACAAATGTGGTACCTTGCATACTGGTTACTTAATGGTTCAGTCACCCTCAGTCTCAGCTGTCTCTCCATATATCTGAAGGCAAATTCCATATTGTAATGATAACAATATCTCTGCACATTGAAAATATCTCTTTACATCGCGGATTTTACTCCGCGAGGCAAACACAACGCACTACCTTTACAATGCAAGTCGTTACAACGACTTGCGCTAGATGGCGAGCTGGATTTAGGAATAGTATAATTTACTATTCCAACTCCAGTGTGTACAACTCCAGGGAAAGTGTTGGAATAGTAAATCATACTATTCCTCATTCTAGAGCGCCATCTAGCGCAAGTCGTTGTAACGACTTGCGTTGTAAAGGTAGTGCGTTGTGACAACGCGGTCGTTGTAACAATTGCGTTGTCTTTGCATCATGGAGTAAAATCCACGATGTAAACGTTGTTTCCCCTGCACATTAGCAAATTAAATGCATTGCACGAGGGTGACCACCTGGCATGGAAGAAAAGTCTGGGCAGTGACAGTAAAAGTTTAGGGCAAAGGGTCAAATATGAGGACAAAAATTCAGGGCAAATGGTAAATTTTACAGACACAGCTAAGGAGCAGGCTATGCCCCAATACTTCACCAATGCATTTATTTAATACATTTTATATTGCACTGTTTATTCCCTGTGCTCGGCATGTGATTGGCTCTAGCCACATTACATTCAAGTGGTTCACAGCAGTATACCCATACTTTATCAGATAACGGATGCCCCAAAGAAGTCTCCCAGTTAAGTCTAGCTTTCAGTAGCCTGTCCAGCACATCTGCTAGGAACGCAAAGTAGAGATACGAGATTGAGCGTCCAGCTTCGACCCTACCTATGTATGTCGCAAGAAGCTGCATGTTGGCCAAGGGGGCAGAATGCTTTGAGATGTTAGCCCTAGCTTACGATTGAAGCCTGAGATAGCAGTAGGATGTCATTGAAGTTGCTTTAAAGCGGGCATAGAAACTACTATATGAGATAAATGCATTGTTTTCGAATAGGTCACCAATGGTGTGTATATCTGCCCACCGCAGTATCCCTTTGATGGCCTTCTGGCTTCTAGGAGGAAATAGAAGATTTTCCGCCGCCGGCAGCATCAGAGAGTAGGGTATATCATGATGCAGTCGGTGGGCTATCTCCCACCATGCTTGGCTCATCAAGGCAAGTAAAGCTACATCTTGCCGTGCACATATACGACGCAGCAATTAGTGTGTTTGAGCTAGCTCTCGTTCAGCCCTGATGTGCATAGGTGTGTAATCAGTTAATGCCAAATATTTCAGGTAATCAACCTGTTCTGCAGATAATATATACACAAGTCGGGCAGCCTGAGCCCCCCTTGCTATGTGGCAGTGGCATCTCCTCGAGGGAGTGCGGTGGGGCAGGGTGGGGTATAGTAAACTCTGGCATACAGCCGGAGTTAAATAAATAAATAAATAAATAAATAAAATAAATTATATTGCGCGCGCTGCATCGCCATTTGGCGTTGCAGCGCGGGCAATGTCATTCGTTTTATTTATTTATTTACTTAACTCCATTAGGCCGTATGTCGGAGTTTACTACCCCCAACCCTGCCCCTCCCCGCCCTGCACCACCACCCCGCAACACTCCCTCGAGAAGCCGCCATTGCTGCATGGGCTGCATCATTACATCCCAGGTGGGATTTGCCCCCGCACCATATCAGTCGCGGGAGAGCCTGATTGCCATAAAAAGTAATGTGGGAGGTATACAGGGATGTATGTGAACTTTAAAAAAAAAAAAAAAGACAATGAAAGTTTAACGAAACCCACCAGGTGAAAGCATACCAATGGACAATAGCTTCACTTTATCTTCACCAGCTAAAGAAAGAGCATGCTCCATATTTAACATGGGTGGGGAATCAACGCCATATCTTTCTGTTGGTTCGGCTCAGGCTTGGCACTGTCCTCATCTTGGTGGCCTTTCCCACCCAGGGCTCTTATTTTAAAATGTTATCTGTTTGTCTTTGTGATGGTAGCTCGAGAAAAAGCAAATTCATTTCTTTTTTTTTGTTGTAAATATTATGCTTCTTTGAGGAGGTTTTATCTTCTGCCTATTTTAAAACCGGCTGATATTCGCCTTAACGGAGCAGCTTTTATCTATCTACAGTCTTTGCCAAATCTATGGATTTAGCATCTATCAGGAATCTAAATCCAAAGGGCTATTAGGCAGAGGTCCTCTATGATTGTATACGTAATGAGAATCTGTGTTTCGTTTATTTTTTTGATGTCTGGTAATTGCAAAACCATTTGTGTAATCTTATGATCTGATGAAATGTTTTTAATCTTTAGCTATGTGTTTTTACTGTCTCTTTTATGATCATTGATGTGATCAAATAAATATAAATTGAATGATTGATTGTAAAAAAGCGCAAGTTACCTTTGGGGCACATCAGCAAGGCGAGGTGATAAAATTATCGGCGCTTTAGCGTCCATTTGCGAAAAGCGGCGATAATTTTATCGCCCTATCAGCATGGACACGCTAACGCGTGAATCCATGCCTTAGCGCCTGTTTACTGAACGCCCAGCTTTGCATCTCTAATGAGATGCAAAGTGAGCGTTCCTTCCCGAAATAACTGGAGAAATGTCGCTAACCGACATCTCTCCACTTATCAAGGGAATCGCTAACAAACATAGCGATAAGAAAAGTAGCGCTAACCACTGTTATCGCTACTTTCCTAACGCCTGCTTTAATTCTGACTTAGCCATGTAATCCAATGGGAGGTGGATTACATGGCTAAGACCACCCTGCCCTATCAGCAAGGTATCGCCGGTCACAGTGCGATTATCGCTGGTTTCCCAGCGATAATCACACTGTTTTCCAGCTATCGCTTGCATTTCTATCGCTTTGGAGATAAGCGTTGCTGATAGCACGCTATCTCCGCGATAGAAAGCAGCGATAGCCGACGATAATTATCCTAGCACTAAGTGCGCTTAGCGATAATTATCCCCGGCCCTTGCTGATATGCCCCTGAGTGACTAAGACCCATAGTGTTGAAAACATTGCTTACAAAAATATTACCACATTGTAGTTGGTAATAGAATATATGTTTACAATTATTTTTGTAAACAATATTTAGGAAACTATTTATTTAAGATGATATTTGTGTTCATGAAATTCTGTCATATAACCAATATCCTTCCCCCAATAAGCACAATGACAGAAATAGAGGAATCAAATCTCCTTATGTTTTTGTTCATTCTCCAGACGTTTTGAGATCTGGCTCATAATTGTTTTGCAATTCACAACTGTGCCTGGCCTTGCCAGCATCAAATGAGGCACACTGCCTCCACTCTCTACTACCAGAAAAAGCTACATTTTTCTCCAAACTGTTAGGAGGCAGACATCTTTTATGTTTTTGCAGCTGACACGAGGATGAATTAAGTAAGTCAAGTAAGAGCATTTTGGTTCACTAGGACTTATAGGGCCTGAGTGTACAACAAGTAAGGACCTGGTGGTCTCTGTCTGCAGATGTTATTATACATGGCGCCTTACTCTGGTGCATAAGAAAAGGAATATATTAGAGAGTGTGCCTCTCTGATGACTGTGGAATCAGGCTGAATGAATGAAGAGCCTCAAACACATTGTCTTACCACAAACCTTGTGGAGGAATATGCATTAGACCAAAAGAAAACATGTACATTTTTACAGAAATGGAACCAAATAAAGCGCAAAGATATGCCGTCCATTGTGAATGCCTGGGTTCTGACTTCCTATAAAGAGTATATGTTCACCCATAATAACTCTAAATGGCTATGGTGTTGCATTGGGGCTCTTCGATGAGTTGAAACACCAGTTGGAATGTACTCAGAAACTATTGTGTCAGGTGCAGCCCAGCTATCAGTTGTCTCAAAGACACTGTGAAATGGCATGATTTTGTCCATCATGGAGCCAAAAAGCCTGGAACACTAGGTGGCGTATAACTAGTAGGATTGGTGTTAATAAAACCAAACACTTATCTGGGGGTTAAGGAGGGGAGAATCACATGTGTGGATACTGCAGTGTTGCAAATAGTACAGTCTAAGAACCCCCTAAAAATTTAACTATTGTCAACTATGACTGAATATTTAATTATCGGTTTTATGGTGTTCTTGTTTCTTTAGTTATTCAGCCCATAGTTCCTCTGCCCAGAGACCCAGTCCTGTTCCCAGGGTCGCCGCACTAACCATTTTTCCTAGCCTCCTGCCACCAGCCACCCACTTTCCGTTACTTGCTTCTTGCTGCCCTCCTCCCCAGCACTCTTCCCAGGACCTACATAATGGAGGCCGCTGCGTAGGCGTGCCAGTGGTGCTCCAAAGGCAAGCCCATCTGCTCCTGTCCATTCCTAGACCATGCCCAGTTCCAGGAACCCAGGCCCTCTGGATTCCCACAGGTACTCAGCTGCAGACCTCTGTGCCCTGGACCCTGGCCAAAACAAACAACTGCTGCCACACATCACCTTGCTCCACAGTGGGACCATTTACCTGCCTCCGCTGCAGGTTCACCTCCATCCCAGGACCGACTGCCCTCATAGAAACCTGTGCCACGCCCCCACCGCCGGCCGGTACCCCCACGGAACCACTGTGATGTCTCTTGATCAACTCCAGATCACTTTGCAAACAATCCACCGAAATCTGGAACATTATCTCCACCATCACCCACGACATGACCATCATCACAGAGACCAGGCTCACCCTGGCTTTGACCACTGATATTGCCACTGCAACTTCCTAAGGCTACAGGATGAAACACTGTGACCGCACCAACAGACAAGGAGGTGGCATCGCCATCATACACAAGGAATCAATCACCTGCACCACCACCAAAGCCGACACCACGCCAATCATGGAACACCTGAACTTCCAACTCCACACTGACCACAAATCTACCATCAGAGGTATTCATGCATACAGGCCCCCAGGACCTCGAACAGGCCATTAAAGATTCCGAACACTACGTCTTCCTGGGAGATCGCAACTTCCACCCCGATGACCCCATAGACAACAACTCTACCGGCCTCCTAGAATGAATGGACAATATCGGTCTCGCACACCTGGTCTCAGATCCCATGCACAGAGAAGAACACATGCTGGACCCTGGCTTCACGTTCAGCAACAGAGTCAGATATAGCCACACCACAGAACTTACCTGGTTTGACCATTTTATTGTACACCATACCATCGCTGTCCCACCTTGCACCTCCCAAACCACCACAGTGCCCCATTCCACATCTGGACCAAAGTCACACAGCCCCAATGGACCAACACCCTCAGTATCACCTAGCCGGACTCCTCCACCAACCTGGATTGGCAGTCGAGAACTTCAACGCCTGGATCACCAGCTTCACCAGCCGGGTTGCCCCCACAAAACCAGCAAAAACACAGAGATGCACCAAACATGCCAACTGGTACACCCCTGAACCCAGTGTGGCGAAACACAGATGCAAACAAGTAGAAAGAAAATGGCACATCAGCAGAAACGACACCTTCAATTCTGCCCTCAGTAACCGCACCAACTGAAAGATGACAAAAAGAAGGCCCTGGCAAACGGCATCAAGGCCACTGCCAACCAGGCCAAGGAACTCTTCACCATCGTCAGAGAGTTCACCTGCCCATCAGCCACCGAAAATTCAATCCCCTCCTTACAGGAACTCTGCGACGCTCTAGCAGACCACTTCCACAACAAGGTACTCACTGTTTACAGGAACTTCGATCCCCAACCCACTGAGATCTCGAGCCTTCCCACTCCCACAAAGACCTCCACTGACCACCCGCTCACCACATCGGAAGGGCTCAGCTTACCAAACACTACTGCCTTAATAAACGCCATCCACTCAGGAGCACCTTCTGTTTCCTGCCCACATCGACTCTTTAACCTCAGAAGCGACAAGATCAGCCACCAGCTCACCACCACCTTCAATGCCTCCATCACGACAGCCACCTTTCTGAATGTCTGGAAGCACTCAGAAGTCAGGCTTCTCCTCAACAAACCCTTTGCAGAACCCGGCGATATCCAGAAATACCGCCCCATCTTGCTACTCCAGTTTCCCATCAAAGTCCTGGAGAAGGCCATCAACCTCCAATTCACCGAATACCTGGAGAGAAGCAACCTGCTGGACTGCTCCCAATCAGTCTCTGGAGCCAATCACAGAGATGGTCCTGATCGCTGCAACAGGCGATATCCGCACCCTACTTGACAGAGGTGAATCGGCAGCCCTGATCCTTCTCGACCTCTCCGCAGCCTTAGACACCGTCTCCCACCACACACTCATGAAACATCTACACCAGATCAGAATCAAAAAGGACACTCTCAGGTGGATGGCATCATTCCTCACAGGGGCACCCAGACAATCCGCCTTCACCTCACAATCCAAGTGTGCCATCTGCAGCATCACTCAAGGATTGTCTCTCAGTCCAACCCTCTTCAACATCTACATGACACCACTAGCAGTCATTGCCAGAACCCACGACATAAACATCATCTCCTATGCTGATGACACCCATCTTGTCCTCTCGCTCTCAGCTGACTCCACCACCAAGAAAGTACAACTTCCACAACTGCAGAAAGAATGGCTCAGCCTGTATGAAGGACAACTGCATGAAGCCCAACAAGGACAAAACCGAAGTGCTGATCTTCGGCATCCACACCGCTGTCTGGAACGACTCCTGGTGGCCAGTGGGACTCAGGCCCACCCACAGGCTGAAAGACCATGCCCACAACCTTGGCATCATACTGGACAGACAACTCTATGAAATGACAGGTCAACGCAGTCTGCTCAGCCTGCGTCCACACTCTGCATGCTCTGCAGAATTTTCAAATGGCACCCTATCAGCACCAGAAAAACAGTGACGCAGGCTCTCACCAACAGCTGTCTGGACCACAGCAACACACTTTATACAGGCACCACCAGCGAACTAATGAGAAGACTTCAGATGATCCACAACCTGCCCAAAATGATCCACATTGCCCAGCACATGAGAGACATCCACTGGCTCCCCATCCAGGAAAGAGGCCTCTTCAAACTCCTGACCCACGCCTACAAAGCTCTTCATGACCAAGGACCTGCATACATGAATCACCGCTTGAATTCCACCAACATTCCAGAAACCTCCGCTCTGCCCACCTCGCCTTCGCACAGACACGTGCATCCGCCGCTGCCGCACCGGAGGAAGCTCCTTCTCCCACCTCGCTTCCAAGTCCTGGAACGCCCTCCTCTTACACTTCTGAACAGCACCCTTGCTGACAGACTTCAGAAAGAAGCTCAAGACCTGGCTCTTCAACTGAAACCTGCAGCCCAGCACCTGGATACCCTCATGGGTGATAATCCATGCTGTATAAGTATGGTATGATTGATTAGCCATGTAAGCTCATACATAAACTCCTGTTATAGCATGCAGGCACAACCGTTCTATTCTCTTATTGTGACAATGCTAAATATGAGCATTAACAGGCTAAGTGAGGGATTCAAACCTAAACCTGTCGGGTCAGCGGGGGTCATGGACTCTGCTCCTGTAACTGAGGACTGTCCACCATATTTTGACACCTCCAACAGCCTGTCAGGAATCTCATTGTTTTCTGTACTGTCATTCCCTGGTGCCCCCAGTGTGGTGACTGCACAGAACACAGAGATGTTTGCCACACAGGTGCCATGTTTGAGGTGCCAGCTCAGCACAGAAGCAATCGATCATTCCTTTTCTCAGTGAAGGCAGAATACCACTGCTCACCCTCTAGAGGTGCCGCCTCATACAAACACAAAAGATGAGGTATTCAGGAGTCCTCCAGACAGTGGCAGCTCCCAGAGGTAACTCTGTGGGGCGGCGGGGGCAGGGCTGGGTGGGGGGGTGGGGTAGTGGAGTTTGACATATGACGGCAAAGTGGAGAGTAAGGAAATAAATAAATATAAGCACTTAATTGCGCTCGCAGCATCGCCGACTCAACGCGGCAGTTCGGGCTGGACTGTTCCCATGAGGCACAGGGTCAAACTGATTTCCATATGGCCATGTCTGAACTGGGGTGTCAGAGTGGGCTAAAGAACGGTGATGGATCAAACCCAGATCTGTTGACTGGGTGTGAGTGTTTGATTGGTTCTGATGCTCTGTCCATCACCACCCCCTTTTGTACCGCTTTGTTCGCCATAAGTTGGCAGGGTATGCTCAGACGTGAGTCCCTTGCTCACTTTGCCACTGGATTCAAGCAAGCCTGGCTGAAGACGGCTGAAATGCCAGAAACCGGTCCTAGGAAGCTTGTTTCCAGTTCAGGGAAGGCATGGCTTGGCAGTTCGGGCTGGACTGTTCCCATGAGGCACAGGGTCAAACTGATTTCCATATGGCCATGTCTGAACTGGGGTGGCAGAGTGGGCTAAAGAACGGTGATGGATCAAACCCAGATCTGTTGACTGGGTGTGAGTGTTTGATTGGTTCTGATGCTCTGTCCATCACCACCCCCTTTTGTACCGCTTTCAACGATGCTGCGAGCACAAAGTAAGTGCTTTTATTTCTTTATTTCTTTACTCTCCACTTTCCCGTCATATGTCACACTCCAATACCCACCATCCAGCCCCGCCGCACCGCCACACAACGTTACCTGTGCGAGCCGCCACTCCCTCCAGGTTCAGGACTTTAAATTTAAGGCGAAGAATCATTCTGTGGCTTCATCCTATGCTTTTTTCTTTCGATGTTCTTGAAAATGTTCTTCCTTTTCTACGTCAGAACCTCCCTCCACAATTATAATAATATTTAGCTAGGCCTTCTCGAGCATCCAACATACACTTAAAAACCTAGAGAGTGCAAACCTTAAAATAAATTGGATCATGTCTGAGCAGTAAAAGTGTGGACATTATTTTTATGACATATAAAACCTTTGTTTTTTGAGTGCTGCACATTATTGTACAAACGTTACTAAAAATACAGATAGACGTGTTGTGATGTCAACAGATACAAATATATTGAAAAGAATAATTCTATATAACTACCATTATTAAATATAAAGAAAATATACACATTTATATATCATATATAATATACGATGATATACATAAATTACAAGCAATGTACATGTATTTAGAGTACATTGAATAGTTGTAATATTTAATCATTAACAAGAACAAAATATCAATGTAAATATTATACATTCAGTTTATTATTCTTTAATTTTCATCACTAAATTATTTCCAATTACTGTTTATATTTTAGCATAACATTGTATTTTCCTTCCATTGTAGTATGGAGCATAGGAGAACATTGCAGAAAGACCATTCATGTTGTGATCACTAGGTGCAGTCCAACCTGTCTTTTCAGAGTTGTTTGCAGGACATTCATTGGGCATGAGCCTATGTGTTTTAGGTCTCTTATACAAATAACTTTAGTTCCCTGTTGTCCAAGGCCTGCTATTATGCACAGTACAATGTACATAGAGTTGGTTTTTGGTGAGTGCCTTCCTCATTAGATGATGGCATTCTAGTCTATATGAGCTCTCTGCTTTTTTAGTCAATAGTTTTCCTCCCTATTCTTGTGTTTGTCCAACTCCTGGACCTTGCTTGCTGTTTTACATTGATTCTGTCTGGAAAGCGCCTATTCTTCCACGGCTGACAAGAGAGGACTATTTGTACATTTTAGTTCTAGCTCTCAATTGGAGTGTATCACTTTCCTGTAAAAGCACAGTTCTGCCTTTGACAACATTTTTTGTTCTGCTGTCCTTGTTTTGTCATTTGATGAAAGCAGACCTCCAAGGCCAGGCATCTGCCTGTAACAGCATGTTTCATGTAAAGGCATGTGGGCTGAATACTGTTTACACTCCATCCTCCTGTGCTATTCGGCATCTATTCTTCCCACTATCTGTGTTACTGCTTTTTTTCTTCCAATCCTCTAGCTCCCTGTCTGCTGCTCTCCTGTCCCCTCCTTCCACTACTGTCTTCTTGACTTTCCTCTCTACATGCACTTGTTCTCTCACCATGTGCTCCTCTATCGTCTCTCCTATTTCGGTCTTACTCGTTTGTTTTTTCTTCAAGGGCTTGGCAGCTGCACACTTCTCGCTTCTTCACATGTGCGTGGCATTCTTTGTGTACTGTATAATTAATTTACAATTTCAAAATGACCACAGGCCATATTGGTATGGTAAATTAATGAAATACATAACAAAAAAATTCAGAGATAGCCTCAAGTGCATCAACACGCATGGGCAGCCATTTAGGATTGGGTGTTGTTGTAAAGTAAAGCAAAAACTGAAAAGGGACAAATGCCCTTTCAATTTTCCTATACTTGGAAGCAAGAGGTTACCAAGGCTTTTACAACAGCAGTGCAACAGAAACATTACCAAAGTAGGGGCTCAACAACTGCAGTGTTATTTTAGTGAAGAAATCCATGGCCAGATTTAACATAGTGCTGTGTTGTCCTAGCATCATGCAAGGTAACGCAAGGGCAGCACAACACAAAAGTCAGATTTACCAAGCAACACAAGGCCACTTTGCTTGGCCTTGCAGTGCTTGGTAAATCTGGGATAATGAAAGACAGTGGAAGTTGCTGCCTTGCATTACTCTGCCCCAGGGAGGTATTCCATGGGTGGAGTGTCGGCGTTCCCATGCATTCACCCATTGATCTTGGTGCATTCCCAGATTTGCCAATAGTGGTGGATCTGGGAAGGTGTCAAAATGCTACACGTTCTCAGGGGAGGCGTAACACGGAGAAATATCTTTATTTCTTCTTGTTTTTCCTCTTTCTACATGTGCTGAATTCAGCAGCACACATAAAAAGAGAGAAAAGCCTCAGAGGATTATTTTTGTGCAGGAAGTTGCCCATTTCTGCTCAAAACCAATCCTGCCTGCAAAGCAGGATCCCTTGCACCATGTTGTAAGGATGCCTGCATTGGTGCAAGGCAGTGCATTGCGCTCCAGCGCAAGGAAAGGACAAGAATGTGTCACATAATGTTAAATATGACACATTCCTGCCCGCTCCCTTTCATGCAGAAGAATGCAGCGCTGCAAGGTGTCTTGCTGCGTTGCGTGAAAGTTTGAACAATCTGTTCCTTAGTATTTGTTTAAAGCAATGACAATTAAACCGAACATAGCAAAAACCAAAGGAAATGATGGACGGAGTGTTGAACATTGCAAACACTCACCCCCAGTCAACTGATCTGGGTTTAATCCATCACTGTTCTTTAGCCCACTCTGCCACCCCAGTTCAGACATGGCCATATGCAAATCAGTCTGACCCTGTGCCTCATGGGAACAGTCCAGCCCGAACTGCCAAGCTATGTCTTCCCTGGACCGGAAACAAGCTTCCTAGGACCGGTTTCTGGCATTTCAGCCGTCTTCAGCCAGGCTTGCTTGAATCCAGTGGCAAAGTGAGCAAGGGACTCACGTCTGAGCATACCCTGCCAACTTATGGCGAACAAAGCAAAAACCAAAGGAAATGATGGACGGAGTGTTGAACATTGCAAACACTCACCCCCAGTCAACTGATCTGGGTTTAATCCATCACTGTTCTTTAGCCCACTCTGCCACCCCAGTTCAGACATGGCCATATGCAAATCAGTCTGACCCTGTGCCTCATGGGAACAGTCCAGCCCGAACTGCCAAGCTATGTCTTCCCTGGACCGGAAACAAGCTTCCTAGGACCGGTTTCTGGCATTTCAGCCGTCTTCAGCCAGGCTTGCTTGAATCCAGTGGCAAAGTGAGCAAGGGACTCACGTCTGAGCATACCCTGCCAACTTATGGCGATCAAAGCCATGCCACTGGAATCAAGCTATCCTGGCTGAAGAGGGGTGAAACCCCGAAACCGGTCCTAGGATGCTTGTTTCCAGTCCAGGGAGGACCTGGTTTGGCAGTTCGGGCTGGACTGTTCCCATGAGGCACAGGGTCAAGACTGATTTGCATATGGCTGGGTTCAAACTGGAATGGCATGGTGAGCAAAAAAACGATGGATTTAGGCCCAGATCTCTGTACTGGGGTGAATGTATGACATTGTTCTGCATTCTGTCCATCAATTGTTGTTTTTGCATTTGTCACCCCGAGTGGGACGGGTATGCTCAGGCGTGAGTCCCGTGCTCTCCATGCCACTGGAATCAAGCTATCCTGGCTGAAGAGGGGTGAAACCCCGAAACCGGTCCTAGGATGCTTGTTTCCAGTCCAGGGAGGACCTGGTTTGGCAGTTCGGGCTGGACTGTTCCCATGAGGCACAGGGTCAAGACTGATTTGCATATGGCTGGGTTCAAACTGGAATGGCATGGTGAGCAAAAAAACGATGGATTTAGGCCCAGATCTCTGTACTGGGGTGAATGTATGACATTGTTCTGCATTCTGTCCATCAATTGTTGTTTTTGCATTTGTCACCCCGAGTGGGACGGGTATGCTCAGACGTGAGTCCCGTGCTCTCCATGCCACTGGAATCAAGCTATCCTGGCTGAAGAGGGGTGAAACCCCGAAACCGGTCCTAGGATGCTTGTTTCCAGTCCAGGGAGGACCTGGTTTGGCAGTTCGGGCTGGACTGTTCCCATGAGGCACAGGGTCAAGACTGATTTGCATATGGCTGGGTTCAAACTGGAATGGCATGGTGAGCAAAAAAACGATGGATTTAGGCCCAGATCTCTGTACTGGGGTGAATGTATGACATTGTTCTGCATTCTGTCCATCAATTGTTGTTTTTGCATTTGTCACCCCGAGTGGGACGGGTATGCTCAGACGTGAGTCCCGTGCTCTCCATGCCACTGGAATCAAGCTATCCTGGCTGAAGAGGGGTGAAACCCCGAAACCGGTCCTAGGATGCTTGTTTCCAGTCCAGGGAGGACCTGGTTTGGCAGTTCGGGCTGGACTGTTCCCATGAGGCACAGGGTCAAGACTGATTTGCATATGGCTGGGTTCAAACTGGAATGGCATGGTGAGCAAAAAAACGATGGATTTAGGCCCAGATCTCTGTACTGGGGTGAATGTATGACATTGTTCTGCATTCTGTCCATCAATTGTTGTTTTTGCATTTGTCACCCCGAGTGGGACGGGTATGCTCAGACGTGAGTCCCGTGCTCTCCATGCCACTGGAATCAAGCTATCCTGGCTGAAGAGGGGTGAAACCCCGAAACCGGTCCTAGGATGCTTGTTTCCAGTCCAGGGAGGACCTGGTTTGGCAGTTCGGGCTGGACTGTTCCCATGAGGCACAGGGTCAAGACTGATTTGCATATGGCTGGGTTCAAACTGGAATGGCATGGTGAGCAAAAAAACGATGGATTTAGGCCCAGATCTCTGTACTGGGGTGAATGTATGACATTGTTCTGCATTCTGTCCATCAATTGTTGTTTTTGCATTTGTCACCCCGAGTGGGACGGGTATGCTCAGACGTGAGTCCCGTGCTCTCCATGCCACTGGAATCAAGCTATCCTGGCTGAAGAGGGGTGAAACCCCGAAACCGGTCCTAGGATGCTTGTTTCCAGTCCAGGGAGGACCTGGTTTGGCAGTTCGGGCTGGACTGTTCCCATGAGGCACAGGGTCAAGACTGATTTGCATATGGCTGGGTTCAAACTGGAATGGCATAGTGAGCAAAAAAACGATGGATTTAGGCCCAGATCTCTGTACTGGGGTGAATGTATGACATTGTTCTGCATTCTGTCCATCAATTGTTGTTTTTGCATTTGTCACCCCGAGTGGGACGGGTATGCTCAGACGTGAGTCCCGTGCTCTCCATGCCACTGGAATCAAGCTATCCTGGCTGAAGAGGGGTGAAACCCCGAAACCGGTCCTAGGATGCTTGTTTCCAGTCCAGGGAGGACCTGGTTTGGCAGTTCGGGCTGGACTGTTCCCATGAGGCACAGGGTCAAGACTGATTTGCATATGGCTGGGATCAAACTGGAATGGCATGGTGAGCAAAAAAACGATGGATTTAGGCCCAGATCTCTGTACTGGGGTGAATGTATGACATTGTTCTGCATTCTGTCCATCAATTGTTGTTTTTGCATTTGTCACCCCGAGTGGGACGGGTATGCTCAGACGTGAGTCCTGTGCTCTCCATGCCACTGGAATCAAGCTATCCTGGCTGAAGAGGGGTGAAACCCCGAAACCAGTCCTAGGATGCTTGTTTCCAGTCCAGGGAGGACCTGGTTTGGCAGTTCGGGCTGGACTGTTCCCATGAGGCACAGGGTCAAGACTGATTTGCATATGGCTGGGTTCAAACTGGAATGGCATGGTGAGCAAAAAAACGATGGATTTAGGCCCAGATCTCTGTACTGGGGTGAATGTATGACATTGTTCTGCATTCTGTCCATCAATTGTTGTTTTTGCATTTGTCACCCCGAGTGGGACGGGTATGCTCAGACGTGAGTCCCGTGCTCTCCATGCCACTGGAATCAAGCTATCCTGGCTGAAGAGGGGTGAAACCCCGAAACCGGTCCTAGGATGCTTGTTTCCAGTCCAGGGAGGACCTGGTTTGGCAGTTCGGGCTGGACTGTTCCCATGAGGCACAGGGTCAAGACTGATTTGCATATGGCTGGGTTCAAACTGGAATGGCATGGTGAGCAAAAAAACGATGGATTTAGGCCCAGATCTCTGTACTGGGGTGAATGTATGACATTGTTCTGCATTCTGTCCATCAATTGTTGTTTTTGCATTTGTCACCCCGAGTGGGACGGGTATGCTCAGACGTGAGTCCCGTGCTCTCCATGCCACTGGAATCAAGCTATCCTGGCTGAAGAGGGGTGAAACCCCGAAACCGGTCCTAGGATGCTTGTTTCCAGTCCAGGGAGGACCTGGTTTGGCAGTTCGGGCTGGACTGTTCCCATGAGGCACAGGGTCAAGACTGATTTGCATATGGCTGGGTTCAAACTGGAATGGCATGGTGAGCAAAAAAACGATGGATTTAGGCCCAGATCTCTGTACTGGGGTGAATGTATGACATTGTTCTGCATTCTGTCCATCAATTGTTGTTTTTGCATTTGTCACCCCGAGTGGGACGGGTATGCTCAGACGTGAGTCCCGTGCTCTCCATGCCACTGGAATCAAGCTATCCTGGCTGAAGAGGGGTGAAACCCCGAAACCGGTCCTAGGATGCTTGTTTCCAGTCCAGGGAGGACCTGGTTTGGCAGTTCGGGCTGGACTGTTCCCATGAGGCACAGGGTCAAGACTGATTTGCATATGGCTGGGTTCAAACTGGAATGGCATGGTGAGCAAAAAAACGATGGATTTAGGCCCAGATCTCTGTACTGGGGTGAATGTATGACATTGTTCTGCATTCTGTCCATCAATTGTTGTTTTTGCATTTGTCACCCCGAGTGGGACGGGTATGCTCAGACGTGAGTCCCGTGCTCTCCATGCCACTGGAATCAAGCTATCCTGGCTGAAGAGGGGTGAAACCCCGAAACCGGTCCTAGGATGCTTGTTTCCAGTCCAGGGAGGACCTGGTTTGGCAGTTCGGGCTGGACTGTTCCCATGAGGCACAGGGTCAAGACTAATTTGCATATGGCTGGGTTCAAACTGGAATTGCATGGTGAGCAAAAAAACGATGGATTTAGGCCCAGATCTCTGTACTGGGGTGAATGTATGACATTGTTCTGCATTCTGTCCATCAATTGTTGTTTTTGCATTTGTCACCCCGAGTGGGACGGGTATGCTCAGACGTGAGTCCCGTGCTCTCCATGCCACTGGAATCAAGCTATCCTGGCTGAAGAGGGGTGAAACCCCGAAACCGGTCCTAGGATGCTTGTTTCCAGTCCAGGGAGGACCTGGTTTGGCAGTTCGGGCTGGACTGTTCCCATGAGGCACAGGGTCAAGACTGATTTGCATATGGCTGGGTTCAAACTGGAATGGCATGGTGAGCAAAAAAACGATGGATTTAGGCCCAGATCTCTGTACTGGGGTGAATGTATGACATTGTTCTGCATTCTGTCCATCAATTGTTGTTTTTGCATTTGTCACCCCGAGTGGGACGGGTATGCTCAGACGTGAGTCCCGTGCTCTCCATGCCACTGGAATCAAGCTATCCTGGCTGAAGAGGGGTGAAACCCCGAAACCAGTCCTTGGATGCTTGTTTCCAGTCCAGGGAGGACCTGGTTTGGCAGTTCGGGCTGGACTGTTCCCATGAGGCACAGGGTCAAGACTGATTTGCATATGGCTGGGTTCAAACTGGAATGGCATGGTGAGCAGAAAAACGATGGATTTAGGCCCAGATCTCTGTACTGGGGTGAATGTATGACATTGTTCTGCATTCTGTCCATCAATTGTTGTTTTTGCATTTGTCACCCCGAGTGGGACGGGTATGCTCAGACGTGAGTCCCGTGCTCTCCATGCCACTGGAATCAAGCTATCCTGGCTGAAGAGGGGTGAAACCCCGAAACCGGTCCTAGGATGCTTGTTTCCAGTCCAGGGAGGACCTGGTTTGGCAGTTCGGGCTGGACTGTTCCCATGAGGCACAGGGTCAAGACTGATTTGCATATGGCTGGGTTCAAACTGGAATGGCATGGTGAGCAAAAAAACGATGGATTTAGGCCCAGATCTCTGTACTGGGGTGAATGTATGACATTGTTCTGCATTCTGTCTATCAATTGTTGTTTTTGCATTTGTCACCCCGAGTGGGACGGGTATGCTCAGACGTGAGTCCCGTGCTCTCCATGCCACTGGAATCAAGCTATCCTGGCTGAAGAGGGGTGAAACCCCGAAACCGGTCCTAGGATGCTTGTTTCCAGTCCAGGGAGGACCTGGTTTGGCAGTTCGGGCTGGACTGTTCCCATGAGGCACAGGGTCAAGACTGATTTGCATATGGCTGGGTTCAAACTGGAATGGCATGGTGAGCAAAAAAACGATGGATTTAGGCCCAGATCTCTGTACTGGGGTGAATGTATGACATTGTTCTGCATTCTGTCCATCAATTGTTGTTTTTGCATTTGTCACCCCGAGTGGGACGGGTATGCTCAGACGTGAGTCCCGTGCTCTCCATGCCACTGGAATCAAGCTATCCTGGCTGAAGAGGGGTGAAACCCCGAAACCAGTCCTAGGATGCTTGTTTCCAGTCCAGGGAGGACCTGGTTTGGCAGTTCGGGCTGGACTGTTCCCATGAGGCACAGGGTCAAGACTGATTTGCATATGGCTGGGTTCAAACTGGAATGGCATGGTGAGCAAAAAAACGATGGATTTAGGCCCAGATCTCTGTACTGGGGTGAATGTATGACATTGTTCTGCATTCTGTCCATCAATTGTTGTTTTTGCATTTGTCACCCCGAGTGGGACGGGTATGCTCAGACGTGAGTCCCGTGCTCTCCATGCCACTGGAATCAAGCTATCCTGGCTGAAGAGGGGTGAAACCCCGAAACCGGTCCTAGGATGCTTGTTTCCAGTCCAGGGAGGACCTGGTTTGGCAGTTCGGGCTGGACTGTTCCCATGAGGCACAGGGTCAAGACTGATTTGCATATGGCTGGGTTCAAACTGGAATGGCATGGTGAGCAAAAAAACGATGGATTTAGGCCCAGATCTCTGTACTGGGGTGAATGTATGACATTGTTCTGCATTCTGTCCATCAATTGTTGTTTTTGCATTTGTCACCCCGAGTGGGACGGGTATGCTCAGACGTGAGTCCCGTGCTCTCCATGCCACTGGAATCAAGCTATCCTGGCTGAAGAGGGGTGAAACCCCGAAACCGGTCCTAGGATGCTTGTTTCCAGTCCAGGGAGGACCTGGTTTGGCAGTTCGGGCTGGACTGTTCCCATGAGGCACAGGGTCAAGACTGATTTGCATATGGCTGGGTTCAAACTGGAATGGCATGGTGAGCAAAAAAACGATGGATTTAGGCCCAGATCTCTGTACTGGGGTGAATGTATGACATTGTTCTGCATTCTGTCCATCAATTGTTGTTTTTGCATTTGTCACCCCGAGTGGGACGGGTATGCTCAGACGTGAGTCCCGTGCTCTCCATGCCACTGGAATCAAGCTATCCTGGCTGAAGAGGGGTGAAACCCCGAAACCGGTCCTAGGATGCTTGTTTCCAGTCCAGGGAGGACCTGGTTTGGCAGTTCGGGCTGGACTGTTCCCATGAGGCACAGGGTCAAGACTGATTTGCATATGGCTGGGTTCAAACTGGAATGGCATGGTGAGCAAAAAAACGATGGATTTAGGCCCAGATCTCTGTACTGGGGTGAATGTATGACATTGTTCTGCATTCTGTCCATCAATTGTTGTTTTTGCATTTGTCACCCCTAGTGGGACGGGTATGCTCAGACGTGAGTCCCGTGCTCTCCATGCCACTGGAATCAAGCTATCCTGGCTGAAGAGGGGTGAAACCCCGAAACCGGTCCTAGGATGCTTGTTTCCAGTCCAGGGAGGACCTGGTTTGGCAGTTCGGGCTGGACTGTTCCCATGAGGCACAGGGTCAAGACTAATTTGCATATGGCTGGGTTCAAACTGGAATGGCATGGTGAGCAAAAAAACGATGGATTTAGGCCCAGATCTCTGTACTGGGGTGAATGTATGACATTGTTCTGCATTCTGTCCATCAATTGTTGTTTTTGCATTTGTCACCCCGAGTGGGACGGGTATGCTCAGACGTGAGTCCCGTGCTCTCCATGCCACTGGAATCAAGCTATCCTGGCTGAAGAGGGGTGAAACCCCGAAACCGGTCCTAGGATGCTTGTTTCCAGTCCAGGGAGGACCTGGTTTGGCAGTTCGGGCTGGACTGTTCCCATGAGGCACAGGGTCAAGACTGATTTGCATATGGCTGGGTTCAAACTGGAATGGCATGGTGAGCAAAAAAACGATGGATTTAGGCCCAGATCTCTGTACTGGGGTGAATGTATGACATTGTTCTGCATTCTGTCCATCAATTGTTGTTTTTGCATTTGTCACCCCGAGTGGGACGGGTATGCTCAGACGTGAGTCCCGTGCTCTCCATGCCACTGGAATCAAGCTATCCTGGCTGAAGAGGGGTGAAACCCCGAAACCAGTCCTTGGATGCTTGTTTCCAGTCCAGGGAGGACCTGGTTTGGCAGTTCGGGCTGGACTGTTCCCATGAGGCACAGGGTCAAGACTGATTTGCATATGGCTGGGTTCAAACTGGAATGGCATGGTGAGCAAAAAAACGATGGATTTAGGCCCAGATCTCTGTACTGGGGTGAATGTATGACATTGTTCTGCATTCTGTCCATCAATTGTTGTTTTTGCATTTGTCACCCCGAGTGGGACGGGTATGCTCAGACGTGAGTCCCGTGCTCTCCATGCCACTGGAATCAAGCTATCCTGGCTGAAGAGGGGTGAAACCCCGAAACCGGTCCTAGGATGCTTGTTTCCAGTCCAGGGAGGACCTGGTTTGGCAGTTCGGGCTGGACTGTTCCCATGAGGCACAGGGTCAAGACTGATTTGCATATGGCTGGGTTCAAACTGGAATGGCATGGTGAGCAGAAAAACGATGGATTTAGGCCCAGATCTCTGTACTGGGGTGAATGTATGACATTGTTCTGCATTCTGTCCATCAATTGTTGTTTTTGCATTTGTCACCCCGAGTGGGACGGGTATGCTCAGACGTGAGTCCCGTGCTCTCCATGCCACTGGAATCAAGCTATCCTGGCTGAAGAGGGGTGAAACCCCGAAACCGGTCCTAGGATGCTTGTTTCCAGTCCAGGGAGGACCTGGTTTGGCAGTTCGGGCTGGACTGTTCCCATGAGGCACAGGGTCAAGACTGATTTGCATATGGCTGGGTTCAAACTGGAATGGCATGGTGAGCAAAAAAACGATGGATTTAGGCCCAGATCTCTGTACTGGGGTGAATGTATGACATTGTTCTGCATTCTGTCTATCAATTGTTGTTTTTGCATTTGTCACCCCGAGTGGGACGGGTATGCTCAGACGTGAGTCCCGTGCTCTCCATGCCACTGGAATCAAGCTATCCTGGCTGAAGAGGGGTGAAACCCCGAAACCGGTCCTAGGAGGCTTGTTTCCAGTCCAGGGAGGACCTGGTTTGGCAGTTCGGGCTGGACTGTTCCCATGAGGCACAGGGTCAAGACTGATTTGCATATGGCTGGGTTCAAACTGGAATGGCATGGTGAGCAAAAAAACGATGGATTTAGGCCCAGATCTCTGTACTGGGGTGAATGTATGACATTGTTCTGCATTCTGTCCATCAATTGTTGTTTTTGCATTTGTCACCCCGAGTGGGACGGGTATGCTCAGACGTGAGTCCCGTGCTCTCCATGCCACTGGAATCAAGCTATCCTGGCTGAAGAGGGGTGAAACCCCGAAACCGGTCCTAGGATGCTTGTTTCCAGTCCAGGGAGGACCTGGTTTGGCAGTTCGGGCTGGACTGTTCCCATGAGGCACAGGGTCAAGACTGATTTGCATATGGCTGGGTTCAAACTGGAATGGCATGGTGAGCAAAAAAACGATGGATTTAGGCCCAGATCTCTGTACTGGGGTGAATGTATGACATTGTTCTGCATTCTGTCCATCAATTGTTGTTTTTGCATTTGTCACCCCGAGTGGGACGGGTATGCTCAGACGTGAGTCCCGTGCTCTCCATGCCACTGGAATCAAGCTATCCTGGCTGAAGAGGGGTGAAACCCCGAAACCGGTCCTAGGATGCTTGTTTCCAGTCCAGGGAGGACCTGGTTTGGCAGTTCGGGCTGGACTGTTCCCATGAGGCACAGGGTCAAGACTGATTTGCATATGGCTGGGTTCAAACTGGAATGGCATGGTGAGCAAAAAAACGATGGATTTAGGCCCAGATCTCTGTACTGGGGTGAATGTATGACATTGTTCTGCATTCTGTCCATCAATTGTTGTTTTTGCATTTGTCACCCCGAGTGGGACGGGTATGCTCAGACGTGAGTCCCGTGCTCTCCATGCCACTGGAATCAAGCTATCCTGGCTGAAGAGGGGTGAAACCCC
The DNA here is from genome assembly GCF_964204655.1 of Triturus cristatus. NCBI lineage: Eukaryota > Metazoa > Chordata > Amphibia > Caudata > Salamandridae > Triturus > Triturus cristatus. Next base: position 1,355,415,487 of record NC_140589.1, read on the forward strand.
GAAACCGGTCCTAGGATGCTTGTTTCCAGTCCAGGGAGGACCTGGTTTGGCAGTTCGGGCTGGACTGTTCCCATGAGGCACAGGGTCAAGACTGATTTGCATATGGCTGGGTTCAAACTGGAATGGCATGGTGAGCAAAAAAACGATGGATTTAGGCCCAGATCTCTGTACTGGGGTGAATGTATGACATTGTTCTGCATTCTGTCCATCAATTGTTGTTTTTGCATTTGTCACCCCGAGTGGGACGGGTATGCTCAGACGTGAGTCCCGTGCTCTCCATGCCACTGGAATCAAGCTATCCTGGCTGAAGAGGGGTGAAACCCCGAAACCGGTCCTAGGATGCTTGTTTCCAGTCCAGGGAGGACCTGGTTTGGCAGTTCGGGCTGGACTGTTCCCATGAGGCACAGGGTCAAGACTGATTTGCATATGGCTGGGTTCAAACTGGAATGGCATGGTGAGCAAAAAAACGATGGATTTAGGCCCAGATCTCTGTACTGGGGTGAATGTATGACATTGTTCTGCATTCTGTCCATCAATTGTTGTTTTTGCAATTAAACCGAACATGGCACCAGGAGAAACATGTCATTGGAATATATTTTGCATCAAGGGGAATAACCATGGGTGAAACAAGAGCATTCTAGCACCCACCCAGACTTTCTGATGCATCGCTCTATCTCCTGAAAAATTTGAAAATATGCACATAGTAGATATGGCGCTATTCTGTTCTCTGCATTTCACACAGCCCCATTGTAAGAGAAATGCCCGCTACAACGCATGCAATTACAACGCGGTCATTACAACGATCGCAGTTTTACAACGCAAGCCATTACATCGCAAATCATTTCTATGACTTGCTGTAGGGGGCGCGCTAAACTAAGGAATAGTATAAGACTATTCAAACACCTTACCTACTGTTGCACACGCTGGAGTTGGAATAGTAAATTGTATTGTATTGTATTGTATATCGATTTGTAGAGCGCGATTGCTGCCCGACGGGCGTCCAAGCGCTAAATTATGCTATGCCTAAACCCAGCACGGCCCCTACAGCAAGTCATAGAAACAACTTGCGATGTAATGGTTTGCGTTTTAACAACGTAGTCGTTCTAACGACCGCGTTGTAATCGCATGCGTTGAAGCGCATTCAATGTAACATCGCATATTTGAGCGTGGTTGTTCCCATGCATCCACCCATAGGTTTTGATGCATTCCCAGATTAACAAACAGCGGTAGACATGGGAATGTGTCAAAATGCTACACCTGCCCAAGAGAGGCATAATGAAGAGAAATTTCTTTATTTCTCGTCATTCTTTCCTCTTTCTACGTGTACTGCATTCAGCGCACACATAGAAAGAGGAAAAAACCTCAGAGGATTGTTTTTGTGCAGGAAGATGTCATTTTCTGCTCAAAAACAATCCTGCCTGCAACACAGGAACCCTTGCTCCATGGTGCATGGGTGCCTGCATTGAGGCAAGGCAGCACATTGTGCATTCTGCACAAGGAAAGGACAGGAATGCACCATTTTAATGTTAATTATGGTGCATTCCCGCCCTCTCCCTTTCCTGCAGCGCAGCAAGGTGTCTTGCTGCGTTGCGTTCTGCGAAAGTTTGATCAATCTGGTCTTTAGCATTTCATTATAGCAATGATAATTAAATTTACTATGACCACTCCAGAGAGTGCAACAGTAGGGAAAGCGTTGGATAGCGTAGGGGTAACAATTACTATTCCCACTCCAGTAGGGAGAGCGTTGGATAACGGGAGGGTAAAAATTACTATTCCCACTCCAGCGAGGGCAACAGTAGGGAAAGCGTTGGATAGCGTAGGGGTAACAATTACTATTCCCACTCCAGAGAGTGCAACAGTAGGGAAAGCGTTGGATAGCGTAGGGGTAAAAATTACTATTCCCACTCCAGTGAGTGCAATAGTAGGGAAAGCGTTGGCTAGCGTAGGGGTAAAAATTACTATTCCCACTCCAGTGAGTGCAACAGTAGGGAAAGCGTTGGATAGCGTAGGGGTAAACATTACTATTCCCACTCCAGAGAGTGCAACAGTAGGGAAAGCGTTGGATAGCGTAGGGGTAACAATCACTATTCCCACTCCAGAGAGTGCAACAGTAGGGAAAGCGTTGGATAGCGTAGGGGTAAAAATTACTATTCCCACTCCAGTGAGTGCAACAGTAGGGAAAGCGTTGGATAGCGTAGGGGTAAAAATTACTATTCCCACTCCAGTGAGTGCAACAGTAGGGAAAGCGTTGGATAGCGTAGGGATAAACATTACTATTCCCACTCCAGAGAGTGCAACAGTAGGGAAAGCGTTGGATAGTGGGAGGGTAAAAAATACTATTCCCACTCCAGTGAGTGCAACAGTAGGGAAAGTAATCATTTAATATATTAATAAAAATAAATTCAATATCAATACCAATAAAATATGATGTAAAATTAATTTCCAATTGCATATTTTTTTTATACTTAATCAACTATAAATACAAATAAATATTCATGATTACAAATTAATTACCTATTCACAATTAATTAACAACTAATTAATTTTCAATAACAAAAATGTATTAATAATAAAAAATATACCAATTAATAATTAATTAACCGTAAATTAATTATCAATACACAAAAATAATGTTAATATGTAACTAATTACAATTAAATTACTTCCCACCCGATTCCCCTATAAACACCCAAACCGCTACAGAAAATAAATTAATAAAATTAACATAATTATCAATGAATCAATTAATAAAAATGAATTACCAATTAATAAAAAAAAATACCAATTACAAATTATTTAACAATAAATTAGAAATCAATACCAATAAATAAATTTAAAAAATATACATTATTACAATTAAATTACTTCCCCCCTATTCCCCTATAAACCCACAACCCGCTACAGAACTATAACGCAAAATTAAATTAAAAATAATTAATAATTCCTAAAAATTTATATTTAGTTTACTATAATTAGATTACTTCCCACCCTATTCCCTTATAAACCCACAACCCGCCACAGAATTAAATTACGAAAATATTAAATAACATAAAATTCATTACTTTAAAAAAATTAAACGTACATTACAAAAATAATATACACTTTTAACACATATATTAACATACTAAACACTTAAAAAAATTCGATATTATTAAAAAATCGATATATTTTAATGCCTATATTTTATACTTCGATATTTTGACAATCGATATTACTTACCTTCAATTCGATATTTTTAACCACTATATTATGTCCATTCGATATTTTGTCCATTCTATATTTTTACTTCGATATTATGTCCATTCGATATTATTTTTTCGATATTATGTCCAGTTACCATGTGAAACATATAGCCAAATTAAAGAAATTACAATAATCTGAGTTAAAAATGAGATGTAGCAACCTTCAATGTCATCACTTTACATGCTGAATGATCACAAAAAGTTTGTGGTGTTTCCCTGTTGTATCCAAAAATCAATGGGGGAGTGGATCACTAGTCCCAAATGAACCAGGGTGTGCAAAGGCAGTATAAGGTACTGTTAAAAAACCCTCAATCACGTTCTATAGAGATCGATGTAAGCGGTATATTTTCGTTCTCCGCTTCGTTATTTGTAACGTGACAGCATCATCATCGGGTTTGCTGTAATGCTTTCTACACCTGGAGAACGTACCACTGGTTATATTGGTAGTGATCGTGGATAAAAAAGAGAGTGAATTCTCGTGAAGTGATGAGTGGTGAAAAAGATATATTTAAAAATCCCACAGAGCCAGTAAAAAATCTTTAATTGCACTGGATGTAGGAAGATTTTATAGGTCTTCAATTTGCACTCAAGGGTGTTTCTCTGTTGTAGTCTTGCAAAATTTTACCAGGGGACGCCCTAACCTTAACCTACAATGTTGCTGTTCAGCTGATATTTCTTTATCCTCTTGAAGGAGGGATCCCAGCTATAGCGTTCTCTAAAGAGGTTGCGGACCTAGACCATTTTGGGAGCATAGCAGTGGAAGCTTTGCTCCTGTGTCTTTTCTCAGTAAAACTTACAAGGAGACAATCCTTCTTCTGGAATTCATCAGTCTGTGCAATGAAAACAAATAGGCAATGCAGCTTCTCATCTTCAGTCATCAGGAAGCTTGAAAACTATGGGGGAAATACCACCTCTTTTTCATAGTGCAAGTCCGAAAATACTTTGTTTCAGAATGCCAAGTGCAATCTTTAAATCAGGAGTCTCCAACTGGTTGATCATGAGCTTCTAGTATCACACAGCTTGTCGAGAAGTAGCTCATTAATTGTCAGCCCACTTTGGATTTATGCAGCTCTAAAGCTGAGAAATGTGATCTTGCCAGAGCAACATGGAGCTTTCCTCTTCTTAAATTAACAATCTTGTGCTGCAATTCTATATAACAATTTTTACACCAAAAATATGTGGTTTCTGCAAGAAATCACCACTTTTGCAAGGGCACCCCGACATTTTTGCCTGCTCTGTTTTTGCTGGCTATAGAACATTGTGCACTGGCCCCCTACTACCCAGTAGTAAAGTGCCTGTGCTCTACCTTTAAACATGGTAAAATTGGCATATCTCTTATTGGCATAATCAACTAACCTATAAGTCCCTAATATGTGGTGCAAGGTGTTTCCAGGGCCTGGAAGTTAAATGCCACTAGACGACTGCAGTGCTCATTATGCCATCCACTACAGTGGCAGAGCAAACATGACTTTAGGCCTATCTGACTGAAGCAGTTTTTAAACTTCAACCCAACCTGTCAAAATAAACCCTTTTGACAAGTCTAAACATTTTTTTTTTATATATCAATAAGTCACTCCTATGTAGGCCTTCCAGCTCATAACACAGAGTGCATGGTAAGATATGTAGAAATGTAATATCAAACATGTCCTTACAATGACTGGCACCTAAATGCTATTTCACTGTACCAAGGCTGGCTATTCCATAGAGAAATACTGGGATGCAATATTACATTTGAATATTATCTTTGGCTTGGAAACATCTTGAAATGTTGTTCTTCAACTCTTTGTAATATTTAATAAAAGCCCATTTCACTAGTGTACTTGGATTGTTAGTAAACATTAATCAAAAGGTGCTTTTAGAAAGTTAAATTTTACCTCTCTTCACTTAGGGGCATATGTATCAAGCCCTTTTCCCGTTCGCAAACGGGCCGATTCTCAGAATCAGCCCGTTTGCGAACGGGAAAAAGCCTTTTGGATGTATCATCCCAAAAGGCCATCGCAAAATAGGGAATAACAAAATGTGTGATTCCCTATTTTGCAAATGCATTTAAGGAATCGCAAATTGCGATTCCTTAAATGCAATTCTGGAAGCACCCAAGTTGTGAGAATTTGCTGTAAGAAATCGCAAATTACCACCAACTTTAAGTTGGTGGTAATTTGGGATTTCCTAGAAAAATGCACTTTTTTGCATTTTTCAAAGTGCCATGTGGCACACAGACATGCTCTTAGGTCATGTATGTGTGCCACATGTGCACACATGCATATTTCAGGGGTGCAACAGAGTGTCCTTTTGACCCCCTTGCACCCATAAAATTGCATTCGCAATTTGCGAGTACCAAATGGGTACTCGCAAATTGTGAATGTTGTCCCATTCATTCCTATGGGCCTCTAGGCCCATAGGAATGAATAGAAGGTATTCCTTGAAGGCGAATCACAATTTGTGATTCGCAATTAAGGAATACGTAGGAATCGAAATTAATATTGCGAATCCTACATAAATTGCCTTTTGCGAGTCCTTAATAGCGAATCGCTAAAATTCGTTATTAAGGACTCGCAAAACACTTTCTTGATACATATGCCCCTTAATGATTGCTAGACATTCATGTGAAACTCACTGAATAAACAATGACTCTTAAGACCCTCCGGCACAATTTCCATATTAACCTGACTGTCATCTTGAGGGATCGAGTCTGGTGGAAACCCAACTGACCAAGGGGTGGGATGGATTGTAGCCTCCACTTGTGCTGCTAACACCTGAATCACTAAAGAAAATCAACAATGCATCTCTCTGTTTTCATCCTTAAATTGATGAGAACCTTTAACTTCAGGGGTAAATGGAGAAAATGCCGACAGAAGACCTTTTATCCAGTTCACTAACAAAATCACCTGGCCCAAATACTCTTGAATATAGAACTCTGGTACAATGTTTTGGTTTGGTATTGTAGCATTCTCCTGATAGGCTGTGATGTGAATCAATTAAATATCCACATGAGCATCTACGACCTCAGGAGCAGGTGTTGCAAAAAATAAATAACTGGCTCAATCCACCTACTTGGACCCTCTGAACCCACTAGTTATGATATGTCCTCAATGAAAGCAGATGCAGTTTGACCATGCAAATCAAGAATGCTGAATTTGCTAAGAATTTGGATTTGGTACTCACTGTCATTCTACACACAGACTGTTCCCACCACAACTACCCTCTATTTTAACTTCCAGAAAATGCTGAAGGCCCTTTAGCAATTATAGTTATTTATTCTATTTGAATATTCTTCCAATGATCTCTGGAGGAGTATGGGCAAAGGAAAATCTGTGGCTAGAGTGGAAGGAGTGGGCCACCACTGCAGTGCATCCCTCAGTGAGTGCCTGAGTGACTGCTTAGATAATTTATCAATAGCCTGATGTGCATATTAGCCCACTACCTTTCAAAAACACAAGCTGGTATGTGCCCCTGAGCCCTCAACATCTTCTCACTTCCTCTACCTCGCTCTGGAATAAGAATGGGATGAAAGATCTAAGCCAGGGAGCTTTCTCTTCCAGAAAGAATCATATCTCAAGAGAGTACACAAGTGTGCTCCAATATAGGTCACATCCTATGACAGCATTGCCCAAGACTTTAGCAGGTTAATTAGAAAAACAAACTGCTGAGGTCCCTGCTACACGCTAGCACATTCTGCTCATGCTGTTAAATGTAGTGAGCCTGGATGAGGTAACCATCCAGATATGGAAAGTGGAAAATTATTTCCTGGTGTACCAGTTCTAAAATCATTGTACCACTTTTGTAAATGATCTCTGTGTTGTTTTAAGGTCTGTTAGACCTGGCATCCTTGGTGTGGTTTCCCCAGACTTTTTGTCTTCTGATCTCCTGTTTTGCAGACCTCATTTTTGCTGGCTTTAGTATGCTAGGTCTTTAACCAATGCTAGCCAGTGCTAAAGTGCATATGCTCAGACCTCAAAACATTGTAACATTTTCTAGTCTTCAATTGGCATATTTGATTTACTTATAAGCCTCTAATAAACTGCACTGTATATGCCAAGGACCTGTAAATTAAATTCTACTAGTGGGCCAGCAGCACTGATTGTGCCACCCACTTCAGTAGCTCTTTAAACATGCCTCACGCCTGCCACTGCAGAGCCTGTGTGTGCAGTTTTAAACTCCCATTTCGACCGGACAAGTTAACCTACTTACCAGACCCAAACCTTCCCTTTTATTAAATATAGGTCACCATAAGGTAGGCCCTAAGCTGCCCTATGGGCAGGGTGCAGTGTACTTACAGGGTAGGACATGCACCTTTGCGTTTTACATGTCCTGGTAGTAAAAAACGGTTACATTCATGTTCACTACTGTAATGCTTATCTCTCCCGAAGGTTAACATTGGGATTGCCTTAAAAAATTCCTCTTAGGTGCAATTACCAATTGAGAAATGAGAGAGATTTTGAGTTTAATGTCTCTGGACTCACACTTTAATGTCACAATTTATGGTGAAGTTGTTGGATTTTAAATTGTAAGTCTGAAAATGCCAGTTTCAGAAAGTTGGCAGTTTCTTACTTTCACCATTCTGTGCCTTTGCCTGTCTCTGAATACACGTCTGAGTTGGGTGATAGATGAGCTTTGTGCATTTCCTCTAGACAGTCACCCAGAAAGGGAGCTGGGGTGTGACATTTTCATCCTGATGGCCCATCACCAGACTGATGGGTCTTTCGGAGATTGATTGGGAAGAAGGAGCTGACACTCACATCTGAGTAGGGCTGTGTCTGCCCCACACAAAGAGCTGCCTTGTCTGGAGCCAGGGCAGTAAAGACAGGGACCTTGTGATCTTCAAAGGCCTCTTTAAAGTCTCCCTCACTTCAAAGGCCCAGCTGGGTATCAATACTGGACCCCTGACAGCACCAAACAAGAACATTGCTGGAACCAAGGACCTTTTGCAGGAAATAATTTCTGCTGTGATGCAGGAGGAACTGTAACTTTACTAACTGCTTTGCTCGTTGACCTGCTGCCTGCTGACTACTGTGCTGTAGGGGGGACTGCCACTTTGCTACCTGCTTTGCAGTGTTAGCCGGCTGCCTCTTGCCTGGCAGTGAGAAGGAATGAATCTGCTCTCTACATCCTTGAAACAAGGTTTCTCCAAGGGCTTGATGGCTTGCCTCCTATTTTTAGGTCTCAGGGCGTTCAAATACTTCCTTCAACTCTGCTTAAGCTGCTAGACTCTGAAATCTGTGAGCCCTGCCTTCCAAGAGGCCATAATCCAGTCATGGGTCTTGAAAGTTGGTTCTGCAGCTGTTTTACTGCAAAACGTGACGCAGTGACAACTTTGCGCCAATCAGAACTGACACAGTACCCTATGACGCCAATGCAGTGCCAATCCAAGGACTTCCCTTCGCGGCTCAATGACAATGCCGTACTGACCACGAGTTTCGATGCCGACGTAGCACTAATTCAAAGATATTCTTACGAGGTTCAACGCTGATGCAGCACAATCTGACGACAACCCTACGTGGCTCAACAACGATACATCGCTTGCATCATAAAGGTTTCGAATGCAACACTGGACCCAACTGCGAGGCTTGACGATGATGCCTCAGTCCGAATGCGTGAATCGAAACCCAACACTTCGAGACTTCGATGCCGACCCTTGCTCCAATCTGGGTACTTTCTCAGCGTGCCCTGTATGGGTTCTTTAGCCAGCCTGCCATCCATCACGGTCAGCCTGAAACTTTGGATTTACCCCAGTCTAGCATGACCACAAGTAACCCCTAAGTGCTATTGATTTTAAAGCACTATATTGCAGTTCATTCTTTAAAAATTCATATCTCGAGTTCTACAGATGGGATTTTTGTCGTTTTGGACTTGTTTTACTCAGACAAATATTCTCTATGTTTCTAAAGTTGTATTGAGTCTTTTTGGGATGTTTTCGCTGTTTTACTGTAATTAAAGTGTGCACAAATACTTTACACATTGCCTCTTAAGTTATGCCTGACTGCTCTGTGCCAAGGTACCAGAGGGTGAGCACAGTTTGATTTAGGTTGTGTATCTGATTAACCCTGACTAGGACTGTGGTTCTTACTTTGACACAGTGTAAACCTCTGTCAACTAGAGAGCCAATTTCTAACAAGGTCAAATACCAAAACAGTGAATTGGTTGTGTTCATTTTGAACTTCAAAAGAGGAATTTTTAATGGATTTTCCGTATCAGGACATGATAATAAGCATTCGTTAAGTTAAATGATGCAAGAAAGTTCCTTTGAAAAATCAGTGGAACTACTCGCTGAATAGAGCTTTCTTTGACCTAATAAAGGGTAAAGAAAGAATATGAGACTAGGCACAATAATCATATCTTGTTCCTTCCAGTCCTTAAGTATTACTTCTTTCACTGATCAGTGGAGATGAAGATCTGATCTTGAAAGTTGAGGGCATTATTACAGGATATACCACGTGGGCTGCTTAGCCATCTCTGAGTAAACTAAGCCCATGATGGTACTGCTGTCAAGTTCAACCTCAGAAGATACTTTTGTTTAGGTTATCTTTCCATGTTATCCTTTCTTCTAACTGAGGAAGATAATATGTTGTCATCCAACAGCGGGAAGAGAAAGTCCTGAGCATGTCAGTCTTCTCTTTTCATTTGTCAGCACATGCTTTGAACATGGAAGCTTATTTACAAGCCCTGTGCACTGCCGGAACGTCACTTTTTGTGAAGTTCCGGTGGTGTACAGGGCTTATCCACATGTACAAGGCCACGAAAAAGCCACTCTTTGTGGCTTTTCATGACCTTGTAGATACGAAGTTAGGCCATCTGGATTACTATGCTCGGTTTCCGGCAGGTATCCCATGCAGGGCTTACCGACATGGAAAGCGTGTTTGGGTGCCCCTAGCTGGTCCCCCTTTCCCTTGCAGCCTCCAGTTTGGGGCCCAAGGGGCTCCTATGGTACCCCTTTGTTAATCCCTGCACCCTCGTGGCAGGCACCATAAGGTGCCTGCCACAGGCTTCAGAGATTAACACAATATCCCAATTCTCTATGAGAGCTTGTGCTACATCTGATTTACGTCTGTAACACAAGCTCCCATAGAGAAATGGGAGAATGCGACTGCACCATGTGCAGTCGCATTGTAATTAAGCGGTCGGGACCGCCGAAGGGAGAACGGTCAGTCATGTTTCCGCCACGGTGTTGGTCGGAGGAAACTCCGACCGACATTGTAATAGGCCCCTAAAAGTGATATGGTATGAAATGTGATGGTAGGTACTGTACGGCCTGTCATTGTATGGTATGACATGGTATGGTATGGCATGGTATGGTATGGTATGGAATGGTATGGCCTTTCATTGTACGGTATGGTATCGTACAGCCTGTCATGGTATACTATGGTATGGTATGGTAAGGAGTCGTATGGGATGGCATGGTATGATATGGTATGGTACAGTTTGGTATGGTATGGTATGGCCTGTCATTTCATGGTATGGTACGGTATTTATGGTATGCTATGGTTCAGCCTTTCATAGTATAATATGGCATGATATAGTATGGTATGGTACGGTATGATATGGTTGGGTGTGCTATGAAATGATATGGTATGGTATGGTATAGTATGGCACGGCATGACATGGTATGGTATGGTACAGCCTGTCATAGTATACTTTGGCATGATATTGTATGTTATGGCATTGTACGGAGTGCTATGGAATGGTATGGTATAGTATAGTATGGCATGGCATGTTATGGTATGGTATGGTATGGCCTGTCATTGCATGGCATGTTATGGTATGGTTAGTATGGTAAGGTCTTTCATTGTATGGTATGGTATGGTATGGCATAGCCTGTTGTTGTATGGTATAGTATGGTATGGTATGGTATGGGATTTCATTGTGTAGGATGGTATGACTTGTCATTGTATAGTATAGTATGGTATTGTGTGGTGTGGTGTGGTATGGTATGGTATGGTATAGTATGGTGTGGTCCGTAATTGTATGGTACGATATGGCCTGTAATTGTAGGGGATAGTATGGTATGAGATGGTATGAAATGGTATGCTATGGCCTGTCATTGTATGGTATGTGATGTATGGTATGACCTGCCATTGTATGGTATGGAATGGTATGGTATGGCCTGTCGTATGGTATGGTATAGTATGGGATGGTATGGTATGGCCTGTCATTATATGGTATGGTATGGTATGGTATGGTATGGTATGGTATGGTATGGAATGGCCTTTCATTGTGTAGTATGGTATGGTATGGCTTGTAATGTTATAGTGTGGTGTGGTATGGTAGGGTATGGTATGGTATGGTATGGTATGGTATGGTATGGTATGGTATGGTATGCTATGGTATGGTATGACCTGTCATTGTAATGTATGGTATGTTATTGTATGGTGTGTTATGCTATGCTATGGTGTGGACTGTAATTGTATGTTATGGTATTGTATGGTATTGTACGGTACGGTTTGGTTTGATATGGTATGGCCTGCAATTGTAGGGTATGGTATAGTATAATATGTGATGGCATGTGATGGTATGCTATAGCCTGTCATTGTATGGTATGGAATGGTATGGCCTGTCGTATGGTATGGAATGGTGTGGTATGGTATGGTATGGTATGGCCTGTCATTGTATGGTATGGAATGGTATGGAATGGTATGGTATGGTATGGTTTGGCATGGTATGGTATGGTATGGAATGGTACAGTATGGTACGGAATGGCATGGTATGATCTGTCATTTTATAGTATGGTATGGTATGGTATGGTGCAGCCTGTCATGGTATACTATGGCAATTATATGGTATGGTGTGCTATAGAATGGTATGGTATGGTTTAGTATGGAATGACATGGCTTAGCATGGTATGGTATGGTATGTTATGGTATGGCATAGTCTTTTATTATATAGGATGGTATGGTATGATATGGTATGGCCTGTCATTGTATAGTATGGTATGGTATAGCATGGGATGGTATGTATGGGATGACTTGTCATTCTATAATATGGTATGGTATTATATGGCCTATCCTGGTATAGTATGGTATGGGATGGCCTGTCATTGTATGGTATGGTATGGTTTGGTGTGGTTTGGTATGGAATGGTATGGTATGACATGGTACAGCCTGTCATGGTATACTATTGTATGGAATGGTATGGTATGCAGTAGATGACATGACATGGTATGGTATAGTATGGTATGGTATAGTATGGTACGGTATGGAATGGAATGGGTATGGTATAGTATGGCCTGTCATGGTATGGTATAGTCTGTTATTGTATAGCATGGTATGGTAGGTATGGGATGACTTGTCATTGTATAATATGGTATGATATTTTATGGCCTGTCATTGTATGGTATGGTATTGTATGGTAGTGTATGGTATGGTATCATATTGTATTGTATGGTAATGGAGAGGGCTCAAAATCCATGTGGAGGAGGAGTGGGAGGAAGGCGGCAAAGTCTACCAGAGAGTGAGAGGGAATGATTCAGTAATGGCAGGACGGACACCGGAGGGAGAGAGGGCAACATGAAGGAATATTATGTCTGCAATACATATAAAATAGCAAATGTCAGAAAATGTAAGTGACACATGCACTCTGAAAATGAACTTTCCCAACATGTTTTGTGTAACATGTTTGAATCAGTAGCAAAGATTAAGATATGGAGAGAGGAGTCAAAAGCTGCACTGACGGATATTAAGAGGGATGGAGGTAAAGGCACACAAAAAGAGAGTGGAAGGGAGGTAGTGGGCAAAGGCAACACGGATGCACAGAGGGAGAGAGGAAGACATCAAGGAATACCAAGTCTGCACTACAACTACAAGAAAAAAGTCAGAAAAGGTAACTGATGCGCACGCCGGAAAAAAACGTTCTCAACTATGGTGTAGGCGTGTAGCACGTTTGAAGCCGTAACACGGATGGAGAAAGGGGACACAAGTCATAGGGACGGAGGGTAGGTGGGAGGGGGTGAAGGCAACATGGAGGGAGGTAAGGATGGTGGGATGAAGGGTGCAAAGGCAACACTAAAAGATGTTTGTCATACAACAAAAACAACAAAATTCTGAAAAATATAATGAGCAGGCGCAGTCTGAAAATAAAGTTTCTCTGCCACTCTGAAAACTGTTTGAAGCAGGAGGGGGAGCAGGATGGAAATAGACAGCCTGCAAACAGATACAGTATTATGGAGTTCGTCCTCACAGATTCAGGATTAGGGAGCACTTCCTCTGAAAGAAAAATACAGGGCAGCTGTCAAAGGCGAACGAACAAAAGCAGTACTTCGCCCATGTGCCACAGGATGGTCAAACACACAAAGAGGAAATAAACCCAGCATGCACAATCCAAACAAAGGCACAGAAAAAAGAGTGAAAATGAAGCCAACCAATAGTAAATGTAAATGTGCAGATATTTATATAGCGCAAATCACCAACCGGTCTCTAAGTGCTTGCTTAGGGAACCCATCCTGGTATTCCCCTGTGAGATAACCCAGCAGGGCATCCACAAGGTGAAAGCCAGGCATCCCACCGCGAGGGGCCATTGTGGAGATTAAGCAAGCTATTGCCCAGAGTCGCAGAGTGTGAACCCATGAATCGAGTATGCACTGGAGCGAGAATTATCAAGTCCATGGACAATTTATGGACTCAAGACCCAGCCGAGCCGGGAATTGAACCCTGGTCCTGGGCTGACCTCTGCTTCCAGGTCTGCCTACTCTAACCAGTGAGCCACACTTCTCCACAGTAAGCAATGGGCAGGCTCTAAGCCTCCTTAAAGTTAAGAAAACTTCTTGAAAATGACAGCGTATGCACAATCTCAGGCGAGACCTAAAAATGGAGGAGGAATATGGATAGAATGACTAGAAATCTCTCCTCCATATTATCTCTTGTTGGTGTGCTTCTTATACAGCAAAATATTTACCACTCCATCCTACTCAGTTTGCCCTGTCACCAAATATAAAAGAATACAAGAAGCAGACCGAAGCAGACTCAATCAGCATGATTTTCAGTGTAATTTTGCAGCTGGCACTGAAGCCTCCCTTTCCTCAGTGCATGTGCAGGACTGTCATACACTTTCCAAACGTTACTTAACCGTTCCTGCGCACCATCATTCCTGATGAGAGCTTAATGTATGTCCTCTCTGTGTGTGTTTGGCCTCATTTTGTAGAAGTCCCATGAATAGAAACCAAGATTTTTCAATCCAAATAACTGACTAACATATCCACCACTCAAATTACTTTCATATTTCACTATACTAATTCACCACTAATCCTTTATGGGTTCCAGAGTAGCGTCCTACTCGCCAAAAAAGCGCTTCATCAGGGGTGGTAAGCGCTATATAAATGCAACTACAATACAATACAACTCTGCATTTCAACCAGTGAGCACCAGGGCCCTTGGAAATCACCAGTCCTCCACAGTGGCGGAAGAGGTGTGGCGCCGCAGCCAGGGTGACTGACTCTGGAATCTGGGGATCACGGTTCGATCCCCGGCACTGGCAGCAGATTAGCCCAGCACCATGTGACTCTGGGCAATAGCTTGCTTAATCTTCCCGACGGCCCCCAGCGCCTAGAGACCCTAACGGGTGATTGTTCGCGCTTTACAAATGTGGATTATTATTATTATTAATATAGTGCTTGAAATGGAAACATAGAAGTGCAGGTACTCTTTAGCAGAGTACCTGCTTGTTTCTGAGAAGTGCCGGTACTCTCCAGTTAAAAGTATAGCATGTCTCTTGAAAAGTGCCAGTACTCTCCCTCCCAAAATAAAAAAGTGCCGGTACTCCATACCGGACAGTACTGGCCCATTTAAAGCACTGGTCCGCCACTTGATGAGGGCCTCACCACTCAACTAGGTCGTGCATTACCTCCCCGCTTGCAATGCCCTGCAGCAGGTTCTGCTGGATCCGATTCCTGTTTAGGGGGAGGCAAAAAATAGTCCAGGAGGATTATGGGAAAGTGGCCCTTCCAGATCATTCTGGGGAGGAGATGGTCTGTAAAACAAGGAGCTTTCGGAGTTTGCTTTGGAGTAAATGTTCTTTTTCAAGGGTGTGGACCTTCAAATACGCTA
Source organism: Triturus cristatus (assembly GCF_964204655.1). Taxonomy (NCBI): domain Eukaryota; kingdom Metazoa; phylum Chordata; class Amphibia; order Caudata; family Salamandridae; genus Triturus; species Triturus cristatus. The sequence goes on from NC_140589.1 coordinate 1,355,430,758, forward strand.
CATGGAGAACAAGCATTGCACAAGGGGAATTAAAGCTGTCATTTAAGTTTAGTGCTACCAGTATTTACCACATACCCAACAACAAAAATCTAATTTGGTAGAAAGTCAGTGACTAGTCAAAGAAGAATTATTAAGAGCGAGTTGTGGCAGGAAGGTAAGTCCCTGAAGGGGGAAGTCTAGATAGTGCCTTGAAACACCTCCAAGCGCCCATAAAAGTAAGTTTTCAAGAGTACACTATCGCGTCAAAACTGCAAATGGCACAAAATCTAAACAAAGTGGAATGATAAGAATACGTCAGAACTGTTCCGAAACAGTCTACGTTAAATTCTTGACCTGTTTTGTCATGATCCAATTACACTCTTGCGCTGTAATATTTGGCTACCGTTAATCTGCAGAAAGCAAATCACCACATCATGAGTTTTCTTATGACGTGCCGTTTCCTTTTTCGTCATCGAACTGGCTGCAGTATTCCTATGAATGTGTTTTTCTGAGTTAGAAATTGTTTCAAAGAGACCTAGGAGCATAGTATCAAGCATGGAGTTAAAATTATCGCCGCTTTAGCGGCAGAAAACTGCCGCTAAAGCGGCGATAATTTGAACTCTGTTTCTTGATAATATGCCCCTCATTTCGCTAAATCGCGCGCTTGGGCTGCAGAGCACAGTAAAACTCTCGTTAAGAGAGATTCTGCAGGGGACGAACGTACCCACAGCCTCGCGCTCTGTCATCACTGACCTATAGCATTCTACAGACAGCCGCTTATGCCTGCCTTTCCCTCTCGAAGCACGGGCGCCTCCACCCGCCTGGGCCGGCAGGAGCATAAGACAGAGAGGTAACGTCCGGGGCATCATTAATTGATTTCTCCCATACGTTGCACCGTGATGGAATATTTCTGTCCTGTGCATAATTGCGCTCGGTGCGCCCGCGCCGTGCTCTGCCCTTGTCAGGCTGTCACCGAGGGCTGATTCACCCCCCTCCGTAATTGGAGACATTCTGCTTTTGGACAGAGGTGTGGGGGCAGCTCAGGGGAACAGCGCTGACATTTACTTCATCAATTTATTTTTATTGTCCCTTCATTTATTGCGGCTATAACAGCCCTTTAATAGTTATATCTCCTCCCTGTAGGGTATTCTGGTATTTGAGATTTCTTTAACTCGTTTGTTCTGCTGGAGAACGGGTAAAGTGGCGCCTCGCGCTAACCTTTAGGTTCCACTCGGTTCTCCTAAACTTTTACAGCGCTGCCGGCGGCGAGGCCTTCTCCGAGCCCCGCGGAGCCCTCGAGTCGCCACAAATTAGCCGGCCCTCAAATTTCAGCGAGGGCAGGCCCCTAAACCAAGAGCTTTGTCATTATCATAATTCACAAGCGGCTGCCCTTTCTGAGGAGGGGAAATGGATGGATGGTAAATACTGGCGTCAAGTCGGGTTTTTATCATCTCCGGACGAAGAGGAGTCATAATGAAATCTTTACGACTGATAAAGTGCGAAGTAACTGCAGCGGACAGCTGTATCTGTGCCTGTCAACCGCCGAGCGCAGAGCCAGGTACGTCGCAGGAGCCAGGTTTTGGCGGGAAGATGTCCGATCACTGCATATTCCAGGCCTGTCACTCGCTTAGAATGCTGAAGGCAAAATATTCAGACTTGCATGAATAATAGACAGCGTAGTGCATGCACTGTGCACTCCTGGGGCTAGTGTGCGTGCTTTAAAACAGATTAATGCTCACAATCGTATGCTGGCGAGCACAATTCTCAGCAAACTTTAGCAAAATACCCTGAGAGATTGATCACCTGTTACTTTTAGAGTAAAGTTTTACAGTTTTGCAGGTGCTCACCAAAATGAGGAGAGATTCTTTTAAAATATAAAATAAAATACATTTTGCATTTTCCTGCAGAGGATGTCACTGTTGTCCAAAATGCATAATCTGCAAATATTTTGCATAGTGCATGTGGCACAGAATAGCAACATAAAATGGACCACCATTCAGGGAGGCGGCCAGGGACTACTCGAAAAGACATTTGGATTCCACAGCTTCAGTAGGGTGACAAATCTACTGTGCGTGCGTGCGTCCTTTGGCATTACTCATTCACCTTTTCTGTGACTGAGGCATGTCACCAATCTGCATATCTGCTTTAGAATGTTCTGTGTAGCTGTGTTCTACTTTTGGACCCAGCATGCTTCATTCCTGGATTACAATACCAGCAGGCCTTGCACCTGAAGGCGTGGCAGTGCGCAGTTGCTTTACTGTTTCATTCAGGGCTGATGCAAGAATTTGTTCACCCCGCAAGTGAAGTGATTTTTAGCCACCCTCGAGTTTTGCTCAATCACATTTGATACACTAAAGGGATATTTGGTACTATCATTCTGAGGGCTTTTTAGATGGCCAACAAATATTTCCTTCCTAGATGACCAACTAATATTTCCTTCTCCCCACACAGATGTCTCTGGCTGCGAATGTAAAATTTGCTGTGATGCTGTTACTCCAAGCATCCATTGTGAAACGCATGTCGGTGCATGTTGAGAATTTGTGTGTGCAAGCCAGCGGTAGAGGTAAACTTGTGTATGTAACGTGTGTCTCTATCCATCACTTTACCTGCAAGTTGGCTTCTAGTTTTACTTATTAAGATCCTGGAAAGCTATGGATCACTGGGGAACCCCATTACACCTGGTATGTTTTGTGTTTTTGTGCATGTGGCCTAGCTCTTGTAAATGACAGCTGCTACTTTCTGTTTTCCAAGGACGGATGCTCACATCACTTAAAGGGACAGTCCACCCTACTTTGAGTTCTGCCCTTTTGCTGCGTCTATTCCAAGGACTACTGGATCACATTTACCTCTTCATTACTCCTTTTGAACTCAATTATATCTATATGGAGACTGTGAAATTTATTGATCCATTTCGTCTTACTTGTAGTTCTACAGACATTTTTATTGGCGCAGATAGACTTTTGCCACACGTTTTCAATTACATTGTGTGGTACCTTCCACTTTATACAGGGCTGCTGCGCGAAGAAAGACCAAATGATTCTTCTCCATGGGTCAAAAACGGACACAATTCTGTTGGACTGATTGAGTGCCCCAATTATCCACACTCCTCCTGACCTAATTTTGACACAGTCTCCCTGCCTTGTATTGAGCCATATAGTTCCCCCTCTCCTTATTTCTTCCACTGGTAAATAGCTAGCATTTAATGTATTGTATAGCACTATGCACTTTATTGTCTGCACTATCACAACACATGAGCGCTATTTCTACAGTAGTCTTGTAGAATGTGGGCGTTGCTGGGACCCCAGATCACTGCACTTAATTGGTCTTCTAACAGAGGCCTAGTTGCTTGTGTGCCTTCCGGGCATTCTGAGACCCACCACAACCAACATCGAGCAGAGCAGTGAATGATATGTGATGCCTGGTGGTGTACTTTTAGTTATCTGGAATTTAAGAGTGTTCCTGATTGAGTCTTCTCAGTGCCCTAAACAACCATATTTTGTAGGCTAAGCAAGAGGGAATGGTTTCACCAGCAGTGGCAAGCTCGGCAGATCTCCACTCTGATTTGGTGGTGGAGGACCTGGCTGCACGATGATCTTATGAGCTGAGGGTGCACTTTGGTAGAGTAAAGAAACTGTGGAGCTCGCTGGAAACCCGCAACTAACTTAAGAAATATTGGTACTGGCTGGGAGGAGGAGTCAGTTTGAGAGATGATGACCATGGGCTCCGGGGCGATGCCATTACTAGGACTCCAAGGAGTCCCTTGTTACCTAAAAATTCTCCAGTTCTCCCACTTCCTCCATATTCATTGACGTGGAAGGGCAACAAATCCATGATTGAGATTGAACAGCTGACGGCCATGTGTTTGCTGTGTCATCAGGGCGACATGGCTGTGAAAAAAAAGGGCAGACTCAACTTGTTCATGCCTTGGACTCCTGCGATGAGCAATAGAAGCAAAAGTAGGGAGGAAGATCTTGTGAACAATGTGGAACTTATGATGGACAAGCAAATACGCCTCAAATTTATCAATGTGCTCGATGCACATTTTGAGAAGACCTCCAATAAAAAGAGATGAACGTAGAGTGTCTGATGAATGAAATAGAGCAAGTCGACAGGAGAAGGAAACATCAATAGCAACAGTTCAGTGGCTGTTTGACCATAAACAGGCAACAAAGTAGCATTGTCTGAGATGCCATTATTTCAAGAATGTGCCATGAGCAGTAGCTCTCCTTGTATATACAGGGAGTGATGCTCAGCTTAGGATAATGTTGGTGCAGGAGTCGGTGATTGTGGGTGCCTAGATGCGAACAGTTGATGAAGTGCTGAGAGAACTGAAACCATGCCATGAAGACAGAACTAGTTGGAGATTATGGAAGACGTCCAGGCTTCTGGTAAAAAAGAGAGAAGTCAATGAGAAGGCTGGTGGTATTGTGATGGTTATCGTCAATTCATATGCGAACAGAGAGGCTATAAGGAGTGCACTAATGTGCAATAGATCAGTAGTGTATGACACCAGTCTAATTTTTTCCATAAATCTGTCAAAACACTTTAGTCATGAAGAAAAAGTTGCTGAAGTTTAGGAAAGAATTGATAGCCAAAGGTATCTAGATGCCAGTAGGGTATCTGCTCCAATCGAAAGTGGTCCACAGTGCAAATGGTTTATTTTCACAAAGTTAAGTTACCTGGTGGTTCAGGCAAACTCTGATGGAGGGCAGGGATAATGGTTTACATGCAGAGACATTCCCTTGGGAGAAATGAGCATGAATTAAGAAAACCGTCTTCCTCACTCTGTTAGAATGCACTTTAAAAATACTTGAAATGTTGTAGAAATGTTTAAGTTAGAAATTGACTCGTAGGAAAATGTGTAAAAGAATATGGCCTGATTTTGATGGCTGTCAGACTGCAACCGGTGGCTCGTCGGTTGCGATCCAACCGCCATCTGCTGTTGCTGTCCGACATATGCATTAGAATGCGTGCGGTTGGGGGCAGCAGGCAGAGGGACTATCCAACACTTTTGACGGTGCTTTGGAAACACTTCATAATCCCTTAATGATGGCGGCTCCAATGTCGGGATTACGATGTTGTTTTCCGACAGCCTTTCCATGTTGGTCTTTCCGACATGGAAAGGCTGTCAGAAAATGATATGGGGCCCCTAGAAGCACCCCTTTCCCTCCTGGCCCTCTGCAATAGGGCCTGGGGGGCACCTATATGGCCCACCTTAACATACCGGCACCATGTGGCAGGCACCTCAAGGTGCCTGTCACATGATGCAGGGATGTTTGATAACATCCATTTTCCAATGTGCTGCGGGCCTTTTCCACCGGCTGCACAAGCTTCCATTAAAAAATTGATGTTTCCGACTGCCCTATGGCCAGTCGCATACAAATAATGAGGTTGGGTTCCCAATACGCAACAGTGTCTGCCAGATGTGAGTCCTCATAATTAGCCCCATGATGTTTAGTATCGTAGTAAAAATTCTGTGGAAATACATTAGTTAATCACATGTAGGATTAGGAATGTTCGTCGAATGTTTGAAAATTAATGCATGTTTTAAAATATTTAGCAACAGGTAGCCATGTTTTTAACATGTATATTAACCATAAAAAACTGTAGTTGACTGAGTTGGAGTTACCTTAGTATATACCTTCTATACATACATACCTTCCATGCTTACTTCACTAGACAAGCAACCTTTCTCAAATTGTTTCCTCTAATTGAGATAATCTTGGACTTGCTTATGGCCTGCTTTACACCATTATCAGCTGCGAGAATGTGGTGGATGATCTGTTTGTCCAATTAAACTGCATTACAATCACCACACTGCACATAACAGTGGACGGAACATAGGCCATGTTGTCACAGAGCACCCTGTGCCGCAAACCATAAAATCTTGAGCAGTTTTTGAAGTGATCTTTAGGGAACATAGGGCAGTCTTTCCCAGCATGTTTAACTTAGTTTCATTGGTAGATCTGGTTGCTCAATTTGAGGAATGTAGGCCACAAGGCATCCTCTGTAACACCCCACTTTCATCCATAAACAGGAAGGAGTTGGATTTAGCACAGCGTGTGCATAATAGGAGCATGACAGAAACGTCTTCCTGACTTGCTTATGGCCTGCTTGAAACCTTTATCAGTCGCCAGAACATTGTAGGAATTCTGTACGCTCTATGAAAGAGCATCACAGTCAGAGTAACAGTGGACAGAACATAGGTCACTCTGTCACAGAATATCATATGCAGCAAAACCTAAAGCCTTGAATAGTTTTTGAAGTGATCTTTAGGGAATTTAGGACAGTCTTGGCCAGCATGTTTAACATAGTTTCAAAGGTAGATGTGGTTTCTCAGTTTGCGGAATGTAGGACGCGAGGCATCCTTGGACACCTCCAACTTACATCCACAAACAGGCAGGAGCTGGATTCGGCACATCGAGTGCATAAAAAAGGCACATGAAAGATACATCTTCCTGACATGCTTATGGTCTGCTTGACACCTTCATCAGCTGCCAGAAGGTTGTGGAATTTCTGTTCGCCCTATGAAAGAGCATTACAGTCAGAGCACTGCACATAACAGTGGATGGAATATAGGCCACATTGTCACGGAGTAGCTTGTGCAGCAAAACGTAAAGTCTTGAGTAGTTTTTGAAGTACTCTTTAGGGAACTTAGGACAGTCCTCCCCAGCATCTTTAACTTAGTTTGAAAGGTAGAAATGGTTTCTCAGTTCGAGGATTGTAGGCCACACATGGAATCCTTGGACACCACCAAACTTCCATCCATAAACAGTAAATCAGTACAGCGTATGCGTTAAATGCACATGAAATACATGTCTTCCTGGTTGGCCTGATAGCATGACATCCGGGAGGACTGAAGTGTAATGTTCATAGCCGCCTCCAGTAAAGCAAAGGGCGAAGTTTGGCTTTGTCCTGGAGTTCTCTAGCACCCTAATCCACAAAAAGTGGTACCAGGGGCACACTGGGGGGGAGGGGGGGGACCAGTTCACGAAATACATTTTATTCAGTAGCCGTCTTTTCATTTGGATAATGTGAAGCTTGTTGAGCCACCAAACGACAGCGTGTCTGGCCATACGTGTGTAGAGGTTTGCTAGTGGTGTGTTTGTATGCAATTGGTCAACGACTGGGTGAAAGGTGGTGGTACTGGTGATTCCATTCTATGGCATATGAATGTGATGGGCCCTTGAATGCCGGCGTAATGTTGATGTGAGTGTTCTGCTGTGTTGGATTGTGTCTGTGACTGACGGTGTGAAAGTCATTGTGTGTGGTGCATGAAAGTATGTGAATGGCCTATAAAGTGGTTGGTGCCTTGATGGCTTTATCTCTCACCTCCAGAAATCATGGGGACAATATTCTGATAATGTTATTAGTATTTCCTCTTTGAAGCCAGCACTTCTAGAGATGCCAAAACCAACCAGTGTAAGTCTGTACTTCAGTAGTGGATGGACTCCAAAGGAATAATTACAGCCCCTCACATTCTTGAGAACTAAACACCCTGAGTTGTCCAGGTTGGTGTAACTTGCATTGATCCCACTCACTTTCCCAAAAGTAATGCGAAATTCAAACTTTGACTAAGTGTCTAAGATCACACTTTATTTTACATTTTGTGATGGAAAGTTCCAAAATCTGTGGGGATCAACACATTTCCAACCACCCAGCGTTCCCACATGTCTCCAAATAAAAATAGAACTCAATTAGTGTGTGAGGTGCTAGCACCCATGATAGGAGAGGGAACAAAAAGCAACATGGACAATCAATCTTTACCACTCAAAACCAATGTTCTTTTTTGGTAAGGAGGGTACCTGTAGATTTTGAGATTGTGATTAGCTGCCAGCCAGAGAAATCTACCAAATTTAGACAATTCTGAAAACTAGACAGCTGGGGTAGTCCTTGCATGGATCCCACAACATTTTCTTGCCCAGAAGCCCTTGTAAACCTCAAACTGTGCCTAAAAACGGACACATTTTCCTCACATTTCTTGGAGGGAAAGTTCCAGAACTTGCAGGGATCGACACATTTCCTACAATCCTGTATTCCCACATTCCCACTAGTCTCCCATTATAAATGATACCTCACTTGTGTGGGTAGGCATAATGAATTCGAGAAAGCAGAGATGTATATATAACATAGCAAAGATGATGTGAGAAAGTTGTTTTGAGGTCCAAGAATTAAACATCCTGTGAATTTTATTTTCATCAGGCAAATGTTTATTTTTAGGTTTGACATTAGCCAAGAAAATGTGATTTGACTACAATTACACATGGAATATACTTAGTAGTAGTGGCTTTCAGCCAGCACTCTTCATCCATTGTTCTTTTGTGCCATTCCAATTTTTATTCTGCCCACTACATCATACAACATGGGGCAATGGGTCAGCCGACTTAAGCCAAATGCTAACTTCAATGTGAGTGATGGCATTATGCTCTTTCTCAAAGAGCACGGCCACAAAATAGTTTCTTTCATTCCCACAAAATAGTTCCTTTCATTGCCAGGGACCTCTATGTCAATATGTACTTTCTGAGACAAAATATATTTGCTTTTAGCCAATGTATTTTTTATATTGGATGAGGGCCTGGCTGCTTCCCCAACATGAGCATTTTACATAAACCATGAGAAAACAAGCATAGACAAAGCGAAAAGGCTGACAGTCAATGTCAGATATATAGGCTTTACCAAATTCTGTTTACATTAAATTGAAGCTGAAATATATATTTTTATTGATTTGTTTTGTATGGTGGCAGCATACTGAACAGCTCAAATTTTTTCAGTCTACGCTGCTTTGTTTTTCCTTGCATCACATTGGGTCGTATGTGGTAGATCTGTGTCTATTTTTAGCCCACAGTGTATACTAAGTATAAGGTGAATATGAGTGATGGAGTATGTTGTGTCCTTCTGCCTCTATTATTAGAGGTGTGGGATGTCCTGTGTAACTCCACAACACCATATTTATGCTGCATTAATGTGTTTCCCTTTCTAAGGATTCCCTAATTGTCTCTGACTGACCGGTGAAGCTAAGGTTGTCCAATAAGGACTGACACATTTATGTCACATAAATTGCCATGTGCAGGTGATCCAATTTGGTTTCCAAAGGTTCTATAACTAGTAGTAATACTTTTACGTTAATTTGCATTTGTGTCATCTAAAAAGAGGAATCAGCAGAGTAATTTACATGGCTCACAGAGGACGAGCACTACTGTGATATTGGGTATTCCTGTTGTTGAGCTGGCAGCTTCATCCATACGTATCCAAAATTAACATGATAGCCATGACCAGAAACACTTTGAAGTAGAGGAACCAGTTAAGTCGTACATCCTGAAGGCAAGCTTAGGGTTCAGTTTAAGAAATCCAGAGATGTAACTCTACTGTCTTCATTCAGGAATCGCCCACCCCATGCTTAGCATTTTATGGTACCCTGACTGAGCAAGGACATCAACTACAAAATGTTGTAACTGTCTCTTTTGCCTTTAACAAAAGAAGTCAAGACTTTCAGCGTTATTACTGGTGTGATTGTACTCCATTGCTGTAAAAACAAAACTGTGATCTAGGAGCCACTGAAGCTTTGACTAAGTGTTTTCTCATGTCTGCCTTTAACACCCAAGTCTTCTGTATGCCCCGCTTCTCCATTGCCACCTTTGTGAGGACTAAATCTAGACTCCCTAACAAATTTTCCATCCTCGTCTTGCTTGGTGCCCCTGGATGGAACTTTTGAAATACCATCCCAGTGCCTTCTTTTGGACATTTACTGTAACATCAGGTCACTTGCGAAACATGCTATGGAAATTTGGGACTTATTGACATTGTTGTCCCCTGACTTTTGTTTCTTCACAGAAACCTGGTTAAATGCTTCTGTCTTTCCCTGTATTCCTTTAGCTCTGCTTGACAATTACCAACTGGTGTGATTGGACAGGGACTCAAGACCTGGCAGTGGGGCTGCCACTGCATTGCGCAAACCAGTTAGGATGTAAATAATTGAGTCAGTTATGGAGAACTAGATAGAAATGTGTGTATTCAAACTTGAACTAGGAACAGGTCCTCCTTGGAAAGACGCTCTAGTTTATCACCATCCAGGGTCAAAGAAAGATTTCAGCCATTTGTTGACTGGAAGTATTGCTTTTCCTGGACTTTCTTCTGAGAATTTCCTTTTGTTAGGAGATTTAAATTTTCATGGCAAGGATGTGCTTAAAACGGGAGGTGGTTGGTCTTTCTGAAGACCTGGAATCACTAAATCTGAGGCACTGTATTACAGTCCCCACACATATTGCGGGCCTTACTTTAGTTCTTTACCTGTCCTTCTCTTCTGGGTAATGAGGATACTCTCCCCCTTACCTGGACAAATCTTTATTTGATCAAGTTTTGGATTGCCATGACTGATTTGTCAACACAGGTTGAGAAAGTAAAGAGTCAATCCTACAGAGTTTGGACAAACATCACACCAGAAAAATACTGTACGGCTGTGGCTTGGGGAACCATGACCCAGACCTCTCACATTAATTTGGCTTTTGACAATTATCATTGTGCCATGTCAATTGCATGTAATAAAATTGCACCATTTAAACATTTCAAAACAGACCTCATTTAGTATCCATTCGCCTTGGTTCACCAGTGATTTAGGCCTGTTGAAGGCAGGGTGTAGAAAATTGGGAAGAAGCTGGAGAGGCTCAAAGGCTTTAAACGATAAAGCAACCTTTAAATCGGCTGTCATTGAATATCATGCTCTTACCAGAAAGACCAGGGGAGGTTTATTTGTAACAAAATATAACAAATGTGGAAAATTCCTCTAAAGAACTTTATAATGTTCTTAATGACTTTATTCATCCCCAGTCATGTGTCTTGGATATACCCGCCTCACAACAACTCTGAAATTCCCTTGCAAATTTTTTAAAGGAAAAAATTAAGGTGATTTATAGAAAATGCCCTACTAATCTGGACCAGCCCAATGCCATCCTGTCGAGATAGCCTTATATTAATTCTCCTTCACTCTGGGATAGGTTTGAACCTCTTAACTTTGACCAAGTGGCAACTTTACTGGCTAAAGCTAAAACAGGTTCCCTGGCAGACATTTGTCCTACCAGGACTATGGCTACTTTATAAGCCATGCTAGCCCCTGTGATTTTGCCTTTATTTAATATCTCCCTTGAATTGGTCAAAGTAACTTTTGCTTGGAAGACTGCTTTAATCATCCCGATGTTGAAAAAGCCTAATGCAGACCTTAAAAATCTGAGTAACTATCGCCCAGTCTCTCTTCTTCCTTTGCTAGGGAAAATACTTGAAAGCTATGTAAATAAACAGCTCATGTCATTTTGGGATGATCATGGGATTCTTGACTTCTCCCAGATGGGATTCAGAGCAGTCCACGGTACTGAAACTGCACTGGTAGCAGTCACTGATTCCATCCATCTCTCTTTAGATGCTGGTGCCCCTGCTATGCTTGTGTTTCTGGACCTCTCAGTGACTTTTCACACAGTTTCTCATATAGTTCTGATTAGTGGACTGAGTGAGAATGGTGTCGGAGGCACCGTCCTGTTGTGGTTAGCTGTTTTTTTTAGAAGACCAGATCCAAATTACCACACTGCATTGCTTTAAATCTTGGCAGGTTACTCTCTCCAAGGAAGTACACCAAGGCTCATTGCTTAGCCCAACATTGTTCAATATCCAAAGATACTGCTGTGTGTATAGGGTATACTGGTGCTCATATAGTTATTACACCTAATTAGAAAAGAACATTTATTAGCTACAGGTGCATCCAAAAATGGAGGGAAGAGAACACCCTACTTCGCTAAACTCAATCCGCTGATTGAATAATACTTTAACAATGCTTTTGGAGCACACAAACATTTAAATATTTCAATTGTAATTATTAAAGATAAAATCTACAGAGTTGAGATGGGCTTTTGTTTTTCTCTTCTTTAATTTTCAACAAAATCCAATCCCATGTGCCAACGCGTTTCGCCGTGGTAGGGATAACCTACGGCTTCCTCAGGGCTGGAAATGATACAAATTATGCATTTTACAGTCCATCCTATAGCATCTCATTTAAACACCATTGAGCCCATTTTTTGTCAACCTTGTGCAAAGGACTATTCAAATCCATAATCAGTGCATTAAGTTGTTTTATAGATAAAAGTTTAACCTTGTACTGTTTCTTATTCATACATATACTTAACTCCTTAATACATGGAATTTAAAGCCACGTATAACATATTCCTTCATGTTTGACAGTTCACTTATTGTTTACATCCAGTTAATAGTGATATGGTGATCCGATTTGTTATGCCCTTTGATTCCACCAAGTGTTACTATGATTATATTACCCACGTGAGTAATGAGTAACAACACATCAAATGACGTCGGTACCTTCAAATTCCTCAATGTATTTCTATTGGGTCAGAGCAGAACAGAAACACATATTATTATGAAGCATAAGAGGCAAGAATTTATCAATGCAACTGTTTAAATAGTAAACACTAAGACCAACTATGGCTCCTACCTTACTCACGATATTAGTCCAACATCTATCCAAAGAGTTATTATCCTTATTCTCGTAATATGAATACGCCTCAGATCTAAACAAATAATTAACGTTTTGTTTAGAATCATATATTGAACGTTTCACTAGCCCGAAAGAATGCCCCTCAGACTGCCAAATATCATATCCTTACCTTCCAAGTTTGGAAATTACCACAATAGTTAGTTCCAAATCCTCTAATATAGTATTCTTCACCGAAAAATAACAATGTATTCTCATATCCAATTGCGAATATATATCCAAAAGATCTGAAATGTCAATATTAAATAACATTCATTCAGAGATTGCCCTCACCTTTAGGCTTAGAGCAGCATTCTGTGCAGTTTTATTAAAGACTTAGGGCCTCATGTAGGTAAATAAATTTTACCGGTTCTTAAATACCGAGCCGTACCGAATCGGTAAATTAGAATCGGTAAGTTATATGTAGGTAAAAATTCGGTAACAGTTACCGATTCGGTAACATTCGGTAAATACGAATCGGAATTCACCGATTCGGTAAATACCGAGGTGATAATTACCGATTCGGAAAATACCGAGGTGGTATCTACCGAATCGGAAAATACCGAGGTGGTATCTACCGAATCGGAAAATACCGAATCGGTACGTACGGATTCGGTAAATAACATCACATGACTTGACGAAACAGCTAATCCTGTGCAACGACAGCCCACCCAACCAGGAACTGCCCACACCCAGGCAGGTGTACACAATTAGCCGAAGTGGCCACACCCAGGCAGGTGTACATAATTAGCCGACCCTGGAGAGGCCTGGAGTGCAGAGGAGAGGCAGGGAGCAGTTGCATGTGCGAGCGGGAAACGAACAGCATGTCCAGCCAGAGAACACAGAAAGACGGAGGGGAAAGGAGGAGGAAGCTCAAATTCAGCCCCAAGGAACTCCAGGTGCTGGTGGAGGAGGTGGTGAAGCAGCACCAGAAGCTGTTTGGGAGGCAATCCCTGCAAGTGCCTGAGGCCGAAAAGCGCAACATATGGCTGGCCATCCAGGCGCAGGTCAATGCTGTGGGAGTGACCCACAGGGACATTGAGGTCCTCAAAAAGCGCTGGTATGACCTGAGGATTGTGACCAAGAGGAAGATGGGCGACATCCAGAAGGAGGCCAGCCAGACCGGAGGTGGAACCAACAGGGCACCTGCCCTCACCGAACTGGAGGAGCTGGTGGCGGCCACACTCGAGCAAGAGAGCGTCGTGGGTCTTGGGGACGCCGACAGCTCTGCCAGAGCCGCAACACACCAAGGTAAGACGAAAGCACAGCAATGTAGCCTCCCCTACCCCTATCCCACATCCCCCATTGTGAAACGAGAATCACACTGCAGTCCACACGTGTCAGTGCAGACAGGCAATGCATTCCGGGAGATGTAGTCAGGGCAACACTAACCATGACGTAAATGTCACAGGGCAACAAGGCATGTCACGCACTCGAGGCACAAGGAGACAGAGGACAGATTGGAATGTGAAATGATTTATTGTGACGCTTGCAATGCAGGCCTTCGGGGACACTGAGCCAATGTTGTTTTTCTGTCCACAGATGTGACATCATGCAGTACAGGGCATGCTGCAGGGGAGACGGCACACCGGCCACAAAAATCACCTCTAGCCAGCACGAGTTCAGACCAGGGAGCAGGCCCACTTGCAGCCGCACCACCTACGCAGCCAGCCTCGCCGCACACAGAGCCAGCATCACCTCACCGAGAGCCAGCATCACCACCACCAGAGCCAGCATCGCCACTCATGTTCGATTCACCGGCCACATCTCCGCTTGCAGGTGTGAGAATGAGGAGGCGTCCAGCAGCCAGGCTACGAGCCTTAGACACCTCGTCAGACGACAGCATGGGCCCAGAAGACCGCACCGGGCCCCAGGAAGGGAGCCATCCCACTGTGCCCCACACCTCACAGGCAGCACAGACGGGAGCAAGAGGGCGCCGCAGGTCGCGTGTCCAGAGTCCACCAGCACCCACTGACGGCCATGGTGTCTTCTTGGGGCTCGAGGGCCAAATGTTGAAGCAACAGCGCCTGCAATCAAAGGCAGTTATGTCAGTCCAGAGGCACATGCGGGTGATGAAGACAAGCTTAGTCAACATGGACACAAACATTGGCGGCATGGCTGCGGGCATTCGGGACATGTCCCAGTCAATCCAGCAGTTGTGCAGCAAATTAGATGCTGACATCGAAGCACGGCGCCGGGAACGCCAGCGAAGGGACACTACCAGCAGGGCACTCAACCGTCTGGCAACTGCGACTTCCCTACTTTGCCGGCGCTCTGTGACGATGCAGGAGGGCCTAACACAGTGCTGCAGCGACCTGTCTCGGGGGATGGTGCAGGTGACAAGTGCACTAGGGGTGCTATTGAGTAGTCAGGCGTCGACAACTGCTGCAGGGGATGCTGCGGAGAGCATCGACACCAGCAGCAGCATCACACCCCCCGTCCCCGAAGCACGCAGGAGCAGCAGGCGGCTTGGGGTTGGCTCTAGTGAGGATGCACAGGCCGTGCAATCCACCACTGCAGCGCGTATGCGCAAACATTGATGTGGCCCTGCTTATCCACTTGCCATTGGGTGACGTAACCCTGGACATACTCATTGTATAGATGGCATATTGCCAGATTGGCCTGTTCATGTGTTCATGGCGTGGTGCCACATTAAACTACGTCATGACTTCTCACAACTCGCTGTGTCCCCTCACTTACTCAGAAATAGTTGCATGTGATCTCTGCCCGTCTCTCTCTCCCATCGACTGCAGTTGGCACTCTAGCTGCGCTGCCCTCTGGCTGGCCTGACTCATCCTCGTTGTCCTCAAAATATGTTAGTTCCACATCTGTACCTTTTTTCGTGGCAAGGTTGTGCAGCATTGCACAAGTGGCAATTATCTTGCAGCAGGTGATGGGTTTGTACTGGCGTGCGCCTCCGCTCTTGTGGAGGCAGCGGAACCTGCTCTTCAGTAGTCCAAACGTGCGCTCCACCACATTGCGTGTAGATTTGTGGGCCACGTTGTATCGTCTCTCACTCTGGGTTGCTGGGTGTAGGTAGGGAGTGAGGATGAATGACCGGCATGCATATGCACTGTCGCCTGGATGAGTAAAAGGGAACCATCAGTTACATGCCTCTATACACTCTGATTTGCAGGTTTCAAGGGGCGTCACTGTTACTTACCCAGCAGGTATCCCTCTCCGAATTCGCCGGCACTCAGTCGTGTGTAGATCCCACTATTCTGGAAGATGTAAGAGTCGTGGGTGCTCCCAGGAAACTTTGCAACAATATCTGTGATGATGTTCCCTGCATCACAGATCACCTGCACATTGATGGAGTGGGTGGACTTCCTGTTCCTGTAGATGTGCTCTGTATCAGCTGGTGGACAGATTGGGATGTGTGTACCATCAATACAGCCGATGACATGGGGGAACTGTGCCATGTGATAAAAGTCTGTTTTTGTTTTCTGCAGTGCAGCCTGTGTGTTTGGGAAGCTTATGTAGTGGTGCATTCTCTGCATCATGGCATCCAGGAACTTCCTGAAGAAACGGGACAGGCAACTCTGGGATACACCACCCACCGCAGCTGTCACCACCTGATAACTGCCGGATGCCAGTAGATGTAGGCTGCAGAGCACCTGCACATGTGGTGGTATGGCGTGCGCCCTTCTTGTTGGCTGGTCCAGGAGTGGGTGCAGGTCCCTTATCAGGTCCATGATGGTTTCGGGGTGTAGCCTGTACCTCTCATGTATCTCTGCATCAGTCAGCTGGAATAGTGTGATGCGCTGTCTGTAGATTTGTTCCTCCCGTCGCCACACCCTCAGTCCTGCTGCCTGTAGACGTAGGCGCCTTGCAATGACGTACATGGCGGCCATGTTGTCCACGCTGTTGCATTTTGGGATTGCTTATGTGCATTGTTGATGGTTACCACCTGCTTTCCATCCGTGTTAATTACCGACTCTTATTTACCGATTTTCCTGGATTTCTTAATTACCGACTGCTCCTACATGTCATTTTAAATTTTTACCACTTCATATTTACCGATTCGTTAATTATGTATTCGGTAAATATGAATCGGTATTTTAGAATTCGGTAACTATGAATCGGTATTTACCGCCTCATATTTACCGAAAAGTGGTTTTTGGACTCCTACATCTCACTTGTCTGAATACTGGTCGGTAACGGCATATTTACCGAAAATCGGCCGTTACCGACCGGTATTTCGCTACCTACATGAGGCCCTAAGTGTTATGGCGCATCCCTACCGTATTATGTTTCACAAAATTCCCCCGTAATATGCCAGACCGTCGTTCGTTATCTTCCCGTCTCCTAGCTGGAAAAGTCAATAATAATCAAAGCGTCAAGGTACCGTTGTAATATTACGTTAATACGTTTTCTTAAGCTACTACTAGCATGATTTTGGGATGCCCCTCTTTTCCTCTTACCTCTTCAATAACCGATGTCTCCACACCCGAGTGCAGGCGAGAGTCAGCCATCTTCCGGCTCTGAGGAAGCCGTAGGTTATCCCTACCACGGCGAAACGTGTTGACACATGGGATTGGATTTTGTTGAAAATTAAAGAAGAGAAAAACAAGAGCCCATCTGAACTCTGTGGATTTTACCTTTATTAATTACAATTGAAATATTTAAACGTTTGTGTGCTCCAAAAGCATTGTTAAAGTATTGTTCAATATCCATGTTGCTCCCTTGGCACAGATTGTTAAAACCTATGTGTTTGGTAGTAATTTCGTATGCCAATGACACACAGCTGATCATTTCTAGAGGATAGGACATTGAGGGTACTAGGCACCGTTTTCAGAATTGTATGAGAGAATTTGCTGACTGGATTTCTACGAATTGTCTTCAGTTGAGTAATGAGAAGACGGAGGTTTTGCTTTGTGGTAAAGTGCAACAACTCTGTTCCACTGACTAGTGGAATGAGGAATTGGGAATCACCTGTGCCCCAGTCAATCAGCAGAAAACCTTTGCATAAAAATTCACAATGAATTGACTATGAAAAGTCATGTAGCCATGACAAGAGGGATAGGTTTCTAAACCATGCGTTTCCTGAGGAATGTTTTTCCCTGGCTTCCTGCATCGGCCAGGAAAACGTTGGTCCAGGTGCTGATAATCAGTTGACTGGATTTAGCAATGCATTGCTTACGGCAGCCAATGACAATTCAGATCGTGCAAAACATGGGTGCCCGATTAGTTTGCAATCTCCCAGCAGGCTCTCCATCGTCCCTCATCCTCAGGTCCCTCCATTGGCTACCAGTAGAAAACACAACTTATTTAAGATATGCTGCTTTGTCCACAAAGCTCTATTAGATAGCTTCCCTTAGTAGTTGAAGGACAAACTACGTCATTATTGTCCCACTCGCACATTGAGATTGAGCAACAAGGTGCTTCTGTCCATTCCTCAGATTCTGGCCTCAAGAAATGGGGGTAGATCATTCTCTTATACGTCACAGAAGGCATGGAATCAACATGCTGTCTACCTTCGTAGCTGTGTGGATTTTCCTCAATTCAAGAAGCTGCTGTCTGGCTACTTTAATGAGTAGATGTTTTACATGAAAAGGCAGAGCGCCAAGATACACCTTCAGGTGTGATTTGTTGCACTTTACAAAATAGATATAACATAACAATGAAGAATTGTTGGAATTTGTGTGTGTGTGGTGAAATTGTGATCCTAATCACAGGACAGCTTTCCACTGTCAGTGGTGTGACCAGACATGGTGATAAAAGGATTTTATTTGTGAAGGTCTCCTATTATAGACCATGAAACTACTCCCAATGCAGAGCTGGGGCAGGAGAAGTACCATGAACCACTTGTCCTAAAATGTGTCAATGAGGACGAGCAACCACTCCAGGTCATTACAGACTCTGTCTCTAGATCTAAACTTTTAACCTACAAAACATTGTTTTCAGGTGTGTTAGTTTGCTTAGTTTACTTAGTTCAATGGAAGCATAACAAGACTTCAGCACTCAGAATACATTAGGCTCTCAAACAGTGCTTGTATGTGAAATTTATTTTAAAAGGGGCTCTCATCCTGCCCTTACTTTTAATTTGCTTGTGTGCTTGCAACTTACATTTCCTCCATTTCTTTTGCTTGTAGCTTATTATTTCCTGTTGCTCTCTGTGTGCTCTTTCTTATCAGTGTCCCATGGCCAAAGTACTCGTTTTCATCTGCTTTTGTGGAACATTTTTAAAAATGTTTTTGCCCGCAGAGTACTTGCAAACAAAACAAGCGCAGTGCAGACCCTCACTGGCTGTACTCCCATTACTGCTTGCACTGGAGCATGGAAGGAAAGCCTCCCCTCTCAATTTTCATTATGTAGAATGCACTATAAACAAGTCTGTCCTATGGGAGCAGGTGCCACTAATGGACTTGTGTGCACTTTGGGATGTCCAGGTGTGAGTGAAGTGCAGGGTGTGCAGTTAACACACTTGTCATCCCTGCGTCGTACTGGCCTAATGGGTAGCCTGGCAGTGCCCGAAGAGCTCTTCTCAGAGGTCAGCGTGTGGTGGGCTGTGTTTTACTGCTGGGTAGGTTTTTAATCGATTACACTGATGTTACTACAAACATAGCCTGCAGCAACGGAGAATGCATGCATTCTCTCACACCTTGCAAAACACTTATAAACGTGTCTTTACAAGTTTAAAACTGCCCTGCTTTGCAAACGAGAGCCACTCCTGGAAGCTATCTCATTCTGTAATGGAGTCACTTTTATTATGGTGCTGGGGCCCAATCCTGTTCAAGTCAGACCCTGAGGTTAGTTCATTCAGTTGCATCAACAGTGGAAGTAACCCCTGGACATTACTGTACATAGTGGCTAGCGTGGGCTTGTTAAAAAATGCAGCAGTACTGAAATGTGACCACACTGATTCACAGAAATCTTATTTCCGGCTTTGGTGGACACATAACCATAATTTCACAGTCAAAGACTTAAGGATCACAATCACTGATGCTTAAAAGATAATAAAAATTCAAGCAACCCATTCCCAACAGTTATTGATTGTTTGAATTATACTTCATTTTGGGGTGATACCTTGAGGATAAATCAGACTTTTCCAAATGAGGAATCGCTGAAGAAAAGGTTCACACTTACAGTCATCTACACAATTTTTTCCCCTACGATAAGCTCCAAATTTCATGCACTTTTAACTTAGAATAATTACAGAAGCTGCCAGCACCAGTAAGACCTCTGTGCCATCTCACACCATCTTCGTACTTCTGCCATCGCTCGTGAAGTAACAGGTGGGGCATTTCAGTGTGGTGGGCTTTGTTAATGTGTTCATGTCAGAATTGCACGAGCCACCATTGTACAGCAGCATAACACCTCCTGTTCCCGGGCACTCTTCAGGTGGCTCGTGGATGCCCATCAGTCCATCAGCAGAAAGCGTCCCTTGATGCTGTGTGTGATTTTGTGTGTATTCGGCTGTGAGTGACAGAGGGTTTCCAAAAACCACACGCAGAAGAATGACATCTGCTTAGGGGGAAGGAAACAAAGCCCTTCCAGGAGTTGTGAGAGGATGTGTGCCATATTGACGGGGTAATCCTCAGCTTCCGATCCTTTCCATGGTATTTACTTCAGCAAATTAACCCTTGTCTTTGACACCTGCAGCAACTTGTAGGTCATATTACAATCCAGCAAGGCAGGCACAATGATGACAATACATTTAGTGCCTACTATAAGCGAGTTGCTGAAACTTGGAGTCAAACCAGGTGCTTCTATAAGCGAGTTGATGAAATTTAGAGTCATACCAGGTGCTTCTTTTGAACTGTTTGCGGCTGAGATCGCTTCTATTTGCAGCTTTGGCTCAGACTGTAGTTTATTTATTGAGCAAGAGGCACTTTTCTTGTTGTGTGTGTTATTGACTTGTATTCCATCTTGTCAATGTTTTTTTTTTACATATTTTGCAGCAGTTGAGCTGCTGTGGAACATGGCTTTAAAGTAAATTTAAAAAGCGCTATGATGCGGTCAAAGCTAGCCACGTTTTAAATGACTTTTTGTTTTACTTTAAGACATGCTGCACTAGGTCAACTGCTGTCCACCATGTAAAAAAATATTGACAAAGAGAAACCTATTGACTTTGCTAATACTTGTTGTATTGGTGAAGGTATCTCTCTTTCCAGACAGAGGCAGAGCTATCCTTCATTTTGAGTTAAGTTACTCTTACAGTTTATCTCAGGTAGTGACCACCTGCTCCGACCAGAAAACTTTTATTACAAGCCATCTGCATTTGTAGATAGCATGGAATGGATTTAGGGTTCTACATATGTTCCCTGGCGCACCTTGGGACATGTGCTCCAAACCAGCCAAGGAGGACTGTACAATTGAACAGCCTCATGTATGATGGTGAAAACACTTAAGTTGGGAGGTATAATGTTTGTCTCTATAATGCATTCCTAGTCCGACTCTTTTCCTCTTCTAACTGCTCATTTAATTTATCCAAGTACCAGATTGCCAATTTTGGAAGTGAAGCCTTGTGTTGTTACATGGGCACTTTGTGTTGCACCTTCTCCTTCTTCCATACACGCTCCCCTTGTCCAATGAAATCAACACAAGTTCATTGGAAAATATTGAAATAATGAAAAATTGCTAAGATTTGTCTCTGGTAATTCCCACCAGTATCAAATGTGAATTATCCTAAAATTGGAGTACATCTTAAAGCTTTTGAATGGAGTCTTTGACTGTGCACTGTGTGAGTTGGCTCAAGGGGCCTGCAATCATCCCATCTCTAGCGGCCAACCCCCACTGACCATAAGGCTGATAGAGATTGACCTTTCTCCATGCATTCTTTTTTTCAGTTGTGTTTTGGATTCCACATCAAGGATCTTGCCCGAGTACTCTGAACCCAAGACATGCTTCACAAGCCTTTGCTGACCTTTAGGAAGTGTGCAATTTCTGATTTTGCAACAGACAATGCATAGTTCTGGGAAGCTTGCCCTATATTTGCAGGACTCAGACATAAAACTTGTCTCAGATTTGCAATTCTTGTCAGTAACTTTGACTGCTCTTCCAGTTTGTCCATGAGGCCTTAAGGTTCAGCTGTAGGTACTACCCCTGCCTTTAAACGTTTTATGGCTCCTGCTTGTATTGCAAAGTAGGTCCCAAGGCTAAATTTTGGGCTTCTTGGGTTAACAGTTTTCCAGACTGGAGGGACATCTTAAGGATTTGGGGGCCCTGGGCCAAACGTTTTTTTGGGGCCCCTGTTCAGAACAGCTTTGAATTTATAATCCATTTTCAGCTCTTTCATGCCCTCTTTGGCCAGGTCACTGACAGTGGACAGGCACACTGGTCCATATTCTAAATAGGTTTACATCTAATATTTAGGGACAGTGAGGAGTGGTTTCAATACTGTAACACAGCAGCAGCTCACTAACATTACTGCAAATAATCTCTGTGACATATGACCATGTGAAGTCCTGCTCTGATCTAAAAGAATGATACATAAACGCAACATTTCTCTGCAAAATGTCTGTTTCAAATACCGTTTTCCTTTAATTTATTTTGAATATGGATGATATGTGAGAGTCTTTTACAATCGGTTTAAGAATTATTCAAGGTCATCAGGGTAAGACTCTCTCAGAACAGAGCTGGCTCCTGTAGTTGGAGTAAGGTGGAAGCTGGGTCCCACTTATATGTGAGGCTTATTCTAATTCAGTGATTTACTGCCTGGCGAGATAGAAACTTTCAAGATTAAAATCATAGTTTGATGTTCATTGGTAGCGCGATCAGCACCTGGGGTAAACCGACTAAAATCCACTAGGAGTGCCAAGTATAGCGTAGAGGAAGAGAGGGGGAATGGGAGAACCCGCAGGTGGGAGCGCTACCCTGACACGTGCAAGTGCTATAGTCTTGAGAGCCTACTTGTGTGGATTATTTATTATGCTGTGTTTAGTGTGTATATTAAACACTACCTTTTACACTAAAGATCAGTATTGGAATGGACAATCATCTTATTGTGGGGCAATGTGCGTATTTTGAATCAAGAGCCCTCACATATCCTGCACTGCCCTCCCTCTGAAGAGCCTTTGAATATGCAACCCACACTACCACTGAGAGTCAAGAGCTGAAGGTGCACTACTTGCCTTAGTTACTAAAGGTGTATAGTAGGTCGAGCCCCGGGACATCAGGATAAAAGTCTCCTACCCCCACCTGCTTGTCCCTGACCCTCTAAAAGAGGTTCTTGCAGTGCCTTTCATCAAGCTAGCACATTCCTAACTACAACTCTAGGGGCCATATGTAGGAAGCCCAATAACGGTCGGTAACGGCCGATTTTTGGTAAATATCCCGTTACCGACCGGTATTCAGGCTTTTGGTATGTAGGGGGCACATTTCAGGATTCGGTAATTTACCGAATCGGTAAAATTACCGATTCGGTAATTTTACCGATTCGGTAAATACCGAATCCTGAAATGATATGTAGGGGGAGTGTGTGGGTGTTGTGGGGATTCGTTATTTACCACCAACTAAAAGTTGGTGGTAAATGACGAATAGCTGGAAAAAAGCATTTTTTTGCACTTTGAAGTGTGCAATGTGGCAGACATACATGCCCTTAGGACATGTATGTGTGCCACATGTGCACAAATGCAGGATTCAGGGGTGCAACAGGGTGTCACTGTGACACCCTGCCACCCTTGATTGTGCTCCCTCCATTACCGAATCGGTAAATAGGAATCAATGGGAAGCCAGTTACCATTACCGAATCGGTAAATACCGATTCTAAATTACCGACCCATTCCGAATCGGTAAATATTACCGATGGATTACCTACATATCATTTACCACTTCATAAATACCGAATCGGTAGAATTCGGTATTTATGAAGTGGTAAATGTTAGCCTACCTACATATGGCCCTAGGTGTTTAAAGTTCCTAGTGAACAAGTACTTCAACTATACAATACTGATTAAAAAGTAGGTTTCAGGTGATACCTCTCCTATGGTAGGGGAAGGGTATGGATATCTCCGCTGTGGCTGATGAACCTAACTTAAGGGAATGCAAACACCCATGAAGCAGGAAGGGGTTGTTTGATTGCTTCCAAAATGTCCCCAGCAAACCCAATGCCAGAAGTCCTGGATGAACAAGATGGACTAAAGCTCCACACATTAAGGGCAGATGGGTATTGAAGTGCTTATCTGACTCAATCAACATACTTTGCTAGCAGGAGCTGCATTCAGAGGAATTATCTGTAAGTGGAAATGATGCCTTAGGGCAGCAGCTTTTGGCTACTATTATATGGATCAAAGCAGACTACAGTAAAATGGAGGAGGTGGGAAGAAGAGCTAGGAATGAAAGCAAACTTGTGAAGATGTATATAAAAACTATTGCTTGCAAGACTCACTGATCAGAGATGAGCTGAGCTAAAACTGTAAAAAGAGACCCCAACCAAATTGATGCAAGATGGGCGAGTCTCCTTTCATCAGTTCATTTCTCTTTTACCCTGAAAGGCTAATCCTTTCTAATAATGCAGGTTGATATTGGTTCAGAGAGAGTTATTAAGAATGCTTGTAGGATGCACCCTCCTTTAAAATAAAAAAGTCCAATGGTATCTGTAATCTAAAAGAAAGTATTGGGTGTGCTTGGCAGGGTTGGACGAAGAGTGTAGATTTGGGCGTGTTTATTCACTCTTGTTATGTCAGGGCATCAAAGAAGCAAGTGGCCTGTGTCACCCTTGCATACTCAGGGTTTCACTCTGGCAAAAGCCTGAGCCACGACCTGACATTTGCCCGCTTGACTGTAAAACATGCACCTTCCAAAGCCTTTGAGGCATAAGAGTGGCTTGGTGTGTGAAAGTTTGTTAAAAAAGAGTTGTCCAAGCAGGGTTAGATGACATTTGGGTCTTTACAGGATTGTGTAGTTAGTGTTCAACATGCCAACTTTGATTACTCTTAAATTTCTCTCTCAGGAGGCTTAAAAATAAAGCAATAAGTACTATCTCTGTCTTTAAAAGCTGCATGGCTTCAATGGGTCCCCAGACAATATTTCTCGAAAAAATAGTGCTCCAGGATGTAAAACTAGTCTCATTTATTGTAATCTTGCATTTCACTCGTTGTTTAAGAAGGCATCCAAGGGTGGTGCCCCTGTAGTATTTTGGTGGACCCCACATTGCCTACAGAAGGTGGGCCTCTGCTGCTGCTGACTGTATTCCATAGAACATGCTCACTAGTAGGCATCCACTTACCGACATGGTATTTACTTGATGATGGCCTCAAAGTTAAAACCATGCCCACTCTTGAAAGGATAGGTATCGATAGCTGTGTTTATTTTATTTTTTTATATATCTTTTTATTGATGACAAGCTTATATAATGCAAACACTTTACAAACATAAGCGCCCAAGGGTGCATCGCTGGTATGCATTCATACCATAGACCAGGGATCAGAGCAGTTCCATGACAATTGTATATTTACCCAGTTTACAATTAAGCTACCCCGTATCTTGTCCCTGTCTAAGATGCGGGGGCTCACATATTTCTCCCCTATACCCGTTCCATTTTTCCCAAATCTGTGACCATTTGTTGGGACACCCTCTGGATTCGTACACTGTCCTCTCGGTCAACATGCACCAATCCATATCTTTTTCCCACGCTGCCAGTGACGGTGGTTCCAGCCCTCTCCACAATCTCGCAATGTTCCGCTTAGCAATTATCATTCCAAGTGTCACCCATATTCTCTCTTTACTGTTTAAATCAGTAGGACCCCATATATTCAGGAGGCACAACTTTATACTATAGTCAATCTTTTTTTTTTTGCATATTTATATAGCACAAACTCGACCCAAAGGTATTGGAGCGCTTTACATGAGCACCGTATTTACATTACTCATTCAGGCATGGGGAGATTAAGTGATTTGCCCAGAATCACAGGATGTGGACCCGACCCCGAGGCTCAAACCCTGGTTTCCAGCACTAAAGTCGGCAGTCTAGCCGACGGACCACATCCTCTCCCTTACTTATTACCCATCACTTCCTCCATGCACTTCGTCAATTCAGACCAATACTTCTGAATACCCGTACATTTCCAGAGTATATGCACAAAGGTGGTCTCCTGACCACATCCCCTCATGCATCCTGCTTTGGTTCTATAGCCCATCTTTACCAGCGCCAGGCCCGCAAGATAAGCTCTGTGGAGTATTTTCAGTTGTACGAGTCTAGCCTAGAGGAGATAGCAGTTTTTCTGGGGGAGCGAGTGCCTCAAGCCATTCCTCATCCTCCAATCCAGCTACTTCATGTTCCCAGCTAGCTCGGAGCCGGAGGAGGGGGTCAGATGTGTTATCGATTAGTTTCTTGTAAATCAGTGAAATGGACTTCTCTGGCATTTATTTGTCTAAAACTAACCCTGGGCGGTGAACTCCGCTCCGCTCGCGGAGTTTGCGGAGTTCTCCGCACTCCGCATTATGCCGAGATCGCGGAGTTCCAAAAAAATCCGCTTTACGTTGCGGAGCGGAGTTTTTTTCCTCGATGGCGTCCATCAATGTCAAGTTGGAGACCGGGAGCGAGGAAAATCAAACCCAGCAAGATTTTTCCTCATTCGTGATCGTCAACATCAAGTTGGCGAGCGCAAGCGTGGAAAATCAACATTCCGGCGAGATTTCTCAACAGGGGGGGGGGGGGGCAGGTATTTCATTGCGAGTGGTCACGTATGCTCACAACAGCTCGCGTTGTGAAACTGCCCGTTTGCGTGGAGAAAGCTGGCGCTCGGGTAAAAATCTACTCAAGCGGCAGAAAAGGAAAGCAGGGACTGCTTGCACTGTGCATGGTGTGGTTCGCAATGATTGCATAGTGCGGCCAAGCATCCGGCACTGTGCAATCACCGCGAACGGTATTTTTCTATTGTACTCCGACGCTTGCGGAGCTCCGCATAGTGCGGCGGAGTTTTTTTTGCAGTTCGCAGAGTTCCGCAGAGTGCAATTCTGCGAACTCCGCCCAGGGTTATCTAAAACCCTGTCCTCTAACGGGGAGGATTCTGGTGGGGTTTTCCCCTTCCTTATCACTGCTTGCAGTGCATACTCGATCTGTAGGTATCTAAAGTGCTTAGTGTTAGTAAGGTTGTACTCCATTTGTAGGTGGGTGAAAGTGACTGCCACTCCCGCCCTCCATAGATCTCCAACCTTGGAAATGCCAATTAAATCCCACTGGTCGAAACCCTTGATGTGTCCTAAATTGCCAAGTAGTTCTGGGTCCCAGAGTGGGGTGGCCCGGGTGACCTTACCCTCCCAGCCCAGGCTCCTCGTAGCTGCCCGCCACACTTGGACAGCATGCATTGTTGGGCCTGACAGATCAGTTTGGTGGGGTTGGTATAAAGTGCCTCTGTGAAGCCTCCCTCTGGAAGCAGCCACCTTGCCATTTGGTATCCAGGATCACCCTGAGGCCTGCACATCCATTGATTAATTGCAGTAAGTCGCGGCGCCCAGTGATATCTCTTGATATATGGGAGACCGATTCCCCCGTCATACCACCCTTGTGTGAGCTTCTGAATAGATATTCTGGGTGGTTTTCCCTCCCATAAAAGCTCTCTTTGGGCACCTTCTATATATTTTAAGTATTCTGCCCTTACTGGGCGAGGCTTATTTTGCAGAACATATAAAGAGCGTGGTAGGGATATCATTTTAAATAGTGCTGCATGCCCCAACAGGGACAACGGGAGAGATTTTCAATGTGGGACATCACTTTTAAGTCTTTGCAGCGGGGGCAAGAGGTTGCGTTCATAGAAATGGGCCGGATCTTTAGACACATGGATCCCCAGATATTTAAATCCCGTTTCTGCTTCTGTAATAGTGAAACCCCTGGGTAGGGAGGGCAATTTACCACTGAGAACATAAATTACTGATTTGGACCAGTTTATACTATAGCCAGAATATTTCCCAAATACAATAAAAATATGCATCGCTCTATTCAGGGAGGCACTGGGTGATGCCATATACAACAATATGTCATCTGCATATAGAGAAATACGGTCCTCCCAGCCCTCAGCCCACTTGAGTCCTCTTATGACAGGGTCTTTCAGTATCCACATCACCAATGGCTTTAACATGAGGGTAAAGAGCAGCGGGGAAAGAGGGCGACCTTGTTGGTGCCCCTCCCAAGTGTAAATATTGGGGACTTTCGGTTGTTAACTACTATTTGGGCCAGTGGATCTTTATATAGGAGCTGAACCCATCTCAGAAAGGCTGGGCCAAATTCCAATTTCTTTAACACTGAGAACATATAGGACCATTCAATCATGTCGAATGCCATGGCCGCATAATGAGAAACCACCACCGCGTCCTCCCGTATTGTATTTGCTCGGTCCAGCACTTCATGTAAGAGTCGCAAGTTAAGAGAAGTATTCCTGGCTGTGCTGCGTCTATTCTTGATGTTCGCTGCACCATCCTCGAGGCATGTCATTGAACCTTAGGCATCTCACTCAACCCCTCCCAGATAGGCCAAAACACATCCACTACCCTACCAACCATGCACTCTGAAATGGCACAAAGAATGAGATGCATATCACAGTTCTTCATAGCCTCTTCAGGCGTATGAAGCACTATATAAATGCTACAATAGAGTACAACACACATCCTGATAAATTCTGAACAAAACAGATGTTTATTGATTTGTTAGAATAATCTGCAAATCAGTGGAAACAAATATGTATATCTAAGGATTCAGTGCACTGGAAAACGGGGAGGGGAAGTCATGGAGTTTGATTTGTGAATACAAAATATAATTTTTGCCACTTATTGTCCCACTTTTGCTGCTAAAACAATCATCCCTTTCAGAAATCGATTTCTTTTTGGCACCAACCATTCGTTTTTGTAACATATGAAGGAATGAATAAATGAATGAATGACCAACTTGTAAAGCGCGAACAAATGCCCAAAGGTGTCAAGGCGCTGAAACGGTACCACGGTCAGAGGGAAGGAGGTGTTAACCCTCTAAGGAAAATTAAAGTGCAAAGAGCCAGGTCTTTAACCCCTTCAGCGCTCATGACGGAGCCACTCCGTCATGAGCCACGGGTGCCGTGTGCTCATGACGGAGTGGTTCCGTCATGCTGCGGCCGTTGGCCGCCGCTCCTCTCACGCTGCGCTGATTCCCCGCCTGTGCGGGCGATTAGCGCAGTGGGCGGAGTCACGACGGAACCACTCCGTCATGAGCACAGCTCAACCGTGGCTCATGACGGAGTGGCTCCGTCATGAGCACAGCGCCACCGCGCTGCCCCCAAACCCCCCCCAGCGCTGCGGCGGAATTCCCGCCGCAGCGAAGGGGTTAAAGATGTACAGAAGAGAAGATGTGACTCAAGACAGGAGATCAATATAGAGAGAGTTTTCCAGAGTTTAGATGCAGCCACAACAAAGGCTCTTCCTCCTTACCTTGCCCTCCTAAATCTGGGCACAACCAGCCAATTTTTGTTAGCAGATTGCAGCTGTGTAGTAGGGACGTAACGTTGGAAGAGGTGTTTGATTCTGTCTGACCCTGAGTTGTGAAGTGCCCTATGAACAATACATAGGGCCTTAAACAGAATTTAATTTTCAGATGGAAACCAATGCAATTTCCGAATGGCAGCAGAAATCGAGTGAAATTTGGGAAGATCCAAAATAAGTCTCGCTGCGGCATTCTGGACAAGTTGCACCTTATGGATGGATCCCCTGTTAATGTCGAGGAAAAGAGTGTCACTGTGATCCAGCCTGGACAGAATCAAGGTAACAGCTGCTTGTTTTCGCGAAGAGAGAGAGAGAAATGGGAAGACCTTCCTCAAGGTCCTAATAAGCAGAAACAGGATGAAACAGTTCTATTAACCTAGGGATGTTGTCAACTATGACACCGAGATTCTTTGCCAAGGCAGCAGGGCAAGGGCATGGTCCAAGCATTTCTGGCCAACAAGAGTGGGTCTATATAGTTTGTTGGATGCCAAAGAACAGAACCTCAGTTTTGTCTCCAATGAGTCTAAGGAAGTTGTCTACCATGCAGGAGGCCATGGCCTGCATGCAGCTGTTGAAATTGGCTGCGGAGGCCTCTATATTCTTTGTGATGGACTCGATTATTTGTGCATCATCAGCATAGGATAAGGCCTCCAACCCAAAAGATGTAATTACCTTGGCCAGTGGAGAAACATATATATATTAGATGGAGTTGGACTCAAAGAGGAGCCTTGCGGAACTCCACAGAAGGTGGGTATGTGATCAGAATAAAAATTGGTCCATCTTTACGTTCGATGACCTATCTGCAGGAATGAGGACAGGAGCGCCAAGGCTGAGTCTGTCAACCCAATTTCCTGAAGACGGTCAATCAGTCTTGTCAGGGAGATGGCTGCAGATAAATCCAACAGTATAAGCAATGAGGTATGCTCAGTATCTATTTGGAAGCGTATGCTATTTACTGCAGCTATTAAAGCAGTGTCAGAGCCGTGGCCACTCCTGAACCCATATTGGGAGCAATCGAGCAGGTGATGTTGCTCCAAGTAGGTGCTTAACAGGGCATTGTGATTCTTTATTCTTGTTAAAAAACATATGTTTTTATTAAGTTTCATATTACTTTTGTGATGAACGATTCAATATTATCCCAAATATTAAGTAAATCAATTCCATGAAACTGAGGCTGTTTTGCACATCAAGCAAAAAAACAAAATGGTGTCACATTTGACGACTTTCGATTTTGACCGATAAACATTTAGCACAGTTGTGATGCAAGTACATCAAAGTTCTCATTATCTGCACCAGACAAGTGAAAGCTTAGACAGTGATGTTATATACCATGAGCCCATCAGGCTATCCACTTTTTCTAAGAGATGTACACATCGCTGTATTTCTTTACCGTACAATAGTACAGAAAGTTAGTGTGTAAATGTCAAGGTACCTTTATAGGCGCAGCCGGCACAGGTAACAGCAGTGGGCGGTGACGGTTGGGTGTGGCGGTGGCGGGCAGGTGGGGGGAAGTGGACAGATGACGGGATAGTAAAAGTAAAATAAAAAAATTAATAAAGCCACTTACCTTGAGCGCGCCACATTGCCGAGTCGACGATGCAGCGAGCGCACAGTAAGTGGATTTATTTATTTTTTTATTTTACTTTCCCTATCCCATTGTCTGTCCACTTCCCCCCCCACATGCCCCATTCCATCCCCGCCTCACCACTGTTACCTGTGCCGGCCGCGCCTGGTACCTTATATGATTGATGCTCAGCCAGGCGGCCTGACAGCTAGGTTAGTTAGCATTTAATATGTTCATGTATTTTCCATGTTGTCGTTTATGAAGTGGTGTTGAGCAGCCCATCCAATCTGTGTATTTGAGAAAATTGCACATTAGTGTAACTGTAACTGCCACTGTCATGTTTTCTTGCTCATTCTATCTGCGCCTAGGATATTCAGAGCCTCTCTTCCACATCTTTCCTCTCGAGATGAGAGTAAACAAGTTTTCTGAGACCATACTTACTTTCTATATTATCAGCTTCTTGTCTCGTTTGCTGTAAAAAGGAAACCTGGTGATCAGCGTAGGGCCGCGAAGAGTGAGGTAATCTGTCAACCCTGTGATGTCACTGGGTGTTAAAGGGTTTTGTGATGTCATTCCAGATATTCTTGGTGCTCAGCGCATGTCATGTTCTCAGGGGCGTAGCTTCAGGGGGGTGATACACCCCCCTAATAAATGTATTTTCTGGTAAACAGTTGGGTACAGATGCTTTCAGTCGGGTGTGGTGAGGTGTTTCTTGGATTTCAGAAGGAATTTTTATACATATACAGACAAAAATTAACACACATTCTCCCCCTCTCTGCTTTGAAAGTCTTCAAAATTGTTGGTTATTTAATGAAAGATTGTGTTTTCTTCCACTTATTACCCCTACCAATCTGAATTCCTCTCCCTTTCCACTGCCCTGCTTGTTGTATAATGTAGTTTGACATTATATGCCAGCATGATAGTTGGAAAACTGAAGCTCACACTTACCTAGCTATCGCTCTGCACGTTCTTTACATACATGCCAACAGACCAGATTCAGACAGGATTTTCTCGAATTTTTAAGCCCAAAACGGCTTTCTTTTTGCTTTCTCCCACCTAAAATTGCCTCTGCTTCAATATAAGTCAATGGGGGAAAATACATTTCCTCGATTTTGGTTTCAAAATCTCCCACTTTACAGTTTTAACATATTGGCATGTCTGTCTTTAATACAACTCTGCAATCCACATAACTAAGGCTGCATTTCTGTTGAGAGCTGGAGCAACAGTTCAACAGGGCTGGACTGGGGATTCTGCCACTTGAACTTTCCTTTGCAAACTGCAGGCCAGAGGCGGCTTTCATAGCTGGAAGGGCAGCCATGACCCAACCATGCCCCCTTGGCCCCTCTCTAACCACGGTCTCCTGCTGTGTGGAGTTGTTCTGAACATTTTTAACATTTTTGCCAGGGCTGATTTTGATTTCCAGTCTGGCCCTGCCCTTAATCACCTGCATTACTCTCCGATGGAAGACATGTATGTGGTGAGCTTCTGCGGTGTGTGTGGCCTTTCTTCTGCTACTAGTCGTATCTCTGCCTCATGCCCTTCTAAAGAATTTTTAAAGAGCCGTTTTACTTCTCCCAATGAGTGGAAGATCCACATCTCCGCCCTTCGGCTTTCACTTTTATTGTCTCCAATAAAAGCCCTGAGTGTTTTTTTTCTGTCGGTCACAGCTAATGGGGTGATTTTATGTTGTTTCTGACATTGTTTGTTGTGCCTCCCACAAGACTAAACGCTTCCAAAGCGTGAACGGCAGTGGTATAAATGTCAGGGATGTGCCTCTGACTGTGTCACATCTAATTAGGCACTTGTGGGACAAACACTTTGGACATAAAACTCCAAGAGTCCCCTCCCTCGACAAATAAACACAGGCTCGCGAAAGGGCAAGGCTGTAATTGTGGGCTGCGAGGAGTCTTGCCCATCAAAGCACTCAACGTCCTCGCTAACAAGCACATCATGGCGGCGTGTTTGACAAGCTTACAAACGCAGCGGGCCATTTAAGATTTGCTTTTCAAAGTGGTTTGTGGATGTCAAAACTTTTCCGTCCCCGGACCCAACCTGCACGTCCCTTGCCAATTCAGAGCCATTTCAAAAGAAGGGGGTCTGTGTACCCCAGAAGCTCACACAGTCTCTGTGACATCTCGGTGTAGGCAGTGTTGCTCCTGTATGAGTGTCAAACGCTCTGGAGAATTTATTTGTGTCCTAAGTGTGTGCTAAGGATGAATTGCATATCAAAAGAAAGCTACTGCGGTACACCCATGACATTTGTAAAGTACAGGACCGTGAGACAGCACAAAAGCAAGTTTAGAATAACCAAAACTAAGACATTGTGTGGCATGTTGCATCTAGTTGCTGAGGCATGGCAAACTTCCAAATTAGAGCGCCAAATGTAGAATAAAGGTGTAGCTGAAGTCGAACACATAATAATAATGTGGTCTCAGGTTTTTGAAGCAGTAGCCCAAATATATAAAAGAGCTTTTTTATAGATATTGGAAGCAAAAACCTTTAAGATATGTTTTTCTGGTATTTTTTGTAATTATTTTCTTATTGTTCATGCTTTTTTGTGGTGGCATTGTGATTCCAAGTAGGTTTTTTTCTTCCTTTTTGCTGTTGCATCTCTTTCTCAACTTTGATTAATGTTTACCTTTTCTGCTCGTCTTCTTTGATGGGAACATAGTGATTAACTTGCAAAAAGTTAAGTGCAAGAGCCTAAAGGTTTTTAATAGTCTGTCGTCAGGATTGTCAAATATCAAGTGGGTCTAGATTTGATTCCACCTCAGAACTTCTTCCTCTACCACACACTTCTTGTCTCTTTATCTCACTCTTGCAGATTTTTTTGTCATACCTTCTTTCTTCCTTTCTTTCTCTTCCTCGTTTTTCTACCTTTTCTCTCTCTTGCTCTAGTCAAAGACTGATGTTTAAAAATATATCTTGGTCTCGAAAATGATTGGAGGTGGCCACCATCTGTAACCACCTGCCTGGATTAACCACTGCCGAAACCACATTGATGTTGTGAGTCTCAGCTTCCATATATACTCCACTTTTTTATGGAGTTGACTTCATCTGAATGAGCAGCACTGACTCTCCCCTGTGCCTTTACTTGTTACCAGGCCATGTCTCGTGTAGATGAGTCTAAGCAGGTGTTAGTAAGCAGAATTGAACAGCAGCCGCATTAAAGTTCTCTTAAGGAAGGGAACACTATGCCAATTTCTGTGTGCACAACACAGACCCTTTATTCTACATATAATTAAAGCAAAACTAAAATGCACTTCAGTTTGACTAAAAGTTAATCAAAGCCAAGACACCTTTTTGAGGTGTTCTTCATTCATATTAAACATTCAATGTGCGTGTTAATACACATAAGCAGTGTTAAAACATTGCATGCAGATAGCAGCTTCTTGTCAATCTAGGTAGTTTATTTAGCTGACATTGAGGAGAAATTAACCATAGTGTTTCTGGCAAATGCAATGAGCACTACTTGGATGCACGGCTCTGCTCGTGCTGTTTATATAAATGAAAGCCTGGAAAATACATAATTGTGCATCTCCGGATCAGTGGCTTAATGAAAGTTGAGGGGGTTCCCGTGCAAGGTACATTAAGGGGCCCCAGCTCCGGATATAATCCGGAGCTCTCAGGTCTGAGTACTGTGCTGAGGGGGCCACCTGCAGCTTGGCCCCCCCCGCACCATATGGGCCTGTGTTATGCCACTGTTCTGGTAGCTAGATCCGAACAGGAATCGTTACAAGAATTGAAACTGATGGAGAAAAGCTCATGGGCTAGAGTATTTTTCTCTTTGAAGATTCGATTAAGCTTCTCTTCAAATTCAGGGCCAAACAATTTAACCCCTCAAACGGTATTCGCAGGGCTGTATTTTGCTGGGTGTAATTAGTCTGCCAGTCTCTTATAAAACATTTCTTCTCACAGTAATTGTTGCGCTTTCTGATAAAGGTTCTGCTCCCACAACATCCAAAGAGATGTTGGATAAATATTCAGTTTGTTTCTCCAGACTCAATAAGAACAGAACATTCTTCTCCCTCTGGAACAGCTTTGGAAATTTGTTTGAAATCCAAAAGCATAGATTGATTCAGTTATATTCTATAAATACCAGACCGCACAGCAAAATTGGCCCATGCATAATCCTTCTTTAGCGTGAAATCAGTCTTTATCAGAAGAGTCCTTAATTATATTTTCCTTGGTCATCGAAGTGCACTCCACTAGACTGTTAACCAATAAATCTACTCACGCAGATTAAGGAAACTTCTTGTCAACACCCTCCAACGGATAAAGCTTAGACATGAAGCAATGCATAATGAATTTGTCTGGATCCCTCCATTTCTTTGTACTACATCCCAGATATGCTGATACATGATAAAGGCTGCAGTCTCCAGTAGTAGAGGTTGTACATTTTGGTGGAATAGGTTCTTTAGATGTGGAAGATCTGTCAGATGGAAGGAAGGCCATATTAGATCATATTCTGAAAAGGATTTCAGGCAAAATTTCCTTATCAGTGTATTTGACATTTGGATCAGAAGACTTAGATAACTTCCCCTCAACATCATCATCACGTCCAGAAGAGGAGAAATCCACACATCTTTTGTTTGGATTCTTAGGGCCTTCTTGGATACCCACTAAAGTCTCCAGAAGATTTTTTTTAACTTCACCCACAAAAGTAGTATCTTCAGTGTTGGAGGCTCTCCTGGATTTCTCTCAAATCGGAGACCTAGACCTAGATCTTGAATTGTCAGAGATGCCTGGATTTCTTATGCTGTTTCCCTATAACTGCAAATCACAGGCGAGGAAAATCAGGAAAGGAATCGCTAAATGTTAGTAATCAAGAAGGTATAACCCTCCTAGTCTAAAAGATGGCTCACCTACATCCAGTGCTCCTTTAAATACACTTAGAAGGGTGTTAAAAGAAAATGAATGTAGGGGAATGAGAATGGACTAATTTAATACAGAGTCCATACCCTGCTTTGTGACAGTGATCCCTCGCATGCATGCGTATTGTGTGCTCTAATCAGGAAATGTAGAAACCCATAAACGATACCTGTCATGCTGCGTACAGCGATCAGTACATAGAGGAATCATATAGGACCCATTCTCGAAGAACTGTTTGCTGAAGGAAGGTACGCCATAGCTTCGCTCCACCAACCTCCGAGCATGCCTTCTGTTTGGGAGTGGTGCACCCTCATTGCACAGTCATATCTTACCAAAGCCCAGCAAGGCAAGCTCAGAAAGGCAAGATCATTACCATCACTTGTAGACCCCATGCCCGGCAGGGATCTCGTTCCAAACCTCCTGGTCTAAGTCATGAGAGAGGAACAAAATCAGGAAGGGTGGGCTTGGCCATGACTTTTACTACCCTTAAGGGGTGGGTTTATGTCATGACCACTCCTACTTCCTGGTTCCTGACTGTGTCAAAGTAAATGACTAGGACGAGGGCACTAAGACGTAGGAATAAAGAATTATATTTTTTTATTGGGTCATTAATGTTGACAGCCAGGAGGCGAGGGTCATGATGTTTCCGGGTGCAGTTCCAGCGTCAATGTATGGGATGCAAATATATCAGGGACAGTGATACTGTTATCACATAATATTGGCACTGACCTAGGAAGGTGTTAAAGGTGTATTAAGTACACTGACGTGAGTGAAGGTTTACTTCCTCCTTCACCAGTATTCACCCAGTCTACCCATCTTTACTTTGTTCACCTACCCCATTCTCTCCCTCTTCGCATCTCGAAACTTTAACCTGTCCTTGTCTCCTACACTGCCCTAATCTTTACGTCCACACCAAACGAATAGTGTTTGCTCTCTTTACTTTGATTGGCTCACGCCTTTTCTTTCTTTTTCCAGCACCTGGAAGCGCTCAAATTGGCTGGCATGACAGATGGCAAGCAAGCACCCTATACAAAACACAGTAAACAAACACGAAAGGGAATACAATAACTTGAAAACCATTAGGGACACTATATTTCGATCCAGTTGGCGAACGCAATTGGTTTGATTGAAACAAACAAAGGACTACCATTCCAAAACTTCACGATTTTATTACAATGAAAGCTCAGGAGGTGTGATGCTAAAGTCTATGTGGGTGAGGCAAGCCAGACAGCATTGGCAGATATCAGATCCGAAGCATTTGTTTTTCCCATCTCATTTAAATGTCATCTTAAAATAAATGCATAAAGAGAAAGTGAGAACATGTCTAGGGACCACAGAGGCACTAAACTCGCCGCACCCAAGTACTTCACAGGTCTTTAAAAGACCATTTACTTGCTAACGAGGCTTTGTTGTTTTTCACCCCTTCTTAAGCCCCTGCATCTACACTCTGCATATTGCTGGAAGAGTCAGACCCCCCCCCGAAATTTTCAGTAGCCCTCCCGCGGAAATTGGCTCTAGCTGCGCCTCTGGCCTGAGGTAATCTCATTATTTTGTTAATCAATTTTATTGTCTCTAATGAGATACAATCCCCCTTCCGAAATAGTTTTGCTTGCTAAGTCAAGGCAGGCCCGTGTCGTGAGAGTTACTAATACACTGCTTATTCTGATTTTTATAGAGTACCTGGTGCCTCTCGGTGCCACTAATTGGAAGAGGGCGGCAGGTTGGGCCCATTTCGGAAGAGGGCCAACCTGCGACGTAACATGTGCGGGTCTAGCATGAGCGTGCAACCGGACATTTGTGGAAATATGCGCAGTGCAAGGGCAACCCCGGAGTTCCTAGTCCTGAATACTGTGCTGAGGGGGCCCCCCTGCACCGCGGGGGCTGCGGGGGCCTGTGTTACACCCCTGCTCTGGATATGAAATCACAATTCAAACTTTCATAGTTTCGAACTCTGTCTACATCTTTGTTTGCTGCCATCTTAAAGTTCAATTCAGGGTGAGACCTACCTATAGGGCAGTCAGTTAGAGCACGAAGGGCTGGTCTGACAGGTCAAAGTGTGGACTGTTTTTTAGCATGTGTGTGGGCCTGTTATATTTTCTGCTGCTCTGGGTTTTACTCTTAAGTTCCTTATTATTACAGCAAATGCAACCTTCAGCAAGCCTCAAATCCATGCAATTTTCCATACCTTGGAAAACACTTATACAGTGTGCCTTTACAAGTTGAAACGGGTCCCAATTTCCAAACATGGGCCATTTTAGCTATCTAATTCACTAATGGGGCAAGTTTAATTTTGGTGTCCGGGACTTTTTTCTGTTCAAGTTCGACTCTAGTTCATTTCAGAACCATATCTCAAAAGAAACAGGCTTTCTTTGATGTGATGCAGGAATTTTCAGGGACAATAATTCCTGGCTATGACTCAAAAAGCGAATTCATTTTTTTAGCATCCACCTGTTCACTACAGTCAGAACCGTTTTTAATGTGGCATCTGTAAATATTTTAACAATATGATGTCTTTTGTCCAACCTGCAATATGCACAAAATAATAGGGCATGGTGTACAGAACCCTTTTCCAATCACAAAACCAATTTGCAAAATCTCAGGGTTCGCACATTCAATATGTTTTTTAGATACTAAACCCCTTGCGACTCAGAAATACCTTTCCAACACACACAAGGGGTTTGACAAGATATAATCAATTGCAATTATAGGGGTGTGTGAAAAGGGTGTATATTTCCACCTACATTTCGCTATGACGTGTCAATGGTTTGATGTGGCAACAGCAGTGGTAGACCAATGATCAGATATTGACACCTAAGGTGGGGTGATATCTGCTTCACATAGGGAATGCTGTCCCTTTGTCTTCACAAATGGGAAACATTTATTTTAAAGCAGCCCCAGTCTCTTTAAGAGCAAAGGCAGCTTTTATGAAGCCCAAGCATTGCCCTTGCATCATGCAAGCCAACGCAAGGCATCATAAAGGCTTCCATGAGATTTCCTAAGCCACGCAAAGCCACCCTAAGAGACTCTGCATGGCTTAGTAAATCCAGAGTAACGCAAGGCAGAGATTTTACTCTGTGCTGGGAAGGTGTTCCATGGGTGGAGTTTGCGCGTTCCCACGCATCCACCCATGGGTTTTGGTACTAAGGGTAGTAAACCTGGTATTGTATCAAAATGTTACGTCATCCCAACAGAGACGTAACAAGGAGAAATATGTGTTTTTCTCCTTGTTATTATACTCTTTCCACACGTGCTGCATTCTGCAGCGCAGTTAGAAAGAGGGAAATGCCTATGAAGTTTGTTTTTGTGCAGGAAGGTATCCCTTCTGATACAAAAACAATCCTGCCTGTAACACAGGTACCCTTGTACCGTGGAGCAAGGGAGCTTGCATTGATGCTAGGCAGCACTCAATGTGCCAAAACAGAGAGAGCAGGAATGAGTCATACCTTAGTAAATATGGCACATTCCTGTTCCCTCTATTTGACGCAGTGCACCGCAGTAAGTTGTCGTACTGCGTTGCGTCAAATGTTAGCAAACCTGGCCCTCTGCGTTCATAGCCAGTTGCAGAGGGTCAGAAAGAGCAACCTGCCTAAACAGTTTTCATTAGTCAGTAAGTTTTGTGACTCTCTGCGAATTGGCATTTTGTGATGTAATATGTTAGGGCATAGGTTGCACAGAAAAATGCCAAGCAGGTCACAAACGTCAGTATGTAGTTTGTGCCCACTAATTCCTGCCAGCCTGTACATACATCACGACCATAATTCCTTGCTGGGAGATTAAAATAGTTTTAAAGATCTTGTCATTTTTGTCCATTTGTATTTAATGACTACAGAATTTCAATCTGTTTAAATTCACTTTTTGTTTCTGCACTGTGTGAGGAGATAGAGGAGTTTAAAGTTAAGGCCTTATACCAGTGCTCAATGAGTGTTGTGTTGTCAAGAATGATAGGTTTTACTTTGAATGACTTAAAGTTATGATGGTGTTTCTTCCTTATTTTATGACTACATATATTTATGCTTGAATAAAACACTTGTGGCAAAGCCCTTCCTACCTTCTGTGATCTCGTACAGATTGGCACTTGATCTTCTATATCAAATGCTGAGTTCTAACCC
Organism: Triturus cristatus; assembly: GCF_964204655.1. Lineage (NCBI taxonomy): Eukaryota > Metazoa > Chordata > Amphibia > Caudata > Salamandridae > Triturus > Triturus cristatus. Next base: position 1,355,470,203 of record NC_140589.1, read on the forward strand.
AACATATGTAGATCGTGATTAATCCATAGAAAGGTGTTTTTTTGTACTTAGTGCTATCTCCCAACCATGTTCCAGGTCTTGGCGGCGAGGTAGGAGAACGATCTTCCTCCGGTTCTGGTCTTGTGGATCTGTAGTTCGGAGGCCAGGGCAAGTTGGGCAGAGCGGAGTTGTCTGACTGGTGTGTGGAAAGCAAGGCGGTGGTTCAGATATTCTGATCCTACATTTTAGAGAGCCTTGTATGCATGTGTGAGGAGCTTGAAGGAGATTCTCTTGTTGATTGTGAGCCAGTGGAGTTGTCAGAGATGGTGAGTCATCTGGCTGCCACAGGGGATGTCGAGGACCAGTCTGGCTGCGGCGTTTTGGACGTTCTGTAGTTTCCTGAGATGTTTCTAGGTGACGCCAGTGTAGAGTGCATTGCTGTAGTCAAGTCTGCTGGTGACGAGTGTGTGGGTGATTGTCTTTCTGGATTCAGTGGGGAGCCATCTGAAAGTCTTTTGAAGCAGGTGGAGCATGTGGAAACAGGAGGAGGATACTTTGTTGATTTGGCAGTTCATTGAGAGCGAGGAATCCAGTATGATGTCGAGGTTTCGTGCGTGGTCCGCAGGGGTGGGATGGATGGGATGGGTTCCTAGTGCGACAGGCCAACAGGAATCGTCCCAGGCTGATGGGGTGGGTCCCAGAATCAGTACTTCAGTCTTGTGCGGGTTGAGCTTTAAGCAGCTGTCTTTCATCCAGCTAACGAAGGCCTTCATTCAGTTGTGAAATTTGATTCTGGCGGCTGTGGGTTCATTGGTGAGAGAGGTGATCTGCTGGGTGTCGTCGGAGTAGGAAACAATGTTGAGTAAGTAAGGCAGACCTGCTGTAGTTTGTAGATGAAGAGACAGAGAGTTACAATGATGTATACTTTAACTCATCTGAAAAACCTGTGAGGCCAAACATCTGTGAATAATGCCATGAGGACCAGCTGATGGAGGGAAATCAAGATGCAAAAAGATTGGAGAGAAGCTACCGGTACTGCTCAGCCTAAGGCAAGCTGAAGCGCACAGAAGTTGTGATCTTTTTGCTAGCTTTCTACTTTCTCTATGCAAGTCATCCCTGATGTGTGAGGCTGCATGTACAAGGTGTGAAGAAATCTTAAGAGTCTAATGGGTCATTTCTGGCTTTTTGGAGGTTTCTCAAGAACTCACTCTTTCTCCTTTGTACGTTTTATTTAAGGTATTGATTGCCTACCCATGTTTCCCACTCATGACCATCCACTGCCATCTAGGAAGGCTTTATTGTACGATCCCCATCTGGAAACTTCCTTTTCCCTATTGTTCATTGTTACTTGCCAGCATTCTAAGGTGCTCCTAGAAGTTATAGATCAGGAACCTTTCCCATTGCATCATTCTGAGCACAACACCCATTTGGAGCAGTTGACCCTGAACTTAAGGCACTGAGGCTTTAGCTGACAGGACCAGTCAAAAAGCCCTACATCTATTGCTATTTTTCTCCATGACAAAAGGACAGGCACTTAACACTGTATTTTTAACGTTCACAGGATGCTTTATTAAGTGAGAAGCATTTAAGGTAACTAAAATAAAGTATTTTACTATGCCCAGGGCTTTAAGTGGGATGAAAAAACTGGTGGGTCTCTGAAAGGGGCGTGGCCAATATAATTAAGGGCGTGGCTTAAAAACACGCAAGGTAAAAATCTGTGCTTAGCATAGTGTGCCACCCGACTTGTATTTTGCTGTTTCCGTCATTGCATTCAGATATACGATACAACAAGTGACATCATATCTACAAGTCAGGACTATTGGCTTTGTCAATGGTTGTTAGTTGCATATCATAAATTAGCAGCAACTATGGTTTGTATATAATATTGAAAAAGCTTCTTTCTTAAAGCCCTGGTGACACCACAACAATATTGCTGCTCCTGAGTTTCAAAAAGAGAAGGGAAATCCAGAGAAAAAATTACTCTCTTTGAAGGATTTCCCTTACCCTACAAGCACACCTGGCATGACCTCATGCCGTAACCTCTCCACTAGTGAGAAGTGAGTAGTGTAAGCACCTGCACATCAATGTGCCTGCTGCCATTGCAGTCTGGAAAAAAAACGGACTGCCTGTGCCAGGGCACAAAACAGAGCCCGATAAAGACCCGTTTCGAGGCCCCCTTTAAAAAACTGCCGTTGCTCAGTACCGGTGAGACCCGGCCCACTTAAAGCCCTGACTATGCCACTGAACTTAATGTAAATAAAACTCTTATCTCTTTTCCAAAAGATATTACTCTAGCTTGAAAGTACAGTGATTTTCTGACACTCCTGTGTTGACTGTATGTAAGCATTTAAACCACCTACACCCTCCAGGTGAAAGCCTTGACGTTCTATCTTTCTACCCTGTGAAAGGGAAAGTCTCAAAAGGAACTACTTGGCTTCGGTGAGCTGAAAATGATTTTTAGTTTGTGTCCTGGGGTTCCTGAAACAACCACTTGAACTGTCTAGTTTCTCTTTACCGATAGAGGCTCCAGAGAATTGATTGAAGGCAAAAATTTGTTAGGCATATTTAATGTTCATTTTGGAAGTGACAAATTTTCTAGCGCGGCAGTTTCAAGGTAAAACCTATCCATTCATGGTTTTCAACATATTCAGACAAAGCTTCTAGTTATAATTATTCGAGAGTCACACAAGGCTATGTATTCTGATAACATTTGGTCAATCTATATGTGGGCTACAGGGCATATCATTGGTAAGTATCATCTGTAATCTCACCTGTTTGCTGAGGATACCAGTAGGTAGCTCAGAGACAGGATTCAGTTCCCAGTTCCCAGCTCCCATCCATGACAGCGACTCGATTGAGGATAATTGGTTGAAAGTGAATTCAGACACAATGGATTTAATGCATCCTATGAAATGAGACAATGGATTTGTTGTTGTGATACAGGTACTAAACTTCACTAGCATTTTTTACCACAGTCTGAACATGTTTGCCAAAGTCAAGCTATTTGTGGTGCTTTTTATTTTTTTAAGTTCCAGGACACTTGTAGGTTGGTGCATCCATATATTAGGGTTGACAGAAATTTCCTTCAGTAATATCCAGTAACTGGAAGGTGTAGAGAGGGGAAAGGGGGGATGATGTCCCAGGTGCCAGGAGGATGAGAGAATAGTTGGGGGATCGCTCCTTTTAGGAGCAAGGGCCCTCACACACACGGAAGGATATCATGCTTCATCATCAGGCCTCATTTGGATCCTTTCCAATATGGCCCCAATACTGGTTTCTTCACGCACTTAAGTCACCACTCTAGCCTTTTTGTTGCCCACAGGCTGTTCCGGGGTTAAAGTCCTCGCCCACCCAGAAGCACGGCACTCTCCGTGTCTACCGGGCTTGGGTAGCTCGCTCACCCTGGAGGAGTGCTGATAGCGGTGAGTATGAACGCTACTGCATCGATGCTCACCACTACTCGACACTGCTTTGCACCGCACCGCCAAGAGACTTGGACCGTCTCTCTCTTCTCCACCTGGGTCCCAGCCACCGGGGGGGCTCCCTTGTGTTTATGTTTATGTTTTCTAAAATACATGGCTATCCAAGGGTTTCGCCGCGCTGGTGAGTGCTGAGAAATTAGGCCCATGGTGTGTTAACGGGGAAACAACCAAGTCTTAATTTTCTTCCTAAAGGATAGTTTATTTTCCAGTGCTCTGAGACTGGGTAGAAGATCGTTCAAAAACTTTGGTACTAAGTGTGCAAACAATCATCCTCCCCATCTCACCCTTTTTATCCTGGTTGTACTGAGGAGATGAAGATGCATGGATCTCAGTTTTCTAGATGGAGCATAAGTGGTTACCAACTCTCTGAGCTTTACAGGACCCTTGTTATTTATGGCCCTATGTGCAATACAAAGGGATTTAAACGTAATCCTTGCCTCAATTGGGAGCCAATGCAGCTGTTTAAGGGATTCTCTAGCAGAGACATAACTAGGAACCTTTAAGAGGAGCCTTGCTGCCACATTTTGTACGGTCTGAAGTCTCTTTATTACGTATTTGGGCGCGCCAACATAAAGAGAGTTGCCGTAATCCAGATGGGAAATTATGAGGGATTGGATGACCGTTTTCCTTAAATGCTCTGGGGTCAATACCAGTATCTTCCTGAGCAATTGGAGTAGCGAGAAGCAAATGCTAGACAATTTTTTTGCTTGGTGGTCCATTGTTAGTGAACTGTCCAACCAGTTTTTTATCACTGGTTTGTGGTCTGGCGGGGGCCATGTCATCTGGCCAGCTACCCAGGGGTCTACGTTTGGCTTGGTTTCCTAATAACATTAGTTTGGTCTTATTGCCATTGAGTTTTAGGTGGCAACTTGACATCCAGCGGCACAATTTATCCAAGCAGGGTGCCAACTGTTTATTTCCTAGATTAGGACCCTCTGTTAGAGAGACAACCAGCTGGGTGTTAACCACATAGGAGACCACCGACAAGTCAAAATCCTGCACTAAGGTGGCAAGCTGGTGCACATATATATTGAACAGCGTGGGGTTGAGTGATGAACCCTGAGGGACGCCACAAATAGTTGGAAAGTTATCTGAGAGGCAGTCTTTGTCCATGACTTGGTATGATCTGTTTTCCAAATACGAAGTGAGCCAGTCTAATGCTTTGTCCAGAATTCCCACTTCCCGAAGTCTGTCTCTTAGGATAGTGTGATCTACTGTGTCGAATGCTGCACTTAAATCCAATAGTAGGATGGCGACTGAGCCTCCATTATCTAATATAGCTTTGAGCTCCTCTGTGACCACCAGAAGTGCTGCTTCTGTGATATGGTGGGCAGGGAAGCCCATCTGGGAGGGATGAAGAATGTTATTATTTTCCAGAAAGTTTACTAATGTCCGGTTGACATATTTCTCTAGTAATTTTCCTAAAAAAGGAAGTAAAGAGATGGGTCGCAGGATTGCTGGATCTAGCTGCGTTTTTTCAATACAGGTCTAATTACTGCATGCTTCCATTGCTTAGGAACCAGGCCCACATCTAGTGAGTGATTAAGAAGTTCCATTAGTGAGAGTAGTATAACCTTGGCCACTTTGGATAAGAAATATGTCTCTCCGTCAAGTTTAGGAAATTGTGCTAAAGTTGGACGTGTTGGCAGATCCCTGCTCTTTCTTTCCTCCACTCGTGCCAATTCGGGATTGATCTGGAATTGATCGTAAATATCAGTATTTTTTTGTGGAAGAAGGAAGCTATTTCGTTGCATCTTTCTTTTGTGGCTTGTGGAGAGATGTTACTATCAATTGGAGTTGACAGGGTTTTGTCCACTCCAAATAGTTCCTTTGGGGAGTTCAAGGCCTGAGTAATTTTTTCCTCATAGAATTTGGCCTAAGCTTTCTTTACTTCGTTATGATATGATCTAATTGAAGCTTTATATTTTGTTTTAAGCACCGGGTCAAATTCCTTTCTCCAGTTCCTCTCTAGTTTCTTGCAAAGATTTTTTGTGCAAAGAGCTGGTCATTGTCCCACATGGCTTGTTTTGTGTGTGTTTCAGGACTGGAGGTAATTTTGGGAATGCATGCATCTAGTGACTGGACAATCCAGTTTTCCTATTGCTGGTAATCCTCTTATAGATTACCTACAATGTTAGGAATTGTATCCTTCAAGGCAGTTTCCTAAGTTCTAGGATCCAGCTTCAACCATCTTCTTGTGGCCATCGTCTGGGTTCTTCCCTTGGACGTTGGGTATGTTTGGGCAATTTAAAAAGAATGAGCTAGTGATCGGACCAAGGGATTGAGATAACTCTAGAGAGTGTGACCAGTGGATTATTGGAAAAAATGAGGTCCAGCGTGTGCTCTTTCTCCTGTGTGGGGGTTCACACAAGTTGGGTTAGTTGTAGTGCCTCAAGGCCTGCTTTCAGTTTTTTAATAGAGGGGGCAACCTGTATATCGAAATGCAAGTTAAAGTCGCCCAAAATTGTCATGTGGGTTTTCTCTGGCGGTAGGCTGGCGAATATATCTAGGATTGCCTCCAAATATTTGAAGCTAGTAACCGGTGGTCTGCAAATAAGGACACCCAAGAACGTACAGGTGGGGGATAGTGTGATCTGGAACTGAAGACTTTCACACTCTGGGAGAGAAGAGGTGGGAGGTAATACATCTGAATTCATTTTTTTAAATAATGGCAATTCCATCTCCCTTTTTTCCTGTCCGATCTAGTCTGTGAATCTGGTAGCCCACCTGGAGGGCGAGGTGGATATCCTGAGATGAGCTGTCACTAAGCCACATTTGTGTGACAAATAAAATGTCTAACGGATCCTCTTCCAGCAGGGTTCTAATGTCAATGGCAAGCCTCGACAGTGATCGCGCATTGATCATTCCCAGATTCCATGGGGCAGATTTACAAGCCCCTTGCAACACTTTTATGCTGCTGTTGCGTCACTTTTGTGATGCAACGGGGGTGTGAAAAATGCAGCAAATTTACAATGTGACGCATCTAGGGAGATGCGTCATGTTGTAAAGCACTGCGTGACATTATACCTGCGTCAGGTATAATGTATGCCGGTTAAGCGTTCCCACGCAGGAAAGCCTCGTAAAAATGACGCAATGAAATCTACAAGATTTCACTGCGTGACTTTTAGGATGCCACTGTGTCAAAACCTTATGCCTGCTTGAAGCATGCGTAAGGAGTGATGCAGTGTATTAGGAATAGGCCGCAGCAAGCATTGATGGAGTTGCATCGTGCTTGAGACACTACTCCAGCAATGCGTGACTTTTCCGCCAACAGATGCGTCAGAATATCTGACACATCTGTCAATCCTTGAGCCATAGTGCACCGTATTGTAAATATGGCGCATTTATGTTGGCGCAAGAATTTTTCACGCAGGCGCAGGGAAACTGATGCATTGTACAGATGCGTCAGTTTCTTATAAATCTGCCCCCACGTATCTACCTGTAACTCCTGATTAGCAGGATTAATGTCCTTATTCCCATTCAACTCAAAACTGCATTGACTACAAACTCATCTACTATTGGTCAAAAGTTCATTATTTGCTCCCAGCAATGATGGATGTAAAGGAGATGGTGGAGGTCTCCACACTAGTAGCTGGTTTGTACTGTACCTGACCTGGCCTGTGCTGGAAGGAGCAGGGGTCCTGGCCCCTGGGCCTAGTCGGGCGTGGACGGGCTTGACTTTGGCGCGACTTACTCTGGCTACCTCCTTGCTGTCCTGCGATACTACATTCATCGAATGGCCACGCCCCCCCTCAGTACTCGAGACCCGCACATCAGCACTCAAGTCCCTGCACCTACAGGGCACCACATCCACCCGGCCTCCGTCAGTGGAACACTCAAGAAGAGGAGACCCGGGCCCGCCACCCTCCTCACCCACTCCCACCCTCTTTAGCTCATCAGCACCACCATGTATACCGCAGGATTAGGTGCTCGACGGAACACATCTCTTTTTGAACGAGGATGTTACAACTATTCCTTGATTGAGTTCCTATCAAAGCCTTGTGTTAGAAGGCGACCTCAGATGGGCCCCGAGGGGGCCCTGACTGCCCTGAGACCCACCCTCGAGGTATCGTAGCCGGGCACTGGCGGGAGACTCCTCAGGGGAGGAACCTCGTACCTAGGATCGCACACTCGGCGCCACACGACAGAGAGACACCACACAAGGAGTTCTTAAGAGCAAATCTTTATCAGATCGGAGTGGTAGGATCTTTATGATCAGCAAGGCAGATATATACAAGCAGAGCCTGCGCTCCCAGAGTCTTGGAGGGGGTTAGGAGGTAGCGGGACAGTCTTTGGGGATATGGATCAAATGCAGGAGCGTACCCGGCGCACAGCTCACAATCCTCGAGCTGGGGGATACGCTTGTTGTTGTGGGGTCCGGCGGGACCAAGAGAGTCTGTGGAAGCCGCGAGTCACTCAGCAGGGCTCGGATACAAGTTCGGTGGTCTTACGATCTTCGAGGAGCCGCGAGTCACTCAGCAGGGCTCAAGCACAAGTTCGGAGGTCTTACGATCTTCAGGGAGCCGCGAGTCACTCAGCAGGGCTCAAGCACAAGTTCGGAGGTCTTACGATCTTCAGGGAGCCGCGAGTCACTCAGCAGGGCTCAAGCACAAGTTCGGAGGTCTTACGATCTTCAGGGAGCCGCGAGTCACTCAGCAGGGCTCAGGTGTTCCAAGGCGAATCTGCCGGACAGTCCCAGAGCACCCCTTGTTATAGGGCGACTCCTCTTTGATGTCCGGAGTCTGTGCAGGCAGGGGTCTTGTCACCTGGGGGTCGCTTGTTGGGGTTTCCTGCCATTGTCTTTTGATCCTTTCAGGGCCGGGTCGGGAGGAGCCCCAGACACCCAGCAGGCGTGGAGCCAGCCCTCGGGGAGGCCGGCAGGTCGATCGAAACCCACCGTCCCAGGGAAGCGCAGAGGTGTGATAGAAACTGCTCCTCCCTCTCTCATCCCAAGGGGAGCGTGATGTCCTCCAGCTGGAGTGGCGCCTCTAGGCTAGGGTCGCGCTGGGGCCGGGCGGCCATCTTGGTGCATGAAGTGGGCACGCGGGCCCGGTGTGGCCGAAGGGCGGAAGGCCACGGACGGGGAAGGCTGGGTTGGGTGCGTGCGAGTTCTGGTGGGAAGGATGGGCTAGGCCGTGGGTTTGGGGGCTGGTGTGAGGTGCAGGGGTCATGTCTAGCTATGTTACGAGGGCCGGGTCTAACACCTTGGTTACCAGGCACAGAGTATAACCTTTTATCTATTAGGCTCCGTCTCTCGCCACTGCGTGGTCGCTTGGATTGACACTAGGAGGCCAGTATATCCCCCCACCCCCAGGTAAGCCTTTTCCTGATTGTGGTAAACTGTTCCCCGGACCCACAAATTGTACATGACATTCTGTGTGGCCAGGGGTGAGATCTACAATTGGGTGGAGCAGAACCTCTTCTGCAATGCATTCATATGACACAGTCTTGTGTTTTAATCTCTGCAACACAGTACCATGTTTGTCTATATTATGAATTACTAAGCTCTTTGACTAGTACAGTCAAGGATAGGTTAAAAAACACACAAGGAACAGTAAGTTACTGAATTTCTTCTGAAGCCTGTGACACAATCTATTTTGGTTTGTGTTCCTCTGTCTGCCTGCTTGACATGTCTGTCCCTTTTGTTTGTCCTGCAACAATCTGACTCCTCACACCACAGCATCTGAATACAGGGTGCCTTAGTGTACTATCCGTGTCAGTTTTAATATTCCTTCCCTCTCCCCCTGGTGTATCCTGAAGGTACCTTGTTTTTCAATTGTACTGCTCTACATCATAAGTCCCGCTGCCAAGGCACGGCACTTCACTTACACAATCACAAACACAATCGTCCCTATCAGAGTAGACGAGGATCACTTGGTGCTGACGAAATGCCGAGATCCTTTGGACTTTAAACAGGCATGAAACTTGTTGACCCCATTCACTGCACATATAAGTTGATCTCAAGAGGTTATAAATGTCTCCCCTCTCCAGCTTTACAGCCCTTGTTTTTAATATAGCATAGAAACCCATTGAATAAAGGATACCTTGTGGGTTTCCTATAGCTTTTTTTAATCCTCACTCGCACTCTCCCGTCTCTACTCACACTCATTTTTTTGCTCCCTCACCCCTCGGACTTCACATCGGCAAAAAGAGAAGACCTAAGGCAAAAAGTGGGTCCCGTTGGGCATTGCAGCGCTGGCCCAACGAGGAGCTTCCCAATTATGAAGCTTGACATCCTTTGGGGTGTGTGAGGGCCCTTGCTCCTAAAAGGAGCGATCCCCCAACTATTCTTTCAACCTCCTGGTACCTGGGACATCATTCCTCCCATTCCCCTCTCCACACCTTCCTTAGGAACTGCATACTCACTTTTCTTGTCATACATTCATAGGGGTGTGTATACTGGACCTATCCAAAAAGCCCCCATCCCTCCTTCTGTGATTTACACTAACTGGTATTCCCCTTGTTCCTGATTCAGGTGCTCCAATTATTGTAGAATGCTGCAGCTTATAAAATGAATTTATATGATGCTGTGTTCAGGATTAGCCACACTGACACTGATTCACTAAGTTGTTGAGCAGGACTGTGCAAGTGCAAAGTGCTTCCTTGCTGAATTGCGTTAGTCTGTTTATTTGCTTACCACAACAGGGTCTGCTGACATTTCTGAATGCAGTCGTGCTGCAGGCCCATAAGAGACTATGAAAGAGATGAGCCAGTTCCTGGTTTACATATTCACTGATCTTCCGGTGGAGACAAGATAGGAGATATGGTGACGTGTTCAATGGGCATCCCATCCATTTCTCCTCTGCTGCTGCTAAAATCGACACATGTGCCTGGTGCACTGCAGAGCTTCTTTGGGCACAAACACATCCGGGGTCTTTCATTACTTCTCAGTATTGTTCACAGACTTACACACACATGTCCAAGTACTTCAAGTAGCCACAAGTGCATGCACCCAGACAGCACATAACTGCGCCACATGTCTATAATTAAAAATTAAATCAGTACATTAACATATTAATACACCCTCTTCCTCTAAATGTAGCTAAAAGTGCATAACTGAACAAACATACATTTAATTTGTGAATTAAAAAATACGGATGCATTTCCTCAAGCTACATTTCATGATGAGCAGTCAGTTCTTGTTATGTTATGTGTATTTGTAAAGTGTGCCATCAACCGGGTGGGCATTCCAGTGCTGAGCAGGTGTTTTTGCCTAGCTGTGCCTATGGGTAGGGGGACTATTCAAACAGCCAGGGCTTCAGCTTCCTGCGGAACTCACAAAGTGAGGAGGAGGCTCTGATGTGTAATGGAACATCATTCCATGCCTTAGGAGCGATATCTGAGAAAGCCTGACCTTCGGATCTGTTTCTATATATACATAGGATGTGTGCAAGTAGGTGTCCAGCAGGGCAAGGTGTCTGCAAGGTTGGTGGAGGGAGATGTACTGTTCAGTTAGGCAGAGCCTATGTTGTGAGGTGTTTTGAAAGTATGGGTGAGGAGTTTGAACTGTGCTCTTTGTGAATCGGGATTCAGTGGAGCTCCCAGTGTGCGTACTGCATGAAAGGTTTATGGATGAGTCTGGATGCTGCGTTCTGGACGGTTTGTAGTTGTTTGGTGACCCCAGTATAGAAGGTGTTCTTGGAATTCAACTTGCAATTGACAAGGGCCTGGTTGACTTTTTTTCTAGTGTTGCTTGAGAGCCATTTTAAGTTCTTCATTAGCATGTTCAGGTTGTGGAAGCAGAATGCGGTGGTGATGTTGACATGATCAGTAATGGCCTGTTTGCTGTCATAGATCATCCCCAGGTTCCTGGCGTGGGTGCTGGTGATGGGAGTGGGTCCAAGATTAGCCGGCCACCAGCTGGAGTCCCATGCTGTGGAGTTTTGACTGAACATCACAATTTCTGTCTAGTCAGTACTGATTTTGAAACAGTTGAACTTTATGCAGTTGGTGACTTCGTCATGCAGGAAGTGAACTTGTTCCTTGAGCAGGGGTCTTGTCCAACTAGGAGAGTATAAATCAAGTGTCATCAGCGTAGGAGAGTATGTTGATGTCGTGTGTAAAGATGACGTTGGCCAGTGGGGTGATGTAGGTGTTGAAGAGGTTAGGTCTGAGGGAAGAACCTTGAGGCACTCTACAGCTGAGTGTGCTGGCTTCCAAGAACTAAAGCACCAGTTAGACAGCTTGTGTTGTGTCCATCAGAAAGGAGCAGATTTATCGAAGGAAGGGTCCTTGGATGCCAATCTTGTGTTTACGATTGATAGATTCAGAAGATTGAGAAGGATGAGGGCTACAGTCTCTCCTCTGCCTAGGAACATGCATGTCATCTGAGGCGGCAATGAGTCCTGTTTCGGAGCTCTGATTGGGCCTGAAAAGGTACTGTGTGGTGTCAAGGAGCTGGTGGTTGATGAGGTGATTGGTGAGGTGTCCATTGATGATCTTTTTTAGGACTTTGGCCGGTGTTCTGCTTGGGTTTTCGGATCAGATAGAACCCGCTCATCAGAGCCTCACTAACCCAGCCAGAACGTTTGCCCCCTCCCTAGAACCCATTTACACTGAATAAACACATATATATCTACCACCTAGGGACAGGGGATTCCTACTATGCATACCAAGATCTCTTACAATCGGCGGCCTCGCGGTCCCATACGAACCCAGACCTCTCTACCCAGACGGCAGTCTCAGCATAAGTGGCGGCCTCGCGGTCCCATACGAACCCAGACCTCTCTGCCCATACGACAGTATCACAAGTGGCGGCCTCGCGGTCCCATACGAACCCAGACCTCTCTACCCAGACGGCAGTCTCAGCATAAGTGGCGGCCTCGCGGTCCCATACGAACCCAGACCTCTCTGCCCATACGACAGTATCACAAGTGGCGGCCTCGCGGTCCCATACGAACCCAGACCTCTCTGCTCATACGACAGTATCAGCACAATCGGCGGCCTCGCGGTCCCATACGAACCCAGACCTCTCTGCCCGTACGACAGTATCACAAGTGGCGGCCTCGCGGTCCCATACGAACCCAGACCTCTCTGCCCATACGACAGTATCACAAGTGGCGGCCTCGCGTTCCCATACGAACCCAGACCTCTCTGCCCATACGACAGTATCAGCACAATCGGCGGCCTCGCGGTCCCATACGAACCCAGACCTCTCTGCCCATACGACAGTATCACAAGTGGCGGCCTCGCGGTCCCATACGAACCCAGACCTCTCTACCTAGACGGCAGTCTTATACGACAGTTCATCCTATGATCACCATAACATATTATTCATCAGATCACACAAGAATTGCCAGCTCGGGCATAGCCTATCCTTAGGTTTGAGGGACTCCTTTTTCCCCTATCCAGTTACCACTTACCTGATCAGGGTTAACATCCGTTCATGTAGCCGCAGCTGACTAGAAGAATAGGCTACCCCCTTATACAAGAACACACAGCGCATGTTGGCTCGCTACAAACTGGGTACTTTATTCAAACACATACGCAATCACATAACATTACAATATAACACATAACCTGCAAAGAAAAGCGAAAGATTAAGTTGTACATTCTAATAGGAAAGGGTCGACATCACCTTAGTAGTGTGTAGCCTGCACTCAGTGGTCATCTAGGTTCCCTTCTCGTCTGTGCCTCGGCTCGCCTGGAATCACCCTTCTCCGCGTCACTGGGACCTCTTCCTTATCGGCTACTCTCTCCTCTCTGGCTATTCTGTTAGGAAAGCATCTGTCTCTCGATCCTTCTTCGCCTTCAAGATGGCGTCTGTCTTCCCTGGAATAAGTAGTAGCTTTACTGCTAACGGCTAGATGCCGCCTACGGACTGAACTTGTAACTGCCTCAGACTTTCGCTAATATAGAGGTGCATTTCCTCATGGAAAATTCCGGCCCGTAACCTGCCGCCCACCAAATTCTTGTACCTCCCCGTGCCAAGGACACGTTCCCAGCCGGCCGGCCTGATGTAGTGTCTTCGGCATGAAGAAAAATACAATCCTTCGATAAGGGCCGGCCTGAACCGGTTCTCTCCAAGCGAATAACACCTCATAACTACAACATTACCCGCGACCTAGAAGAATCCCAAGCTGCCGGAGCAGAAAGAAAGATGGAGTCTCTCCCGTTTGAGGCCTACCAGGCCTGCACTCAGCACGGCTCCATGAAATACCCTCACTACAGGACAGATTGTCCCTAATACTAACGAATCTATCCCCTAGGCTATATGTGCAAGCCCTGATCTATGGGGAAGAGCACAGAATCACGTCGAAGTGCCTAGTGAATAGGCTCCATCCACTACTCTAACCCTTAGGCTTGAATGGTAAGAGACTGAAGTCACATTCAATCACCTGTTAATACAAGAAGACCGGGAAAATCAAGCAGAACATTTCACCCTTGACTTCAGTCTATTATACATTCATTAAACAGAACTAACATCTGTGGAAGAATAATATGAAACAACACTAACTGATCTATGTCTAGTACCAGATGTGCAGAATTGAAGTAGTGAAGGAATACACTGAACAAAGCAACAGATAGAAATCAAAACACTGGCAGTAATTAGAATACCTCCTAATATTTGGCGTAACATATGTAAATCGGGTAACCAATTAAAGAGCCAATCAAACCAGCCCTGGTCAATGTGTTTTCTAATTTCTCCTGTCAGGTCATTTAACTTATCAATATGGGCTTGAATGGATTTCGTATGATCCGACAAGTTAAAACAACAAAGACCCTCAAAATCAGAACAACCGTGTCCGTGTCTAAGCAAAAGATAATCAATGGCCGCTCTATTCTGCAAGATAGCCCTACGTTCACCCTGGGCGTCTAATAGCATGTCAGACAGGACTGTAGAAGTATGATTGATGGATTTTACCATCCAGCAAGCCATTTTCCCAATAGATTTGGCATTATAAACCGCTAAAGCAGGAACACCAACAATTGAAATGGCCAGGCTAAGGTATTCAGATTTGGAATATAAATGTAAAGATGAGTCACAATCCTCCTGTAGCCTCACTGTATCTCGAATCACACGAGAGTTGGCATTCGGGTGTGATGAAAACATGAGCAGGCTCAATCTAGTAATGGCACAAGGGCCTCCAGAAATATTTGCGGGAATATATGGCCAGGAAGTATTACCACATGAGAAAAGCCATCCGGCAGGTAGTAGTATCGTGCGATAATGGCTGGGGGTAACTACCAAACTCTTGCAAGTCATGTTATTCTGAACAGACATACATATTTTCGGTGTCCTTTGAAGGCACAAAGTCCGTTCATGAGCGGTGAAAGAAGTGGCACTTTTCGATTTTAAATGCCTACATTCAGAAATTGCACTAGGATCACAAGTAAGGAAAAAACACAAGTCACCTTGTGTGATATTATAGGTGACTATTGGGGACTGGATGGGCGGTATCGGGTCTGACAGTACAATACACAAGGGGCAATACTCATGGGCAGCGAAATCGCCCAGAAGAACATTGGGGCGAGCACGTGAAATGTTAAAAATATGAGTCAATGTCTCAAGTGACGCAGGGACAGCAACTAAACAAGTTGCTAAGATATCCGTCACCGATCTCATCGGTGTCAGGCAGAAATGAGTGTCTTTAGTCACTTGCTTGGCCAATGTAATCCAAAAGTTTGGCGACGAATCCCACGCAGTGAAGGAACGTGACACTCGGGTTCTCAACCCAGCCCGGGTTGATGGGATCCCTCCTCTCTCGTCGTACCTGCCCGAAAGGAGTCCGCTGCCGACACATCCTGCAGCAACAATCCAAAGAATGATCTGAAAGAGAATCAAATACAGGCATTATTCATTCTCGTAGGTAACATTTGTCAGCCGGGACTGCTTCCCAGCTATCTTTCCCTGGTCTCATAACTAAAATGGTGTTATCTTGACCGGTTGCAATAACCTCTGCTTGTTCAGGGGGATTCTTAGGCGACTGCACCCAAACTCTGGCCCCAGGGTTATCCGTAGAGCCAAAACCTTTCTGGCCTCGTACAGTTAGCAACGTTGGGGTAGTGCCTCTTACCATCACACCACTGAAGACAGGCATTATTAGCAATTGAGCCACTCGGTCAATCAATCAATCAATCAATGACATTTATAGAGCGCGCTACATACCCGTAGGGTCTCAAGGCGCTGGGGGGGGGGGGGGGGGTGCCGCTACTGCTCGAACAGCCAGGTCTTCAGCTTCTTCCTGAAGGAGAGGTGGTCTTGGGTCAGGCGCAGGTCGTCGGGAGGGAGTTCCAGGTCTTGGCGGCCAGGTAGGAGAAGGACCTTCCTCCTGTAGTCGCTCTTCGGATGCGGGGGACGTCGGCTAGGGCGTGGTTGGTTGATCGGAGGTGGCGTTTGGGAGCGTAGAAGTTGACTCGGCTGTTGAGGTAGCTCGGGCCTTGGTCGTGTAGGGCTTTGTGTGCGTGGGTGAGGAGGCGGAAGGTGATTCTTTTGTTGACGGGGAGCCAGTGAAGGTCTCTCAGATGTCCGGAGATGTGGCTGGTTCGTGGGATGTCGAGGATGAGTCTGGCTGAGGCGTTCTGGATCCGCTGGAGTCTCTTCTGGAGCTTGGCGGTGGTACCGGCGTAGAGGGCGTTGCCGTAGTCCAGTCGGCTGGTGACGAGGGCCTGGGTGACGGTCTTCCTGGTCTCGGTGGGGATCCACCAAAAGATCTTCCGTAGCATGCGAAGGATGTTGAAGCATGCCGATGAGACGTTGTTGACTTGCCTGGTCATGGAGAGGGAGGAGTCCAGGATGAAGCCCAGGTTGCGTGCGTGGTCTGTCGGTTTGGGTGCGGTGCCCAGGGCGGGAGGCCACCAGGAGTCGTCCCAGGCGGAGGGTGAGGAGCCCAGGATGAGGACCTCCGTCTTGTCCGAGTTCAGTTTCAGGCGGCTGGTCGTCATCCATTCGGCTACCTCTTTCATCCCTTCGTGCAGGTTGGCTCTGGCGGCGGCGGGGTCGTTGGTCAGGGAGAGGATCAGCTGGGTGTCGTCGGCGTAGGAGATTATGTTGAGGTTGTGCTGGCGTGCGATGGCCGCGAGGAGGCTCATGTAGACGTTGAAGAGGGTGGGGCTCAGAGAGGATCCTTGAGGGACGCCGCAGATGACTTCGGTGGCCTCTGACTTGTACGGTGATAGACGGACTCTCTGTGTTCTTCCGTCGAGGAAGGAGATGATCCATTCCAGCGCCTTGTCCTGGATTCCGACGTTGCTGAGGCGCTGTACTAGGGTGCGGTGGCAGACAGTGTCGAATGCCGCGGAGAGGTCTAGGAGGATGAGGGCCGCTGTTTCTCCGTTGTCCATCAGGGCTCGGATGTCATCGGTGGCGGCGATGAGGGCGGTCTCGGTGCTGTGATTGGCTCGGAAGCCGGACTGTGAGGGGTCGAGGGATCCATTCGTCTCGAGGAAGGCGGCCATCTGCATGTTGACGGTCTTCTCGATGACTTTGGCTGGAAACGGGAGGAGCGAGATGGGGCGGTAGTTCTTGAGTTCGGTGGGGTCCGCTGTGGGTTTCTTGAGAAGAGCGCTGAGTTCGGCGTGCTTCCAGCTCTCAGGGAAGGTGGCGGTGTCAAAGGATGTGTTGATGATGTCTCGCAGGTGGGGTGCGATGACAGCGTCAGCCTTGTTGAAGATGTGGTGAGGGCAGGGGTCAGTCGGTGATCCGGAGTGGATGGAGTTCATCGTGCGGGTGGTGTCTTCGGTGCTGATCGGGGTCCAGGCGTGGAGGGTGGTGGTGGGGGGTGGTTGTTCGGTCTTGGTGTTCGTTGGTTGGTTGTTGAAGCTGTTGTGTATGTCCGCGATCTTGTTGTGGAAGTAGGAAGCGAGGGAGTTGAAGAGGTCTTGCGATGGGGTGATGTCGTTGTTTCCTGCGCTGGGGTTGGATAGCTCTTTCACGATGTTGAAGAGTTCCTTGCAGTTGTGTGCGTTGTTGTCCAGCCGGTCCTTGAAAGCAGTTTTCTTGGCGGCGCGGATCAGCTGGTGGTGCTTCCGGGTGGCCAGCTTGAAGGTGGACCTGTTGTCTGGTGTAGGATCCCTTCTCCAGACTTTCTCGAGGGCTCGGCAGTTCTTCTTGGAGCTCTTGAGTTCGTCGGTGAACCACGGGGCTTTCTTGCTGCCGGATCTGCAGGGCGGGGTTCTCAGCGGGGCGAGTTCGTCCGCGCAGTTGCTGATCCACTTCGTGAGGTTGTCGGCGGCCTGGCTGGGGTTCGCTGAGCTGGCGGGAGGGTGCTGGCTCAGGGAAGCGGCGAGCTGGTCTGCTGTGATCTTGTTCCAGCTTCTGCGGGCAACCTGTTGCTGGTGGTGGTGGGTCGTCGTTCTCTTGAAGGTGAAGTGGACGCAGCTGTGGTCCGTCCATTGAAGCTCTGTGGCGTGGCTGAAGTCGATGTCTGTGCTGGAGGAGAAGACTGCGTCGAGTGTGTGTCCGGCGAGGTGGGTGGGGGTGGACACCAGCTGCTTGAGTCCAAGATTGGCGAGGCTGTCGAGCAGGGTGCTGGTGTTGCGGTCGTTGTTGTTCTCCAGGTGGAAGTTGAGGTCCCCCAGGAGGATGTAGTCAGCGGAGGGAGGGCGTGCGGGCTGACGAAGTCGGCGATGTCCTCGCTGAATTGGGTGCGTGGTCCCGGAGGTCGGTAGATCAGGGTGCCTCTGAGGGTGGTGTTCGGGTTGGTGTGGATCTGGAAATGCAGATGTTCGGCGGTGGTCAGGGTGTTGTCGGTGCTGGTCGTGAGACGGATGGTGTTCCTGTGGATGATGGCGATGCCTCCTCCCATCTGGTTGGCGTTGCGGTCCCTCCGGACGATCTTGTAGCCCTCTGGGATAGCGATGGCGATGTCGGGAGCTGAAGAGGCGTTCATCCAGGTCTCTGTGAGGAAGGCGACGTCCGGGGCAGTGGTGTCTAGGAGGTTCCAGAGTTCGATGGCGTGTCTGTGGACGGAGCGGGTGTTGAGCAGGATGCACTTGAGGTGGGTGCTGCTGGTGTTCGACTTGGCGGGTGCTGGTGCGAGGCAGGTCAGGATGCAGGAGAACTTGCAGGCGTGGCAGCTGAAGGGTCCGTGGGTGCGTCGTGGTGTGGCTTGGTGGCACTCTGGGCGTCGGCCGGTGTTGAGAGCGGTGAGGGTGGCGGCGGAGTACGTCAGGCGGGTCGGTCGGGGTCTTCGTGGGCCAGGGGTCCTGGCACTGGGCGCGGTCCAGGCGCGGACGGGCGTAGACGGGCTTGCCTTTGGCGCGCCTTCGGCGCACAATCGGCGCGCCCGCTGCGCGTGACCGCTGCGCGTTCGCACGGTCGCCATTTAAGGCGAAGTGCGCGGGTGGGCGGGTCAGCTGGGAGGCGGGAGCGGGGAGGGAACAGAAGGGAAAAAGGGGCGTGGTCAGCGGTGGTGGCGGGAAGCGGGGAGCGGGGAGGGAAGGCGGAGGGCGGCGAGGTAGGCGGGCAGGCAGGAAGGAGGACGAAAATACGGGCAAAAAGTGACCAAAAACAACAGGCACTAATGCTTAGACAAGACGCTAACACGGGAAGAAAATACAGTGAAAAACAAGCACAAATGATTTACAGAAACAAAACAAAACAGACGGCAGCGGCGTCAGCCGGCAACGAGGCAGGCAGCGAGGCAGAGGGCAAAGCGATGTGGCACACGCAGCAGCTGGTGGCCGTGCGGCGCGGGGGTGTCCCACAAGTGGGTCACACTCACCTGCGTCGCACGGTCGCCATTTAAGGCCAAGTGCGCGGGTGGGCGGGTCAGCTGGGAGGCGGGAGCGGGGAGGGAACAGAAGGGAAAAAGGGGCGTGGTCAGCGGTGGTGGCGGGAAGCGGGGAGCGGGGAGGGAAGGCGGAGGGCGGCGAGGTAGGCGGGCAGGCAGGAAGGAGGACGAAAATACGGGCAAAAAGTGACCAAAAACAACAGGCACTAATGCTTAGACAAGACGCTAACACGGGAAGAAAATACAGTGAAAAACAAGCACAAATGATTTACAGAAACAAAACAAAACAGACGGCAGCGGCGTCAGCCGGCAACGAGGCAGGCAGTGAGGCAGAGGGCAAAGCGATGTGGCACACGCAGCAGCTGGTGGCCGTGCGGCGCGGGGGTGTCCCACAAGTGGGTCACACTCACCTGCGTCGCACGGTCGCCATTTAAGGCCAAGTGCGCGGGTGGGCGGGTCAGCTGGGAGGCGGGAGCGGGGAGGGAACAGAAGGGAAAAAGGGGCGTGGTCAGCGGTGGTGGCGGGAAGCGGGGAGCGGGGAGGGAAGGCGGAGGGCGGCGAGGTAGGCGGGCAGGCAGGAAGGAGGACGAAAATACGGGCAAAAACGGTCAGTTTTATGTATCAGTAAGTCAACCTCACTGCTATTCAGCAGGAGCACCTTGATCTCTCCCTGATAATCACTATCAATTATTCCTCCAAGCACCTGAATGCCTTTTACAGCCAGCCCCGATCTAGGGGCGATTAATCCGAAATTTCCAGGTGGTATCTGAACACCAACACCTGTCTCCATGATGACTCGATCTTTACTTTTTATAATGGTGTCATCCATGGCATGCAAGTCTAA
This sequence comes from Triturus cristatus, assembly GCF_964204655.1. Lineage (NCBI taxonomy): Eukaryota > Metazoa > Chordata > Amphibia > Caudata > Salamandridae > Triturus > Triturus cristatus. The sequence goes on from NC_140589.1 coordinate 1,355,490,182, forward strand.
ACCTGCCGACCCTGGGGTCGCTCTGCATGGAGCCAAAGCTCCGGGGGTAATCTCCCAGTACATCACAGTCTCTCTGATCTCATTAGGTTTGACGTCAACATTCGGAGGAAACAAACGCATAAGTGGGGATTCAGCATTTAGAAAAGGACGGTTATTCAAAATCAATAGTGCTTGAGCCAAAAAATCTCGCCAATTCTTATATTTGTCATCTGTTAATTTACGAAGTTGGTCTTTTAGCAGGCCATTCAACCTCTCCACAAGACCCGAGGCCTGTGGGTAATACGGCACATGAAATACCCATTCAATATTGTTTTCCACACAGAATTCCTGTACCAATCTTCCACGAAAATGGGATGCATTATCAGATTGAATTTGGAATGGCACACCATAATACATCATAATTAATTCCAATGTTTTAATAGTATTCAATTGGGTAGCTTGCTTACAGGGAAGGGCCACCAACAGGCCACTGTATGTATCAACAATGGTGCAAACATATTGACAATTCCTACTCATAAGGAGTGGACCAATGTAATCAATCTGCCAAATTTGAGCGGGCAATGTCCCGCGATGTAAATGACCTTTAACAATTTGGGGCACTTTGCGCTGCCTGATATGCTGACAAATGGGACAATGTAGAATGACATTTTTAATTAAATCTAGGGGAATAAAAATTCCTCGATCAGCCGCCCACCTGCTAGTGGCTTTCTCTCCAAAGTGTCTTGCTTTCTGGTGGGCCCATTTCGCCAATCCCGCAATATCAGAATCTTGCGTGTCCACCACTGCCTCAGCAATTTTAGATTTCTCATCTGCAATGTTATGAAAGAATTTGTCAAGAGAGTCTATCGGGGTATGAGCATCCACATGGAAGATTGTAACAGTACTCTGTGGGAGCATTTCCCAAATCTCCTGCCATAATTCTTTTCCCCACAATTCCTTGGAATGGATTCTCCAATTATGGGAATGCCAAGTCGGTAACACAAACTGCCAGTCCATTGGCAGTAGACCAAGAATCGGTAAAAATATGACATGTGCCAGGTAACTCTTGTTTCAGAACTTGATAAACAGCATAGAGTTCAGCAAATTGACTGCTCTTACCCTCACCAGTCGTACTCAACAATTTTTGTGTGATCGGATTATAGGACACTGCCTTCCAATGCCGTTTTGTCCCTATGAACCTTGCTGAACCATCCGTAAACCAGACATGGTTTCTGTCCCCTGCGGACAAATCATCAAAAGGTTTACCCCACTTAACAGGAGATTCCTGTACTAAAGGTACGGAACATTCACTCTCAGTTTCAGTTGATGGCGCACGTGCCACCTGCTCATGCAAAGATGCAACTCCTTTTTGTCCCACACGTGCCCTGTCTTGTATATACCATTTCCATTTAATCACACTCGCCTCTTGGGCGTGTCCAATCCGGTGAGTTTTCGGCGAACTCACAACCCACTGCATGATAGGAATTTCAGGTCGCAGAACTATATCATGTCCCAAAGTCAATTGCTCGGTATCCACCAGAGCCCAATAACATGCAAGTAACTGTTTCTCAAAAGGTGTATAACGCTCACCAGCATCAGGTAACTTTTTGGTCCAGAAACCTAACGGTACTCTACTCTTGCCTTGTTTCTGCCACAAACTCCAATTCGCATAAAGGCTTTGCACAGATACATTCAAGTCCACATCACCATCACATACGGGCCATAAATCCAGAACATGCTGAATTGCTTCTTTTGCCAGGCTGAACGCATCTTGCTGTGGTTTACCCCATTCAAATGCATTCTTTTTACGAGTGACCTGGTACAAAGGGGCCAATATTTGACTCAAATGAGGAATATGCTGGCGCCAAAATCCAAACAAACCAATGAAGCTTTGGGCTTCTTTCCTATTCCTCGGAACTGCAAAATCAAGAATTTTCTGTTTAACCTGAGGGATCACTTCTCGGTGTCCCTCATGCCAATTAATGCCCAAAAATTTCACAGCCTGGGACGGACCTTGTAATTTATCCGGGTTGATTTCCCAGCCTTTCTCACGCAAACACTCAATGACTCTATCCAATTGGGTCTGAACTTCCTCTTGTGTTTCGCCTTGGATCAAAATATCATCAATTTAGTGACATATCTGAATTTGCGGATGAACCGGTACCTCAGCCAAATGCTCTGCCACCAGCCGGTGACATATCGTAGGACTATGCACATAGCCCTGGGGAAGACTTCTAAACGTCATCTGACGCCCGTTCCACGTAAAACTGAATTGTTCCTGACACTCAGGGGCAATCGGAATCGAAAAGAAAGCATTAGCAATATCAATGGACGCATACCATGTACCTGGATGTCTTTGGATTCTTTCAATTAAGGTAATAATATCCGGTACTGCAACCGTCAAAGAGGGTGTGAGTCTATTCAATTCTCGATAGTCAACAGTCATGCGCCAAGAATTATCACTCTTACGTACAGGCCAAACAGGATTATTCCAAGCAGAAGTAACTGGGGTTATAACTCCTGCATCCACCAACTCCTGAATAGTGGTACTAATCTCTTCATGACCACCTGGAATACGATACTGCTTCTGACAAACCACTTTTGTCGCCTGAGGAACTTTTATGGGGGGCATTCTTAAACGACCAACCCGTACAGGCCTGGACGATATATAATGTTTAGTTCCAAATCGGTAACATCCATCATCTAAGTGCAATGTCATTCCTTTCAAAATATCAATTCCAATTATGAATTCTAACAGTGGCACCACTAATACAGAGTATTCTTTTCTGGGGATTCTACCTATTCTCATTTCAAGTAAAGTTTGAACTGCAGGAGTTTCCTTTCCACCTAATCCGGTAATTGTAAAAGACTGACCTTTAAACTTCTTTGATTTTCCATGTATAAGGGTGGCCTCCGCTCCTGTATCTACCAATGCTCGGGCCCTTTGGATATAACGATGTCTCCAAAAAATATCGATATCTACATAGGGTCTATTATCTTTGTGAGCCCATCTGTGTACTGGAGCTTGACCTATTTCCTAGTCATTTTTACTGCGTTCTGTGTACCAGGATAAATCGGGATAAAGACTCTCACGTTTCCCAGGTATCGATACCGCCTGTTCATATCCATTTCCATTTCGAAATGGATTCCTGTTCTCTGCATTGTACTGCGGGCTTCGATCGGCCAATATGTGTCGATCCTCCCTCCTTCTCAACTCAGGGGATTGATCCCTATCATCTCTACATCTGCTATTAACATAATCATCTCTCCCCCTTCCTCTTTCCCTCTCTCTCCCACTGTCTCTCTCACGACGGGGGGACAAATCACGTAAAGAACGTCGATCATCACGACGATCAGAGCGCCCACGGCGGTCGTCATCACCGCTATCGTCAGAAAAACCACGATCACATTCAGTCATCCGAACACGTCGGGCACCCTCCTTCCGATCCAAGCCACGTTTGCGAAACATCTCCCACAAACGAGAAGTAGTCTCACCGTCAATGTCCTCCTTCCGCACACCATCGGCCATAAGACCAAAAAACATATCACGTCTAGTAAGTTTATTGTCACCAGGAGTACGAGTGTCAGGCCGGGACTGCCGTTCAGGTTTAAACCACTCACCCAACTCACCGAGTTGGCGTACCGATTCCAGTACCACAGATAACATGTTACCAGTCTGATTAATCAATAAAGTCATCATGACCTGCTTATAAGCAACGGGGGAGGAACGAATGATACGATTCCGCACAGACGATGTCAATAAACCATCAAGCAATCTATCAGCAGTATTCAGAAAAACCGCCGTTTTCATCACCTCCTCTTTGAGACGTTGTGCAGCATCGCGCAAAGTATACCACGGTTTGTCATTCACAGGCCAATCAGACTCAGTAGGATATTTGTTATTACAACCCTCAGTTGCCAATTGAAGCAAAGAAATTTGACCACCACCATTAAAGTTGCGAAAATGATCCTGTACAGTAGAATCCGAACTCAAGGAACAAAACTTCAAACAATCGCCAGCATCCAACATAATGCCAGCAGCGCCCAGTTCATAGAGGCGCACCATCCATGTGAGCAAGGTCTCCCCAGCTCGCTGCCGAAATCGCTGTAAAATATCACTAATTTCTTGTTGAGTAAAATCCTCCAAAGAGTCTAAAGCAATACCCTCCGGAACACCGGGAGCTTGCTGCAACTTACGCCGAAAAACTGGATGCACCGAGACCGCGGGACGAGCATCAGAAGGAGCTCGACCAGGACACGTAGAGGAAGCATCGACCCCACCCGAAGGACGAGTGCAATCACGGGCCGCACCATCAGAGGCATAAGAAGCAGACTTACAATCACGGCCGGAGCGAGAGGACTCGCGCTTGGCAGACTCCTCATCCGAGGAACGAGAATCACTCGAGTTCCAGATATTACCATCCCATTCATCAGGATTCCAATCCAATCCGGCTTTCGCCACGACCAGACGCACCTTACGCGTCGAAACCCGACCACGCCGATTCTTGTATTCATAACGAGCAATTCGCACAGCCGCCCTTTCGGCAATAGTTTGGTACGTCTCAAGTTTGTCAGCAAGCAACTTATTTTGACACCGCAACAAAGTATGAGCATTCTGAATCTCAACAAAGTTCGTTTCCACATCCTTATGCAAATTCTGCAACTTCAACAACCTCTCATGCAGAATCCTGTACGCAGACAGAACAATCCAACCTCTGCGCCCCAAAACGGGAAGCACATCACCCTTAGATACCGGCGCCTTCTGTAAACAAGTAATCACATAAGCCGGCTCCGCCAGCTCCAAAGAAGAATTCCAATTCTCACTCAAACCAGTAGAATCAGCCCACTCACGGGCCAAGGCTTCATAAGGCGTCGAATCCCAGCCTGGAATATCAACGGGCAACTTAAAAGTAGATTTTGACTTTCTAGAAAACATCTTGGAAAGGAAAGAGAGGAAAAAGAAAGAAAAGAGAAGAAAGAGAAAGAAAACTATACACACAATTTATATAGAAATAATATACAAAGAAAACCACGCACGCGCCGAAAGCAAACACGATACAATCACAACGCACACAGGTTTCGTAAACGGTTCGTGACGGCAAATGTTCTGCTTGGGTTTTCGGATCAGATAGAACCCGCTCATGAGAGCCTCACTAACCCAGCCAGAACGTTTGCCCCCTCCCTAGAACCCATTTACACTGAATAAACACATATATATCTACCACCTAGGGACAGGGGATTCCTACTATGCATACCAAGATCTCTTACAATCGGCGGCCTCGCGGTCCCATACGAACCCAGACCTCTCTACCCAGACGGCAGTCTCAGCATAAGTGGCGGCCTCGCGGTCCCATACGAACCCAGACCTCTCTGCCCATACGACAGTATCACAAGTGGCGGCCTCGCGTTCCCATACGAACCCAGACCTCTCTACCCAGACGGCAGTCTCAGCATAAGTGGCGGCCTCGCGGTCCCATACGAACCCAGACCTCTCTGCCCATACGACAGTATCACAAGTGGCGGCCTCGCGGTCCCATACGAACCCAGACCTCTCTGCCCATACGACAGTATCAGCACAATCGGCGGCCTCGCGGTCCCATACGAACCCAGACCTCTCTGCCCGTACGACAGTATCACAAGTGGTGGCCTCGCGGTCCCATACGAACCCAGACCTCTCTGCCCATACGACAGTATCACAAGTGGCGGCCTCGCGGTCCCATACGAACCCAGACCTCTCTGCCCATACGACAGTATCAGCACAATCGGCGGCCTCGCGGTCCCATACGAACCCAGACCTCTCTACCTAGACGGCAGTCTTATACGACAGTTCATCCTATGATCACCATAACATATTATTCATCAGATCACACAAGAATTGCCAGCTCGGGCATAGCCTATCCTTAGGTTTGAGGGACTCCTTTTTCCCCTATCCAGTTACCACTTACCTGATCAGGGTTAACATCCGTTCATGTAGCCGCAGCTGACTAGAAGAATAGGCTACCCCCTTATACAAGAACACACAGTGCATGTTGGCTCGCTACAAACTGGGTACTTTATTCAAACACATACGCAATCACATAACATTACAATATAACACATAACCTGCAAAGAAAAGCGAAAGATTAAGTTGTACATTCTGATAGGAAAGGGTCGACATCACCTTAGTAGTGTGTAGCCTGCACTCAGTGGTCATCTAGGTTCCCTTCTCGTCTGTGCCTCGGCTCGCCTGGAATCACCCTTCTCCGCGTCACTGCGACCTCTTCCTTATCGGCTACTCTCTCCTCTCTGGCTATTCTGTTAGGAAAGCATCTGTCTCTCGATCCTTCTTCGCCTTCAAGATGGCGTCTGTCTTCCCTGGAATAAGTAGTAGCTTTACTGCTAACGGCTAGATGCCGCCTACGGACTGAACTTGTAACTGCCTCAGACTTTCGCTAATATAGAGGTGCATTTCCTCATGGAAAATTCCGGCCCGTAACCTGCCGCCCACCAAATTCTTGTACCTCCCCGTGCCAAGGACACGTTCCCAGCCGGCCGGCCTGATGTAGTGTCTTCGGCATGAAGAAAAATACAATCCTTCGATAAGGGCCGGCCTGAACCGGTTCTCTCCAAGCGAATAACACCTCATAACTACAACATTACCCGCGACCTAGAAGAATCCCAAGCTGCCGGAGCAGAAAGAAAGATGGAGTCTCTCCCGTTTGAGGCCTACCAGGCCTGCACTCAGCACGGCTCCATGAAATACCCTCACTACAGGACAGATTGTCCCTAATACTAACGAATCTATCCCCTAGGCTATATGTGCAAGCCCTGATCTATGGGGAAGAGCACAGAATCACGTCGAAGTGCCTAGTGAATAGGCTCCATCCACTACTCTAACCCTTAGGCTTGAATGGTAAGAGACTGAAGTCACATTCAATCACCTGTTAATACAAGAAGACCGGGAAAATCAAGCAGAACAGCCGGATAGGGTAGACGAGAGATAGGTCTATAGTTGACGAGTGTGGCTGGGTTTCTTGAACAGGTGTGTGACAGTGGCGGGATGCTAGACATCTGGGAAGGTGCCTGGGTCAATGGAGGTATTGAGTATGGGTGTAAGACTTTCGCTGATAGGTTGGGGTCCCTTGCTGAAGGTGTGGTGTGGACAGGAGTTTCATGGGGTTCGAGAGTGGATGGACCCTCATGGTGATGGCAGCCTGAGTTCATGATCAGTTCTTTGGATGGAATGGGCAGCCTGGTTGTGAGGATCAAAGCTGCAGTACACAGAAGTGATCTTGTCTCAGAAGAAATCTGAGACCTTTTGGTGAATTATTTCCAATAAAGCACATGCACTGGTGATGTGGATGCACTGGTGGTCCCTGTGTCTCAGAAGTAAAAACCAAATAGACCTACTAGAGTGGTGGAAACGACACTATTAAGTCTTGGTAAAGGGGCCCATCAACTGAAGAAAAAGCTACATCATCCAAAATTGGTAAAACAGGAGTTCTTGACTGTATCCATGGATGTTTTAAATCAATCCGCTGCCACTCTAAGTGCCTCATTATGAGTTGCCCATAATTTATTGCACAAAGGAATTTGTCTGATAAACACCAAATGTGGGTTGTGGTATTTACTAGGTGCTAAATCTGTACATAATTCTGAATTTTGGACCTCAGAAATAGGGATCTCACACTAATAGATTGTGTATTGCTCTGTTCCAAGGCAAAGAAATTTGGATTTTGCAAAGCTTGCCCAAACTATTTGTGGCAGGACCTATCTGGTGAATATGTGGATAATGCACAATCCTGATACAGAAGCAAATGGGAGTTACATCCCAATTTGGATGTGGACAAGTCAGGTAACTAGGACCTTTATGCAAACAATGCACTGGCTCTAGGACCCATAATATGAGCTAAAACTTCAACATTTGCAGCATTTTAATTGTGAAACAAATGTTATGGAACAATGTGATAAAGACCCGTCAAAATTCAACATTTATTTTTATCTGGAAGGGCTTCTCTGTAGATTGTATCACTGCACTGGGTGGCATTTATGAGAAGTGGTACTTTCTAAACATGAACTTGGCTGTATGCACTCTAAACCAGGAGGCATGCCACTTGTCTAGTGTACCCTCTGTGTGGCTCAGGCTGACATTGTAGACAGAGCAGCATTATAGTACATTACAACATCTACAGCTGAGGTTTGTGCAAAATACACAACCTGAACTGATGTATTTTGTTGTGCATTAAAAATATGGTGATTAAAGAAAAGGATGCACGGTGAAATAAGGTTATTATCTAGGATCACACATTTTGGTCAAGAGGGGAAGCCAGGAATCATCCCAGGTTTCCTGGTTTCACATTGTACATTTTGGTGAATCAATGTTTTTCTCTTTCTCTCGTTTTATTTCGAAAGATAATTCTTTATATTTAATTCTTTGAGGAGCTACTTTGGTACACTGTATTAACTAAATACACAAAGTATAAGTAAAACAAAAAAAGGTTTTAGAAAAAAGTTCAAAGATGAGTTAAAGGAAGGGAGTTTACTCTATTTTAAAGTTTATCTCACCTGCTTCCCTTTACTTAAACAACAGATTGATTTCAGTAGATTTCAGGAGAGGCTCAACCCCTTCAATGAAGGAAATCACATACATTAAGAAAACAAGTCTTGGAGAGTCCACAGAGTCCACAAGTCCAGTAGCGGTCCGTGGTGGGAGTGCTGCCAGGCGCTGATGTGGGGAGGGGCAGGGTGGGGGGTAGTAAACTACAGATTACGGCCGAATAGAGGTAAGTAAACATATAAATAAATAAAACAAATTTCGTTGCGCACACTGCATCGCATTTGGTGATGCAGCGCACGCAACAAAATTTGTTTTATTTATTAATATGTTTATTTATCTCTATTCGGACGTAATCCGTAGTTTACTACCCCCCACCCTGCCCCTCCCCCGCCCCACATCAGCGTCCAGCAGCACTCCCACCACGGGCCGCTACTGCACAAGTCAAGTGCTGTGCTCAGCTGTTGGTAGACTAACTCACTACACACACTGTGTGTGCTTTTTGTGTTTTTCAGTACCGTCTGGGCTGGAGCAGCTTTTCAGATGGCCTATCAAGACCCTACCTACAGAGTGCAATAAAAGTTCTCGGATAAAAATCACTAGAATAGCATCTATTTCCAAGCCCTTTCACAGCACTCTACAGGGCGTTCATTAGCAGCCCATCTGCTAAATGATCACTGAGTTTCGCTTGGCAGCACCTCCTCTACTGTTGGAGCGACGGGGTGGAGGGCAGGGGAGAGAGTCAGTGCCGTCTTGATGCATGGGCACAGTGGGCAGTTGCCCGGGTGCCCCACGATCATAGGGGCCCGATGCAGACCAGAATTTAACACTAATTTTCCGTTAAACATTTTTATTCCTGTGAGTGGTTGTGTAGGCTGGGCCCAGTGTTCTGCTTTGCCCAGGGGCCTATAATGCTGTTAAGAAGGCCCTGGAGAGGGTCGTTGGTTACTGAGGTAAGAGGGTGAGTGGAAGAAGCCACATGAAGGCTTGGCTCGTTGCTGGCTCGAGGGTGGAAGAGGACCTCGAGCCGAGCAGGAACAAGGGATCAAGCTCGTATCTGGCCCTGGAGAGGGTCGTTGGTTACTGAGGTAAGAGGGTGAGTGGAAGAAGCCACATGAAGGCTTGGCTCGTTGCTGGCTCGAGGGTGGAAGAGGACCTCGAGCCGAGCAGGAACAAGGGATCAAGCTCGTATCTGGCCCTGGAGAGGGTCGTTGGTTACTGAGGTAAGAGGGTGAGTGGAAGAAGCCACATGAAGGCTTGGCTCGTTGCTGGCTCGAGGGTGGAAGAGGACCTCGAGCCGAGCAGGAACAAGGGATCAAGCTCGTATCTGGCCCTGGAGAGGGTCGTTGGTTACTGAGGTAAGAGGGTGAGTGGAAGAAGCCACATGAAGGCTTGGCTCGTTGCTGGCTCGAGGGTGGAAGAGGACCTCGAGCCGAGCAGGAACAAGGGATTAAGCTCGTATCTGGCCCTGGAGAGGGTCGTTGGTTACTGAGGTAAGAGGGTGAGTGTAAGAAGCCACATGAAGGCTGGGCTCGTTGCTGGCTCGAGGGTGGAAGAGGACCTCGAGCCGAGCAAGAACAAGGGATCAAGCTCGTATCTGGCCCTGGAGAGGGTCGTTGGTTACTGAGGTAAGAGGGTGAGTGTAAGAAGCCACATGAAGGCTTGGCTCGTTGCTGGCTCGAGGGTGGAAGAGGACCTCGAGCCGAGCAGGAACAAGGGATCAAGCTCGTATCTGGCTCACGCCTTCGGTGGCTTGTCCACCTCTACTTTTAACCGAAGTATCCTCTCGCTATTAGTGGGTTTTTTTGTTTTGTAACTTGATGCATTTCATAAAATGTGAACAATTTTTAAAACTTGAGATCACAAAGCTGTGGAGTAACAACCTTTCACAACTTCGCATACTTCAAAAAGAGTTTCAACCTAGTGTGACTCTGCAGCGAGATGCTACAGTAACTCAGTAATATACACAGACGTGATACAATTGCAAACCTGCAAAACAGTTCTTTCATTCTGGCACTTGCTTTAATTTGATTCCCAGCGACAGAGAAAAACAATGTAAATCTTCGAACCATTTGCTCAGCCCTCTTACCATTCCCCTTAACAGGAAGTTGTGTGCGCCCAGTGTGTCTTTCCAAAACCCAGGCTCATAATAATGCAGATTCTTGCGTCAAGGTGCAATTTCTCACTCACATCAGCTGCACCACCCATGGAGTACAAAAAGAAGAAAATATCAAAAGTAAATCTGACTGCTCAAAAGAGCACTGATTAGAAGCCATCTGACAGATATAATTACAGGAATTGCTCTCTGCATTCAAACTGTTATTTATTTCAGCAGCCCTGACCCTTCATGGAGTGCTTGCCACCCCCTCTGCCGCCAAAAAAAGAGTTTTCCCCCTAAGTGAAAACAGCCTGGGCCAATTTCTCCTCTCGGCTCGGCCACGTGCCAGGAAAAGTGCATATTTTCGTGAGCTCGGGCTATTTTGCCAGAAGCCTGCACTGTGTCTGGACATGAAGGTTCCCCTTTGTGAGCCCAGGCCGGACCAACCAGGAAGCTCTACAGAGAGAAAAAAATGTGCTTGTTTATACTGTGTTTTTCCTGTCTTACCTTTCTTTTAATGCCCCGTTTTGTTGGAACAAAAGACATAAGAAGCAGGGAGTTGTTTTGTTGGGCGGAAAGAAGTGCCTTTCATCCTGTACATTTAAGGTTTAAATGACTTCTAGCTCAGGCGCGTCCGTGTCTGCCTCTCCTCTCCGACCTCCTCCCATCTCCTCTTTCCTGCACCTCACACTTCGTTTTCGTTCTGCCCCCGGCCATACATAAACCAGTCGTTCTGTTTCGCTTATTCTTCGTTTCTTGTTTTTCCACCTCTTTTATGTAAATATTCCTCTTGTCGTTGTCATCACCCAGCCAAATGTATTCCTTTTCTCCATTCATTTGCTCTCTTTCTCTTTCTTTCTCAGTCCCGAAATTTGTAAAGCGTGTTATTCATGAACATTTAGAGAATCCTGTACATCGACAGCCTAATGCTATTTTTCGAAACACATCTTTATTTCTAATTAAATCCAGATAGCTGGCAGATTTCTGCTTGCTCTGAGTTTTCGCTCTATATTTTTTTTCTCTCTCTTTCTGTATTTTTTTTCCTCTCTCTTTCTCTGATTCACTTTCTTTATTCCTCTAACATACACAGGCACACTCACACATACACACGCACCTCATTCCCTTTTAATAACCCTCGCTCACTTTGTGTGTATATTTCATTTTCATTTTGCTACTCAAGCCCTCTGTCTCTCTCTATTTTTTCTTACACTCATTTCCTATCATCCCAACAATCTCTTTCTCTTTGACTTTCTGCTTCTACACTCCTTCCCTCTCCCAACTATCTCTCTCTCTTGTCCTTTCTCGGTTTTTCTCCCTCTCTCTTCTTCTCTACCCCTCTCTGCATCTCTTCCTACAGTCTGTCTAATTCCCCTCTCTTGAGCTTTGTGTCATTTCCTCCTCTTCTCTATTATTTTCATATGCTCGCTCCATGTCCTATCTCTTTGCCTCCCTCTTTCTCCCTCTCTTGGGGGCATATCATCAAAGAACAGCGTTAAATATCGCTGAGTGGGCTTAGCGCGGATTTGCTTAACGCCGTCTATCGCCGGATTTGATCGCCGAGATATTGTGTTATTTACAACGCATATCTCCACGGCGATATTAAATCCGGCGATAATGACGAAATCCGCGAACATCACTGGAAATCCAGCCCAACAACAGAAGCGATAAGGTATTCCTTGCAAATAGGGAGATGTGGATTCAGCCATAGAATCCACCTCCCATCATATGTATAGCTAAGTCTGCTTTTTTGCAAACGTTAGCTTTCGGCGATATCCGCGGTTAGCGTGGGTTTTAACGTCGGTATTGGTGTCTTGGGCCAGCTTGTTGATAGGAAGAAGTGCTGTTAGCCATGATTCCCGTGTTGTGTTTGAAGGAAACGCCCACTTTGCATCTCATTAGAGATGCAAAGCAAGGCATTTTTAAAAAGGCTGCTTACATGCGCTAATGCATGTTAGCACTGCCTTGTAAATAGGGCGAAAACATTATCTCCGCTTTTTTGGCTTTTAAAGCCAAAAAAGAGGAGATAAGGCCCTTGATAATATGCCCCCCGGTTCCTTTGTGTTATTCCCACACACATTACTGTTGTCTTTCCCTGTAATTGTGAATATAGAGCACACCTATCATTATTTTGATGCCATCAAGCACTTCATCCACTATACTATGGGGTACACCTCCAAAGACAGACTCATCGCACCTATGCTACTTCTCACGTGGTCACAGTGATGCCTAGCCATAGGAGTACACAAAGCATTAAAACACACTCTTTGGTGATCCCATGGATACTCTCAGGAGCCACTCTTATGCCTGAACGCAGGACACTGGCTTGCAACTCGCTTTGTCTAGGCAGTCCTTCCTAAGTCACCAGGCAAGCAGCAGGTTATTCAAAATGGCGCAGCCCGAGTACTGCTGAGCCTTCCAAAAACACAGTCGGCCTGGCTCTGGCTAGCCATTACTGGCTGCCAGTGAGAATAAGAATAGAATTTAAAGCTCTTTGCATTGCACCTAAGGTAAAACATGCTCACGGCCCACACATCCTCAGTCATCTCATTTCCACGAATAACAATGCAAGTGAGCTTAAATCGAACAATCACTTCCTTTTGATTATTCCTAGAATCAAAAGGGCGATCAGTGGAGGGTGGTCATTTGTCTATTTAGTGTCCAAGCTTTGGAACTCACTCCGTATTCATCTAAGAGCCAACGGCAACTTGCTTAACTTTAGAAAGCAACTGAAGACTCACCTTATTGTATAAGTAGCGCATTATCACGATCCCTGTCAGCAATGGGATTCCCATCTCTGGGTAGCCATGCACTCTACAAGAAACTGTAACATAACATAACATAACTGGCTCCCACAGTTGCACTCATGTTCTTCAGGTTATAAGACAATAGGTTAGAACACCTCTTCGATCGCCTCTGACAGCAACACTAAAACCCATAGCAGCTGTGCACACACCTTAAACTCCAAGTCAGAAGTTCCAAAAATGTATTCACCTGGACTGGTCACCACATGGCTTGGGCAGGACTTTACAAAATGGACCCCCAGCACGTGCAATAGCTTGGCTGGCACATGGGTCACAGTGGCAGAAAGCTGTCACAGCTCTGCCGTACTGCTGATACTCTACTGGGGTGCTCTGGCTAACCAACCCAATCTACCAAAATCCTGCAAAGCAACTATTGCCTGTCTAAGAAACCAGATGCAAAATACCAAACACATCCTCCAAAAACAACACAATCAAAGGCACCACTGACTGGGATGTGCCATATTACATCCCTGCTTACCTATCCTAGTATCGCTGTAATACCACTGAATGGTGCTTGGCGTGATTTTCAAAAGATCTTACCATTTGCCTCTAACTACTTTCATGGAACCAGAGAATGTGGTACATCTAAATGCACACCATGCTTACAGATATACAACTCAGCTGTGCAAGGAAGCGTGCTGTCCCACCCTGCAGCATTTAACAACGTGCTTGACTCCTAGAATCCTTCTCCCGCTCACTCTGAAAATTGCATGGTAAGGTAGTAAAAGGATCACTGATGTGCCATGCTTCATTTGATTTGAAGGCGATGTGGTCTTCTAGGCAATAAAGTGCACTATGACAGATGTGTTGGATTTTGTGCAGTGTGGGTTTCTGCTCTCTCTGAACACTGAGTAGATATTTTTGAGCTGCTGGTTACATCTGCAGTCCAGTAGAGGTGTGTGTTTGAAATGGGGCCCTGGTGCTGTTGGTTTTACAGAATGATTTTGCTAAGAAGTTGGGGCCTTATTATGAGTTTGGGGGTGCGGGAACGGGACCGCCTCACTCCGCCAAACCTATGTAGAAACGGCTCGCCAGATAAGGAGGTTTTTACTGTCTGGTGGGTGGTGTTTTGGCATTCCCAGGGCGGGGCCTTTGAAATAGGCACCGCAATGGGACCGTCAAAGGATGTACCTGCACGGCATGGACTGCTGCAGTCCATGCCGTGCAGGTACTGGTGTGCATGCACACAGGGGGGCACATGTTGTGCCCCCCTGTGTGCATCCACATGGCTTGAGGCACAAGGGGAACCAGTAGGACCCCTTTTGTTTCCTCACCCCCACACTTTTCATGACCGTCGCACCACCATGAAAAGTGCGGGGGTGAGGAAACTTGTAGTATGCTTGGCGGGGCCGCAAATGCCTCAATACCGCTGCGCCACCACCAGGGTTCTCTGATTCCTGGTGGCTGCGGTGGTCCCAGAGTGGTCCGACCGCCCAGGTCAAAATGGGGCAGTCAGAAGACCACCACCACTGTGCCCCCGCGAGTCTGGTGGTACGTGGACCGCCAGACGCGTAATAAAGCCCTTGGCATTCTTCACAATACATTGTATGTGTCTCTTAGTCAATCTCTTGTGGTTGAACCCACTGTTGCATATGAGTGAATGTCATCCAATAGGGAAGCAGTGATGTGCTGCATTTTGCTGTTGGGCATGTGCATTATAAGAGACTGATCCCGACCTTTATGTTGGCAGATGCCATTCGGTGTCATGTCATGATTTGCTTTGTTTTAGTTGGTATGGCGATGCAGATTTTTTTTAAAGTAGATTGTATTTGCTATAGAGCAGATTGTATTTGCTAGAATTATGTAGGTGTGACCTTTCCATACTCACCAGGAGCATGACCAGTATTCGCTTTGTTGCATGTGCAGCAGTACAGTGTATTTGGGGCTATTGTGCCATTGCTTGTTTCACTGGGTTATTTTTTTGAATACTTTTTCCACAACACAAAAAGCACTAAACCTCTGTGTTGCCTGGTGCTAGGATGGAGAGATTTGTGGTGCTAAAACCTGGTTTTTGAGTGAACTGGATTATCTCATAATTTTAGAAAAATGAGCCGACTTTTCATAACTGGTGACATGGAGTTTCACATAAATACTTTGTGCATTAGTATTTCAACCAGTGTAGATTTATGAATTGCAATAACAGATATTCCAGGTTGTCACTGAAAAGAACTATGAAAGTCCCACAGGGAAGTGTCCTAGTTGTGTGTCACAAAAGAAAACAAGCATTGGCATAGCCAATAGGTCTCGCCTTTGGGACCTTATATGTGTTTAGTCATGCAACACTTGATGTTGTTGCACCAAGGATATTGTGCTGGATAACTAAACACTTATAAGGTCCTAAAGGCGAGACCTATTGGCTATGCCAATGCTTGTTTTCCATCTCTTCAGGTATCCTGGCCCTGCTTTAACACATCCTATTGCCATAAGGGAGGGACTATGCATGTGCTGCTGTCTCCAATGAACCAAACCTCAAGTAGGTTCTCATTGCTTTGTACTTAAAGGTGTATTTAACACCTGCATTTGTTTTCAGAGCAGTGTCAACATAATGCAAACATCTGCATCTCAGTTCTACCCTCCTCTTGCCTGATAAACCATGTCATATTGTCAGAAATGTTACAGCAATTGTATGTTCTCTTTGTGGGTTGTGATGAATTGGTTCTGGTCACAATAACAATCCTTCATATCACAACATTAAAAAAAAATGTGTTTAACTTTTATTTACCACACAAATGGTGTATAATTATACAACATGGTGTAATAGCATATTAGCATCATTACAGGAAGTACGCATTTCAAGCGTAACTTCAAATTAAGTGAGATTACGTCTGTGCAAAGTAAATTTTACTCAAGCAAAGTTGAAATGGGAGCATTGCATAATGCATCTGCTGTTCGGTAGGCATTTGGGGTCCCTGCTGCTTTAAATCTTCCCCCAGGACACCTATTGTAGCCCAGGTGAGTGTGTATTATTATACAAGTGAAACTACAAGAAGCAATGAACAATAAAACAGAGATGGAGGCCAGTAAAGCTATAAGTGGTTCTCTAAACTCTAGCAGGATGAGAGTGACCATCTGAGCGGGCTGCTGACGGATGGCCTTCGGGGGCATTAGGGAACAAATGTAGCAAGCTGCAGTGTTATAGACAGAGCCAAGACACCACTTGCAGATGTCATGAGGAACTGACAAAGGCAACCATTGTTGGCACTTACAGTAAGGTTGGGACCTTGAAACCTTCAGAGGAGGCATTTGACCAAGATGCGGTTGGAGCTTGTGAAGCATACAGAGAGAGCTCAGGAAAAACATGAGCTCATGCCAGCACACTCGATGCTAGTTATTATATGCCGGTGACGTGATTTTCAGCGTGTGGGGTCATGCCTAGAGCCGCATGGGTCGACCTGATGGCCCTGGAGTATTAATGCTGGGGATACCTTTTCCAAATCAGTTTGAGGCTTTGTGAATATTTATAAGATGAAGAATCTGCCGGAAACCATGTCTGTCAAAACTTTCATCTACTAGGCAATGTTTGAAAAACAAAAAGATCCTAGGAATTGAACAATAATCAAAGCTTAATTTATGATTTTATTTTTTTCTCGCCAGACCAGCGCATGCGCTGGGTCAGGCGAGACCTAAAGAAGGATCCTGTGAAGACATAACCCATAAACGTTTGTGAGGTGAAAAGGCCTACATGTATCAGTGGTAGAGGGTCATTCTAAAGAAAAATTACTAACTGTAGCACTTCCAGGGGTGTCCAAACTATAAGAGCTACTTAATGGGAAAAAGGAACCAGAAAAACTACTCACTAATATTATGGAGACATTTCAAGTGAACACCACAGTGAGGTCGAAGACACACCTCTTGGCTTCTCATCATTTGTGTTTCCAAGTGGTCGACAGGAAAAAGAAAGAGGTAAAATAAGGTATCCTTGGCTCTAGACCCTTCTGCTTACCATCAATAGTGCAATAAATAGGCAGTTCACCACCTAAAACTGACCCATAAGGGGAATCATTGTCTGTAAGCAGCCTAAAGTAAAAGGGAAGGAGAATAAACAAGCAATGGCAAGGACAATAGACCGCACCTTTGGGACCTATTGGCTTCTTCAATGCTTTTAGCTATGCTGTTTGTGCCCGCATCCTTTTGTAGGCACACGTATGCTGTCCTATGCATGAGCACCTAAAAAATTACGCAGGCACTATTTTTATATTTACAAATCTATCTTGGTAAAAAAAAGAAATAAAAGAAGAGCAAATCACTTTTAAGGCCAATGAACTGTCAGAAATTTGCTGCCTGATCCTCTGCGCAAAAAGAAAAATACCAAAAATAATGCAATACAACAGGCAGCGGGTTGGGGGGAGGGGCCAGCAATGGGGAGTGAGACGTTGGGATAGGGCAGAAACAGAGAGAGGGTGGGTGTGAGGGACAGCAACATGGAGTGGACCGGTGGGAGGGAAAGGCAGCACTCTAAGGAGAAGCACATGAGCAAGAAAGGAATGTGAGGGAGAAGCACATGAGGCCAAGAGTAACACTGAAGGGGTTGGGGAGAAGCACACAGGTCAGAGAGAAAGAACAAGACAGAGCACAGCAGAGGGAGGAAGAAAAGTTCAAGAGGGATATAGCTGGAAAACACATGCACTCTCATGGTGTGCTTAGCCAAAATAAAAAAAAATAGTTCCTGAAAAGTAAGCAGTGGAAGGACACAGGTAATGAGGCTATACTTCAGGGGAGGTACACGCATCAGGAAAGGAAGGTAAGCCCACACAAGCTTATGAATATAAAGCAAGCAAATGAGAGCGGCAGTAAAGCCAACCACTGTAAGCAATAGGCAGATTTTAAGCCTACTTTAAGCTCACAATAGTTAATCTCAAGCAGACAGTTTGCGCTATCAGGTATGAGAGACCTGAAAACATGTAGCTCTGTCTAGTCACACTGAATATTATTAGTGGCATGCTGGTGCAAATTCAAAATAGCTACCTTTGCGTGTGTGGACTAAATAGCTGATTCTTGATTCTTCATGTGACTGCTATGAGAATTTCAGCAAAGGTACATCAGGCCTAAAACACAAAAGAGACTCATAAAATGGATTTAGGTGCTCTTTAGTAAGTCATGGAATCTCTGGAGTGGAGATTATCTGAAAAATGTAAATAAAATGCGCTTGAAGATGTGGCCTAACGGCCAGAGCGTTGGACCTTGAAGCTGGGGAACAGGGTTTGAGTCTCGGCAGGGACGCTCAGCATCCTGTGATTCTGGGCAAATCACTTAATCTCCCCATGCCTAACAAAATGAATGTGTACTCATGTAATGCAACTGGTGCTCGTGTAAAGCCCTCTGATACCTTCGGGTCGAGTTTGTGCTATATAAACCCCCCAAAAAACAATGCACTCAAATAGTGTTATGAATAATGGTGAATTATTTTTATAGGTGGAGATATGCCTATATTTAACATGATGGAAGACATATGTCTCAAAGGGAGAGTTTGAGCTCAACTATGTCCTGGAAAAATTAATCATGAATGTGATATCTAGGAAAAGTGACATGAAATCCAATTTATTAAATAATAATTTTAAAAGAACGAAAGACTCACCAAATTTAAGCCAGTAACAGCAAAACAATGTCTCAGATCTTTTATATTCATGTGAGTTCCCTTTGTTAGTGGTGACTCACCAAATCGCTTTTCAGATGACATAAAGTAAACTCCTATTCTTTCCGAATAGTTGGAAGCATGGGTTTCTGCAAGCCAGTAATATAATAACAAGCCCTGACCTACAAAAACATACACCTCCCAAAACGACTGGTAGAGTTCCAATGAAATTAGAGACAGCCAAAAAAGATAAATCCAACTTGCTTGCAAAAAGACTTACCAAGCCACAACGTTTTCATGCAGAGTGGAGTAGACAATATCAAAATCGGAAAGTATAGTAAATGAAAGGAACAGGTGTTACATAATTGGTTTGAAGTAAATGCACGATTGACAAAATGTGCGTTAGTAATTTGGAGAGTGGCTCCTAAACCCTTGGTAGCTGAGGCACAAGCAGCAGGCAAATCCTTAGAGAAATACGTGTTAAGTTCTAGCAGTAACAAGAAATGTAAAGACAGGAAAACAGCGAAAAACCAAATCCCAAATCAATTTACAAAAATAGATGAATTTGTTATTAGCAAACAATACACCAAAACAATCAAAATGAGGGTACCTTGAGATATGAGGTTTTACCTTTTTTTGTGACCAAAAGCACTAAATTAAAAAAAAAAGCTCCAATGAAAACTATCTGTTTAGATTGAGTGTGAAGGAGTAATGCCAATTTAAATTGATACTTGTATAGCGCACTACTCACCCGCAAGGGTCTCAAGGCGCTTGTACGAATACCACTGTGGAACCCATCCTGGCTTTCCCTGTGAGGCGTCCACTCCTGGGCACCCCCAAGGTGGAGGCCAGGCATCCTTTTAGCATTGTTGGGGCTGTTGTGGAGATTAAGCAAGCTATTGCCCAGAGTTGCAGAGTGGGACTCCATGATTGGAATAGGCACCGAGGCGAGAATTATCAGGTCCGTGGAATTTTGAGCCCAAGACCCGCCAAGGTGGGGAATTGAACCCTGGTCCCGGGCCAGACCTCTGCATCAGGGTCTGCCACTCTAACCATTGAGCCACACTTCTCCAAAGGAGTGGAGGTCAGCTACTTCAAGCAGGTCTTGTCAGTGAAAGTTTTTACCTAGGGGATTAGTTTACTTTTTTCGAGCTCAGTGTCTTCCAGTGAGGCAAGGTCTAAAGGTGAAGCTCGTGAAGGTGTGTCAAAGTTGTCAAGCTTCCATTAAGGCCGTTGATTTTGGTGCCAAAAACTCTGAGTGGGGCAAGGCTGAATTTCCTTTAGCACAAAAAAGTTGTTTTGTTGCTGGGATAGATTTGCTGCCTCACCCTGGTCCAAAGTTTTACCTTCGGACTACAGATGTGGGTTTAAACACAACAGTTAAGACTGGGTAAGGATTCACAAAAGTTTATTATCCTCTTATTTTTTAACGTAAAAGAACATTTTGATCCTAAGATAGGGTCTATGAATGTTCTTTACACAATCCTCGCTCACCCTTCCTCCTCAGTACTGGTTGGTTCTTCTGGGAAGAAAACTCCTTCCCCATCGGCAATGACCCTCTGAGAAAAGATGTCAGGTAAGTCTTACTGCAACAAACCAAAAAAATTCTACTTAGCACTTGTAAGTTTCTTTTTCCTTTTCTCATATATGAACATTTCTCTTTCAAACTTCAATTCTTAGGGTAATATGTCATTCTTCTATTCCCAGGTTGAACTGGAGTGTGGGACAGGAGGTTAGGGGAAAGAGAAGATTGTCTTATTTGTGCCACCAGCTTGAGGTTGTCTAACCTCTGGATACAAGCCTCTTTTCCTCAAATATGCTATCAGTGGCGCATATACTCAATCATCCACCTGGACTGCCCAGTGTTCTCCTGAACTGTGGTGGATCAGCAGGTTTCTCAATTGGCAAAGGGACTCCACCGCTCCTCCTTCTGGACTTCTCACCTTCTTCCAGTCCTGGTGGAATTTGCATGTTGGTAGCAAGGTTGAACTCTTGAACAATGCTGTGAGCAAGGCTGTGTTGGAGTGGGAAGTTCCCTCCACCCAGAGTCAAGTGAGACACTTCTCAGTACTCACTGGATATTACAGGACGCTTTTGGCCACCTGTAGGAAAGTGCCCCATTTTGCATGGTTACCCCTAACTTTTTTACAAGATACCTGATGCAAACTTGATTGAGTGTGTGCTGGGACCCAGCAAACCAGGCCCCAGCACGTGTGTTCTTTCTCAAAACTGTACCTTGGTTTCCACAATTGGCACACCTCTGGGCCACCTGTAAGTCAACTTGTAGATGGTACCCCTGGTACCAAGAACCTTGTGACCAGAGAGGGCCTCTGAGGGCTGCAGCATGTATTATGCCACCTTCAGAGAAACCTCACATTAACACCCACACACTACCATTGCAGGCTGCATGTTTTGGTGCAGACCAAACTGAAGAGTCGACATGGCGCACATCCCTGTTTGCCATGCCCCCCAACACTGCCTGTTGCATGGGTAAGCCACCCCTTTGGAAGGCCTTACCGCGCTATGTTAGTGAGCACCATACCACAGGTGAGGGCATAGCTGCGTGAGTGATATGCCGCCACAGTGTCTGTGCCATTTACAGACATTGTAAGTGCAGTGAAGCCATTTTGAGTACATGGGCTGGGAGTATTTCATTACAAACTCCCCAGCTCCATGATGGTCTTACTGAAAACTGGGAAGTATCGTACCAAACCCCTCAGCATAATAAACCCACACTGATGCCAGTGTTTGATTTATTATAAAATGCACTCAGAGGGCATATTAGAGATGCCCCCTGCAAAATGACCAACTTCTAGTGCATTGACTGACTTGTCCCCGCAAGCCAGTCACCACCAGACAGGTTTCTGACCTCATGGGGTGAGAGCCTTTGCGCTCTTGGAGGTCAGGAGCAAATCCTGGTCTAGGTGGAGATGTTTCACACCTCCCTCTGGCAGGAACAGCAACACTTGTGATGTGCTGATTTGGGCAGCTCCAACTAGTGAAGATGGCCACCCCCCTGTCCATGCTCCACTTTTGGAGGCAGGAGAGGCGGGAAAATCAGTAAGAAGAGTGTCTACCTCAGCCTGACACACACCTAGGGTCACCAGTAGCTGAGGTGAACCCCTCGTTTAAAAATTCTCCATCTTGAATTGGAGAATTAGGCCCAATATGAACAGGGATGTGCCCCTTTCCCCAAAGGGAGGGGCACCCAACGGGTGTAGTCACCCTAGGGGACGGTAGCCATTGGTTTCTGCCCCTGACCTCAGTAATGCCCTTAAATTTAGTACTTAAGGGCTACCCTGAACCTTGTTCCTCAGATTCCATGACCTAAGAAGAGGAGGAAGGACCGTCGAGCCATGCAGAAGTGGAGAAGAAGATAACGACTGACTTGGCCCCAGCCCTACCGGCCTGTCTCCTCCTCTAGCGACCCTGCTCCAAGAAACTGGCATGGCCTGCAGCCAGCAACCTCAAGAACTCCGGAGGACCTGTGCCGTTTTCAACAAAGACTCTTGTCTCCCGTGGACACTGGATTTGTCCAGCCAAGAAACCAACACAAGGACTCTGGATCCAGGCGGATCCATGACACTTGCGCGACTCTCCACCTGACGCCAACGGCCTGAGTCCAAGTGTCCCACCGACCCAGTGAAGTCTCCCCAGCAATCCTGACCTGGGATCCAGTGTTGGATGACCTCTCCTGACCTCCCCCTCGATGCCTGCAGCGGGTCCCCCCAACCGTGACCGGAGCTGGTAAGAAGACTCGACACCAAAAGACATCCCTGCACCGCAGTCCCCCAGCCTTGGGATGCCCATCTGATGGTGTCCCGGCATCCTCCCACTATCCAACTTACCTTTCCAGTCGTGGGATTCCTTCAACCAAACTTTGGAAGTTAGTCTGCGGCCCTTTTGCCCAACCTAGGATCTCTATAGGTATCAACAGGGCTCCTGATGCCTCCTTTGCAGTCTGCACCCGGCCAACCCTGTGCCCCTGGTGGTGCAGTCTCAGTGCTCTTTGGTGTCCTCTCCAGTGTTGTTCTTCACCCCAAGGGCCTGTGTCCCTGACCTGCAGGTACTTACCTGCAACCAGTGCCTCTTCGAGGTGCCCCCAGCCTCCATAGGATATCATTGGGCCCAATGACCTCGGCACCCAACTGCCCCAGTGTTACTGGTGGTGCAGTACCTACCTTGGTCAGACCCTGGCCCAATGTTGACTCGAACCCCTGGAGAAAGAACTCAAGAACCGCTTACTTACCTGTAAGTTACTGATCTATCTTTTTCACCATAGCATTGCATTGTTCTCTCACTGTAATGTACTAAGTCTGATCCTGAAAACAAAGTATATTTTTCGGAACTAAAAAGCATTTGATGCACATGGAAAGTATTGATTGATGATATACAAATCTAATGACTATTTAAAAGTATTGCAATTGAAATGAACTTACTTGTAACTGAGTTATACTTGGTTCATATAAATAAAAGTAGACAAAGTAATATTTTTCTACAAACATTGGCCTGGAGTCAGTTATTGAGTGTGTTCCTGCCATGTATGAGTATGTACACTAAAATGCATTCACGCTACCCTCTGATAAGCCTAACTGCTAGGCCCAGTTACCACTAAATAAAGAGTAAGGTATTATCTACTTAAACCTCTGCCATACCTTTGGGGACTCACTGGACTCTGTGCACATTGTACCTCTTTTTAGTATAGTATATTCAGAGCCAGCTTCCTACACCAACTTTATGACTATAGTTACCCCCTTGACAGTCCTGATGTCTAAGAAGCTGCCTAAGAGAGTGATTTAGACCGTGCAGTGTCAAAAGGCCTTGAAGACCTAAATTAGAATTATATAATGCACCTGTGTTTAAGACTTCTGACTAGAGTGAGCACTTCATTGTAGAGACTGATGCCTCAGACAAAGAATATGGAGTGGGACGGGCTCAACTTGATGACAAGGTGGTAGAAATGGAGGTCCCTTGCTTGCTTCTAGTCAGGGGAAGGAGTTACAAACTTTAGATAACCCCTGCTCACCCCCTTGGTAGCTTGGCACGAGCAGACCGGCTTATCCCAAAGGCAATGTGTAAAGTATTTGTACTCCAAACACACAGTAACAGGGTGAAAACACCACAAATGGCACCACACCAGGTTCGAAAAAGAAAGTATCTTTATCTAAACCAAACAAGACCAAAACGACAAAACGACAAAAATCCAACATACATGTATCAAAATATCACTTTTGGAACAGTTACTTTAAAAATAGCACTTGTAGAAAGAAATAGCTCCCCCTGGGGCTATTATGACATTGTGGCAGGCATAAATCTAAGGTACGGCACCGACCACGAGGTGTGCGAAGTCGGGCATGGAGTCACTCGGACCCCCAAATAACAGTACCTTGGAAACAAAGTCTATGGACAATGCATGGCTTTTTGGAGGTGAGACATCAGTGCCGAGGCGAAGTGGTTCCCTGGTTGCATCAGAGGAGGCGAGGCATCGAATTCAGGACAGGGAAAGCTAGGCGGTGTCGACGGTGAGGTGTCGGTTCCGGTGAGGCGATACAAAGTCCAAGAGTTCGTGTAGTCACCCTCATCTGTTGTCGGCTCCGCGATATCAGGATGCAGGCGGGAAGACCAATAACTGTAGGCGTTGGCAGATGTCAAAGGGTGTCGGTGCTGCAGTGCAGGAGGGGTGGTACATTGTGCACTTCACAAGCTGTGAACCCGGCCTCCGTGCAGGTCGCAGCATCACTGGCGGCCTCGCTGATGGCACCAGAGTTGTTTTTCTTGCTTTGCAGCACGAACCACACAATTTTCAGGGTGCAGGGCATGGAATTAGCACCCTTCTCAATGCAGGAGTCCACAGAGTAGTCCAAGTGCTGGTCTGTGGTTTGCAGGTGAAGTCTTTGTGCCCCTGAGACTTTGGGACAGGAAGACAGCACACCCAGGCCATTGGTAATTCTTCTTCAAGCAGGTTCACAGCAAAGTTCCAGTCTTTGTCCTCTCCTTGGCAGAAGCAGCAGCTGCAGGCCAACCCACCAAAGCACACACAGCAAGGGGGAAGTACTACTCCTTACATCTCTCCAGCTCTTCTGCTTGACAGATCTAATTCTCTGGGGTTCAAGGTCCAATACATATACCCCATTTCTTCTTTGGTCTCTTTGTGGCAAGGGTCTCTTAGCCCAGTCCAAACCAGTTCTGTCCTCTCTGGTGCTGCATGACCACACGAGGTGGAGACAGTATTGTGCAAAGGAAACACAGCCCATTCAGGTACAACTGAAACTCCTCCCAC
This sequence comes from Triturus cristatus, assembly GCF_964204655.1. Classification (NCBI taxonomy): domain Eukaryota; kingdom Metazoa; phylum Chordata; class Amphibia; order Caudata; family Salamandridae; genus Triturus; species Triturus cristatus. The sequence continues at coordinate 1,355,515,445 of NC_140589.1, forward strand.
CACTCTAAACGCAGCCAAGGTCTTTTCAGCACAGCTATGAGTCACCCAGGAAAGGCAGGACACACCTCAACCCCCCTTGTGACTGTCTACAGCGATTGCACATCCCCAGCTCCTTTCACTCCAAAACCAGACAGTGAATACACAAACAAGTAGAGGCACACAAAATGGTTAGACAAGAAAATGACCACTTTCTAAAAGTGGCATTTCAAACACACAATTAAATAAACATCTTTACTAAAAGATGTGGTATTCAATTCGGAGTTCAGAGAGCCTAAACTTTATTTCTCTATTGTGTCCCAATGGTAAAGTATACTTGTAAGATGTTACAAAGCATCTCCCATGTTAGCTTATGGGATAGATAGCCTTTCAATAGTACAAGACGACATACGCAGTATTTCACTATCAGGACATGTACAACTCACCAGTATATGTCCTACCTTTAACATGCACTGCACCCTGCCCATGAGGGGTGCCTTACATGTAAGAAAAGGAAAGGTTAGTGCTTGGCAAGTGGGTGCACTTTCCAGGTTGATATGGCAGTTTCAAACCGCACATGCAGACACTTCAGTGGTAGGTCTAAACAGATTTATAGGGCTACTCCTGTGGGTGGCCCACTAGTAGCATTTGATTAACAGGCCCTGGGCACACACACTGCATGGTACAATACACTTACCAGTAAATCAAATATGCCAATCATGGATAACCAATCATAATAACAATTTACACAGAGAGCATATGCACTTTAGCACTGATCAGCGCTGATATAGTGCCCAAAGTCCTAAAGCCAACGAAAACAGGTCAGAAAAACTAGAGGAAGAAGCAAAATGTTTGTTGATAACCCTGCAAAAAGGGCCATTTCCAACACAAGGTTATAGAGTGTCTAGTGGCATTTCTCAGCCTTAGACATCTTTCTAAGGAACAGAACAGGGCAGCCATTGAAAAATAATGCTCAATGACAGGTTGGGTCCTGAGGAAATTCCAGCCTTACTTGTTTGGTACAAAGTGTGTGGTCCAGATAGATCACAAGCCACTAAAGTGGTAGATGGCAATTAAGGGTAAAAGTCCAGACTTGCTGAGAGGGCCTATCTCATTACACAGCTAGATTTCACGGTTGAACACAAAGCCGGAATGAAACATAAGAATGCAGGTGGACTTTTCTGAGTGTGGTGCCCATCCAATGACCAGACTTCTCCAACAGTAGAGTAAGGTTGAGGTACTCTGATTTGGTACGGAAGTCTGTTGGGATTGGAATGTCCCCAGCCTCATTAATGGGCTCTCACAGCTGCGCTGGGTGCCCAACGACATATGAAACTGGTATCCTAACATTTATTTTGACCCTTGTGTCAAACACACCTAGCATATGCATAAAGGTCTAAGTCTGCCCATGCTAAAGAGAGGTTCACAACCTGTTCTGTGATCTAGAGGGGCACTCAAAGCATGTCTCTGATAGTGGGCATTGGACAACTGTAAATGACCTTGGTTTATCGATTAAAGCAGTGGTTGCATCATATTGTGTTTGGTGAACCAGTAGTATGACAATACCTTTTTCTCTGTGCCAAGGAGAGGTGTACCTCATGTAATGTTCCACTGTTATGTAAAACCCAGAACCTTGTGCTGACATCTTGTGTGCATGGCAAGTACATGTGCATGCAGTGAACGTGTAGCACACTTGTGAAAGTAGAACTCTATTTATTGTGTGAGTTTCAGTACTGGGTCCAGTGGCTGAATTTGAATGGCCTTGGTTTAGCATGTTTAGCACAAGATGCAGGATGAGCATAGCTTCCCCAGGCAGAGGAAGTGTATTGCTGAATTCCTGTGAAAGGAGGGTGGAGACCCTGACACTGAAGTGTGGAAGATGGAGACAAGGTTATATTTAGAAATTCAATGACTCCTCACGGATGATTTCCACCGGAAAGTCGATATCCTGATTTCAAAATTTCTCTGGCAAGGGAAAAAGTCACGTATAAGCATTAAGAAACTGAGACTGGACAAAACCCTAGGAGGGGTAAATCTAGCAGACTTCAGGTTATTCCAGTTAGCTTTTCTAGCAAAACAAGGCTCATACTGGATTTCACCGCTGGCCGGGTACATACCTGCATGGCTTCAGGTAGAGAGGGCCATCCTAAACAATCTGAGCCCACTGGCCCTGTAAACAGCATATAGATACCCCCACACATCGAAACCCATCTTCAAAAACACAAGAATTGCACTACTAAAAGTAGACAAGAAGCTGGAGATCAGTATCAAAGGGTCCAAAATGGAATCACTAAGGGCTAATAGTAGGGTTCGTTATAAAGGGAAAAGCATTACCTTCGACACATGGATTGAGAAAGGTATTTACCACCCTTACCAACTTGAGAACGAAAAGTACCCCATTACATTCGCAGACCTCAAGTCAAGACACCACTTAAATGACATAGAATTCTATAACTTCCTGAAAATCAGATCGGCCATATCAAAAACGAAACTATCTTCCCCACAACCCTCAATCGTCCGATACATGTCAAACATTAACATACTAGGACACCAAGTCTCGCAGATCTACAAACTCCTTCAGCCAAAAACTGCCATCTCAATGTTAAGGACGTCGCCTACTGGGATAATCAACATAAAACTCCACTCAACGAACAAGAGTGGGCTACACTATGGGCATCAGCCTCACACAATAAGATCTCCCCAGTGCTCGCACAGACAAAATTCTGGCTGCTTCATAAAGCCTTTTGGACCCCTGCACGGCTATTTTCATTAGGACTCAGGGATGACGCCCTATGCTGGAACTGTAACAAGGGGAAGGGGGACCTATCACACCTTATCTTCCAATGCCCAACTCTCAAGGTCTTCTTGGGGAAAGTCTTTGGTTTCAGAAATAAACTGTTTGATTGCACACTAGCAATGGAATTCTCCACCCTCACCTCTGCATTTATGAGCATGAAACTGAGAACGGAACAAGATAAGGACCTACTAGACCTATTACTGACTGCAGCAGTGAAAATGGTCCTAGCCAACTGGAAGGACACACGTAAGACTAACTACAAAGGCTGGATCAACTGGTTCACGCATCGCAGAGGAGCCGACAATACTGCTTTACAGAACTCACCCTGGAAATCGGCTACCAGAGGAATGTGGAGCTCTCTGGACACTTACCTAGACTCTTATGATCCCCCATGAGACTGCAAGGTCACCAAGACTCATGTATCGACTTGGCCCGAAGGGGCGTATCCAACTCTAGCCCGGATGGGCCTGCATGTGTGCTCAAACACCTCACTGATTGCCAGATGTAATGTATAGCGATTGTTTTCCCTCTCCCTCAGTGACTGTCTCCTACTCTTATTTCACCACTTATTTTTCTGTCCTTTCCACCCTGCTTTTCTCTCGCTTTCAAAATAATGACATGGGGGCTAGCTATATAAACACCGATGTATAAATGGTAATTGTTCAACCTATGCTAACCCTGTAACAGCTGTTGCGACTGTTCTCTGTATAAAAATAATAAAATTAAAAATTAAAAATATTACAAAGAAATTCAATGACAGCCTTGTTAGCTAAGGACTGCTGATTAGTTCTTGTTGAGCACTGCCATTTGGTATGTGGTAGGGTTTGTGGTGCAGGAGTTGATGACTGCTTCCTGTTACTCAAGTTGAGTTTCCCAGTTGTTAGTCCCTGATTACTGCTACATAAAAGCTGATGGCAGCCAGGTGTATAAATCTCACACTTCACTGTACCCACGTTGTGGATACTGCTTCTTGTAGACAGCCCCATTGTTACCTGTTGTGAAAACCATCACTTTGCACTAAGATTGTGTCTGAGGAGCAACCTGGAAATGGCATTGGAAAACAAACCAACTCAACCGGTTCTGAAGCTTTAGACAGTGGATCGATAACCCCTGTCTGGAAAATGTGCATAAAATTTGGATTCAACAACCACACTTTATTCCAGTCTTGATCAAGGAAGGGAGCGCTCCACAGGATACTCGAAAAACCTCCGCCGCATGATCCAGATTAGCCTGCACCCCTGAAAAGAGACATGCATTCGTGGATGAGTCTCCTGTGCACAACTGAGACTTTTGCAGAAAGGTAAAAGATATTGCACTGAGTTGCCCATTTGACTAGTGAAATTATTTAACACTGTCTACACCTGTAGCTAATCAATGCCTTAGGAGTAGTGTGTTGGGGCCTCTAGACATAGGATCTCGAACCTAGCAGGAAGAGAGGACATGAGAAGAGGTGGGGGGTGGTGTAGTTCTGCTGTCTGGTTAAAGTATTTTATTTCACATAAAAGATAAGCACTTATCTGGACAATATGTTATTGTGCTTGTTGGATGACTGTTGAGTTCTGATCTCTTGTCCCCTACACTACCACCCTGAAAAGCCTTGAACTAATAGTAAAGTGTGGAAAGTTTTTTTCCTGGTCTATTTTGCAGAGCCGTTGTAGGATGGACACGAGTGGCAAACCACCTCATCCCAAATGGTTGGCCCAGCAGCCCATCTACCCTGTGGGTCCCCGAAAGTAGTCTAATTGGTCTGCGGTAGTGCTTCGTCTTGCCGAGATTTCTCACAATTGGATTTTGTTTCTGAACCACATTGGTGTGGTTTGGAAGGTGTGGATTAGTTTAAAAAAGGTGTTCCATAAAGGGGCGAGGATCTTTTGAACTTCACTCCTGTGAGGGTTTAGTGTGTATTAAACTATCTCTGTGTGGTGTTTGGCAGTTGTGGTTCTGGCCTTGAGGCATGCTGCCTAACCTGTGTCTCTCATGGGCGTGTTGTTGCATAGGGGCAGTGGGTCTTGTGACCTTCTAAACAATCTAGGCTTATGTGTGCCGGTGTTTCTCGTGTAATGCTGGTAGATCTTCTGTTTCTCATTTGGGTTCAACTGTTCCTAATGTATGTTCTAATGGGACCATGATACTCTAGGTCTTTTCCCCTATAGTTGGAACAGGTCTGTCCTAATCTTGCCATGTGACCGTTGAACTTGGAGAGAACTTTCTGTGTTGTTTTGTATGAAATTAGGCAGCCCAACGTCACTCAGCTGCGAGAGTCCCTCAGTCCCAGTTATCCTAGTGTCCCTTCCACTCTCCATGTCTCCTTAATTTTGTTGTCTCACCAAAGTAATGTCTGGGTATTCTCTTCTCACCAGACTCCTCTCTGAGTTTCTATTTCCCCAAGGCCTCCTGTTTCTTGCTTTTATTTTCTCTGTTTCCTGGTTCCCCAACCAGAATAGACATGTAGCCAGATAAAAACCCAGGTATGGACTTATCCACGAATAGCTCAGTAGAGCAAAGTATTGATCCGTTATCTGTAATCAATGCGGGATAGCTCTGCTGTCTGCAAAGAGTTAGAGAGCTTTGTTGGGTGACATAGGAAACAGATAGTTTGTGCCTCCACTTAATGAGATATTACCCATCAGAGCAGGAAATTGGTTGGGCAAAGGGTATGTTATGCTACACTATGTGATGGGATGTACGTAGTGGGGCGGCTTTGAATTTTAGGCTATTTTAGGGTATAAAATGTGATCTGCAGTTATATGATGGTGTCGTATGACATTGTATGGCATGTCTTCTCTTGGCATGGTATGGTACTGGCAATGGCAGTACATTTGTGGAGTGGTTTATTAAAGACACTTATCAGCCAGATGCAGAGGAAGTGTATTGCTGAATTCCTGTGAAAGGAGGGTGGAGACCCTGCCACTGAAGTGTGGAAGATGGAGACAAGGTTATCTTTAGAAATTCAATGACAGCCTTGTTAGCTAAGAATTGCTGATTAGTTCTTGTTGAGAACTGCCAGTTGGTATGTGGTAGGGTTTATGGTGCAGGAGTTGATGACTGCTTTCTGTTGGTCAAGTTGAGTGTCCCTGTTGTTAGTCCCTGATAACTGCTACAGAAAAGCTGATGGCAGCCAGGTGTATAGATCTCACAGTTCACTGTACCCACGTTTTGGATACTCCTTTTTTTTGGCCACCCCATTGTTACCTCTTGTGAAAACCATCACTTTGCACAAAGATTGTGTCTGAGGAGCAACCTGGAAATGGCATTGGAAAACGAACCAACTCAAACCTGTTCTGAAGCTTTAGACAGTGGACCGACATCCCCTGACTGGAAAATGTGTATAAAAGTTGGATTCAAACAACCCCACTTTGTTCCAGTCTTGATCAAGGAAGGGAGTGCTCCAGAGGGTACTCGAAAAGCCTCCGCTGCATAATCCAGATTAGCCTGCACCCCTGAAAAGAGACAAGCATGAGTGTCCTGTGCATAAAATGTGAGCAGCAGTTATGTGATGGTGTGGGTATGACACTGTATGGCATGTCTTCTCTTGGCATGGTATGGTACTGGCAATGGCAGTACATTTGTGGAGTGATTTATTAAAGACACGCATCAGCCAATAGAAATACTCCTAGTCCCGTGCTCTCTGGCCATTCGACTTCAATAGTCACCACTGAAGACGGACTAACAAAGCGGGACAGAACATAAACTCCAACAGCAGGCCCCAGCCTTGTTACATGAAGTGGCAGTAAAACTGAAAGTGATTAACACCAACCAGCAGGTTTGTTTTGAAATGCATCCGAGGAAACGCCAGGGGAAAGAAAAAAAAATCCCTGAATGAATAGGGTTATGCTCAGGGAAAACACATCTCTTATGCAATGATTCGCGACGCACAGAAAGACTGCAGTGAGTCGAGAGAGAACAAGAATAATACATGTTCACCCCACGAAAAAAAAAAAATTCAGTGTTCACACTGAAAAATGAAGACAGAGGAAAGCAGATAAGTGTCGGGTGCTGTTTTGCAAGCCAGGCATATCAAAGGGACGCAAGGGTAGGGGATGTCTGCATGGCGAGTGGGATAAAGAGACCTCGCCTCGACCGAGCATTCACGTGTTTGACAGGCAGAGAAAAAGGCCTCTTCAGTCTGAAAGTCCACCTTGCCCTGCAGCCCTGAACCCAAGCTACAGCTGTACCATTGTGAGTTTCCCATTGCACTGTGCTCTGGCAAATTGGTTCCACCTTCCCTTCCCCAAAGACTCGGCAAAGTTTCATTTCTAATAATACTCAGACACATGCCCGCGTGGCCTCCCAGCCACACCACACACTGCCCCAGACACTCTCTTTCTTCCTCAAGTGACAAGTACAGTCTAATCTCTGAAAGCCGAAGCCCTTTGTATTTGCCGAGGCAGCAACAAACGCACGGAGGAAACGCGGGGCAATGTCTGTGTTTAGTTTGCGGCCAGGGTTTTTTTCGCTTGTTTATTTTGCTAACCAGGAAGTCTAGCTATTTCACGCACCCCAAAACGGTTGTGAGTTGTACAAAACACATACAAACATCCTTGGAAGGAAGTCGGCCTTTTGGCAGGCCTCTCTGTGTAGAGCGATCTGCAGTTATGCCGTGACCCATGAGCTTTGAATGAGCCGCGGTGCGTTTTTTTTTTTTGTTGCTCCGTGCCATCCATTGATGTATTTTTTTTTTAAATCATAAACGCTTCGGGCGCTAGGGAAAACAAAGCAAGATTAGGGCACAATGGCACACCGGGTAGTCATGGAAGCATCTCAACTTTAAATATGTATAGGATAAAGATACGTGTTTTGGTGAGAGGGATAATTAGGGGGTGTCTAACGCTGTGAGCTCCTAAAGCCCCCTCACTCATCTCCCATCCTCAGACACACACACCAACGTGTGAATGTAGGCACTGTCTGAAAGCGCCCATCTGTACAGTAGTGCCCCGCATACTCACTAGAGGGTACACAGTCACATAGTAGTCACACCCAGGGCTTTAAGTGGGATGAAAAAACTGGGGGGTCTCTCAACGGGGCGTGGACAATGTAATTATGGGCGTGGCTTAAAACACGTAAGCTAAAAATCTGTGCTTAGCATAGTGTGCCGCCAGACTTAAATTTTGCTGCTTCTTTCATTGCATCCAGATCTATGATACAATAAGTAACACCATACCTACAACAAGTCAGGACTATTGGCTTTGTCAATGGTTGTGAGTTGCATAAATAAGCAGCAACTATGTATTGTATACAATATTGAAAAAGCTTCCACTTGAAGCCCTGGTGACACCACCACAATGTTGCTGCTCCTGAGTTTCAAAAAGAGAAGGGAAATCCAGAGAGAAAATGACTCTCTAACGGATTTCCCTTCCGTACTACACTCACCTGGCATGACGGTCATGCCGTAACTTCTCCACTAGTGAGAAGTGAGCAGTGTGAGCACGCGCACATCGATGTACTGCTGTAACTGCAGTCCGGAAACAAACGGACCGTCTGTGCCAGGGCACAAAACAGAGCCCGATAGAGACCCGTTTCGAGGCCCTCTTTAAAAAACTGCCGGTGCTCAGTACCGGTGAGACCCGGCCCACTTAAAGCCCTGGTCACACCGATAGAAATGCAGGCATACAGGTATGAACCTACAGAGCTAGTTTCAAGCACTCAAAAACCAAAAATACAGTGCGCCCAATGTAGCACAATATATATGTCCAAACACATCAATGCATATGCGCAAAAACACAGAAAAAGGGTACATTTACTTCCATTTACTTATAGTCATCCAAACACATCTAGAGTTGTAATGGAGAACACCTTCATAAAGATAAAACAAAAACACAAACATATAGAAATATATGCATTAACACACCCACCACACAAATACAAATTTAAACCTGCAGAAAAAATCACACACAAACACACACACATGCACACACACACAGACAAACTTACATACACACATTGTACACACCTTGCCCAAACTCTCAAATAACCCTTCAAACCCCTCTTTGAATGATATAATAAATAAATATCTCACTACCACACATAGAGCAACCATTCTCTTCCTCACACAGCAAAAGTATTAATTGATATTATGAAATATTGCAAATAAGAAGGGCACATTTGTGAGAGCTTTGCGTCATGCTTGCACCATGCAACATGGTACATGTGTTACACAAACCAAGACCTGATATTGTTTAACCCATGGAAAGCCACTGTGTGTGACTTTGAACGGCCTAAAAATATGGAGTAATGCAACGCAGTGAAAATCGACACGATGCACTACTCTGTGCAAGGGAGGGGTTCTAAGGGCATTGCAGTGGGTGTTCCCTCGCAACTCCCATGGTTTGTGGCACATTCCCATATTTACCAATCCTGGTAAACTTGGGAATGCGCCAAACAATTAACCCTCCCCGTAGAGGCATAAGGAGGAGAAATATCTTTATTTCTCCTCGTTACTTCCTCTTTCTATGTGAGCTGCATTCTGCAATAGGAAATTGCCTCTAAGGCTTGTTTTTGTGCAGGAAGGTGCCCCAGCCTGCACAAAAACAATTCTGCATGCAATGCTGGTATCCTTGCACCGTGATGCAAGGGTGCCTGCGTTGGCACAAGGCGACCCATTGTGCGCCAGCGCAAGATGAAAGGACTGGAATGTGCCGCATGCCTTGAATACGGTGCATTCCTGCCCTTTCCCTATGAAGCAGTGCAGCACAGCAAGGTGAGTTGGTGAGCTGCCCTGCACCACAGTCTTTATAAATATGGCTCCAAGTGAAGACTGCATGGTAAGAAACATCAAGCTATGGTCAACATCACAAACACTGAGATGTTATAGTATTTATAGAGGGCATGGCTGCCCCAACAATGGGGTGTCCCAGCTCTGACCGTCAAAATAGAGTGAAGAGTCAAAGAGAAATTAGTGGTTGGAGAAAAGGCAGGTCTTCACCATCCTTCTAAAGGTACAATAATCAGGAGTGCTGCGGATAGGAAGGGGTGAGGAGTTCCAAAGAGCGGGTGCCAGTGATTTGTATGAGCGGCCACCCGTTCTGGCCCTCCGTAACTGAGGGACTCTGTCCAAGTTCAGATCTCCAGAGCGTAAAGCGCATGTGGGTACATAATGCGAGCACATATCGCTCAAGATTCACTGGCCGATGCCTGAGAGGATCTTGTGAATGATACACAAGGCTTTGAAGTGTATTCTCTGTTCCATGGGAAACCAGTGTAGATGGCAGAGGAGATTAGAAACATGGCAGTGTTTAGGAAGAGCGAACAGAGCGCAGGCAGCAGCATTCTGGATGCATTGAAGCTTTTTGATCACAGATTTTTTGGATCCCAGATGTAAAACTTTGTAATAATCCAATCTAGCCATAATGGAAGACTGGATGATCAGATGCCGGGTTTGAGAATCAAAAAGACCTAGTATTGGCTTTAGGCCAAGTAGAAATCCAAAACTTTTGCCTGCCACTGATTTAGCATGAGCCTCAAAGGTGAGATCTTTGTCCACCAGTAATCCCAAGTTGTTAACCACAGGTTTGGGCATGGGGGTACTTCAAGAGCAGGGGGCCACAACTGGTTGCCCCAAAGATGAGGGTCCCTGCCTGCCAGGAGGATTTCGGATTTGGCCGAGTTCAGCTGCAAACAGTTGACAGCCATCCACTCAGAGATGGCAGTTAGATCATCTTTAAATTTTCCAGAATCCTGGCTGGGGTCATTAGAGAAGGTGATCAACAGCTGGGTGTCATCTGCGTATGACACCAGAGAGATGCCCCGGGCTTTCGCCATCAGAGCCAATGGTCATCAAATTTATTTGTAGGTACAATAGCCTTTGCAGCATAGAAATGTCTGTTCATTGACACTGACCAATGTTAGAAAGATTTTCTACTGGATGTGGCACATACATGACCCCAGCAAGAGTGGGCCGTGTGGGTGGAAGACAAGATAGCATCCTTGGGGTCCAATTAAAAGTTGGGCAGAGTGGAATTCGCATGTGGAAATCTGCTCTGTCAAATCACAAGTGAGCTGGTGTTCCTGCACCTGGATTTCACTGATGCCCAGGGCTGGGCTGGGAACTCAAACAGCCCTGGCTGTTACATTGGACCGGGCCCGGGGGAAACACTGCACGGCCCCCACCGGTCCAAAACCGGCCCCCACACTTCCGGCCCACTGGAAAAACACCCTGGGCCCGCAAAGGCCAGTCCGGCCCTGCCGATGTCAGAAAACCAAACCCAATTTTACCAGCCAGAAAAATCATCCAATCACATTGCTTGAGACTGTGATTTCTACAGTAGCCATGCGCTGTCCCAGTCCCTGCCCAAGCATATTTTTCCGCAAGGACACCTTTTCCCCCTTCTTTTCCTTAAAGCTCCCAACTCCCTCCGTCCACCCCTGTACTGTACCTGCCCCACAGCTCACATTTATCATCGGCTCTGAGAAGGTGGTAATTGTGACTGATAAGACACTAAGAACAGGGAAAATGGTGTAGAATTCTGGTGGGTAAAATCGGGTCTGAAAAAGTTCCATTTCATGGAGATTGACCCATATCTGCACAGTACTGGCGGACTGTTAATGCCCAGTAGATTTAATTTCTTATATAGAGTTTGCACCTCATCAATACTGTGCAAATCAAAATCAGGGTCCAACTATACTCTATGTCCACGTTGCCAGCACACACACACAGTACCCAACTCTCCCTTCCTCTCTGGGTGGAAGAGCAAAGTTAATGCTCTGCTAATTTGTTGCAACTGCACTGAGAGTAAGTGGTTACTCCATTCCAACATGGCGAATATCCTGTCTGCCTTATTATAAGTGAATTAGGGTTAGCACATTCAAAATATATATGAGATAAACTATCCTCTGCTGTCCATTATAAGGATATTGCAAGTCATATAGAGGAGTGAGCCCGAAGGCCAAGTTCCTTGATAAGGTCATAGATCTCTGAGGTGATTTGCAATAATCTTATAATACATGGGATCCTGCATTCCCTGTGTAAAAGAATGTCTCTAATTTCTTTATAACAGCTGACTTGTTACGCACTGATTCTGCTGTAAACAAGAAATGAGTAGTGAATAACTGTAATAAATTATAACAGTTGAGTTCTGACATCACAATGTCTGCTGCAGAGCTAGCAGCCCAGGGGAAATGCAGGTCACAGAGCACAATTAAAGCTGCTGTTTCAAAAACAGAAACAAAAAAAGGCTTTTCCTTTTTCTACACTGTTTTTCTATATGATCAGTGATAAGCAGGAAGTAATATTTATGGCACTATGTTTATTTTTTGCAAACTAGAGGAAATTATAGGAAAGATAGAATCTCTATGTATATTTCTACACAATCTGAGTTACAGCGGCTTATAAAACTGATTCCAACATCTTTTAGCAACTCATTGCAAAATGCTTTTTGCTGTGTTTAATTTTGCACTAGAAGATTTATCTACAATTCTTCATGTTTGTAGACATGCAATCTCTTTCATGTAGAAGAGCATGACACCAAAAATGTATGTGGTTTGTGGGAAGAGTGATGATGGGCCCATGTATTATAAGGGACACATTACCATGTGCTGCACATTATAAGAATATTGGAAGTCACCTCAGAGTTCCATGACCTTATCAAGAAACTTGGCATATGGCCTTGTTCCTCTATGTGGTCATGGTACTCTTCTGTGACCAGTGGTGGGTCCTCTGCTATGGCGGAGGAGCGTCGCCCCCCCTGCTGAGAGTCAGCAAAGGGATGGAAAAATAAAATAATAATAAAACCATTTTATTATCATTTTATTGTTCTTTCTGTGCTTGAGCCAGAGAGCCAAGTCTGGGAGGGGCCATGACGATAGCACGGGGAGTAGTAGTGCACAATGTAGGTGCGCATGACGGTTTGGCCGGCTGTCTAAGGCAGGCCAAATCGTCGTGCGCACTTTGATCTCTCTCCAGCGAGCTATGTTGTACAGCAGTATGGATTAGAGGCACAGGCTCCTAGGACCTGAGCGAGCTTTAAACAAGCCCACTCAGGCCAATCACAGTGCTGCTTCTCATGCTGTATTACCAGTATGAGAGCAGCACTATGATTGGCATCTAGGAGTCTTGCAGTGTGCACCAGCCTCTGGGGAATTGGCGTCCGACTGGAGCAGACGAACCCCATACGGCAGCGGCAGGTAAGTGCCACCCACCTCCCCACCACCCACCCCAACACCTGTTAAGAAGAGCAGCCACTACTGTCTGGCTTGCAATATCCTTTTAATGTATGTCAGGGGGTACTTTTGCCCATATTTACTGTAATTGTTACAACAAACAATTGATGGACGGAATGCTGACAATGCAGACATTCTCCCCCAGTCAAGAGATCTGGGTTAAATCCATCGTTCTTTTGCCCACTACACCACCCCAGTTTAGACATGGCCATATGCAAATCAGTCTTGACCCTGTGCCTCATGGGAACAGTCCAGCCCGAACTGCCAAGCCATGTCTTCCCTGGACCGGAATCAAGCATCCTAGGACCGGTTTCTGGCTATCAGCCGTCATCAGCCAGGATAGCTTGACTCCAGTGGCGTAGTGAGCAAGGGTCCCACGTCTGGGAATACCCATCCCACTTAGGGCGAAAAGTGTTACAACAAACAAGTGATGGACGGAATGCTGACAATGCAGACATTCTCCCCCAGTCAAGAGATCTGGGTTAAATCCATCGTTCTTTTGCCCACTACACCACCCCAGTTTAGACATGGCCATATGCAAATCAGTCTTGACCCTGTGCCTCATGGGAACAGTCCAGCCCGAACTGCCAAGCCATGTCTTCCCTGGACCGGAATCAAGCATCCTAGGACCGGTTTCTGGCTATCAGCCGTCATCAGCCAGGATAGCTTGACTCCAGTGGCGTAGTGAGCAAGGGTCCCACGTCTGGGAATACCCATCCCACTTAGGGCGAAAAGTGTTACAACAAACAATTGATGGACGGAATGCTGACAATGCAGACATTCTCCCCCAGTCAAGAGATCTGGGTTAAATCCATCGTTCTTTTGCCCACTACACCACCCCAGTTTAGACATGGCCATATGCAAATCAGTCTTGACCCTGTGCCTCATGGGAACAGTCCAGCCCGAACTGCCAAGCCATGTCTTCCCTGGACCGGAATCAAGCATCCTAGGACCGGTTTCTGGCTATCAGCCGTCATCAGCCAGGATAGCTTGACTCCAGTGGCGTAGTGAGCAAGGGTCCCACGTCTGGGAATACCCATCCCACTTAGGGCGAAAAGTGTTACAACAAACAATTGATGGACGGAATGCTGACAATGCAGACATTCTCCCCCAGTCAAGAGATCTGGGTTAAATCCATCGTTCTTTTGCCCACTACACCACCCCAGTTTAGACATGGCCATATGCAAATCAGTCTTGACCCTGTGCCTCATGGGAACAGTCCAGCCCGAACTGCCAAGCCATGTCTTCCCTGGACCGGAATCAAGCATCCTAGGACCGGTTTCTGGCTATCAGCCGTCATCAGCCAGGATAGCTTGACTCCAGTGGCGTAGTGAGCAAGGGTCCCACGTCTGGGAATACCCATCCCACTTAGGGCGAAAAGTGTTACAACAAACAAATGATGGACGGAATGCTGACAATGCAGACATTCTCCCCCAGTCAAGAGATCTGGGTTAAATCCATCGTTCTTTTGCCCACTACACCACCCCAGTTTAGACATGGCCATATGCAAATCAGTCTTGACCCTGTGCCTCATGGGAACAGTCCAGCCCGAACTGCCAAGCCATGTCTTCCCTGGACCGGAATCAAGCATCCTAGGACCGGTTTCTGGCGGTGGTCCATCACCACCCCCTTTTGTACTGCTTTGTTCGCCATAAGTTGGCAGGGTATGCTCAGACGTGAGTCCCTTGCTCACTTTGCCACTGGATTCAAGCAAGCCTGGCTGACGACGGCTGAAATGCCAGAAACCGGTCCTAGGAAGCTTGTTTCTGGTCCAGGGAAGGCATGGCTTGGCAGTTCGGGCTGGACTGTTCCCATGAGGCACAGGGTCAGACTGATTTGCATATGGCCATGTCTGAACTGGGGTGGCAGAGTGGGCTAAAGAATGGTGATTGATCAAACCCAGATCTGTTGACTGGGTGTGAGTGTTTGATTGGTTCTGATGCTCCGTCCATCACCACCCCCTTTTGTACTGCTTTGTTCGCCATAAGTTGGCAGGGTATGCTCAGACGTGAGTCCCTTGCTCACTTTGCCACTGGATTCAAGCAAGCCTGGCTGACGACGGCTGAAATGCCAGAAACCGGTCCTAGGAAGCTTGTTTCTGGTCCAGGGAAGGCATGGCTTGGCAGTTCGGGCTGGACTGTTCCCATGAGGCACAGGGTCAGACTGATTTGCATATGGCCATGTCTGAACTGGGGTGGCAGAGTGGGCTAAAGAATGGTGATTGATCAAACCCAGATCTGTTGACTGGGTGTGAGTGTTTGATTGGTTCTGATGCTCCGTCCATCACCACCCCCTTTTGTACTGCTTTGTTCGCCATAAGTTGGCAGGGTATGCTCAGACGTGAGTCCCTTGCTCACTTTGCCACTGGATTCAAGCAAGCCTGGCTGACGACGGCTGAAATGCCAGAAACCGGTCCTAGGAAGCTTGTTTCTGGTCCAGGGAAGGCATGGCTTGGCAGTTCGGGCTGGACTGTTCCCATGAGGCACAGGGTCAGACTGATTTGCATATGGCCATGTCTGAACTGGGGTGGCAGAGTGGGCTAAAGAATGGTGATTGATCAAACCCAGATCTGTTGACTGGGTGTGAGTGTTTGATTGGTTCTGATGCTCCGTCCATCACCACCCCCTTTTGTACTGCTTTGTTCGCCATAAGTTGGCAGGGTATGCTCAGACGTGAGTCCCTTGCTCACTTTGCCACTGGATTCAAGCAAGCCTGGCTGACGACGGCTGAAATGCCAGAAACCGGTCCTAGGAAGCTTGTTTCTGGTCCAGGGAAGGCATGGCTTGGCAGTTCGGGCTGGACTGTTCCCATGAGGCACAGGGTCAGACTGATTTGCATTTGGCCATGTCTGAACTGGGGTGGCAGAGTGGGCTAAAGAATGGTGATTGATCAAACCCAGATCTGTTGACTGGGTGTGAGTGTTTGATTGGTTCTGATGCTCCGTCCATCACCACCCCCTTTTGTACTGCTTTGTTCGCCATAAGTTGGCAGGGTATGCTCAGACGTGAGTCCCTTGCTCACTTTGCCACTGGATTCAAGCAAGCCTGGCTGACGACGGCTGAAATGCCAGAAACCGGTCCTAGGAAGCTTGTTTCTGGTCCAGGGAAGGCATGGCTTGGCAGTTCGGGCTGGACTGTTCCCATGAGGCACAGGGTCAGACTGATTTGCATATGGCCATGTCTGAACTGGGGTGGCAGAGTGGGCTAAAGAATGGTGATTGATCAAACCCAGATCTGTTGACTGGGTGTGAGTGTTTGATTGGTTCTGATGCTCCGTCCATCACCACCCCCTTTTGTACTGCTTTGTTCGCCATAAGTTGGCAGGGTATGCTCAGACGTGAGTCCCTTGCTCACTTTGCCACTGGATTCAAGCAAGCCTGGCTGACGACGGCTGAAATGCCAGAAACCGGTCCTAGGAAGCTTGTTTCTGGTCCAGGGAAGGCATGGCTTGGCAGTTCGGGCTGGACTGTTCCCATGAGGCACAGGGTCAGACTGATTTGCATATGGCCATGTCTGAACTGGGGTGGCAGAGTGGGCTAAAGAATGGTGATTGATCAAACCCAGATCTGTTGACTGGGTGTGAGTGTTTGATTGGTTCTGATGCTCCGTCCATCACCACCCCCTTTTGTACTGCCATATTTACTGTAAGGCAGGGGGAAACAGCTTTTACAACTCTGTTTCCACAACGCATGACATTACAATGCGGTCGTTACAACGACCGCGTTGTTACCACGCGTGCCATTACATCGCAATTCGTATCAACGACTTGCTATAGGGGGCGCGCAACACCAGGGAACGTGTTGGATTTTAGATCCAACACCTTCCCTGCTGTTGCACAAATTGGAGTAGGAATAGTAATTAATACTATTCCTAAGTCCAGCGCGCTCCGTACAACAAGTCGTTGATCCGACTTGCGATGTAATGGCATGCGTGGTAACAACACGGTCCTGGTAACGACCGTGTTGTAAAGCCATGCGTAAAGAATGTATGCATTGAAACGTCATACATTCTAAGGCAGGGGTACTTTAGTTCTCCTTGTACATGGACACACCATCTTTCTTCCCACAAAGCGTTTAAATCCTTGGTGTTCTGCTCTTTCAAATGAAAGAGATAGCATGTTTGCAAACACGAAGAATAAAAGTGGACTCTCTAGTGGAAATTAAACACACCAATAAAAAAGTCAGATATTTGCTGAAAAAAGCTGTGAGACATGCAGAATGAATTGATCTTTTCTCTAATTTCCCGAGGTGTGCAAAAAGTAAATATGTTACCATAAGTATATCTGTTCTGCTTATCACTGATTATCTAGAAAACCAGAACATTAGAAGGAAAAGCCATGTTTTGTTTTCGCTTTTTTAAAAACTGCAATTTAATTATGCTCCATGTCTTGCCTTTCCCATTGGCTGTTGGTTCTGACAGCAGGCATTATGACAGTTGTTGCAGTTGAGCAGATATGCCATTTCTTTATTAAAGGAGACTAGTTGTATTACAAGTCACCTGTAAGAAGAAAAGTGGAAACAGGTTTTTACGTAGGGATTGCAGGAACCCATGTATTATTATATCCTAATGCACTTGTAATAAAGCAGCATAGATATCAGTCACGTTATGATGGAGTAACCCCATCCCCCAATCTCTAAATCCGGCCTTTAGTCGCCTAGCACAGTTGTATTGTAGATTATTTAAATTTGTGTATGTTGAACATGTGATGAATGCAATTTTTGAGGTATGAGTTAAATACATTAAGGCATACATGTATCTTCTGTTATGAAGCATCAACATTTTGAAATGCAGTTTACAGATGTTCCATTTTTAAAAAATGTTTCTGTGATATCCCATGCGCCAATCACGTATGGAATAAAGCAAACCGATGAATGTAGGAGCTCTGTACACAAAGAATAGAATAAATAAAAACACATCCTTCATTATGGAAACAAAAAAATAACTCTGCTAAGTCTTTAAAATAGCTCAGAGTAGACTGCCTGCAACGGAGGTTCAGATCATGTATACCAAGTCCAGAAAGAAATCCTAGATGGGCAATGTGCCAGCTGCAGACATCTGTGTGCCATCTGCAGGTCACTGGCACTAATAAAGCGTTCAGCACACAAACCATGCCAAATTCAAAGGGCATGTGGGGAGTTTCCTTGTTTGTTTATTTATTTTTCTTTCCTTATTTCCACTCTTATGGTCAAGGCCGTTTCAAATCGATCTCCTTGATCTCCACCCCTTAACACGAGAAATATATAACGCTCCTGTGGGTGTTTTCCTGTCCAAGCCCCAAAACAACAACCCCAACAACTAGGAAGACAAAACAAAATGCGCAGAGATTGTTCCCCCCCCAGTGGATGAATGGATTTTACAGCGTGATCCACCAACCGGATCTTCAAAAGAAGAAATTATGCAAACTCCACCCCTTCCAGGGTAGAAGAAATAGAAAGCGGCTCTCTGGTAGGCTGAGGTTCAGAATGACACACACTTACTTCATGAACGAAAAAGTGCACGAGCTTCTTATTCTTGATTGACCCCAAACCCTAAACAAACCTTTCACTACTTGAAAGTTACTCATTGAAAAGTTAAATCTCCTTCTAAAGAATTAGGATTGTTGTTGTCTTAACTTAATATAGAATGTTGTTCCAAGTGGTGACGCAGTGAATTAACCCCAAACGTTCCCAGAACTCCGTTCTCGATTCAAATGTGTGCTGTTTTCTTAAAAAAATGCAAAACCATGTGTTCAATGGAAGTAACCCACAATATGTATTTGAGAGTTCAACCCCTGTATGTAAGCCTGTCCTCTCTAGTCACTAACAATAATGAAATGGCATAGCTGCTCAACTATAATAAGTTATTACAGTTGACTAGTGATGTCATAATGCCTCCTATTAGAGCCCATGCCAAAGTGAAAGACAGGTCACAGCGCACAACGGCATCTGCAGTTTAAACAACAAAACAAGAAATGACTTTTCATTCTTCTGATATGTCTTACTACAATAATGGCAGGGCGGAGATATTTATTTCAACAGGTTAATTTTTGCATGCTGCAAGTCATTACAAGAAAAATAGAATTTCTCCACCTTTATACACATTCTGAGCTCAGCATTTTTTTAATTCGATTTATATTAAACTGATACTAAAATCTTTTTGGCACTAAATTAATAAATGCTTTGTTGGTGTATTCAATTTCATACTTCAAGTTCTGATTTTATTCTTCATGTCTGCAATCATGCTACGCTTTTCATATAAACTGTGGTGATGGTGTGGCCATGTATTATAAGGAATAAAATGCCCTATGCATAAATTAAAAGCATTTGGAGTCACCTCAACGTCCATTACCTTGTAAAGGAACTCCTCTGTGATTTGCAATATCCTTATAATGTACTACCGCAGGGGGTACTTTTTCTAACATATTCACAAGAAACATTTTAACATTTCACTTAAAATTGAACAGATCCTTCCACATTTAATTCCACAAATGTGGACGATTTTAATCAAGGGTTGACCAACATAGGTCCATAAGCAGAAAAAGAGGGCTGAAAATAGGGCTCCCCAGTGCTCACTTGAGAATTACCACAAAGCATTTTGACATAGTCCAAGTAAATACGGTACACAAGAGTGAAGAATGTTTACCCAACATTCAAAAATTGGAGCCCCACTTGTGGTTCTAAGTAAATCTACATACACCCATATGGCACTCGCAAATTCTTATATGTAACAGTATTTAGTAATAATGTAGTCTCCAATAGATGTTGTCCCTTCAATCTTGTTCTTTACAAGCATTTTATTGCTGAACACCAGTTGCTCTTCAACTGCAACAGCATGTTAAACATTGTGATCTAACCCAATCATGTTAGTCCAATGTTTGTTCCTTTTGCTGCGCAGTGATGGCTACCTTTGTGGTTGTGAATTTTGCCATAAACGTATGGACGTGAGAGCTCATATACCACAAGTAAGCCGCAATTCCTAGTTTAAAATCCCATCTCTAGTTTTCGTAAAGTAATTTACGTGTGACATCATTACTTACCACTGCCACTAATACTTTAATGTAATAATGTATTATTGTTGCGTTTGCTGCCAGAGGGAGCAAGGCTGCTTCACGAGAAGAACATCTACCACCTGCTAATTAAATAGGAGAGTAGCCTTTCAGTGCCTTTTCTTTTTATTCTGTCCCTGAAATTTCATAGGTATTGGCTTTTAAGGAGTCATTTATGGCAGTATGTTTATTCGTAAGACTGCTGGAGTTCACTACTGTAGAACAGTAATGTATCTACACATTACCACATATTCTAAAACACAAAGCTTTCATTGCGCCTTACATCCCATTTATTAACACAAGTTACAAGCTACATATTAGTGTGCTAATTTTTTTATGTATAGCTTTCACATATCTGATACCAGACACCTAAAAAAAATGAGTAGCAGAGGTACCATTGAATGTCAATGGGCCCAGAACATGGCAAACTATTTGGGACCCAGATTAAGAGGTCCAATTTTGCATGTATGTTCTGATTCTGGGGCAATTTCTATGCGCATTTGCTTCCTGCATTTTCCTCCTGCTCCGAGCGGAAACACGTTTGTCTTTTTAGGGTGCATTCCTGCATCTGAAAAAAGGGACCGCCCAGTCTTACCCATAAAGTAACTAATAGGGAGTGAGGGAGTAACAATGATTCCATCTTTTAGAAGAATTAGTTAATGACTAATGTAAAAGGATATTTCAAGTCATCGGAGTGGTCAGTCATCTTATGAAGGAACTTGGCCTTTCGCCATGTTCCTCTATTTGTCCTTGGAACTCCTCACTGACATGTTGCACTTAGGCCAACAGCACTG
This sequence comes from Triturus cristatus, assembly GCF_964204655.1. NCBI lineage: Eukaryota > Metazoa > Chordata > Amphibia > Caudata > Salamandridae > Triturus > Triturus cristatus. The sequence continues at coordinate 1,355,536,190 of NC_140589.1, forward strand.
GGTAAAATCCTGCTACCTGCAATTGTAAATCTCTCCAGACCCATTATTATTTTTTTTGGGACATTTTTTATTGCATTTTCTATAATATAACATTTGTCATTTACAGATCTTATGATATACAGTTTGTCGCCTAAAAGAGAGAAATACAGTAAAATATGCAACAATACAATCATGTGTTATGGTGTCATAATTTTCTTTGTGACATTTCAAGTTCTACAGTTGACGAAATGCATAGTTCCCCCCGAGAGGCATTCCAGGCCCCCCACTTCTTATCCCACTTCTTAGGGCATCCTCTGATTTTGTAGACCATACATTCATCCATTTCCGCCACCCACCCAACCAATTAGCAACGGTTTGTCTGCAGCCCCCCATTTCATAGCAATGGCTCTCTTAACCAGGGTGTACCCCAGGGTGGTGAATTGTTGCTCTATGTCTGTGAGATCATTTGCCTCCCAAACGTTCAGGATTCCCAGTGGGGGTGTCAGCACGAGTGGTTTACCCAGTGCCTCTTGCATCTTAGTCGTAGCCTGTTCCCAGATGTGCCGTACGTAGGGGCAGTCCCATAATATGTGATAAAATGTGGCGACTTGGTTGTAGCTGCGCAAGCAAAGCACATCTTGTCGAGTCCCTATCTTGGCTAATGTCACCCCGGTGAGGTATGTCCTATGTAGGACCTTCAATTGAATCAATCTAAAGCATTGATTAATAGCAGCTTCCCTAGGGGACATCAGGGCGGTCTACCAGTCCTCATCATCAAGTTGTCCTAAATCTGATTGCCATCTGTCTCTAAGAGTAAGGAAGGGGTCTGGTAGGTTATTACACAGTTTACTATAAGTAAGGGATATGGCTTTTGCAAGGAGGGGCTCAGACAGAAGTCGGTCTTCTAGAGGGGACGAGTCCGGGACAGTCGTCGGGTCTGTTAATGCTGTATTAAGGGCATGTCTGATTTGAAAGTATCGGAATATCACTTTAGGTGCCAGTTCGTGCTCCACTTGTAATTCTTTAAATGTGAATAATTTCCCTTTTTGTAGAAGGTCGCCAACCGTGGATATCCCTATCATATCCCACCTGTTGAACCCTACTTGATAGCATAATAAGCCCAGTTTTTGAGAGGACCATAGAGGCATAGCCTTCGTCAACCTCCCCTGCCAAACCAAGCGTTTATTAGCTAGCTGCCAGACAGAGATCGTATGAGCCATTGGACCAAGTTATCTATCCTTACGGGGTTTAGTATATCGGGCTCCATGGTTCGATAAGGGACTGTACAACCAGTGGCTTGTTGCCACTAATTGTGATGCCCAATAATAAAGGCGTAGGTCTGGAAGTGCGATGCCACCATCGTACCAGCTCTTCGCCAATTTCACTAGGGCAATGCGTGGCACCCCTCCATCCCACAACAGTGACCGAACTTCCCCCTCCACGCTAACAAAGTACGAGTCGGGGATAGGATAAGTTCAACTATGGAGTGAATAGAGGAACCTTGGTAGTGCAAGCATTTTAAACAAGGCCGCATGACCCAATAACGACAGTGGTAACGATCTCCAAAGTCTGACGTCTTCCTTGAACCTCTGCAAGGGGACAGCAAGATTTCTCTCATAAAAGGTTTTTGGGTCTGGGGTGATGAACATCCCTAAATATGTAAAGCCATCCCTGGTCACTACAACATTACAACCTTTGGGTAGTCGAGGCGTGGGTCCATGGAGAACATAAAGTATCGATTTTGCCCAATTAATGGCATGGCCGGAAAATTTTCCGAAGTTAGTAAAGATATTTAGTAGATTGTGGATCGAGGTGTAGGGGGATGCTAAATAGATTAGGATATCGTCTGCGTATAATGATATTCTGTCCTCAATGCCCTCGTCCCATTTTAGACCTCTTAAAGTTACGTCCCGCCTTACCCATGCCGCCAGCGGCTCCAGAACGAGCGCGAACAGCAGAGGGGAGAGGGGGCAGCCTTGTCTAGTTCCCAGACGTAGCATGAATTCCCTTGAAGTATGATTGTTAACCCGCACCTGTCCCCGCAGGTCAGTATACGGCAAGCGAACCCAGGCTATAAACTTGGGGCCAAATCCAAAGCGTGCAAGCACTTCGAAAAGGTATGGCCATTCTATTGAATCAAATGCCATGGAGGCATCTAAGGACATAATCACTGTGTCTTCTTCCAAGTAGGGTTGCCTCACAAGCACATTATTTACCCTGCGCATATTCAACGCTGTGTTTTGGCCAGGCACAAAACCAGATTGGTCTGCGTGGACCAGGGAGGGCAGCACAGCGTTTAGGCAGGAGGTCAATAATTTCACAAGGATCTTAGCCTCTGCATTTAATAATGAGATTGGTCTATACGATCTGCAACAATCAGCCGCCTTCCCGGGCTTCCGTATGTCTAGAATAGATGCTAGTCTTTGATCTGGTGGCAGTATGCCCTTCTCCATGCTTTCCGAGTACATAAGGTTAAGGTGGGGGCCACTTTCACTGCCATGGATTTGAGGAACTCTATCGGGATACAGTTAGGCCCCATCGCTTTCCCTGATTGAACACTATACATGGCTTTGCAGAGTTCCTCATCTGTGATATCAGCTTACAGGTCAGCCTTTTCAGTTTCCGACATGGAGGGCAGATTACTATCCATCAGTAGTTGCCGCGAGTCTTCCGATGTGTAAGTGGTAGAGGGCGTGTATACCCTCTCCAAATGACTTGCAAACATATCTACTATTTCTTGTGGGTCAGATATTTTCACGCCCATATCAGTGGATAGTTCAGGCATCCATATATGTTCCTGCTCCCGACCCTCGAGCCAGGCCAGCATCCTACCCGCCCTTTCCCATCTCATACACTCTATGACGCGTGGACAGTAGCCGTTTCTCGCATAAGGGCTTTATACTCAAGACATTTAATGGTCAGGCGGTGCGCTGTGGCCTCACTGGGCGAGGAGTTATGGAGTGACTCTAGTTGTTGTAGGTCGCTCTCAATTTTAAATATGTGCTTGTTGTGAGGTCGGATATACCCCATTTTTAGCACCAAGGCATGGCCTTTCAACACTAGTTTATACGCCTCCCAGATTGTCTGTGCTGATTGACCACCCAAGATTGTCTGCAAAGTAGTGGTCCATCTGTTCAGTTAGTCGTTCCTTTATATCAGGTATATTAAGAAGCCACGGGTTAATCACTATAGACCTACGTTGTTTTTGGCGGTGAAAGGTAAGCTCGACCCACACCTGGCAGTGGTCCAAGATTCCACGCAGAAGCCCGCGCGGATTCTGAAAGTGGCCTACGTCCGTCAGAAGTGTAAGGAAGAAATCTATACGGGACATGCTCTTATGTGCATAGGAATAGTGGGTGTAGTATGTCAGTTGTGGTTGCAATGAGCGCCATAAGTCCGCAAGTCCCATGGCCTGAGTGAATTCCGCCATAAGAGTGTTTGGTCTAACAGTCGGTCGCCTGGGATATCTATCTACTTTATCGTTCATAGTCAAGTTAAATTCACCCCCCATTATCAAGGTGCCATCCGGCAGTTCCAACAATATTTTACCTAAGTCGCTAAACGCCTCTTTTCCCAATGCAGAGGGGAGATACACAGAAATGACATTCAATGACTTTCCCTCCCAGGTGGCTTCCAGAACCGCAAATCTACCCTGTGGGTCTGCCAAAGTACGTGTGGGTGCAAGAGCAAGGTTCTTGCGCACTAGGATACCAGTCCCTCGCGAGCCAGAGGTGAACCCAGCGTGTACCAATAGCTTATATACCCACCTGCTGAGGGCCTTGCAACTATTGCCTATAAGATGGGTTTTTTGCAGCAAGACTATATCTGGTGCGTGTCTCTTTAAGTACTGCAACACTATGCCCCTCTTTATTTTGTCTCATAGTCCGTTTACATTCTACAACAGGGCGGACAGTTTTATATCAGTGATAGTAGTCAGTGTAGAGCAATGGATTAACCAGAGGGGCGCAGTCGGTATCCCTCCCCAAAGGGGAGGGGAACCAGGTCAGCCAGGGCCGCCAAGTGTTCCAGTGGGGGATGGATACCCGATGTGGGGGATCGAACATCTGCATATCCCGTAAATCACTTGAGATTAGTCACACTTCAGTAAGCTAAATAAAGTTCTCTCTGCATCATGACAATTAACAATAACAAAAACCTTAACCCTCCATCCACCCCTCCCCCCCACCCCCCACCCTGCCCCCCTGCCAGTGGATTTCAAACTACCCACCCCCCAACAAGGCAGAGTGCCTGTCGCCCCCCCTCTCATATGTGGGTGCCTGGTGTACAACATTCCCACCCTCGCCGTGACTGAAGGATGGATACATGTTACACAACAATCAAAAGACTCCTCATGAACCTCTCAGCGCTTTCAATCAGACATGCCTCAGATTGCCAGTGATGCCGCCCAATCCGACTACAATAGTCTCCCTTTAGTCAACCAGGGGCCTCCATCTTACACCCCATTGCCCACCCTACCTTCATTTGCTCATCAAGGTCCCAAGTGTCCATCGGGTTGCGACAGGGAGCAGTGTCCTACCTCCTACCCTATTATCCCTTCGAGTCCGAGACGCTCTCCCCCCGAGCCGGGTCCTTGCGATGTTCCGCCCCGTTGGTCGGTGGGCCGCCTCTGCTCCTTTCATGCCTGCCGCTGTTCTGTTTCCCCACTCTACGCCATCCCTCCAGCCAGTCCCAAGTGTCTTCTGGGGAAGAGAAGAACCAAGTCTTGCCTTCTGATACGACCGTGAGCTTCGCAGGGAAGAGCATGGAGTACTTGATTTCCTTGTCCCGTAGCGCTTTCTTGACCGCCAGAAAACTGCATCCCTGGGCCTGCACTTTGGTCGTGAAGTCCGAGAAGAATGTGATTGCACTGTTCTCTATTTGTAAGGGCAGTCTGGCATGAGCCGTTTGGAGGATCCCATCATGGTCCTGAAAATTGAATACTCTTGCTATGATGGGCTTCGGGGGAGCCCCAGGCTTGGGCCACCCCCCGGGTACTCGATGGGCCCATTCAATGGAGAAATATTCGGATAGGTGCTTTGGCTGGAGTCTCTTCGTTACCAGGTCGTCAACAAAGAGGTCGCTGCTGGTCCCTTCGCTCGCTCCGGAACCCCCAGTATGCGTATGTTGTTTCTTCATGTCCTTCCTTCGTAATCATCAAGGAGGGCTGCCATTTTCGCCTGCTGGTCCTGTAGCTGGGCTACTTGTTGTTTAAGGAGGTTCGAGTCAGACGTTAATGTAACAGTGGCATCTTCCACATCTTTTACTCTGGCATCCATTTTGCGTAAGTCCGCTCTGATGAGGGAGATCTCTATGTTAACTGTGTCAATTTGTGACTCTAGAGATGTCCGGACTCCCGTGATGGCCTCCATGACGTCCTGGAGGGTAGGGTCTGACTGAGGAGACTTGGGATGAGGGTCGTTTGTCCCACCTTTGGCAGCTGTATCGGTCTCATCACCAGTTTTCCCCCATGCAAATTTAGCAAGCATCTTTTGGGCCTGGGTTTTAGGTCCCCTGCCACTGGCCATTGCGGGTGTGAACGCTCACTATGTGGATCAGCACCGGTACTCTCCGCCGTCTGCCCAGGGAAGGGGGATTACTGAGTCCCTCCCCGTCGGCCTGTTGGTTTTCCCAGTTAGCTAGACAATGATATAATCCAGGAGATGAGCGCCCCTAAATTTCACTTCTGGAACTTCCCGATGGCAGTTGATCAAAAGTGGGGGGGGGGGGTGATGTAGCTTGTAAGCGAAGGTAGGGACACTTTCGATGTATAGTGATGGTGTGATGTAAGGTGAACTCTGATGTCCCCCTGCCGCTGCTCCTTATTTGCACCCCTGCCAGCTTGTGTTCTCAACTCTCAGGGCCACGCTTAGTTTGGGCTGTCAGCAGATGTTCAGGTCTTCAGCTATTCCACGATACAACAGCCTGAGATTGCAGCTCAGTGAGATAATAGCATGTGGCAGTGGAGATTTTGGGGACATCGGTGGGGGTCCCACTCGCCACCAGGCCTCAAACCGGGGCCTCAATTAATAAAGGGGCCAGAGGGGGGAATGCGTGCCGCCCTCCACATATAGGCGTCGCCCCCCTCTGCCCAAACGCAGTGTGCGTGGCTTCAAGCAAGTCCCCGGTGAGCAATGGGCTGCCCCCAGGCCCTCCAGACGATCCCCCGCCTCTTTATTCCGGGCCACTCACCGCCACAGTCGAGAGCACCACAGCAGGCCGCCACGCTGCCTCCAGCAGTGTCTCAGGGGTGTCGCTCGGACGCCCAGGCCCACAACGATATGGCAATGCGGTAAGTCTGTAGTCCGGCACAGCAAGATGGAATTCCGGGCCGGCGGAGATCCTGAGGCGAGCAAGGGGGCTCCCGCTTGTAACTAGGCCGCAAGCCGGGTCTCGATTTGCAAGCAGGCCGGGGGAGGGGGAGGAGTGCACGACGCCTTCCACTCGTATGCGTCACCTCCAGATGCCCAGGTGGAACGGATGCGCCTCTAGGCAGGTTCCAGTCCCATGAGGGATCGCCCCTGAGCCCTTCAGGTGCTTCCTACACCAGTGTGCAGCACATTCTCCTCAACAACGGAGATCTCGGGAGCAGGCCGCCATGTTGCTGCCAGCGGAGCTCCAGAGTCGCAGTATTGCCGCTGTTGTACCTTCTGATTGGGCTTGGGCCGTTCAATACCAGCCGCGCTGTGGTCCCCAGGATCCGTGCCCCTCAGATCGAGGGGATGGCATTTGATTTCAGGTCAGATAGTTGAAGAAAGAAGACGAGGATAGCGAAGCCGCTTTAGAGCACGACCATTCCGTTCGGCTGCTAGCCACGCCCCGACCCATTATTAACATCTGTCTTTTGTGATGAAGGGGCAGGGTCTTTAGGTATCATTACAGCCCTGCCCCCATCTGACACCCTCAGCAGTACGGGGGAGTTTGACCAGCACCCCCTCATCAAAAACCAGATGGTTGTTTGAGGTTTTGTATGGATTTGAGTTCATTAAACCGTGACTTTGTTGTTGATACATTTCCACTTCCAAACATTAATGAACTGTTATCCTCTGTCAATGGTGGTAAGTACTTTTAAAAGTTAGACTTGAGAAGTGCTTCGCATCAGATTAGGTGACATGAAGATTATAAGTCTTTAACAGCATTTATAACAACAGAAGGTTCTTTCCAATTAATTTGTATGCCGTTTGGCTTGGCGTCAGCTGTGAGTGTGTTTCAGCGGATAATGGCGCAAATGTTTGAGAGTGTGAGATATGTTCTCTGTTTTCAAGATGATATATTGGTAGTCAGAGAAACTGTGGAACAGCAAAACGTCATTTTGAAAATGGTGTTTAAGAAGTTGGAGTAGTTGGTGTGACAAAAATTGTACATTTGTAATAGAACAAATTGAATACTTAGGGTATACCATCTCAAATGGAGGAATCAAACCCCACCAGTTTTTGTGGAAGCGATTAGATTGGCTCTGTTCCCTAAAGTTAAAGTTCAATTGAGATACATTGTAGGTCTTATAGAGTATCATGCTAAATATGTGGAGAAATTTGCTAACAAAACTGAGAACCTAAGAAAATTGTTACGAAAAGAAAACAGATTTGTGTGAGAGGTGGAGCAGCAAAAATGTTTTGAAAATATTAAAGAGGAAATTTGTGAGGCAGGTATTTTGACAGCTTTCGATGCTAAATTGAAGTCAATACTTACTGTAGATGCTAGTGCAACTGGGTCAGGAGCTGTATTGTCTCAAGTTTATGGGAAAAAAGAGAAAACTGTTGCGTTTGCATCGTGCCCCCTAAACCCTCAGAAAGGAATTATTCGGTAACAGAACGTGAGGCTTTAGCTGCTGCTTGGGGTGCTGAGTATTTTCGATTGTACTTGTGGGGCTCATGATAGATTTTGCAAACTGATCACAAGCTCTTAATTAAAATTCTATTACCCGGTGAAGCAGAAAAAGGATCAGCGGGACTGGCCAGATTGGCAGCTAGATTACAGAAATATTTGTACATGGTAGAATTTGTTCAGGGGTGGAGGAATGTGCAAGCAAATTGCCTGTCAAAGATGTCATTAGATTAGAAATTTGTTGATGGTCCATCAGTAAGTAATTTTGAAACAAAAGAAGCGCTAGCATCTGTATAAGATGAGGTGCACAGTGGGTTGCTAGCTTTTACTATGCAGGAATAGAAAGAGGAAATGAAATTCGATGTTGTTTTGAAGGAGGTCATGAAAATGATTGTAATGGAGAAGTGAGGGAGAGTCTGACTTCTATTTCTGTTAGATCATTATTTAAGATTCTTGATGAACTCTCTGCTTGTGGTCAAAATGTCATCATGAGAGGCGAACGTTTTGTACCTCCCGGGGGTTTGAAGTTTAAGTTGTTCAGCTTGGCACATGAGAGGTCATTTAGGCCAATGTTTGACTAATAAAAGCCTTAAGAGTGTATTCTGGTGGCCTGGCCTTGATGATCAAGTCAGTGGGTGGGTGAAGATGTGCATGATTTGCAAAGAAAGTGAAAAACTGTGAGAGTGGCAATTGGCATGCAAATTTGAAGGGGTGCATATTGAAGACCCTGGTATGCCATGGCACACTGTGTGTTTGAAATTTCTAAGCCCCATGTCAGAATTGCTACTTGATTTGCAGTTTGCAGTAGTGATTGTTGACCTATGTTCAAAATGATTGATTGTAAAATTTGCGAAAGAGGAAACTACTAAAACTACCATAGCAATATTGGAAGAAATGTTTGATGACTAGGGAGTACCTTTGATGCTTATGATGGATAATGGCACATAGTTAATGTCCAATGAAATGGTCAAATTATTTGAACATTGTGGGACAAAATATTCTTGCTCTTCACTGTATAATCTTCAGGGGAATGGTATGGCGGAACGAGCCAACAGATTAGTTAAAGGTACCATTCTAATGGCATTAGCAAGTTATAGCAGCGTAAAAAAAGTAACCCCGGGCCGAGTACTCCGCTCCGCCAGCGGAGTTTTACCATCTCCGTGCTCCGCCAGAAACATGAAGTTGACGCAAAACTCCTACTCCGTGGCGGAGCGTAGTACGAGGCCAGCCACCTTAATAAAAAAAAACAAAAGAAAGTACCTTTTCTTCTGCCTGCTCTCCTCTGACGACGGAAGGAGACACCGCAGCGTGGAGGAGGGCAGGTAGAAGAGAAGGTAAGTGGGTTTTAAAAAAAAATGTTTTAACCGTTTTCGGGGCGTAGCGTACTTCCATGGAGTTTTTTAAAAACTCCATGGAACTACTCGAGCACCACTCCGCATACTCCGCCCAGGGTTAAAAAAATGATATGTGATATGGTATGGGACTACTCATAGTGCAACATAGAAAGGCAGTTCCAGGAGATGAGAGGACAATTTGCCAGGTCCTTAATGAATTCCTGACTTGTTGAAAGAATGGTTCAGTTCGGGAGATAGAAGCACTTTTGGGACAAGAGAAAGATGGGTAAAAATAAAATCTGGATGGGTGAAGGGTGGACTTTCCAAATTCATGGGTCCTTTTCATGTTGGAAAGGTTAGTATATTCTTTTGATTTTTTTGTAATAGTGGAAGGAGGTGAAAGATGGAATTGGAGAAATGTGATGTTATATCAAAAAGGAGGTGAATCTGGTAAAAAAGAGGATGGATGCTCAGGTGTAATGTTGATGAGAGATGAAGAAATGAATGGTAGGGGGATTAGTGACGAATCTACTACTAATTAATTTGGTTATTCGAGTTATTAGAGAGGGAAGACTTTGCTGACCACCCTCCTATTTTAAGGACTATGTGAGAGCGTAATTGCTATCAGGAATCTAGTATGTAATGTAATTTAATTTCAGTATTTAAAAATTATTATCTTTATATTTATTGTATATTTTCTTGTAATGGTAGGAAGATTTTGTTTTAAGTTTATTAGTCATGCTTTTACTTTCATGTTACATTTACCACTGAATTCATTGTTATATATTTTGGTTGGGTGAAGGGTAGGGGATGTGTTATGATGTACATCTTCTAGAATGTAAGGTGCCGAGAGTTCCAAGGATGTCAGTTGTGCCCTGACTCCTTGGTAAGGATCAACACCAGGTTGTGCATTCCAACAAACCTTAGCTAAAAAGTTACTTCAGCGTGGTGGTGTCTTTTCTCCCTCACAACACAATGCTTTCCTTAGACATACACAAACCCATCTAGACCCCTCACCACATTCCCCTAATCCTACTCCCCAGCCCATTTCCATACATTTTTTACCTGCACAGAGTAGGTTTAAAATGTCTGCAATTTGGGGAAATATCACACAGAAAAGGGACCACAAATCCAGGCCTTTATGATTATTCCCCATTCTGTGAAGAAACTTGCAATTGCTGGAATTTGGTGTGAGCATACCATCCTTAATTGAAGATTCAGGCTCCACAGTAACCTGGAGCCTTTATCCCATGTCAAACTTAAGCCAAGGGCAAAATGATTACATTACTTTTTCTTCTGATGTATCCTCAACCTCCGTATTATACTGGCTGACAACATTGGGCCCGATTCACAGAACTAACTTAAGACAAAATCCTAAACTTACTACCATTTTGGTATTCACAGAAGGCACTTACTCATTTTGGTATTCACAAAAGGCACTTACTCATTTCGGTATTCACAGAAGTTAGTAGTCCTAAATTTAGGACTCCTAAATGCCTTCTGTGAATACCAAAAGTCTTAAAGTTAGGATTTTTCTCAGTTTAGGAGTAGTAAAGTTAGGACTCCTAACTTATTACTCCTAAAGTGAGAAAAATCCTAACTTTAAGACTTTCGGTATTCACAGAAGGCATTTAGGAGTCCTAAAGTTAAGAGTCCTAACTTTACTACTCCTAAATTGAGAAACATCCTAACTTTAAGACTTTCGGTATTTCACAGAAGGCATTTAGGAGTCCTACAGTTAGGAGTCCTAACTTTACTACTCCTAAACTGAGAAAAATTCGAACTTTAAGACTTTCGGTATTCACAGAAGGCATTTAGGAGTCCTAAAGTTAGGACTACTAACTTTTGTGTATACCGAAATAAGTAAGTGCCTTCTGTGAATACCAAAATGAGTAAGTGCCTTCTGTGAATACCAAAATGATAGTAAGTTTAGGATTTTGTCTTAAGTTAGTTCTGTGAATCGGGCCCTCCGTTTTAAAAATGGATCTCACTGTACTTATCCTCAACAGCCATGTCTGAAGGATTTCATCTGGACTCTAAAGTCTCTTTTGATTCACATATGACTAAAAAGTCCAAAAAAGCAAATCATCAGCAGTCTTTCTTCAAGAAACAAAAACATGTGTATTCACCATGACAAGTATAAACTGTTGCCCAGAAATGGTCTTGTCCCAAGTCGATAAGGCAATGCTTGTATTGCGGTCTTCCAAAGAACACTTGCTTCCTTTTCTATGTTCTCTTTACTTGGGGATTCACCTTATTTGGCACCAGAAAAATTGGCTATAATACTTCAGGTACCTCTACATTGGCTGCCGCTTAAGGTTTGTAGTACATTTCTGGTTGACTGTCTAGCTAACAAAGCAGTAATCTGATGGATACACTTATTATCTCACAATGTTCTGACTAGCCGTAATAAAGGTCTTGGCAACCTCGAATTTTCGTAAGTCATTAAGCCCAGACTCATAATTAGGCCTCCTCTGCCATAGTTTTGAGCTCTCGTTTAATCATTAAACATGAATTTGTTTAGAAGAAAAAAATGCATAGCAGTCAGTATCAATGATGCAATCTTACAGATTCATTTTGGATTTCACTCCACCCCTCAAATTTAATACAAATTTAAGGACCATGCATTTTTTTAAAAAAGTGTCAGCGAGTGTAGTTTACTTTTAAATTTGTTAATGAATGTTTTTTAACTCATGAACTTTGCTGGTGAGAAATGGGGTGACAGGTGGATATCTGTTCCGATTCTGGGAGATCTTCTCTGAAAAAGGAAAACTTTGTGTCTTTCTACAAATCTAGGACAAAGATTTTTACAGTTGTTAACCCTGTGATTATCAAAATCACAGGGTATGTGATTCACACAGGGGCTTAACTTTACTTAAAAAAGCCATTTTATGAGTCGAAAATTGTTTCTGACTTCTCAAAGGTGTTTGGAGATCGTTTTAGAATTGGAAATAGGTGCGAATGTGAAAGGGCATCCTGCTCCAGTTTTTCATTTGGAAAGTCGTGTGCCACTGGTTAGTGAACGTAATAACAATAGCAAAATATTGATGAGTTACTGACACCCAAGCTGAGTTGGTAACTGATTCATGAAGTAGAAGGTGTTCCCTCAGGATACTGTTGTTCTGCTTGTGAATCTTGTCTTCTGCCTCAAGGGAGTAGATAGTGGTCCATAGGACCACTGCCTGCTCCTCCCAATGTCTTTTCAAATGAGAAACAAATGCAGTGCTAACGGTCGGCTGTGCATTGTAGGTCTCCATCACCACTATGGCAGCAGTCACCGGAGGTCACAAACTGTGGGGCATATCTACAAGATGGCGATAAAAAATTATCTCCGCTTTTGCGGCCGTTTTCGGCCGAAAAGCGGAGATAATTTTATCACTATATCAGCAAGGTCACGCTATCGCGTGAAACCTTGCCTTAGCGCCTGAATTCCGAATGCCCATCTTTGCATCTCTAATGAGATGCAAAGTGGGCATTCCTCCCCAGGATAACGGCGACATTTCTTCTATTATCAGGCCTCAAGCAAAGCAGCATAGCGACAAGAAAAGTAGCGATAACCTCTGTTATCGCTACTTTCCTTACACCTGCTTTGAAACTGACTTAAGCATGATATCGTATAGAAGGTGGATATCATGGCTAAGTATTTGAGGCCCTATCAGCAAGCTATCGCAAAACTTCGTGGGATTATCGCTGGGTTTCCAGTGATAATCTCACGTTTGGCAGTTAGAGCTAGGATTTTTATCGCTTTTGAGATAAGCGTTGCTAATAGCACGCTATCTCAGCGATAAAAATCCACGCTAGCGGGCGATAATTATCCTAGCGCTAAGTGCGCGTAGTAATAATTATCGCCGGTTGTTGCTGATATGCCCCTGTGATCTTCCTACTAAGGTGCCGATTCCGATCCATCAAAAATAATTTGCGTACGACCCGTATCCGTATTTTTTTACGTACGAGTCGTACAAGTACCGTACAAACGGCCAAGTACGATTCGTACGTGAAAAATAACTATGAATAGCATCGGGAAAAGTGTACGAGAGTGCGTCAGAAAGTTTTTACGGCCGAATATCGTCGGGAAAAGTGGACGAGAGTGAGCCGGACATTTTTACGTGCAAATCGTAAAACACAAGTCAGAGCGCGCAAGTACGATCCCGACCGTCCATCCGAATACACAATCACACGTAAAATGGCCCGTACGGAGCCAATGCAGTAGCACACATGTACACGGGTAAACTTATGCCCGTGTATGAGCCGTACAGCCCCCCACCCCAAATATGTCAGCACCGTACACCACCCTGTACGCACTGTACCCCAGCCCCGCTACTGTACGCGCCGTACCCCCCATGTACGTGCCGTACCCCCATGTACACGCCTTACTCCCCCTGTCCACACTGTACCCCAGCCCCGCACCTGTACGCGCCGTACCCCCCCATGTACGTGCCTTCCCCCATGTACGAGCTGTACCTCCGCATGTACGCGCCGTGCCCCAAGCCCGCACCTGTACGCGCCGTAGCCCCCCATGTACGTGCCTTTTCCCCATGTACGCGCCGTACCTCCGCATGTACGCGCCGTACCCCAGGGCCGCACATGTACACACCGTACCCCCACCGCATGTACGTGCCGCACTCCAACACCGTACCCCAGCACCCTCACCCAGCATCGCGTATGTACGGATTGTACCTACGCGAAAAAGACTCCTACAGAACCAAGACACTGTAAAACAGCACAAGGAGGGTCAATTCGACTCGCACAACACCACAAAACACGTCTACATGACAAAATACATCTCAATGACTGACCTGGCACATCCAAACAGGCAAACAGAGGCCCCAAATCACAACCACCTCTTATAACACACCCACCAAAATTCAAACACAGCCACACCCAAAAATGGACCAATAAAAAGGGCCCACACACACAACCCATGAGCCTTTGCAACAGACCCACTGCTGCCAGACCCCACAGAGAAACAACTCTACATTACTCATACCTTCACTACACCTTCACTCACACACCTTCACACAACCTCCTTCACAAACATCGCCCTCTTCACATTCACACACACACCGTCACATTCACACCCACACACCCACAACAATCCACACCCACACCCACACCCCACACCATGCCCACAGACAAGAATCCAAAGTTCACAACGGCGGAGCTGGACCTCCTTGTCAACGGAGTCATCAGAGTCGAGCCACAGCTGTTTGGAACATTGGTCAGACAGACCAGCATAGCTGAAAAATCTGCCATGTGGCAGAGGATTGTCAATAAGGTGAATGCTGTTGCCCCATCCGAAGGACCAGGCATGAATGCCAAGCCAGGTGGTACGATCTGCGCAGGGCGGTCAAGAGGAAAATGAACGAAGAATATGCCCAGAGTAACATCACTGGAGGTGGGCCGCCCCGCAGACCCGTACACTACCATCCCTGGGAGGAGATGGTGATGGCCCACCGCCGGTGGGAGTACACGGAGTCGAAGGAGTCGCAGAGCCTGGTGAGTACACAAACAACTTACGTAACATGGGGGCAATGGGGTCCACACCACATATACACCAAATGCACGCAACTTCCCCCAAGCAGTCACCGCACACAACCACACTCAAAAACCACGCTCATGCCACTAACGTCTCCATGCACCCTTCACAAATCAAGGCAAGGCCATGTCCAAGGCTACAACAACCACAAACACAAGACTGGATGTCCGGGAGGCTGGGAGGGTGGGCCCCACACAACACATTGTGAAAATGAGACGCAGATACCAATGCCCTCAGCCCATATGGCATAGGTACATACCCATGCACAATGCACAGGGACTGGCAAAGTACTGACAAGGTAGCTGACACTTGGCCCTGCTGTATTCAGCACAAGGCCCTCCTAGGACCACTGTACACTCAAACACCAACTCCACAAGCACAGGTATCTAGCACAGGAACTCACACTCACTGTCATGCGGATTTACACACTCCCACAATGGACATGTGACACAACAAGACCAATCCATAGCCAAATAAGCATCAGAGCCAACAATCTACAGGTCAAACACTCAGGAGAACATCCCAATCTGTCCCCCGCAACATACCCATCCCCAAGTGGACTTTGAGAGGAATGCTAGACACAACCAACTACCTGTGTTAACTTGAATATGTATAAAACATAGATTTCGCATGAAACACCATTAACATTGTCTCTCTCTCACACACAGGGCAACGTCGTTGATCTCCCCCAACACTGGGGGGGAAGAATCACAGTCCCAGGCTCCGTGTGAAGATGATCCCACCGGCAGCGACGACTCTCACCACTCCGTGGATGACCCCGACCAACCTGGACCTTCTGGTGCCCAAGCCCCTGCAGCACCTGCATCAGGTACATCTGTGCCAACCACCCCCCCCATTCCTGCCACATCCCAGGAGCCCTGCTCGCACTGAACAACAGAGCCAGTCTGACCAGGAGGGACAAGGTTCTCCGGGCACCCAGGAGGAGGCAGGCAACCCTGCAAATGCCATCCCTCAGGGGTCCCGTAGACCCGATGTGCCCACAAGGGCAGGCCAGGCTCAAGTGGGCAGGGGTGGTGGGAGTGGAGGCAGGCGGAGGCGCGAACCAGACCAGCCAGCTCAGGACCCCGGTATGTCACACATACGCAACATCCTGGACTCATATCGGCGTGACACCAGAGGCATCAACCAGGTCGTGTCGAGACTCTCAGAGATGCAGGGGACCCTCGATGAGATAAAGAACCTGCAGGTTGAGCATCATGCCAGTCATCAACAACACCAAGGACGGATGGAGGCAAGACTGGCTGAGCTCCTGGCGGTGCACAGGGACATGAGCCAATCACTCCGTCAGATCGCCCAAAGCATGGGCAACCCTCCCTGTGCCACCAGGCGTAGACCAGCACCAGACACAGGGAGGGAGGAGGAGGATTTGTCTGACAGAGCGTCCCAAGCATCGCCAAGGCCTGCATCTGAGGGTCCCTGGAGGAAGGTGGGTCGTCCACGGAAAAGACCGTGAGAGTCAGCGGACCATCCACAGCTCCCAGGTCACCTGGCCTGGCACCTGGCCCTCTGGCGCAACAGCAGCACCTCATCCAATGACATTCTCTGCCACATGGACTTGCTGGTCACAGTCTGACCAATGATGACCAACACTGTGCCCTGGACTCTGATGACTTCCAATGCCAAGGATACCATCTCCCCCTGTGAACTTTGGATTCTATTCCCCCGGTAGAGCACCTAATTTCATCTACCAAAACACGTACCCCACCACAAATAAATATATTACTTTGGTCATGAGACGTTCCTGTCATTTTGCATTATTCAACAACATATGTGTGTGGAAATGTCAAACTATGCCTGAGTCTTGAACTAACTCCAGCCATCCATACCCTGGGATCAGAGTCTGGTACAGGACACACATGGGTCACAAGGTATCATTCAATGTAGGCATGGAGCACAACACTCACCTGTGATGGCCTCTGGCTGCTGAGGGGGTGCTTGCTAAACTGTGCGGACAGACCTATTTGGGAGATTATCATCAAGGCGTAGAGGTCATAGCTCATGTGGAGGTTCCCTGGGAGGGAGTCCCAGGTATGTGTGGCCAGGTGGGAGAACAATGTCCTGTATGCTGGAGTACGGTGGATGTGAAGAACGGTGGCCAGGGCAAGGTTGGATGCACGGAGATGGCCCAACGGGATCTAGGATGACAGACGTACAAGGTTGGTTTGGGGTCGGGGTTGTGGACTGCCTCCTGAGTGTGGGTGGGGAGTGTGGAGGTCATCCTGCAGCAGACAGTGATCCATTGCAGCTATCTATGGTGGACGGTGAGGTGGCTGGGGCACAGGGTGTTGAAGCTGAGGTGTGCAGATGCACCCTGGATGTGGACAAGTTACCTGGGAGTTTGGATGTACTTGCTCCGTAGAGGGCAGGGCAGTATTTGACACGGGTGTTGTCATGGACCTGGGGGATGGTCTGTATTTACTTGGAGTGGATCTATTTGTGGATCATGTGCATAATGCAGAGGGCGTTGCAGCATGAGGTACAGATGCTGTGGACTAGCATGGCAAATGTGAGCGAGCCAAACATGATGCACACCATCTTGTGTGTGTGGCCACTGGGTGCTTGTGCAGGGCTCTTGCGGGTGGGACACAAGCACTTGACCCAGCTGGAAGGGGACAATCCTCAGATGATCACCTCAGTCCTGTACAAGTCCAGCCTCAGGTGGCTCGTGTTCAGCCATTCATCAATGGATCTCATGCATACTTGAATGATGGAACTGCCAATGTCTGTGTCTTTGTTGAGGGTGAGGAGCACCTGGCTGTCAATGGCATACGAGCTGATGATGAGGTGCTGTGCGCATGTGATGGTGGAGAGGGGGGTCCTGGATACTCTGTAGATTGACATGCTGAGAGATGATACCTGTGCCATGTCCCAGACGATGACACCATACTACATGCTGAAGCCTTGAGTCCCACTCCCATGCCCTTGCTGGGCTACAGAGCCGGTGGGGAGTATTAGGGACGTGACCTGGTTGGTGTGACAGGGCCTGGAAGGTGGGGCAGCGCAGTGTAGGCAGTTGGAGTTGCACACTCAGCATGCAAAGGTGTCGTGTGTGTGCCCAGGGTATGTCCGACAGCAGGCGTTAGATGTGCGGATGGACATAGCTCGGAGTGTGGCTCCTACATCAGACTGTAGTGTGATGTGGGTTATGCAAGGACAGGATGGTGGTGCAATGTGCACCTTGCATGTGCTGATGGTCCAGCCTTTGGCACCGCGTGGCGGCAACA
This sequence comes from Triturus cristatus, assembly GCF_964204655.1. Classification (NCBI taxonomy): domain Eukaryota; kingdom Metazoa; phylum Chordata; class Amphibia; order Caudata; family Salamandridae; genus Triturus; species Triturus cristatus. The sequence goes on from NC_140589.1 coordinate 1,355,554,105, forward strand.
GTGGCATAGACAAGCTGAGGACAGCCAAATGAATGGGTGTAGGGAGGAAGTGAGGAGCATCTTGGAGGCGTTTGTTTTGCCAAATCTGGATACTCTGTGGGCCCTTGCTGCAGGGGCCGCAGCAGCAGGCGGCATCTCCTTGCAAAATGCCAGAATTTGCACACAAAGACTAGGATGTCAGAAGGACAACTGCAACAGGCGCGTGTGTAAAGTAAGGAGTGTCCAGTGTCATATGGCACACCCAGAGACAATGCATGCACAATCACCAAAGAAGCATGACACCGGATCAGGAAACTGAAGGCCGACCTGCGCACAGGAGACACACCCTCAGCAGCTGTTGATGGCACATTGTGTGGACAAACATGCCAAAAAACATACACGACCATGTACTTCATGCCCAATAGGGAGCCTAATCCATGAGCAACTGCATGCATGTTGCTAAACTACACATGGACTCCTATGCATAATCTTCCACAACTATGCCAGATATGCCGCATGCAAAGTGGCAAGAGACCTGCATTGACAGAGATGAGGCACCTTGGAGTGTGACGAACACCTTTATTACTCAGCCTCACACTAAGGGAAATGTATCAATTGGCACAGACTCACAGGTCATTTGGCTGACCATGTGTGACCTACACTGGACACCCCCTTCAACACACAGATGTGGTAAATCCTACTGAGCTGGCACACAAGTGAAGGGGTTGAGCCTAACACCCCTTGCTGCACACGGAGAGTCTGCAATTCCCCATTGAGCCTAATATGGGGATGTCCCACACTATGTCCACCATTAGCATCCCGTATGTTCCTGAGGGACGTTATACACACATTGATGCCTTCATCAGAATCCACAAACCATTACAGATGACTGTCAGGAAGGGTGACTATCAATTCATGGGAGCCATGCAACACGTCATGTGGCCCATGGTGAGTCGACATGTATGCATGGTAACACAACATGCACAGGAGCAGTCCCCACATATCACAAACACGTACCACCCTCAAAATGCCTTGCTGCGCTCCTTACCCAAAATGACTTTTCACCATGTCTGTGCATGTAACTCTGATCCAGCACACGTTGCAATACTCATGAGGAATAGCAGGAGGGCAATGATGACATGAGCAGATGACAGCCGCAAGAACCTGGGGAGGACAGACACACAACAAGTCAGCGAAGAGCTAGTAATCCGCAGACATGTACATGTACTCTACAGGAATGATGTTGTCACCTTGCTCTTAATAAATTTAGTGTCCCAGCTAAAATGTGTGGAATGACATCCTCACTTGAATGACACATCAGAACACACATCCAAGTCACTTAGCACACAGTCATCTGGACACACACATTGCAACACATGCCACACAAGGCTCAAAGCGTGCACACTCAGACACAGGGACTCACCATCATGAGAAGAAGTTGCGGATAAGCTGACTCCGGATGTCCTCATCCTCATCCTCACTTGCCCCGTGCCCAAGCCCTTCATCCTCCACGGGTGGATGATCCTGCTCATCCGGATCAAGGATGAGTGGCACGGCCTTCTCCACTGCCATGTTGTGCAGCATGCAGCACACAATGAAGATTTTGCAGACCTTCACCGGGGCATATGGGAGGGCGCCGCCGGTCTTGTGGAGGCACCGGAATCTGCTCTTCAGGAGTCCAAACGTCCTCTCAATCACGCGCCTCGTCTGCCCACGGGTGTCGTTGTACCGGTGTTCTGCGGCTGTTCTGGGGTTGCGGAGAGGCGTCATCAGCCATGGCATGTTGGGATAGCCAGAGTCCCCTACATGGAAACATCATGTGAAGAAGTGGGTCAGGAGATGCCGTAAGATACAAAGATAGCGCTAAACACAGGACTAACAGAGTATACCCACCAACAAGACATGCTGGTTCTGCGTGCAGCTGCAGCATCATTTCTGGCACCTTGCTACGCCTCATGATGTATGCATCGTGTGCAGACCCTGGAAAATGGGAACAGACATGGGAAACCAGCATGTTAGCAAGACACACCACAAGGGCATTAATGGAGTGATAATGTTTTCTGTTTCTATAGGCTACCTCCTGTGCCTGTGGTGGTACCAAAGCCACATGTGTCCCATCAATGGCCCCAATTACATGAGGCATCCCTCCCAGGGCATAGAACTCACCCTTGACACCTGTCAACTGCTCACGAGTGGGAAAATGGATGAATTCATCCAGGTGCACCAACATGGCTTCTAAAACATCATGCAGGACACTGCTGAACTTAGTCTGGGACATGCCACCAACATCAGCTATGGTCAATTGAAACGTGCCGGTGGCAAAAAAATGTAGGGCTGCCATCACCTTCATCTTGGGGGTCAGAGCTGTAGGATACCTGTGTTGTGGTTGGAGGTGTGGTGCAAGCCGGCGGGTCAAGTCCTCTATCAACTCTTGCGAGAAGCGGTATCTGCGTATGCAGTCATGTTCACGCATGGCATCCAAGTCTGGCATTCGTCTGGGGAGAGGCGGTGCCCTGCAGAGATTTGGAAGGAATAACGAAGAGTGAGTACATTACCACACCAATGTCACTGAGGTGAGCACATGTTCAACAGCTAATACACATCTGCTTAATACAGAGTCTGAGCTGTGCAATACATCCAGGACACGTAGGCCAGCCAGGTGATACTCCTACGAAGAGCCAGCCACAATAGTTGCATGGCAATGTTGACGTGACATGCCATTAAAATAGCTGTGGGCCAGTGTAAGTGACAAGCCAGACACATTACATGAGTGACAGACATCCACATATCAGCATTTGCAGGATGTCATCTCATACAGACAGCTGGCGGAAGTCTAGACGCACAGGTCACATGTCATCTGAAAAAGGACAGATAACACACATGTCCATGAAGGGGTACATGTCAAAAACTGATGACACAGACATTGAGAGAACGCAGATATTGCCTCATGTCAGGAAGTCATCTTCGAACCATCATGACACATGTAACATGTGAGTCCACATGTGGCATGGTGTGCGTATATGTGTGTCATGCACATATGCACACAGACACATGTTTGATGCTGCAACAGCAGATGGAGTTGACGGAACACCAACGGCAAGCTCATGGGAACCCATGACACACACATGACATAGTCACATCGTGGCACACTGGTAGTCACATGTCAGGTGTAATTATCCATGTACCTGGCATCAGGGGACAGTTGCGGGTGTTGCTGACTGTGCCATACCAGTGATGCAGTGCTTGACACGTGTGTCCTACATGCACACATGTGCAAAGTGTGAAGGGGAAGCGTGCCACGTAGAGCCCCATCACACATGACATGTGTAAACAGCTCATCACACATCTATTGTGCCACAACATGAGGAGACATGTGCTACATCACTGCCTGACACACCTAGACCCTGCACATGAAGGACTGCACTGACAATGACTTGATGTCCAGCCTTGTGCGAGTCTGACACCTCCATTCCTTTCATGTGCGCCTCCTATCACCAGTGTAAGCTGTGAAACGCAGTACACACGCTCTGAGGGCGTGTGTACGGGCCGTACTCACGCGTGAGTACCTGCCGTACATGTGTGAGTACGTGCCTATCACTATAGTTGTGTTACTGTAGGTCCGAGTGATAGGCACGTACTCACGCGTGTACGGGCCGTACACGTGTGAGTACGTGCCGTATTACTAGGCCCTATGGTACCCCCAACTATAGTGATAGGCACGTACTCACGCGTGTACGGGCCGTACACGCGTGAGTATGTGGCTATCACTATAGTTGGGGGTACCGTAGGGCCTAGTGATATGGCACGTACTCACACGTGTACGACCCGTACACGCGTGACTACATGCCTATCACTATAGTTGGGGGTACCGTAGGGCCTAGTGATACGGCACGTACTCACGTGTGTACGGCCCGTACACGCGTAGTACGTGCCGTATCACTAGGCCCTACGGTACCCCCAACTATAGTGATAGGCACGTACTCACGCATGTACGGGCCATACACGCGTGAGTACGTGCCGTATCACTAGGCCCTACGGTACCCCCAACTATAGTGATAGGCACATACTCACGCGTGTACGGCCCGTACACGCGTGAGTATGTGCCGTATCACTAGGCTCTACGGTACCCCAACTATAGTGATAGGCACGTACTCACGCATGTACGGACCGTACACGCGTGAGTACATGCCTATCACTATAGTTGGTGGTACCGTAGGGCCTAGTGATACGGCACGTACTCACTCGTGTACGGGCCGTACACGCGTGAGTACGTGCCTATCACTATAGTTGGGGGTACCATAGGGCCTAGTGATACGGCACGTACTCACGCGTGTACGGCCCGTACGCGTGTACGGCCCGTACACGCGTGAGTACGTGCCTATCACTATAGTTGGGGGTACCGTAGGGCCTAGTGATACGGCACGTACTCACGCGTGTACGGGCCGTACACGAGTGAGTACGTGCCGTATCACTAGGCCCTACGGTACCCCCAACTATAGTGATAGGCACGTACTCACGCGTGTACGGGCCATACATGCGTGAGTAAGTGCCGTATCACTAGGCCCTACGGTACCCCCAACTATAGTGATAGGCACGTACTCACACGTGTACGGGCCGTACACGCGTGAGTACGGCCCGTATCACTGTAGTGATGGTGCCCTAGGGGTACGTGTGAAACGCGCCGTACCTGTGTGGGGATTTAAGAATTACAATGGGGACACTTGAGGGACAAGTATTAGGGTCTAAATGCATGCTGGTTGTCATGGATACCGAGTTTCAAGTTCAAAATTTAACATAATGTGGTCTGGAAAAAGCAGTTGGCCACATTATACATTGTTGCAAAGTGGTTGTTGACTTGACATGATGCTGCAAAATCGAAAGATGCTAAGGCTGTCACTGGTGTATGTTTAAAGGGATTGGAGGAAACGTAGGATGCAAATGAGTCTGACCAATCACTCTGTACTCCTGTAAATGAAATAGGCCAGCAAGGCAGATATAAGGCAGGCAGAACCCATGAGAGGGCACTTGCCTGCACAACATGTCAGTCGATACCACTGCTGCTGTATTGTCTCCCTCTGGCACCATGTCAAGGACCATGTCAAGGACTGTGGAGAGGGCCCAGCCTTTCACCCAGGAGGAGAACGAGGCCCCGCTGGATGTGATCCTCCCACGGTACCCCATGCTGTATGGTCGACCAGGGGAGCAGGTGAGTGCTGACTCCACTACCTTTGCCTGTGCACCTTTATTGTGTCTGTCACTTCTGGCATTGTGTCCAGGTGTGACAGACATGCAATGTTGTTTGGAGTGGGTCCCGCGGGGGGGGGTGGATGGCTTATGTCTCTCATGCAGGGCTTGATGTAGTTCATGTGTGCACTCCTCACTTGCATTGTGCTTACTGTGACATTCACTGCATAGTGCATGGCACATTCAGCCAGCCTAATCCTCTTGGGCATTCTTGTTCTATTGTCCTGCGGGGATTCAGTGGTCACCCCGGTGTGACAGGTGACTGCACCCACAGATGTGTGTCAGAGTTGAGTGGAGCTGTGGTGAGAGTGGTGAGAGTGTCCAAATGATGTGTACGCCCCCTGGACATTGATGTGTGTGAATGTTTCTTGTCATGTGGGTGAGTGTCTATGTGGAGTGTTGCACCACAGCTGCATGGAGGAGGCAACTGCTCAATCCATCTGATGTGTGAAGTAAGCCGTGCTGTGTGTCTGACTTGCTGAGCTAGCCCCACACCTGTGACCCCCCCCCGGCAAGTGGCACATGTGCAGAGTGAGGTTTGCATCCGCTGTTGCCAATGGCAGGTGATTGATGTGTGCCTGTGTGTGTCTGTGTACTCTGCTGAGGTTTCGTCAGTGGCCTGGGGCATGTGACTGCTTTGCGGTGCTGTCCATCAGCCTTGTGTAGCTTGGGATGCACAGTGTGTGCCATGATCAGGGATTGTTTCGCACCCCTCATGCCACCTGTGTACTTACTATGCCATGTAGTGCATTGGTGCGTCCCCAGTGGAAAAAGTCCCTATGACTAAGGTGCTATTACTTGCCAGCATACTATGCCCTGTTCAACAAATCAAAGATGTTCAAATGTGTGTCTCTGTGACATGGTGCAGATGTAGTGATGTTGTCCCACTTTGTCATCCACACAGGTAACCGCCTACCACAAGGGGAAGATCTGGAAGGATGCCGTCAAGGCCGTGCAATCGGTGGAGGGTCGCAGTCAGCGCCTGCCACAAGTGAGGAAGAGATGGCAGGACATCCGGTGCTGGACCCGGAGGATCGCCCGGGTCATGCTGAAGGAGGAGGCTCCTCGCAAGCATGGCGGGCGCCGGCGCCTGACCCACCAGATGAAGCGTGTCCTGGCGGTGGTCTTCCCTGACCTGGATAGGCGGATACAGGAGTTACAGCAGCAGGAAGGGGGTAGGTACATGTGTGTTTGTTGTGTGTCGCCAGCTTTTGTAGCTGCTCAGCCGCCTGGATACACTGCCAGGCTATATATGTGCAGTGCATATCCTGTTCCCCCAAGTCAACCTGTGCTGTTCTTCCTCCCTTCCCCTCCTTGACATGTGTTACCTGGTCTGTGTGTTATCACTATTGCACATGGTCATCTAGGCTGCCAGTTTATCAAGGTGCACATTGCTTTCAGCATCATGTGTGGGGGTGGTCTGCCTGTGCCCTGTCCTGTTCAGTCATTTGGGGGTGCATAATTGTTGGCACTGATGCTGAGTCTCAACATAGGAGTGTGAGGGTTCAAATGAACAGACTTGCAGCATGCATTACCAATGTTGTGGCCTCAGACATGATGTGCATGAGTGGGATATATGCATAGTGCCGGGACGGTTGCTCCCGTAACAGTCAGCTAATTCCAGGACCATGGAGCAGTGTGCCCACTACAGTCCCCTGACACAGCCTGCCCTCCTACTCATGTGTGTCATCCAACACTGTGCACATTCACTGTGGGTTCAGCATGGCACTGCCTCTGTGGCATTGTTCCCTGCCCTAGGTAGTATTTTTCACATGTGTGATACATTTGTCCACTGGACAGGGATACACCAGTTTGCTTGTGAATACTCACACTGGCCAGTGCCTGTGTGGCTATTCACAACAATCTGTTGATGTTTGTTTGTGAGCAATATTTTTTGGCAGCCCTACAAGTTGATGTCGTGTTAATGAAGCTAGTTTTCAAGCACAGTTATTGTAACCCTGAATAAGAGGTGTCACTTCTTGATCGGTATCAGTCACATTGACTCAGGTATGGGTGGGTGTGTGCGGGAGGGGCGTACATGTTCAACCCTGATGTTTCATTGCCAATTCTGACTTGTGTGTGATGATTCGCAGTACAGAAAGTCATCGTGCAGTGCCCCCGTGATGTTGGCCAGTGCTTAATGTTCGTGCTTCATAGCCTGTGTCAGTTTTTGACAATCATGTATCCTGCTTGTACATTTTTGGCACCTGTGTGTGGTTCAGATGCTACACAGTTGTGACTTTGTGTGCTGACATCTGTGGGGACATTCTGGCTTGCCATGAGGGGGAACCCACAGTACAGCTAGACTTTTTTGCTAAACAATTGCAGGCCCATTAGCTTATGCATTGTCCTGGGTGTGGACATGTGTGCCACTCCAGATGACAGTCAGTAGGTCATATGTGTAGCCAACTGTCTGATCAGGTGACGGATAGCCATGTGACAAATGACATTATTCAAGTTGTTACTCAGAGAAAATGTCCATTGGCACTCACTACACCTGTCAACATGTCTCAATGTTTCATATGCTTGACCTTGTTGTTTTGTTGTGAAGGACAATGATGTGCCTGCATGACAGATGTCTCCCAAGGGAGTGCACAAGACACCACCTTTACACTTTCCAGGGACACGCTGGCACATTTTAAAGTAAGGCACAGTTTGAACAAAACTTGTTTGGAGTTCATACATATACATGTTCCCACAGTGTGGTAGCATCTGGGTTAGTCCTTGGTTGTTGCTGATACCAACTTACGAGTGTCAAGTCATCCAGACCACCATGGTGCCATGTATATGTACTTACTGATACGCCATTTCAGCCTAACAGTGGCTGATTTGAATGAGTCTGGCAGCTCAGACAATGACTGTGCACATGTAGTTTGGTGTGCACCTCCTTGTGTGACTTCTGCTATACAGACACATGTGTGTTGTGTTCACAGAGTGCCACATTCACACATTCTAGACATGTCCATTGTGTAAAGGGTTGTGATTCTCCAGGAGTCACAATGTATTTCTTTGGGGTGTCAAAAGTACTCACAGGTCTCTGAGTGTGGGGACACCTTCTGCATTGGCATGTGGTATTTGGCCTTGGGTGCGACAATACTGTTTGGTTCACAGTGAACAAGAGGTGGCATGCCTTCATAGTCTTGCTGTGCTCAACAGATCCCAGACACTAGCTTCTCATGATCTTGTGATTTCAAGTTATTTGCTGTTGTGTCCTAATTTTCATTGTTTCCAAGTGGCATGGTGGGTCAACCAACTGGAGAGTGCAGGGCTTACATATGTGGGGAGTATCCTAGATGTTACTCATGATGCCTTTCCTGATATGCACTGTTGCCTATTTAGTTTGGACTCATGTGTCAGATGTATACAGGTGACTGATTTTTTCCTGTCTCTTCACCTTGCCCACAGCATCATCGGAGGACCCCGAGGGAGACACCGGCACGGACGTGGAGGAGGGATCGAGCAGTGGTGCCACCACTGCTGAGGAGTCGGTGGAATCTAGTGGCACGGAGGGTGAGGGGAGTGAGGTGGAGGACCTGCCCAGTACCAACACTGACTACGAGGCAGACGGGTCCAAGGCTGAGCTCCCAGAGGGGGCGGAGGCTGCTCCCACAGCTGAAAGCAGCAGTACATCTCTCTCCGCCCCCTCCATTCCCATCACCGCCCTCCCACTTGCTTGGGTCCCTTCTGTCCGTGCTAGGCCACACCGTGTCTCCTTCATGCCAGGCACCGCACCCCCTGCCCCCCCCTGCTGCCCTCACTGCCGAGTCTGTGGACATTCAGCGGCAGTTGCAAGTTGGGCAGACATCGATCCTGACTGTCCTCCATGGCCACACCAGACTGCTGACCCAGATGGTGTCGTACATTGAGGGCATGTCATCAGCGATGTCTGACCAACAGATGTTGCTGAGGTCCCTGGACTCGTCACTGACGGCAGTAGTGAGTCACCTGCAGCGCTGCCTCCCCCCTACCCCTGCCCTATCCACAAGTCCCACACCCATGCCTGTCCCAAGCACACCAAGACATCCACACACACGCACCCCACCAGACACAAGCAGCACACCACCACGTAAGGGCAAGCGCACACCTCCTGACACGCACACTCAGGGGGAAGCAGGCACACCCACTGGGTCTGGGGCACACAGGCAGGCACGCAGCCACAGTCCTCGTCCACATGAATCACTCCCCAGTCCCTCCGATGTCACTCCCCTTGGCTCCCCTGCCCCAGATTCTGGGAAGGAGGCCTACTTTGCTGGGCTGGGCCTCAGCCCCACTAGTTCACCTGGCCGGAAACGGTCAAGGCACTCCACGGGTAGGGGAGTTAAGTCCCCCAGCCTGTCCACCACCTCCCCCAGTAGCGCTGCAACCCATCCCTCCGACTCCCCCCCTCCTTGGGGCCTGTTGTTTCTCCGGGTGCAGGGGAGACACTTGAAGAACTGGCAGAAATGTGCAGCGCCGAGCTCACCTCGACCTTTGGCGCTGCCCCACCCCCTGTGGTGGAGTCGTCTGTCCCTGCACCCACCACACCTACCCTTCCCCCTCCTGTCCCTGCGGTGCCTGGTTCTTCCCCACATGATGCCCCCCCCCCAGTCGCTGAACCAGAGGTTTATTATGTGCAGGCAAGCTAGGGGAGACGCGTGGCCATGTGTCCCCCCCAAGGACTTCATATCTGGACTGGCCATTGGCCTTTGTACGTAGTGTTCTTTACTACATCTTATTTTTTCATGCTGAATAAAGCATTTTGTTTTCCGTTTTGAAAAGTCTTGCATTTCATGTATTGATGTTGATGCTGAGGCTCCAGGAGTTGAGGTTGTGGGAATGTGTTATGTTTCATGGACATTATTGTAGTCTGCATCTCATGGGGTGGAACCTGGTATCTGCGTGCCCTCACAAGGTCTCTGCAATGAATCTTTGGTCGTGTCTGCTCTTTGTGTTTGGAGACATTGTCCCTAGGAGTGTTCCTTCCTCTGTGGCACCTGACATCTCCCCTGCAGAGGGTTGCACAATTGTTGTGTTGCCCTGTGTCTACATTTCCTTTGTTGGTGATGGATCCCTTCAACTCTGGCCATGCCTGCTCAGCAATGTCTCCGGCTGCATCGTCTGTGCCATCCTTGGTACTCACTGTACTTGTGTATAGAGTATTTTGCCATGCCTTCATGGAGAAATTGTCCCTTTTCCGCACAATGCATGTGTGTAATCCCAGCCTAGTACACATATGGTACTTGTTCTGCTGGGTATTTGAACACCTGACTCACAATTGTGGGCATTGTATCTGTGGGAACTCCACCCTATTCCTTCCATGACAGACAACATCTTGGTGGCTGGCCCAGCACCTAAACATTCCTATCAGTCCTGGGATGTGCGTGACAGTGTGTGTTCTCTTTGGCTCTCTTAGTTTATTAGGCAGTGACATGACTATACAGTCTTGTGGCATGATCTCAGTGTGTGTATTGTGCTGCATCTGCCAGGGGTGGGTATGCATGTGTTATTTGTCCTCACACCCACATGTGGTGTGTCATGCAGTGGGGGAAAGACATCCATCCTCCTGGGAGTGGGACACTGCTGTCAGTGATGTGTTGTTATGGCACTATCATCATTGTCCAAAGTTAGGGATGCGTACATACACCCATGGAGTTGTGGTCATCTGATAATGATGTACACCCCCCATGTCTCTGTCCACTGCTGGGAGTGATGGGCACCCACCCCTCACATGTCCCTGTCCACTGCTGGTATTCCTCTGCACCCACCCCCATGTCTCTGTCCACTGCTGGGAGTCCTCTGCACCCACCCCATGTCTCTGTCCACTGCTGGAGTTGATATGCACCCACCCCAATGTCTCTGTCCACTGCTGGAGTTGATATGCACCCACCCCCATGTCTCTGTCCACTGCTGGTATTCCTCTGCACCCACCCCCATGTCTCTGTCCACTGCTGGGAGTTCTCTGCAACCACCCCCATGTCTCTGTCCACTGCTGGGAGTCCTCTGCACCCACCCCCATGTGTCTGTCCACTGCTGGGAGTCCTCTGCACCCACCCCCATGTCTCTGTCCACTGCTGGAGTTGATATGCACCCACCCCCATGTCTCTGTCCACTGCTGGTATTCCTCTGCACCCACCCCCATGTCTCTGTCCACTGCTGGGAGTTCTCTGCACCTACCCCTCATATGTATGGACACTGCTGGGAGTGCTCTGCACCCACCCCTCATATACCTGGAAACTGCTGGTAGTGATATGCACCCACCCCTCATATGTGTGGACACTGCTGGGAGTCCTCTGCACCCACCCCTCATATGTCTGGACACTGCTGGGAGTCCTCTGAACCCACCCCTCATATGTGTGGACACTGCTGGGTATCCTCCGCACCCACCCCTCATATGTATGGACACTGCTGGGAGTACTCTGCACCCACCCACGCACCCTCTTGGAGCTGTACACTGCTGGCCAGGACCTATACACACGACAATATGAAGGTAACATGCTGGGCCAGTCCTGTATGCCAACATTCCTGGCGTGTGTACGCCTCGTATCCAAAATTTACTGCTGCCGTAATGGGGTACGTCTGGTACGGACCGTACCCACGCATGAATGCGTGGGTATGGTGCGTACCACTGTTGTAATGGTACCATATGGGTATGTGTGGTATGCACCGTACCCACGTGGGTACCCACGTACCCATGCTCTGGGGGCGTGGGTACGGGCCGTACCACCATTGTGGCGGTGCCTTAGGGGTCCGCGTGGTACGGCCCGTACCCATGCTCTGGGGGCGTGGGTACGAGTCCGTACCACCATAGTGGCGGTGACGTAGGGGAATGCGTGGTACGGCCCGTACCCACGCCCCCCAGAGCATGGGTACGGGTCATACCACCATTGTGGCGGTGACGTAGGGGTACGCGTGGTACGACCCGTACCCACACTCTGGGGGGCGTGGGTACGGGCCGTACACGCGTACCCCTACATCACCACTGCATTGGTGGTACGGACCGTACCCATGCTCTGAGGGGCGTGGGTACGTCCCGTACCACCATTGTGGTGGTGACGGGTACTCGTCCACGTCCACTTCCGTTGTGGCGGGACGTGGGATTGGTGGACATGCCCCCCGAAGTGACCAGACCATGGAGATAATTAATGTGCAGGATATATTTGTTTTTTGTGGGGTGTGGGTTATGTTTCCTGCCCCTTTGCACCTGGGGGTTGTTCTGACCTTCTGAGGCCATGAGGCTATGAGGGCTGGGATGACGCGTAGGTTGGGGTCCATCGCTGTCCGTCGCGTACCGGTGCTCCTTCTTCGCGTTGTCCTCAATTTCCCGGCAGTTTTTGGCTCCCGTAAAAAATGCTACGTGCGGAGTGACGTAGGCACGAATCGTACTTGCTGGTCAGTAAAACGCTGCCTGACTCCGTCCGGACGTCGCGTATGCGCCGTCCAGATTCAGATTTGTATGTATTTTTTTGCCGGTCGGTCTTTTGTACGACTCGTACGGAAATGGTATTTCTGTGCGAATCATACTTGCGAGTTTGTAAGGTGTTTTTCCCGGGTACGAGTCGGACGGAGAAAACGCTCCTTACGACCATTTGTACCCGGGTTTTACAGGATCGGAATCGGCACCTAAGTGCTCATTTTATGCCAGCCTTGAAAACAAATTTATTTTGGGTGCTTTTTCAATATTGCATTCTTTTTGTTAACTTTATTTTTTAAATATACTTGCTGAAGTGACTTATAAAGAGTGTTGTGCAATGTACCCTTCCAAAGATATAGCTACATAGTTAATCTCATAGTTGTCATTAATGAAGAAACTTATCTATTGAACAGTCCATGCTCAAATTTCTCTTTGTGTTTCAATACTCTAATCTGCGATTGAGCACAGTAACAATAAATATTGTATGGCATCCCAAGTCCAGGTGGATTAGCAACCTCAATACTGCTAGTGGTTGTTTGTCGATTATGAATGAGACTACATGGATTTGGTCGCCATAAAGTATCCTGTAGAATATGCACACAATTCAGGGCCATATGTACAATGAAGTGGTGGAGAGAGACGTTAGCCTTCCTGGCTTCACGCCTCTCTCCACCACTAACGCAAGGCTGCACTATATTTACAAGAATGTGGTGCAGCCTTGTGTTTCACCCTGCGATGGCGCTAAGTTTAGCAACGTAGTGCCAACGTAGGCACCCTGATACCATAGTGCAAGGGTGTCTGCGTGCAGGGAAGGATTGTTTATGTGTAGGAAGGTGTCCCTTTCTGCACATAAACAGTCCTAAAATGCCAGTCTGTCATGTTCATGTGTGCTGCTTCATGCAGCACACATGAAAGTGGCAAAATGGCATTTTTTAAAGGTTTGTTTATGTACAGGAAGGGACACCTTCCTGTACATAAACAGATCATGGCATTTTACTTTTTCCATGTGTGCTGCACAATGTAGCACACAAGAAAAAGGCAAAAACGAGGAGAAACAATACATTTCTCCTCGTTTCGTCAACTTAAGACCAGGATTCCCAGGTCTTAATTTTGGTGCTGACTCCTATGTACGCCACCCTTGTACATAGGGGGCAGCGTCAAAATGAATGGGTGTTGCGGTGGAACGCCCACCGCAACCCCCACTGCCCACCCCTTTCACACTAACCATAGTGTGAAAGGAGGCCTTATGTACAAGGCAGCGTTAAGCCACATTAAGTGGCTTAACGCTGACTTGCACATAAGGCGCAGCCCCTAGAGCCACCACAATGTCATTATAGGTGATGTTGTGGTGGAGATAGGGGTTTGTACATATGCCCCTCAGTCTCTCTAACTGCTTGTCAATGTCTATAATAGTGTAGAAGAAAACTTAGACCTCTGAAATGGTTACCCATTCAGTTACCAACAAACGGAGGTCATCTTCAAATACTAACTGAATAAATACTCAACAATTCCTATCACATCTTGTGGACAACTCACTGAAATGATATGGTTAGGTGTATAGGACATCCTTGTAATAGCAAAGTCCTAGTGAATAATGTTTTTCAAAAGAAAGAGTCCCAGGTTGGCTAAAAGAACTAACATTGGGTATATCTTCAGTGTCGAAATGTTTTAGGCGAAGATTATTCAAATGGTCATTTCAATGCCAGCCATTACTAATTTGCTATAACTGACAACGTTCATACGTTTACCAACAGTTGTTTACAAGTTGATATTTACTGTCTGTGATGCTGTACCCCTAATACATAGACATAATATAGTCGCCAATAACCATGAGAGAAGCATGGTTTGGTGCAGGTTTGACTGAACCATCTGGTAGAGCTCAAATTGAACAAACACCCTTTACTGAGCGTGAAGAATCGGCTGCTGGCCCAATGAGGTGGAGTGTAAGTGACAAGTATGAGGTAACCAATGAGACTAGCTCCCTGGGAAATGCTTCTCATTTCACACAAGATCTGCCAATGCCGACCCTTCTCTCCCTTATGCAAGTAACTTTTTAGGGAATGTTAAAAGCCCTGGTTTTGAGCAATACTCAAAATGTTAAACTGATCCATCTGCTTGAAATTATCAGCAAATCTACAAAAGATGGAGCTAAGGATGCTGCCCTGAGAGGGGGATTAAAAGGGGTTATCCCCGGCCCAATCTTCTTTCCATCCCCCAAGGGGTGATGTCTTCTACCATCCACATGGTAGATGAAAGGATGTATATAAGATTTACTTACCTAGTCCTGAAAAGGGAAAAAAGGCTCCTGTCAAAGTTTAGTATTATTCTGTCACCGAGATTTGGGGTGGGAAGGATGGTTTCTAGGAGGGGAGTAGGAAACGTGTGGGCCAACTGAAGGTGCGTGGGGTGGGATCTCTCAGACAAATTCCTGAGTCTCCAATGTGAGTAGTGATGCCTGTCATAAGTAAGAAATCAGCTCCCAGGGGGAAGTCTGGTAAGAAAGGCATAGAGAGGTTGAGGAAATTACCAGAAAGCGCTAAAACTAAGGTATATTTAACTGTAGCGAAAGAGACCATTGGAGGTAAAAGTATCTTTGTGAAAATTCCACCCAACGCTGCATCGTGTAGTTGTTATTCTGATAAAAGAGAAACAAAGGTCATTTTAATAAAGACTCTTCTTGTCCAGGTAGGAGGTGACTCTAAGCCTGGGGTGCTACCGTAATTATTTCTAAAGCCACAAGCGAAAAGGAAAATGTGGCATTCAGCCTTCAACCCCTAATTAGACCTAGGTTATTAAGTGTATTTGCAAACATCAAAAGATTAAGGAACATTTCCTCAAATGATCTGGCATTGGTTGGTTTAATAAATGTAGCAGGGGAAGAACTAACCTGCATACAATTTGCCTCTGAGGATACAAAGAGCTTAGTGGGAGCCTCCGCCCCAGCTCTGGCAGCAAATGGCATCTGTCTCCATGAAGGAATTGATGCAAAGCAGGAGAGGACTAGAAGTCAGGTGAAGGTCGCTTGCCCTGGACAGCCCTATCCTTATGTGAACATGGAGGCTTAAAAGATTATCAGGTTACCTCTCCTAGGTTCTTGGGTGTAGGACAGTGAATGGGAACTGGAAGAATTTGGTGGGAATGAGGGGGTCCCAAGAAAGAATAGTTACTATCACATTCCAAAATGATGGAACCCTAAGCATAAGAGACCAAGATCTGTTCCAGATTTCGATGAGCTCAGGAGGAACAATGGCTTTTTTCATCAGAAGTATGCCCCTGGTGCGTGGAGAGTCACCCCATGAGGGCATGCAAGGTCGTCATATTCCTTCCTGGAATAGTGGAGGTGCTGAGGAGACTGATTGGTGGGAGTCAGGGCATCTACTGCCAGGTTGTGTCTTGGTTTGGAATGTACATGGGTTTAAATCGTTTATGGAAATGGAAAGCTACAGAAAGCTTTTGACTAATTACCCAGTACTGTTCCTCCAGGAAAACTGGTTCTTGGAGTGCCCGGTAGTTGAGAGGTTTGTTGCTATGGTACAAAACGTCAAGGCCTCAACAAGAGGAGAAGCAGTGAGTGGGTTGCTATCACTGGTATCTGTCTGCTGTGGGAGGGAGGTAACGGAGCACCAAACTACCTGTGTATTGGTCCTTGCATATCTAATTGATATGTTCACTGATCATGTTTTGCTAAGAGATGCGAATGTACTGCCCTGTTTAGTCCAACAGAATTTGATTAATGTTAACGGTTGGTGTAATGATGACATTGCTGCCGCTAGAACCTTTAAACATGGTAATGGTAATATGCCCATTGATTATGTGCTTGTTCCAATTCATCAATTTTATCAGGTGAAAAACTTTAGGGTTCTTGATTTTGGGCCTAGTGCTCACTTTGCGCTTAGCTTGGAGTTCAAAGATCCGTTAGTGGCTTGTGCAAGCGCTTCCCCATCCCTTGAGGTAGTTTATCATAGGAGAATTAGAGTTGTAATCAATGAAGGCGAAGCCAAAGTGCAGGTGCTTTCCTCAATCAAATTTGATCATTTAAACTTTGATCCAGGTCTAAATGTGTTAGGCTGGTATAATAGACTGACGAAGCAATTTTTGACCCATATGAAGTTGGCAAAGGTGAGCACGTATTATACCTCCGGGGCAAGAGGAAAGGGGGATAGCTGGTTTGTTGATGTTTGTCGGAAGGGTAGAAGAGTGGTGAACAGGAGTCATCAACACCTTTATTTAAAATCTAATCAATGCTAGTTTAAAAGCAGCCATGGAGGCCTCGAAGATTGCGTATCGAAACATATGTGCTCACAGAAAAACAGAGTTTTATAAGTCAAATTGGGAGCTAATGCTAGCTGCCATTGTGGATAAGAATAGTAAGTGCTTTTGGCGGCTGGTGATTTCTGTAACCCTTTCATCACCATCTTCCCTTGAGGCAAAGATAAGTGAGAAAGATTGGTACACCTTTAGATATTCACTTCATAGTGGTTGAAATTCTGAGAATTTGCTGACGATTCCAGCCAGCTCCACAGGTAATACAGAGGCGATCATAAATACTCAGACAGCAGAAAAGTTGTCGGAAATAATTTGTAGTATGAAAGCTTCCAGGGAGGTCGCCCCTGATGGTCCTCCATCTGTGATCCTTAAGAAAGATCCTAGGAAGTGAGGTCAAATTTTTAGTGGGTTCTTCAGATGGGTAACATACTCAGGCATCCTCCCAGATTCATGGAAAGGAGCCATAGTGAAGCCCATTCACAAAAAAAGCAAAATGGACCAGCCTACTAACTATCATCTGATCTCCCTGCTTGATATTCCTTCAAAACTCCATGCTCAAACACTGTTAAAGCACCTAGCTGCCTAAGCTTTTGACACTGGACTGATCCCTTTGGGGCAAGAAGGTTTTAGACCAAAGCATTCAACTATGGACTACTGTTTTACACTGTGGGGAATCACAAGGAAGTAAATGGAGTTGGCAGGTGGCCTTTGCTGTAACTTCCTTGACTTCCGAGTGGCTTTCAACAGGGTAAACAGAGGTACGCTTTGGCGAAAACTGATGGTTTTTCCTCCAAGATTGGGGGTAAGCATTTTAGTTGCCTTATGCACTCAGACGATTGGGGGGTGATGGCCAATTGGGCTTCAACGATAATTAAATGCAATTAACTCTTATTGTCTAGAACATAAACAAACAATCAATGTTGACAAGACAAAGACATTGTTTTTCACAGAAAGAAGGAGTTTTTGACTTGGTTTTTGGGCAACACGCGAGTGGAGAAAGTCAGAGAATATACGTTTTTGGGCATGATCTTCTCAGATGCTCTGAGTTGGGGTAAACACCTGTCTTCCCGGAGGCTTGTAATATCAACTGAAGTGAATGGCTTGAAAAGGTTAATTTGTAGATATGGCAGCTATACTTTTGAGCCGTTAAGTAGAGTTTTTTTAAATAAACTAATCCCCAAGGCCCCATATGGTGCAGAGGTGCTGGCAATGGATAGACGGGTCTCATGTGAAGGCATAGACGATAGCCCTTTGAAACTGCTTTTCGATTGACCCAAAAATGCAATGATTCATGCTGCAAGGAGGGAGTTGAGAACAGTTGCCTGGAGTGATCTATCAGATGCAAGAGCCCTCGCTTTTATTTCTTGACTGAAAATAGCATCCCCAATTATATATTATCAGTGCTAATTTTACCTGAGGTTACGTCAATCTTCCTGGTGTAAAGATCCCTGTGACAGTAATATTGAAGCACCTGGGAGTTCCTGACATGCGCCTAGAAGTAGGTGAAGCTTTGCAAATTAGTCAAATAAAGAGTATCCTCAGGAGATGTGCTATCAAAACTAGCTGGAGGAATACTTTCTATAACTGAAGAACAAGATCTCAGCCGATTACCCTTCCTAATTTTTCAAGAGAGCACGGACCTTTTCCCGTACTTAGGTAAAATGTCTGAAAAGTTTCTGCAAAAGGAAAGTGTTTGGCTGAAGGTTGGAATTGACCCTGGATGGCCGATGACAGGGCTAAAAACAAAAATAGCAGAGAACTATGGTCAATGTCCTTGTATACAGGATAGAAAGTACCCAGTGATCCATCTACTGATGGACTGTGTACTCATGGAAAGGAAGATGATTCTCTGTCCTGTTTTTTAAAAGTATGGGATACGGTCGAGAGAAATAGGCCTGAACCTGATATGTGGCCTTGCATTTCAGGATGTAGCCATTGCCATTGGGCAATATCTGCAGAAAAGTATATCTTCTTATGCCAGGTCTTTTACTGTTTAATGTCTCAGACCCTGCTATTACCTCGCTCAGATCGATAGTGATGTTTTGAACTGGTAGGCTAATGTCGTCTATATTAGGAGGGTGCCTTTGTTAAGACAATGACCTTGTGATGGTAAATCTGGCTTCATTAGTGTGGGTGCATTGAATGTGAACCCTGTGATTGCGGCTTTGCACATTGCACTTTATAATGTTTGCTGGTTGGCAAAATGAGTTCCATGCTGCTGGTTAATTTGTACTAATGTTTTAAAACATGTGGGATAATGAGCTGCTGATTAGCTAATGAGTTTTAGTTAGAAGAAAAGTAAATTTTTGTTCTGTTCTATAATTGCTATACGTTGCAGATATGTGTTGGTTGAATCAATCTAATTAAGTGCTTTGCACTGCTTATTTTATGATATTTGTAATTATATGTAAATGAATTGGGTAATGTGCAATATTTCTATAAGAATTTATTTTTGGGAAATAAAGAAATATTTTTGACTTTTTTGACATACAGTTGCATTGACAGGAAAAAAGCTTACCTCCTGCAGAACATGGCTACTCATTAAACTGTCTAATAAAGGATCAACCTCCTAATTATTTAAGCATTTAAATACACTTGCATGAGGATGCAGTAGTATAAATGTCAAGCTCCCAATCTCCAAATGTGATCTAAATTATGTAAAATAATCAATTACCGATTCAAGGTGGTGATGTGAGGATCTTGTCAGGGCTGTATCAAAGAACAATGGTGTAAAGCACTATGAGCCCCCCTCCCCCTGAAAAATGTGCTAAGGGGAGTTCCACCTTACTATCGACTTCAGATGATCATTGGACAATATTATTGTTTTGAAACATCTGAGGTGTCTAGAACATTGTGAGGCACAGAATTGAAGGTAAGAATGCTGTTTATTTATGCAATAGGGTTCACTTTAATATTGTTGTAGATAATATTGTTTACTTGCTTTATTTTCGTAAATTGTATATTTATATCTTTGTTATTTAATTGTATTTAATGTTATGTTTAATTATTTCGTTAATTTAATTATTGAAGTGACTTTTTGGAAACATATTTTTAAAGTTTTCAATCAAAAGGTATAATATATTAATGTAAAATGTTGTTGGGCTTGTTGAGGAATAGGATGGGAAGTGTTTTAAAGTAAACGTAATTAACTGTATAGTCAATTAATTAATTGGTATATTAAGTGGGTAAATAATATATATTTTTAATTTTTATTGGTTGTTGTCTATTGGTTTTGTTGGATTTTAGAATGGGAAGCTTTTTAAATATTAAAACAGGGAGATATGTATATTATTAACAGTTTACTACTTAATGAATTGGTTTATGAATTTAATAACTACATTAATTAAATTATAATTTAAAAAAGTATATTTATGGCTTGTTGTGTTTGTAGGAAAATAGTGTGAAAATTGTTTTAATTAAATGAATATTCAAATATATATTTTAATATCCTTACATATATTAACTTATTAAATAATTATCTATCAACTATTTGTAAAAGTGTAGTAATAGTTTACATTTGTTATAATTTTATAATGGCAGTATAATTAATATTATTTAAAATATCATAGGTGTTATTTTATTATTAAATGTTTGTTAATTTATTTTACAGTATAATCATTTATTGATGATTCTTTGAGAAATTATATTATGTTTGTTTTTATAGGTTTTATTTTGTAATTAAGTTTACTTTGTTATATATTTAATTAACATTATTTCACAATTAATAAATACCAAACATTGTAAAATTAATATATCAATTACCAAGTAATATGTCTTCTTATTTTGGGTATTTGTAGGATGAAAAAAACTTATTTTATTCTAAATTAAAGTATTTGTTTTTCAATTGGTGTGGGTTTGGGTTTTAAATGTGAAATATGCACTTAAAAAAACCTGAACACTTTCCCAAGTGTTAGAGTGAAGTGACAGTCGTATAATTATATTCTCCAAATATAAAGACTTTCTCAAAATGCAGTTTTATTGGAGTAATATTAGTAAATATGCATTCCTCAATTTTAAACATTTTCCCCCAATGGTAGTTGGGTTAGCATTCATACAATAAATGCAAACTTGCAAAAATCAAACATTTGCCCAATGGCAGTTGGGTTGGAGTTAGAATGATAAATTTGCACTCCAGAAAATTAAGCAAGTTGCCCAGTTTTTTGGGGATTGGCTTGAGAATGGTAAAACTGCTCTCAACAAAAATTAACCCTTTTCTTAATGGGTGCTTGGCTGGAGTTAGACTAGTTAATAAGAACTCCCCAAAAATATATGTCTTTCCTCAATTGCAATTGCAACAAATGATGGACGGAATGCTGAATGATTCAGACATTCTCCCCCAGTCAAGAGATCTGGGTTAAATCAACCGTTCTTTTGCCCACTACGCCACCCCAGTTTAGACCCAGTCATATGCAAATCTGACTTGACCCTGTGCCTCATGGGAACAGTCCAGACCGGACTGCCAAGCCAGGTCCTCCATGGACCGGAAACAAGCATCCTGGGACCGGTTTCAGGGTATTTCACCCTTCATCAGCCAGGCTAGCTTGAATCCAGTGGCACAGTGAGCAAGGGACCCACGTCTGGGCATACCCATCCCACTTAGGGCGAAAAGTGAAATTGCAACAAAGGATGGACGGAATTCTGAATGATTCAAACATTCTCCCCCATTCAAGAGATTCAGGTTAAATCCATTGTTCTTTTGCCCACTATGCCACCCCAATTTGGACCCAGCCATACAAATCAGTCTTGAACCTGTGCCTCATGGGGACAGTCCAGACCGAACTGCCAAGCCAGGTCCTCACTGGACCAGAAACAAGCATCATGTGACTGGTTTCAGGGTATGTCACCCTTCTTCAGCCAGGCTAGCTTGAATCCAGTGTCACAGTGAGCAAGGGACCCATGTCTGGGCATACCCATCCCACTTAGGACGAAAAATGTAACAGCAACAAATGATGGATGGAATGCTGAATGATTTAGGCATTCTCCCCCAGTCAAGAGATCTGGGTTAAATCCATCATTCTTTTGCCCACTACGCCACCCCAGTTGAGACTCAGCCATATGCAAATCAGATTTGACCCTGTGCCTCATGGGAACAGTCCAGACCGAACTGCCAAGCCAGGTCCTCCCTGGACCGGAAGCAAGCATCCTGGGACTGGTTTCAGGGTATGTCACCCTTCATCAGCCAGGCTAGCTTGAATCCAGAGGCACAGTGAGCAAGGGACCCACATCTGGGCATACCCATCCCACTTAGGGCGAAAAGTGTAACTGCAACAAATGATGGAACGAATGCGGAATGATTCAAACATTCTCCCCAGTCAAGATATCTGGATAAAATCCATTGCTCTTTTACCCACTACACCACGCCAGTTTTGACCCAGCCATATGCAAATCAGTCCTGACCCTTTGCCTCATGGGAACAGTCCAGACCGAACTGCCAAGCTAGGTCCTCCCTTGACTAGAAACAAGCATCCTGGAACCGGTTTTGGGGTATGTCACCCTTTAGCAGCCAGCTAGCTTGAATCAAGTGGCACAACGAGCAAGGAACTCACGTATGGGCATACCCATCCCACTTAGGGCAAAAAGTGTAACTGCAACAAATGATGGATGGAATTCTGAATGATTCAAACATTCTCTCCCAGTCAAGAGATTTGGGTTAAATCCATTGTTCTTTTGCCCACTACACCAGCCCAATTTGGATCTAGCCATATGCAAATCAGTCTTGACCCTGTACTTCATGGCAACAGTCCAGGTCGAACTGACAAGCCAGGTCCGCCCTGGACCGGAAGCAAGCATCCTGGGACTGGTTTCTGGGTATGTCACCCTTCATCAGCCAGGCTAGCTTGAATCCAGTGGCACAGTGAGCAAGGGACCCACGTCTGGGCATACCCATCCAGCTTAGGGCGAAAAGTGTAACTGCAACAAATGATGGACGGAATTCTGAATGATTCAAACATTCTCCCCCATTCAAGAGATTTGGGTTGAATCCATTGTTCTTTTGCCCACTACGCCACCCCAATTTGGACCCAACCATATGCAAATCAGTCTTGACCCTGTGCCTCTTGGGAACAGTCCAGACTGAACTGCCAAGCCAGGTAATCACTGGACCAGAAACAAGCATCATGGGATCGGTTTCAGGGTATGTCACCCTTCTTCAGCCAGGCCAGCTTGAATCCAGTGGCACAGTGAGCAAGGGACCCACGTCTGGGCATACCCATCCCACTTAGGGCGAAAAGTGTAACTGCAACAAATGATGGATGGAATGCTGAATGATTCAAACATTCTCCCCCAGCCAAGATAGCTGGGTAAAATCCATTGTTCTTTTGCCCACTACACCACCCCAGTTTGGACCCAGCCATATGCAAATCAGTCTTGACCCTTTGCCTCATGGGAACAGTCCAGACCGAACTGCCAAACTAGGTCCTCCCTTGACTGGAAACAATCATCCTGGGACCGGTTTTGGGGTATGTTACCCTTTAGCAGCCAGGCTAACTTGAATCAAGTGGCACAGTGAGCAAGGAACTCACATATGGGCATACCTATCCCACTTAGGGCAAAAAGTGTAACTGCAACAAATGATGGGTGGAATTCTGAATGATTCAAACATTCTCCCCCAGTCAAGAGATTTGGGTTAAATCCATTGTCCTTTTGCCCACTACACCACCCAAGTTTAGACCCAGTCATATGCAAATATGACTTGACCCTGTGCCTCATGGGAACAGTCCAGACTGGACTGCCATTCCAGGTCCTCCATGGACCAGAAACAAGCATCCTGGGACCGGTTTCAGGGTATGTCACCCTTCATCAGCCAGGCTAGCTTGAATCAAGTGGCACAGTGAGCAAGGAACCCATGTCTAGGCATACCCATCCCACTTAGGGCAAAAAGTGTAACTGCAACAGATGCTGGACGGAATGCTGAATGATTCAAACATTCTCCCCCAGTCAAGAGATCTGTGTTAAATCCATCGTTCTCTAGTCCACTACGCCACCCTAGTTTGGACCCAGCCATATGCAAATCAGTCTTGACCCTGTGCCTCATGGGAACAGCCCAAACCAAACTTCCAAGCCAGGTCCTCCCTGGACCAGAAAAAAGCATCATGGGACCGGTTTCGGGGTATGTCACCCTTTAGCAGCTAGGCTAGCTTGAATCAAGTGGCACAGTCAGCAAGGAACTCACGTATGGTCATACCCATCCCACTTAGGACGAAAAGTGTAACTGCAACAAATGATGGACGGAATGCTGAATGATTCAAACATTCTCCCCCAGTCAAGAGATCTGGGTTAAATCTATTGTTTTTTTGCCCACTACGACACCCGTTTGGACCCAGCCACATGCAAATCAGTCTTGACCCTGTGCCTCATGAGAACAGTCCAGACCGAACTGCCAAGCCAGGTCCTCCCTGGACTGGAAACAAGCATCATGGGACCGGTTTCGGGGTATGTCATCCTTCATCAATTGCAGATGATTTAGAGTGAGAATAATACATCTGCACTGAACCAAATTTAACACTTCCCTAATGGTAGTTTGGTTGGATTTAGAATAGTCAATTTGAACTCCCCAAAATCAAACAATTTCCCTCATGGTTTTCTGATTGGAATTATAATAGCTATGTGCAGAACCCAAAATTAAATAGTTTACTTAATGGTGTGGGTTTGAGTTATCAAACCAAAAAGGGGGTCACTGTTCCGTCGGTGTGGGTGCTAAGATGTCAACCTCTCACCGGTGAGAGAGGAAAGAGGAGAGAAGAAAGGGGTTTGAGGTAAACATATTTAGTTTCGTTAATGTAAGTAGGAATAATTTTAAATGTTTCCATGTAATATCCTAAAAACAGTTATAAATTCTTAAATATAATTAAAATTTGCATGTAGCAAAAAGATTAATGATGTTTTTTCTGTTATTTAGAAATTACTAATTATTTTTTATATTAAAAAAAATAATGGTTTAATAATTCGTTTTATTTTCTGTACTTAATAAATAATATTTTGATACACATTTTCAAACAGCTATAGTCATATGTAAATAAACTTAAAAAAATTAAAAACCAATATTTTTAAAAGTACATTTCTTAAGATAGGAATATTTTATGTACACAAAATACACATAAAATACATTTGCTACACGTTCTTTAAGTGGTATATTGCCTTTACTACTGTTTATTTACATCAACTCACCTTTACAATACATCAATGTAATTGATCTACAGCAAAGGTAACATACCACACTACCAACAAATAATTACATTTCGAATGCACCACAAGAATAGTAAAAAACAACTGACACAGAGCTTAGATGTGCTCTACACCGTCCCATACAAATAACCATTGAGGATTCCTGCCAGGTACGAATGTTTCAACAGCACGGGAATGTGCAGACTTTGCTTGAGTGACTGACAAATTCCAGGGAATAGACACTAGCTGCAATAGCATGCTCAGTAGGAGAGTCAGACTGGGTGCTTCTGAGCATGCTCAGTTGAAACTTTTTCAGTTTAGGTTGCCTCAAAAAAATCAAAAATCTTATTCTGGGCATCCATAGTAGAGCAGACATAGGGTTCATTGAACAGCATTCATGTTGCATATTTTACCAGTGAATGAGCTGTGTGTAAAGATTTCTCTAATGAAATGATTATCAGCTGTTTTGGAATAGCTGAGGTAAGCTTCACAATCGTTAGAGAATTGTTCAAGCTTCAGTCAGATAATGTTGAAAGAGTATGATGTGTACTTTTTTTTATATGATTTTACTTTAAAATGCATTGTATCTGGTTGCGTTGTTAAAAACATGATGTAATTCAATGCGTTGAATTTGTTTTCACTGCTATGACTGATAACCTATTTAAGTATATTTTTTATTCAGCTTATACATTACCAAATTATCGAAACATTAACTAATTTTATTACGCATGTTACAATAAGCAAAACAATTTAGAACATATGCTTCATGTATTTGTTTAATAATTGAGGGGACAACGTACATTTCAAAATCATTAAATAACACTTTTTTGTGATAGTATTTAACATACAAATAAGCTTAATAAAAAAGTTCAATTATTTACATATTAAAGAAATATTGTTAAGGTATCAACAGCCTCATGCATCAAGCCAAAATCCAGTCGGTAAAATACCGAATTGCAAAAATCACCCGTTACCGATTAAAAAATACCCACTTCAAATGCATGAACCCAAAACGTGAGCAAATAACGAATCGCAAAAATAAATCCGCCAAAATACCGAATCGCTATTAACCAAAATGCAAAATTACCGAATCGCTAAATACCGAATTAGCAGTTACCGAAATCACTATTAGCTCCCGGAAAGTGCCAATAGCAAATAACGAATCGCACCCCAATGCAACAACAGTCGCTAATAACGAAAATCCCAAAAATCGCTATTTAGCAAGAGCTAAATAAGGGGAATCAAAACCTGGAGATAAAGTTAAAAAAAAAAACGCAAATGCAAAAAAAAATTTCAACATGTGCAAATGATTGAGGCAATCACAAAACCCTTAAATGTGGCCCAGGAGACCCTGTTGGCTCCCACAAAATGGCTGCCCTCTACGTGCTTGCAAGGAGGATGTGTATCAATGCAGAAGGACAGCGCAGGAGAAGGGTCCAGGAGCGAGTTTTCAGACTGCGCATAACCTTGCTCGGGCAGAATGAGGACGAGGTGTACGAGAAGTATCGCCTCAATCGTGCAATGATCATGCGCCTGATTGCAGACCTGGAACCATTACTGCAGCACCAGACACACCGGACCAATGCAATCCCTGCGCACGTTCAGGTCCTATGCAGCCTGCACCTACTGGCCTCAGGGAGTTTCCAGGGGGTAATTGCGGTGGCCGGAGGCGTATCGCAAAGCGCACTGTCACGCTTCTTCAAGAAATTCCTAGATGCCATGCTGACAATGCTACACACCCACATCAGCTTCCCCACAACCCCACAGCAGTTGGACCGCACCAAACAGGCATTCTACCAGGTGGCACAATTCCCACATGTGATTGGATGCATCGACTGCACGCATTTCCCCATATGTCCACCCGCAGCAAATGAGTACATTTTCCGGAACCGCAAGTCATACCACTCAATCAACGTGCAGGTTGTGTGCGATGCCAATAACATCATAACGGACCTAGTGGCACAATTCCCAGGGAGCACACACGACTCCTACATCTTCCGCCACAGTGGAATGCACAGGCGACTAATCAACGGAGAATTTGGAGAGGGACTCCTGCTAGGTACGTAAAAATACGCCTCCCCACACCAACACCACACATGTATGCACATCACCAATGCTAAGTCTATGCTTCTATCTTCTAGGTGACAGTGCTTACGCCCTGCGTGAATACATACTCACCCCATACATCAATCCAGCAACCCCGCAGGAACATCGCTACAACGCTGCACACATCAGCACTAAGAATGTCATAGAGAGGACATTTGGGATTCTGAAGAGTCGCTTCAGAATCCTACACAAGACTGGCGGCGCCTTGCTATACAAACCTGAAACATGCTGCCGGATCATTGCTGTATGTGCAATGCTGCACAACATTGCGAACAGAAGGGGGATACCCATAGAGGTGGACAGGGATGACGACCACCGGGATGACCAACCACCCGCCCAACAACGACAGGCACACGTCCCTAACACAGCTGAGGGCCATAGGAGGCGGACATACATCATGCAAAATCATTTTTGAAACATGTGAGAATGAAACATTACAATTTAGTTTGGGGTGCAACTGTTTAATGCACAGTAGCACTGAGGTTTGTGCAACAAAACTAGCTATGTAAATCATGCTCCAATTGTATAAAGTAAAATAAAAGGTGCCTTCAAATCACGCCTGTGCATACTCAGTAAGTGGATGACCATGGTTGCCCCACCATGGTCCTGTATGCATGTCCAACTGTCCCACGTACCCCAAGACTCCGCTCAGGTGTCTCCAAAGCCTCACCAAGGCCTGTCCCCGTGGATGCCCGCGAACTGCGGCGCCTGGTGCTGCCCTCTGCCACGGACACACTGCTCACACTCGAGGCAGCCTCACTAGCGTCATCCCCCCCAAAGCTGCAGCACTGCATGTGCTGCTCTGGAAGTGTTCCACAGCAGTGGTCAACTGCCCCAGTGCCTTTGCCACATCCCCGCAGAAGTGCCCAAGGTCGACCTGCAAGGACACAGTGCGGCGTGCCAACACTGCGGTACTGTTGCTGTGGCGCGTGATAGCCTTAGTAGCGGCAGCGGAACGCAACAATTGTTGTCGGTGCCTCCTCTTCTGGCACTCATGGCCCTCCCTCATGGCACTGGTGAGCTCTTGTACATCTTCCCTGAGGTGAGCATTGCCCTCTGCCACCACAGTGCTCATGTCCCTGACCGCCGTGCCCATGGCCGTTACTGCGGCAGTCATGGCTCGCATTTCACGAACAAGGTGCACGATGTTGGTGCTGATGGTTGCCATGTGGCGGCTCTGCACGCGCTGGACAGACAGCATCCTCTCCTCAATGCCAGGAGTGTGTTGGAGATCAAGGTTGCCTGAGGAGACCGAACGTTGGCGAGACCTGCGCCGCTGTGTTAGCCTGGCGCGGACAGGTGGTGCATCAGGTGGTGTGATGGCGCGCTGACCGTGTCCCGTTTGTGTGGTGGGTGTTTCCATCACCGCCAAGGGCGCAACCTGGGACCTGCGCCGCGGCGCTTTGGTGGCTGTCGTGGCAGCAGCTGGTGTGTCTGGTGCTGGTGGTGCTGGTGTTGCTGGTGCTGTTGTTGCTGGTGCTGGTGTTGCTGGTGCTGGTGGTGCTGGTGGGGTGGCAGGTGTAGGTGATGTGAGGGCATCCTGCGCTGTCTCAAGGTCTGATTCAACCGGTGTTTCGGAGATTATCAGCCTGCCGCTGTCATCTGAATCCCCAGGTGATGCATCTGTGTGTGAAACAGTGCATGGTTAGTGGGATGGTTTGACCTACGTAGTGTTGCACACATACATGTCCCTCTGTGATCCACTAAACATACTGTCTATACCCAGCTTCTACTGATCTGGTGAATGGTTATTGCATTTGCCCCTGTACATGCACACTTGCCTGAGTAGACTACAACTCCCATGATGCACTAGTGTTAGGAGTAAAGCTGTGTGTTGCAAAGCTGCATGCACACTCAGATCCTGCTGGGGGCCTGGAATGGGATTTACGCTATGCTGGGTATGGCAACAGGCATGCATCTTACCTTGGGCACTTGTGGCTGCGCCGGACGTGTCCATCTGGGTCACTCCCACGACGGCTTCCCGCTCAATTGTACCTTCCACCAGCTCCTCCAGGGCAGTGTTAGCCTGGACCGTGGAAGGGCCGCCTCCCGTTCTGCTAGCGTCCCGGAGCCTCTCTGCTATCCTCTCCTTCGCGCGCTTCTGCAGGTCGTACCACCTTTTTTTTAGGTCGTCGATGCTGCGGGGCGTCACACCAACTGTATTCACCCTCTCGCGGATGCGCAGCCATATGCGGCGCTTCTCCGCCTCAGGCACCTTGAGGGACAGCTTGCCGAAGAGGCGATCGTGCTTGCTCGAGACTCCCTCGATTAGGTGCTTCAGCTCCCTGTCGGAGAACTTGCGCTTGCGCTTGCGCGCAGCCTCAGCGCTGGATGGGGCTTCCTTCTCCATGGATGGTGTATTTTAGCAGATGGAACAGTGTGGTTTCAGTCTGCACAGGCAGTCTGCAGTCAGTGCTCCTGTTTGCTCCTCTGTCGATGCAATGAGGGTGGGGCTGCTGTATTTCCTGGTTGGTGATGTCATCTGCACGTTCCCGGTGCGACGCGGTCATTTGCGAATTCGCTAATACCGAATTCGCTATTTGCTAATTCGGAATTACCGAACTCGCTAATAGCTATTCGGAGTTTGCATGCCCCGCTATTGTATAATCGGTAAAATTAGCGATTTTTAAGGAATCGCTAATAATTACCGAATCTGTTGATGCATACCCAAAAGCGATTCCTTAATAACGATTCCTTATTTCTCGCTATTAAGGAATCGCTTTTGGTTTGCTTGATGCATGTGCACCTTAGTAATTTCTTAAGCAGGATTTGTTAGTATATTTACTTATTAATGGTTTACATTTCTAAACATATTTAAGTAATTTAATATTTAGGGGCTGATTTTGATGTCAACAGGCCATCGGTGGCGGTCCCACCGACAGACAGACCTATGGCCTGACCACTGCAGTATGATGTAGGCAGTCGGACTGAAACCATCGGGGTAAGACCGCTGGCTCTGACAGGATCTATGATCCCATCGGGACGGCGGTCTGAATCGTATCCCTTGAATGGCGCTGGAGCAGAGGCAGACGCTGCTGTCGGGATTACGATGTCCCTTTCTGACAGCCTTTCAATGAAGGACCGACCGCCATGAAAAGGCTGTCGGAAAGGGACTTTGAGTCCTCCAAACAGGGTCCCCTCTCTTGTAGGCTGCTGCAAAGTGGCCCTGGGGGCACATGTAGTGTCACTCGTACATCCATGCACTGTGTGCCATGCACCACATGGTCCATGTCACACGGTGCATGAATGTGCACAAAGTGCTCTTTTATACTGCAGCTTGTGCTGCAGCCCTTGTCTTGGGCCGCAGCATAAGCTGCCGTGTTAAAGAGCATCAGAATGGCAGTCGCATCCTAATTCAGCAGTTGGACCACTGACTGCTTGTCGGGAGATTTCCTGACCGCCGTGATAGCAGGCGATGGTCGGACAGCCCGCTATCATAATCGGGTTCTTAATATTTTAGACAATATAAAACATTTTCCTTTTAATAAACCGTTTAGAAAACAGTGTTTACATTCAGCCTAAGATAAAGGTAGTTTTTTTACATATAAATTTTGCAGCAATTTTTGTTTTACCACTACCTGTATTTTCTAGTCTTTTTTCTATCTTCAGTATGCAGCTACTCATGTAGCGGATGGCAGTTCCCAGGATTTTGCTCTGTGTATCAGGTAAGGGAATTTCTTTTATGATTTTCACGTTATAATAATAGATCAGTTGGGTCAAAAGTAAGGGTGGTGTTTGTTAGTCTGTTTAATTGAAGTAGTGTGGGTAGCTAAGTTAAGGAAATATTTACAGTTGTTTAGTTAGTGCATTAGGACCTAGAGTTTTCTGTAGTAAGTTTTTAAGTTGTTGTCTAGAAAGAAAATTGTACATATGTTATGTAGGATGTTTAAGGATACTGTGATTTTCACCGTGGGAATTGTTTATTTGTGGGTGCGAATGTGTGATTATTTTTGCAGGTAACATCTGCCAATTAAAATATATTGTCGAAAAAGGAAATGGTTTTCACATTATTACAGCTCCTGGCAATTTAGAAATGTAATTTGTTAATTGCAATAGTCTTATTTTTTGTGGGTTTGTGCTTTGTATTAGATCTCCCCTCCATAAACCCCTCCTTAATTTCCCATAAAACAATATTTTAGTAATTATTCCCCATTTGCCCCCTTGGTTCCTCCCATATTTAATACCAAAATGTATACCTGCATAAGCAAAGATCTCTGCCACTAGTGTGGAGAACTCTGCACAGAAAAGACATGAGAGAATGAGGTGGGGGACTCCATCATTAGGCTTGTGAAATGCATTCATCAGCAAGTTAATAGTACTACTGTGGCACTACTTAGCTCTATTATGTGCATGTAGTGAGATTTTTGCTGGTTGTAATTAGGATTATTCTGTCTTTTATCTGGTAAGGGGGAAAACATGATAGGTTTATTGAAATCATCTGGCACAAAATTAATGATGGTGATTTTGTTCAATTAATTCTCGCAGAACGTCCTCTTAAAGTTTTTTATTTAACTGTCAGGTACCCATGATTTGTTTTTAAAGCTTTATTTAAGTTTCTTCTAGAAACGTTCAAAGTATGGCTTCTAATTTGAAGAAACTGAAATACCACACTGATACAAGCATGCTCTACTGTGGAGCAACCCTGGAGTGCAGAGTGAAATAATAATGGCAAGCCGTATGGAATGGAACAACTCTGGGGCATATTATCAAGAAACGGCGTTACAATTATCGCCGCTTTCGCAGCAGAAAACTGCCGCTAAAATGGAGATAATGGGCTTGATAATATGCCCTTGAGAATTCCCATAGAAGCCCATGTTCTGGTGTCAACATGGGCTCTATTGGAATGCTCTGCGGCATATTATCAAGCCCATTATCGCCGCTTTAGCGGCAGTTTTCTGCCGCTAAAGCAGCGATAATTTTAACGCCGTGCTTGATAATATGCCCCTCTGATCGGTTTGATCAGGTTACACATTTTTTGTCATGAACTCTTTATAAGTAATTGGGGCAGGTTTCACACTGATATTTCTTCTGATTTCTACTACTCAGATTCTTTATGGAAAACATTAGAGGACAATTGTGTTTCTGATCTGAGGAAACTGGTTCTGAAGAATGTGGTAATGAAAAAGTCACTGATATATGATTTATTTCACTGGTGCCACTAATGAAGGGAATCGGGACATATGTGCTTCTTACAGGATGCCAAGTCCAGAGGAAATTAGGCTCCAACCAGAATAAAAATGTAGATACACAAATTCAATCTGTGGTTCAGAGTTTGGATTTCCATCATATTCTGTTTTTATTTCTTATTATAACTGCCTTGTACACTCATGAAGATGAAAAAAATGCTTCCCAATTTGATAATGTTTGCAAACAGTGGACACTGCACCTGGAGATTGGCATGACTTTTCTCATATTTGGGAGGGTTTTGTTTTCAGAAATCAGTAAGAAATCCGGTAAATAATATGTAGCTAGATTTCAGAATATCAATCTTGGGTTTCTCTGATAGTGGAAATGTATTCAGTAGGACTGATCAATATTTCTTTTAAATTCCTCTGAAATCCCTTGGGGATTGGCAGGTAGAATGAAATACTTGGAAGCAGATTAGGATAAAAGTTATCACAGACAAGTGGGTCAGACATGAAGATTTCAGGGCTCATATATGCTTTTTAAGGATTGATAAGTCGATCAACTTATTTGCTATATTATGTTAAATATTTATGATTATTTGTTGTGACAATGTGATGAGATGTGTTTTGGTTTGACTGCTGAGTGAACAGAATGCAATATAAATAATAATAATAATTATCATAATATTATATCGCTTGTTGGAAAAGATGGGGAAGATATGAGGAAGTCAAGACCTTAGCTTTCAGAGATGCTGCAGATGCAGATGCTGTGGCAATGGGGTCCAGGAATATGAGGGAACAATTCTACCCCAATTAAGTCTGTCATTTACAATCAAAAGGAACTATTGATGGACAGAATGCAGAACAAAGTCATACATTCACCCCAGTACAGAGATCTGGGCCTAAATCCATCGTGTTTTGCTCACCATGCCATTCCAGTTTGGACCCAGCCATATGCAAATCAGTCTTGACCCTGTGCCCCATGGGAACAGTCCAGCCTGAACTGCCGAACCAGGTCCTCCCTGAACTGGAAACAAGCATCCTAGGACCGGTTTCGGGGTTTCACCCCTCTTCAGCCAGGACAGCTTGATTCCAGTGACATGGAGAGCACGGGACTCACGTCTGAGCATACCCGTCCCACTCAGGGTGACCAATGCAAAAGGAACTGTTGATGGACAGAATGCAGAATAATGTCATACATTCTCCCCAGTACAGAGATCTGGGCCTAAATCCATCGTTTCTTTGCTCACCATGCCATTCCAGTTTGGACCCAGCCATATGCAAATCAGTCTTGACCCTGTGCCCCATGGGAACAGTCCAGCCCAAACTGCCAGGCCAGGTCCTCCCTGAACTGGAAACAAGCATCCTAGGACCGGTTTCGGGGTTTCACCCCTCTTCAGGCAGGATAGCTTGATTCCAGTGGCATGGAGAGCACGGGACTCACGTCTGAGCATACCCATCCCACTCGGGGTGACAAATGCAAAAGGAACTGTTGATGGACAGAATGCAGAACAATGTCATACATTCACCCCAGTACAGAGATCTGGCCCTACCTAAATCCATCGTTTTTTTGCTCACCATGCCATTCCAGTTTGGACCCAGCCGTATGCAAATCAGTCTTGGCCCTGTGCCCCATGGGAACAGTCCAGCCCGAACTGCCAGGCCAGGTCCTCCTTGAACTGGAAACAAGCATTCTAGGACCGGTTTCGGGGTTTCACCACTCTTCAGCCAGGATAGCTTGATTCCAGTGGCATGGAGAGCACAGGACTCACGTCTGAGCATACCCATCCCACTCGGGGTGACAAATGCAAAAGGAACTGTTGATGGACAGAATGCAGAACAATGTCATACATTCACCCCAGTACAGAGATCTGGGCCTAAGTCCATCGTTTCTTGCTCACCATGCCATTCCAGTTTGGAATAAGGATTATGAACCCGAAACCGGTCCCAGGATGCTTGTTTCTGGTCCAGGGAAGACATGGCTTGGCAGTTCGGGCTGGACTGTTCCCATGAGGCACAGGGTCAGACTGATTTGCATATGGCCATGTCTGAACTGGGGTGGTGGAGTGAGCTAAAGAATGATGATGTATTAAACCCAGATCAGTTGACTGGGGGTTAGTGTTTGATTTGCTCAAACGCTCCGTCCATCATCCCCTATGGTATCGTCATTTACAATCAGACAGAAGGTAGAGGAGTCTGTTTTCCTTGCTTGCATTAGGTCCCATGGCACTCTTGGACTGATCGGGTCCTGTGCTCAAGGAAAGAGGGGACCTGTGCTGCTCAGAAAAAGTTCTTGTGATAAATTGGCACCACTGATGAGATGAACTGAGGAGTTGAACAGCAGAGTGGAGAAACACACTTTGGAAGGAAAACACTATGAGGGTCAGTGATGGCAGTGATAGAGGAGGCTGCATTCCTACTAGTGATTCCAGGCCTTTCCGAAAAGTGCAAACTGGAATTGTCAAAATCTGCCATGCATTCAAACAGATAGGACAAACATTCGGGTTCAGGAAACATTTCCCGAATCCAGAGTCAGGTGACAGTAACGTTACCAGGTTTACAAAACAAATTGTTTTACATATTAAGGGGTTCATTTACAGTAAGGTGGGCTGTCCACCAGGTTCCCGTGTGAGCAGGCTTCTGTCTCCAGCTGTCTGAGGCCACCAGCCACCTACCTGGCTGCCTACAATCTCTCTGCCATTGAACAATATACTTTGCTCCGCTCAACCATAGAGCAAGCCAAAACATTTTTGGGGAACTGATGCATAACTCCTTTTCTCATCAAGTAGTATTATGTGCCCATGTTTCATACATTTTTATCAATGATACATTACAAGTTACCACATGTACAAAACCAACATCAGATAATATTGAAAGATATTAAATCAATATTCAATTAATTGTGTGGATAAACATTCCGCTCAGTCATGCTTTCGTGAACATAGCCCTTCACCCAACAATTTGTGCCCAAAAAATAAAACAATTTATTAGACTCAAATATTATACAGAAATCGTTCCACTGCATTAATGCTGAAAGGATCAGTTAATTGAACCACATGTTTGTGATATATTGGAGATCTTTTTGTTAAGACTCAGTTACTTCTGGAAGTAAATGGGGAACTCCTTAATTGTTCCTTAATAAGTCCTTTACACGGGGTCCTGAAGGTCAAATCCCTTTCATAGTGGTGTGTAGGTTTCAGGTAATAGTGACATGTTTCAACCTGAGTGGTGGAGTGTGCATGACTATTTCCCGAGATTTTCTTCGGGGCTGGGAGTGATTCTCAACAATCAGTGGTCTCCTTTCTGTAGAAAAGAGACATATATATTGTGTCCTGTGAGTGTTATAAATCACAGCATGTGGGCTTTAATCCATTTATGTTTGAGTCTGGTACTTATGTACCACATACCATTTGCATCAATGTACTGCGCTATGTTTTGCTGTTGTAAGTACAAATCAATTAATTCGTATTTGATCTATAAGAAATTATTAATGTTTGATATTTTGAAGGGATAAAGTACTTGGTTCACATTCCAGTTTGTTTTTCAAACAGGACTCACGCCTATGACAGAATTGTTTTTTGACATTGCCTCAGCCCCAACAGTCCTTAAAGGGCTCATCATGTTTTTGTACCACTCCATTGACTGCATTGAAGCTCTGTCTAGGTGGTGCTATGTTTGCTGAGCCCTTCAGCAATCATTTTTAACTAAATAATCTCTCAAAGCAGAAATATATTCTGTAAAACAAAAACAAAAAAAGAATTGACCTAATGCACAGGGAGTTTCCTCCCAGCACTTGAGATTATTTTGCTGCCCTGTATGTCCTATAACACCACATCAACCCCTAAAAAACAAAGAACAGTGCTTTTTGATACTGGTTTGACCATTTTGATTAGCTGGTTGGGTTTATCAATAATGAATTCATATTGGATCCTTTAAGTGGCTCTGCTACCTGGCACATCACCAGGGATCATCGATGTACTGATCATTAATGTACTCACTATCTGTGATGTCATGTCTGTCACAGTCAGTACTAGTGGGCTTGTGACAAAGCCTGCACAAGAGAATGATATGTGGAAGAGAAAGACAGAGGAACATTTATAAGTAGCAGAGGTGCAGTGGGAGGCTCTAATGAGACCAAGGTGGGGCAAAAATGAGAGTTGGAGAAGAGCAGGGAAGAGAATGAACAGAGATGGGTAACATGGCGAGGGGGAGGAGGCGAGAACCATGGCATAGGAACCGAAAAATACAGTTCGAGATTTAGAAATTCATGTTGAACTTTTATACAGTTGATAAACTACATTCATTAAACACGGAACAAGTGGACGGCAGGGTGAAGAATTTACCTGCATGGGGCTGCAACCATACAAAGTATGGTCCAGGAGCTGCACTTGGGTTATCATGCTCTGAGCTAATGAGTTTGTAGGTGTTCATCTTCCCTTTGCAGGTAGAGTCACTGGGTAATGGCCACGAAGCTGACCATCAATGTGCGATTGCAGGAATTCCATTATTCTGACAATGTTTTTGTATTCATTAACTGTTTGCGACGGTAACATTGTCCCAATACTTATTCCAGTATCAGGATTGGAAAGGGACCATTGCAAATTGCCATTTGTGCATCTAAGTTGAAGGTTGCTGCCCAAAAACAGATGTAATAGAGCACCAGATGTTATCAATGACTCACATGACCCTGTTCAGCCTATTACAGTAATGGAATGCATGACAAGTATAGTAATGTTTTTACAAAAAAAAACTCTACTCAACATGAACATAAACTGCAGCAGTAAATAATGATGGCAGAGTCTTAGGAATGATGGCTCCTATGTAAGTCTGGGTGGTGAGCTCCACTGAGCTTGCAGAGTTTGCAGAGTTTTCCCCACTTCGCGTTAAGCGGAGCTTGCGGAGTTCCCAAAAACTCCGCTCCGTGTAGCAGAGTTGTTTTCCTCGTTCGCGATCGTCAACATCAAGTTGGCGAGCATAAGCGTGGGAAATCAACCTCCTGGCGAGATTTCTCAACGCTGGCAGTCAGATTTCTCATTGCGAGTGGTCGTGTATGCTTGCGACCACTCGCATTGAGAAACCATCCATTCGCTTTGAGAAAGCTGCCGCTCGAGTAAAATGCTGCTCCTCGAGTAAAAATCTACTCGAGCAGCAGAAAGGAAGCAGCGCCCGCTTGCGCTGTGCATGGTGCCGTTCATGATGATTGCACAGTGCGGACAAGCACCTGGCACTGAAAATCACTGCGAACGGCATTTATCTAAAGAAACTCAGCCACTTGCGGAGCTCCCCGTAGCGCTACAGAGTTTATTTTGCACTTCGCAGAGTTCTGCTGCGGAACTCTGTGAGCTCCGCCCAGGCACATATGACAAAGGCATTTAATACACACCTAGTTTAATATTAAACACAAAGCAACACCACATGACAAATAGTTCTGTTTCAGTTTGTTCACAAATCCATGGTACATGGAGAAATATTCTTATTTTTTAGTTGGGGCACTACAGTATATAATGCTTAGGTAGCCTTCGTATGACTTTTAATTCTGTACCATTCAATACTTATCCAACAATAAGTCAGACTTTTTCGTATACAGTACATTCAAACACTGACTTTACTGCGCAATCATACAAATTTGTATTTAGGACATCCCAATACACTATGTAATGTCATTCACATTTGTTATAAATATGATGTCCCCGGCTTTATTCGACATGCATGGGTATCTTTTATGGCTCATTTTTATTTGCTATATTATGCATGTGTATTTTTAATATAATGCGCGGGCCTATGTCACATAATATATAGCTCAAGTTTCTCTGGCCTGTGTTGTGCTTTAACGAAAACACATATCCACAGTGGGATATTGCATCTCCTTGCATTTTGTGTCAGGCATTGTGAGATGATGTGGTAATATTGTCCAGAATCAACTCTCAGGGGAGATTTATGAACATTTTGCTCTTGGTTAGCATCACAAAAGTGAAGCTAACCAGCGCATAATGTTTTTTTTGCTATTTACTTCCCAACGCAAGACTTGTTTTGCCTGGAAAGCACCCTCAAAGTAGCGCACAGTAGCACAAAGCAGCACAAGGCACTGCTTTGCATTACTTAGTGCCAAGGAGGCATTACAGGGTGGAACATGGGCGTTCCCATGCAGTCCTCATGCCTTTTGACGCAAAACCGTATTTACAAAGATTTGTAGACATGGTTTTGCTCGAAAAGTTAACACCCCATCAAAGGAGGCACTACCAGGAGAAATGCTTTAATTTCTCTGTGCTTTTCTGATTTTGCATATGTGCTGCTCTCTGCAGCACGCATACAAAGTGGGAAAAGCTTTCATCGTGTCCAGGCATAGTGTTATGTACAAGAAAGGTACCCTTCCTGGACAAAACCTATGCTAGACTCATGCACACACACTAACGCAATGGTTCTAATGTGTGTGCATGGCGCACAGCCTCTGAAATCAGCGCTGGCTGAAGGGAAAGGGGAGGAGAGAGACATATCCCTGAAGATATGGCGCTCTCCTGCTCCCTCCCTATCACGCAACGCGGGGTTCTGCGCTGCATTACGTGACTTTTTGGTAAATCTCTAGGCCTGGGCTAAAATTTCGCTCCGTTCGCGGAAATTGCGATAATTTGACATTTTCGCTTTTCCGCGGAAAGCGCAAAAATGTCAAAATTTCCGCATTCCGCAGCTTAGCGATAATTTGGTTCTTGCTCGCGCTGTAAAATAATACATTCTCGCGCGCGATCGCCTTACCTGAATCCCTGCGTTTGCCGACAAGTTTTCTTGATCCGGTCGCGTTCTCCATGAGATGTTGTATTGTTTTTAGCCATTTGCACTGTCTCGCGACAGTTCGCTCCCGCAGTGACGTTATGCGTCGCGCGATCACGTCTTTCTTCTCGCGATCATGCACCGCGAGACAACTGAAAACAAGATGGCCGCGCCCGCGAGCAACCACATGGGTAAGTTGGCGAGCCGCAACCATGCAGAAAATCTCGTGAACATGCGGGAAAAAAACTTCCGCATCTTCGCGATATTTCCGCGTGTTTGCGATAATTTTTAACCTTTTCGCGATAATTTGCGAAAGTGGATTTCGCAAATTCCGCCCACCCCTATAAATCTCCCCTTCAAAATATATACACATACACACATGCATACACATGCACACACGCACACACACAGACACGCAGTCAGTGTCATTCTTTACTGGTGCATAGGCTAAGCAACTAAAGATGGACTGTAACAAATGAGAGTAACAAAAGGAGCCCTTGCAAGTGTTGCAAAAAGGGAATACTATGTTTCACTTTATGAGACTGCCAGACTGTGATGGGATATTTACCACATGCAGTGACTACTCTTACCCTGGGAGGAGGTATTTGCTGAGTGTGTTAAGATACCTCTACTCTGAGTTTTGGCCCTAGAAATGAGGCAAAACATGCAACATTTGAATTTTCCATTCCGAAATCCACATATTTTGACCTTTTATCTGGGCTTTTCCTCTGAGACATTGCTGCCGGTTTTTCCTAGGTGCACAATTATTCTTAGACTACGCAAGATGGGAGAGGAACTGAGTTTCAGAAAGCAATTGAAACCGGGTAATTGCCTAATTCTCGGCGAAACAGGGCCTGTACATCTGGCTAGCGCTGGTAGGCCCGTAAGGATAGCCAGGCGCTTTAGAAGTGCCTAGAATAGAAGAGAATTCACCCATTCACAATGCCAACCCCTTTGCAAATCATGTTGGCGCTGCCATTTCAAAATGAATTCCCAGTTGTAATCCGGTCAGATGGATTGGGAAGCAGTAGCCAACAGATCTACCTTCATCTCAGAGGGGTGGGTCAACACGACCTGGCTCTGCACCATAGGAGCCCGTGGAATTCCTCAGCGCCTTGCAAACCCAGGCCTGCAAGTCCTCAGCGCGGCTCTACGCGGTTCGAGAATTGCCAGTCGCTCTTTGTGGCGAATACAAATGATTAATAGCGTGCATAGGCATTGATCTAAGGGCTGTTTTATGAAAAATGTTGGTTTCTTATAAGTTCAAGTTTTAAGTGTCATCTGGACACAATTAAATACAGAAGACCCGCATACCAGCCCCTGCTCATTTCTTATGGCTCTTTCAGGTATTGATTCCTTTGAAGTCCTGAAAATGCGAAATGCCTGGGGAGGCTGTATTAGCCCTGGAAACATTTTCTAAGTGTTATTGTTGTTTAGTTTTCCTATTGGTAATACTCAAGGCCATACATCTGTGTCTCCAGACATATATCAACCGAGTATTGAATGAATGCTGCACTCAAATGAAAGCAGCGGCATTGCAAGTATTCAAAGGACTAAACAGACTGTATATGTTTTAGGTCTATTCGTACTTTTGTTGGTGTTTGAGTGAAAAGGACTTTTATTTCATATCAATCCTATTCCAGTTTAGGAATGAAGCCGCGCTTATTTTTGTGGCCTCTAGTGTCGCCTGTCACTATATGACTTACAAGTGTATATTAATGAAAATATGTTTATGTCGAGACATATTTGTAATGCAATACATTTAAAATATGTATATTGTATTATATTATTTAGAAGCACAATCTGTGCTTAGTTTTTAGTGGAGTTAGTTTTCGTCTGCTTCTCTTTGCTCTGTATATCGCCAAGACGCCTCCAGGTATTCATTCACTTTATAAATTGTATCATTCATTCATTCATTCATTGAAATTAGCTAATACAAATCTATCCTGTGTGATCTTAAATTTAAGCAGTATCGCAAACCACGGCAAGTTGCTGTGGTGTGTTCAAGCACCAATCCATTGATACCGATTTAAAAACTTTTGACCAATAAATTCTACTTTATTGCTTGAGGGGGACCTGATTTTCAACATAGGTAAAGGAGCGGGAGACAGTGTAAACAGTGCCTGATTCGGGTACCTGTATCTGAGTATCCAATACCCTTTCTACTCCCACAGATCCACTTTTAGTGTAATGCTGTCATTTGTAGAGATAGAATTTCTGCATGAGGAAAGACTGTCGGGACCCACCACTGCATACCTAAAGTCCGTAAAAAATTCAGTATTGTAGTGTTAGAGCTAACGGCAGTATACAATACCATATCATTGCGTTATATAAGAGGTTGGGGAGTGTTTACTGGAAAGGCCCACTCCTTACTATGCTTGTGTCACTGAGTTGTTGTGGATCTTAAAAGATATGGACTGAGGTCGAGTTACAAAGTTCTTTCATCAATTTTTAAATTGGAGTAAGAATGACAAAGCCTTTTTGTGATCGCAAGATCTCATGGTTTGCTACTGCAGACGAGTTTTTAGAATGTAGAAAGCCCTTTTACCAGTCAGATAATTATTTCTCACTCATATCAGGGCTTTTTCTATCATCCCCAAGCTGAAAATAGGAAGGGGCATGAAAGAGGCACCTTCTTCCTATTTCTGAATCAGACACTTTGAAACCCAACCTGTAGCCTCCGACATCCTCAGCCCCACCTGTTCCAATAACACAGTCTCCAACCACCAGATCACTGCTTGGGACCAGCTCACCACAGAGAGCACCACTGTCATCATACACTCCGTCCACTCATGAGCATCCACAAATTCCTTTCCCCACCACATGTTCAACCTCGGAAACAGAACTATCAGCAACAAACTCACCGCAATCTCCAACACTTCCATCACCTCAGCCACCTTCCAAGAAGAATGGAAACATCCTGAAGTCAAATCCCTCCTCAAGAAATCATCTGCTGACCCCAACAAGCTCAAGAACTACTAGCCCATCTCTCTGCTCCCGTTATCCACCAAAGTCCTCAAAAAGGCCATCAACCTCTAACTCACAGAATACTTGGAGAACAAGAACTCATCCTAATCCGATCCACAGCACCAAAACCACCTGATCGCAGCCACTAATGACATCAGAACCCTCCTAGACCAGGGAGAAGTGGCCTCCCTAATCCTCCTTCACCTCTGCGCAGCCTTCAACACTGTGTCCCACCACACCCTCACCAAGAGGCATCATTAGATTGGAATCCAAGAGGATGCCCTCGAATGGATTGCATCCTTCCTCACTGGAAGAACCCAGAGTATCCACCTACCACCTTTCACCATGGAACCCAAGAACATCATCTGCGGCGTTCCTCAAGGTTCATTCCTCAGCCCTACTCTGGTCAATTCCTACATGATCCCCCTGGCCAACATAGTCAAAACCCACAAACTGAACTTCATATCCTATGTAGATGACACCCAGCTCATCCTCTCTTTATCAGAAGACCCATCCACCACAAAGGTCAGCTTCGGCCTGTGCATGACCTGCATCGCTGACTGGATGCCAAACAACTGACTCAAATTCAACACAGACAAAACAGAAGTGCGGATCTTCGGGCACAATACCTTCTGTGGAATGACTCCTGCTGGCCTGCTGAACAAGAACCCTCACCTACTACTACAGACCATGCCTGGAACATCGGCATCATCCTGGACAGCAAACTCACCATGAAAAACCAGAACAATGCAGTCTCCACCTACTGCTTTTTCACTCTTTGCATGCTCTGAAAGATCTTCAAATGGCTCTCGGTCAGCACCAGTTTTACCGTCACTCAAGCCCTCGTCGCTACCAGCTTGGACTACGCCAACACATTCTACATCAGAATTACTACTCACCTCCTGAGGAGACTGCAGATCATAAAGAACTCAGCTGCCAGACTCATCCTTGCCCATCCCAGGCGGACCCACATCACCTCACATCTCAAGAAACTACTGTCTCCACGTCCACAAGAGATGTCAGTTCAAGATGCTTACCCACATCTACAAAGCCCGGCACAACCAATGACCGGCATATATCAACCATCGCCTGAGCTTCCACCAACCTTACAAACACCTGCGCTCCACCTCCCTTTCCCTCACTCACAGTCCCGCATCCGCCGAAGCAACAGTGGAGGATGCTCTTTTTCATACCTCACTTGGAAGTCCTGGAACAGCCAGACCCTCCACCTCTGGACCTCATCCTGTCTTCAGGAATTCAGCAAGGAACTCAATACCTGGTTGTTCAAATGACACCACCCGGCAGCATTGCTCTCAGTGCCTGGATACCCTCGTTGGTGATTAGCAGCATTCTTTAAATCCTGTTTGAGTGATTGACCACAGTTGCAGTCATAAATCATTGATGAGCTACTTGTCTCTTGGTTGGGATGGTAACCGATTCACAAAGGGGAAGGTCTCTTCATATGGACACCTTGCCAATTGTGAATCATGTCAGCAGCCTCAGGGGAAGTAGGCAGTTTATTAAAGCACCAAAGCCAACTTCCCCTAATGATTTCCCAAATGGGATTTTTTTTTAAAACAGCAGAGGGTCCTTTAACAAAAATGGGCTGCTTTTAAAACAATGCATGTGGGACACAGGGATAGGGGTCTGCTGTTCCTTGCAGGCCATCATCCCTCTGTTTGTAGTCAATGACAGGAGGATGCAACTAGAGACCTGCCTCAATAGTAATCATTAGGCAGTTTATTCTAAGGCCCCCTGAGACTAGAAATGTTGCTACTTATTAGCACATAGATTGCATTACAAAACTAAGGGGCTTATTTATGAAAACTGTTACATCACTGCGTGAACACAGCGATGCAACAGTTTTCACTGCACCTACCTAGCAACATGATGAATGCACCGTATTAACTGCATGGCGCTCCATGTCACAAAGAGTAACAGATGCGTCAGGAATCCTGATGAATCTGTCAGTGCAAAAGTCATGCATTGCTGGAGTTGTGCTGCAAGCATGACGCAACTCCAGCAATGCATGAGGCAGGCCCACACACATAGCACTGCATCACCCTAATGCCTGCTATGAGGCAGGCGTAAGGTTTTGATGCAGTGGCGTCCTAGAAGTGGCACAGTGAAATCTGATAGATTACACTGCGCCACTTCCACGAGGCTTTGTTGCGTGGTAACGCCCATCCTGTATACATTATACCTGACGCAGGTATAATGTGGCGCAGGGCTTAACAAGGTGACGCATCTGCCTAGATGCGTCAACTTGTAAATATGGCTCATTGTTTACGCTGCCGCTGTGTCACAAAAAGTGACACAAAGGTTGTGCAAAAGTGTTGCAAGGGGCTCATAAATAAGCCCGTAAACATGTTACAAAAATTCTTTGCGCAATTTGCATCTACTTTTTGTGACCAGTGTTTTAATAGCTCTGGACCCTAGGTGTGGAAAAGTATATATACACTGTGTTCTAAGTTTCTACCTTGAACAGAATAGCACCCAACAAATAATATGGCTATGCAAAGCAATACTGAGGTTGGTGTGCGTGGGTTCACCGGTCACTACTATGCTTACAATTTGTCACAGGTGCTGTATTTCAAGCAGCTCACAAGAGTGTGTAGTATTCTATCTCTTGATTACACACTAATTAATCCTTCGAAATAAAAAAAATCATGGGTCTTACTTGTAAAAATTATGGGTCGCTTATCACTGGCAACGGAGGGCTCCTGCACTATTCTCAACCCAAACTGGAAACCAAGCACAGCACTTCAGTACTTGATTTTCAAGCAAGTGGTAGCAAAGCAGACCAAGGCTCCCTCATAGAAGTGAGATCGGTTGGAAACTCAGAATTTAGCAACACACATAAT
Organism: Triturus cristatus; assembly: GCF_964204655.1. NCBI lineage: Eukaryota > Metazoa > Chordata > Amphibia > Caudata > Salamandridae > Triturus > Triturus cristatus. The sequence goes on from NC_140589.1 coordinate 1,355,598,975, forward strand.
AGTATTCAATAAATCACTGTCCAGTCAATGCTTTTACTATGAAAAATAAATAGTTCTGTAATGTACAAAAAGCTAAATACTGTGCATAGAATCACAAATATGTATGCAATATACATTCCCTCACAGGGAACTAATGAACAGCTTGGCCTCCAGACCTTGGCCTTAGAGTGCAGAGAGAGTTGAAAATTCTCCAATTTCTGGAGGAAATTCTAAATACGGAGTTCCCCACCACAGGGATACTATTGTGGAGAAAATTCAGTCAGAGGGATCTACTGTGTTTTTAGAGTTAGATCCAGAAATTGGAAGGCTTTAAGTTCTATACAAACTCTAAATGAGGTCCTTTGACAGGTCAACTTGCAATCAGTAAGGAATACTTTTGGCACTGCTCGTAGCATATTAAACTATAATTTGATTGACTTTATCACAACAATAGTTGCTCTGTATTATCCAAACCTGGACTACTTAGATTCGACCCATTTTCTATAAACATAATGAACATTTCAACCTAAGCACATTTTACACCAGGTTGCAAGCAGCTTCTTAGGATCCTAGGGGCATATCAACAAGCAGGCGATAAAAAATTATCGCCGCTTTTGCGGCCGTTTTCGGCCGAAAAGCGGCGATAATTTTATCGCCTAATCAGCAAGGCCACGCTAACGCGTGAAACCTTGCTTTAGCGTCAGGATTCCTAACGCCCAGCTTTGCATCTCTAATGAGATGCAAAGTGGGCGTTCCTGACCTTGCATGACAGGAGAAATGTCGCTAAGCGACATTTCTTCTATCAGCAAGCCTAACGCTATGAAGCATAGCGTCAGGAAAAGTAGCGATAACACCTGTTATCACTACTTTCTTAACACCTGCTTCAGGACTGACTTAGCCATGATATCCTATGGAAGGAGGATATCATGGCTAAGTTTGTGAGTCCCTATCAACAAGCTAACGTGAGATTATCGCTGGGTTTCCAGCGATAATCTCACGTTAGCCAGTTAGCGCTAGGATTTTTATCGCTGATGAGATAAGCGTTGGTAATAGCACGCTATCTCAGCGATAAAAATCGGCGCTAGCCGGCGATAATTTTCCGAGCGCTAAGTGCGCTCAGCGATAATTATCGCCGGTTGTTGTTGATATGCCCCCAAATAAGCAGGGTCTAACACTCCAGGGCACTGTATGCAAGCTAAGCCCAAGGAGCTTGATGCACGCTTCACTATCTGCTGGAGTCACTCATTATCATTCATAGGAGTGGTTATTTCCTCCCCACATGCAGGAGACTTGTTGGGGCTCACGGTTGCTCCTGTTTCCCATAGAACTCAACACCACACTTGGTGGTGCCCCAGCCCTCTGGGGATACTACCATCAACAATAACAAATGTTTTGGTAACCCCCATGAACTTGTGGGTTAATGTGATGCTTAATTACCCCAAGGGATTTTAATGTTAAGCAGGTACCACTACTGTAGATATTCACTTTTCCTTGAGGTCCCTGGGACAGTCAGGAGTGAACCACTTCAGTGGCAGCGTAGAGGCATTCTGGAGTGTGTTGCTCATCCTGTTGGTGGTGTGCTAACACACTGTGGCTTCTCCACCCACCTTGATACTTCTTCTCTTTGTATTGGGTGGAGGAGTCAGAGGTCCTTACTCTATCTCCAACCTGCACTATCTCATTTTGGACATAGGAAGTGGTATGAGTGCAGTCAGCACTTCAAAAACTGTTGGTGCCCTGGGGACCTCCACCTGCACTGGCCACTCTAACAAGGTATGAGGGCTTCCTTGGGTTAGGGGCAATGATTTTACTTTTGTTACAGGTCACATGGAATACAGTCTTCCATCTCCTTTAATTGGAGAAATTAATGAAATAGTGCATATGCTCTTCAGGTCTCTGAGGGGAACCATGGCCATGAAGGTTCCTTGTAGGGAAAGTAACAAACCAGATTAGACCTTTTTGTAAATGGCAATTGCCCCTACCTTTCTGGGCATTTATGGCTTTTAGCACAAAGCCACCTAGAAGCAGACACTTCTTTGAAAAATATCTCCATCCATGATCCATAGATGTGCATGGGGTTTCAGCCTGTTGCTCTTGCTGGTAGGCTCCAAATATGTGGTCTTCTGACCTCCAGGATGAATTGATCTTAGTTGTTTGTCCTTCTTTGCCCTTCCTGCACTTTTGCTCTCCTTTTCCAGATGCTGTCCTTTCACAGGGCACAATGGCAGCACCGACCTCTTCCCTCAAAGCATATAAGAGTTCTCTAACAGGATTGTTAGGACATGATACCTTGCACAGCTCCTTAGTCACCGCAGCTGAGCTAATGACTCTAAAATACAGGCTTCTCCTGCAGGAGATGCAGTTGAACAATCCCCTTTCTTTTGCAGACAGTTTCTCCTCACTCAATGTAGTCCACAGCTCGCCTAGCATCAGTGTTGCCCATGTGGGCCAAGACTGATTTGCATAAGGCAGATGTCTGTCTAGAATGGCACAGTGGGTGAAAAGCAATGGTCTGGAATTTGGGCCGAGCGATTGCTAATGGCTATCAATAATTCAAGCAGGCCTTCCAATCCCTTGTTGTTTTTGCAGTAGATTCTCTACACAGAAGCATGCCAAAGGTGTAGGTCCACTTATGTGTGTATTATTTGTGGATGCCTTACCTCACATGCACTATTTTCTTTGGTTTGTCATCTTCACAAACACTGAAATATAAACAACACACACAAGAGATTTTAGTGAAAAAGCATTTGCAGAAGAACTTTATTGTGTCAAATACCCTTTGATAATAGGATGTAACAGCAGGACAACAAGCAAATGTAGAAAAACAAATGTTTGTGGGCTATTGTGCACAACTGTGTGAGCTGGGGTTGTCTGTTTGGTTGAATAGGTGTGAAGTGTGTTGGAAACTGGCAGTGCCAATTAATTGATCTCTCTGATGTGGACACAAGCACACTCACACAACACACACACACACAAACACACACATACACACCCACACACACACACGCACTTAAGGAGGATACACAGATAGAAACATAAAACTTGGAGGAAATACCTGTGTGTGCACATATGTGTAGGTGTTTGGGGGTCCATGAAGGTCATGCAATGAATGTGTCTGTCTGACCAAGCCATACGTACGTCTACACACATATTCAAACATACAAATATACTACACTTTTTTTGGTAGGTGGGAGTGTCTGGCCATGCATATAGAACATGCTGTTCTGTGAGTGTGTCTGGCATACAGAATCTAAGATACCCCTCTCACCTGTCCATTCTTTTTTTAATTATGTTTGAACTACTGACCTTCACTCTTATAGTAAGGTGTATGTAATGATGTCTAAAAGTTATTAATGTGGCTGCTTATGAAAGCAATTGTCAATTCATTATAACTCCACAAACTGGGAACTCTGCAATATGTGTATTTGTTATTGCTTGTGGGTTTTAATGGAAAAATAAAGTTTAGAGATGATGGCCCTGATTACAAGTTTAGGACTAAATTCTGATTCCTGTGAAATTGATAATTAACTCCCCCTCACAGTTTTTCTCTGATAGATTTTGCCAGATTAAACCTGTTGAAATGTATTCGGGACAAAGGCTCAAAAAAAGGTCAAAAGAGTGGAAGCAGGTGTACTAAGTACTAATTCTGCATTTTATACCCAACTTCCAAGTAGAAAACCTGAAATAGCAGTATTTTCCATACCGGATAAATATCTCACTATGGAGTAATAGGATTTACCAGGTGTGGTAAATATCCCACCCTTTTCCACACAACCTGGAATCAGCATTTCAGGGCCTCCTTATGACTGTCCCACTGCGGGTTCAATACTTACTGCAGCCGAAATTGAAGTGTTAGGAAATTTTCGGGTGTGATAATCATAATTTATTCAAAATTTTTTCTGCAAAATGTGGACTATGAAACACATTTTGATGCGCACTCGTTTCTCCACTGCCAAGCGTCCTTACCGCAATCTAATAGTCACGGTCCAGCAAGTCTCGACAGCGTCACGTACTCCTCCGGTCAGGATACAAACGTAGAATGTTCATCTCAATTTTATAGAGCACGAGCGGCTCATAAGTCAAAGCACCTGTGTGATCTGAATTAGTTCCTTAAGAGTAAGGTCACATGACAACCCAAGTGTACTTGGCGGCCATCTTTGAATGTTCAAAACCTATGCGAATAATCGTCTCAAGACTCCTTTTAAGCGTTGTTAAAGACCTCGAAGTTTTAACCTTGTTCGACATGGATGTTGTCATATGATCCTAACACCGAGTAGCAAGAATCGGCTATTTTTTTGCCTGCTAATGCGGGCCTATGGGTAGTATAATATCACAAAAGAAATCAATTTTGTACTGTCGTCCATTTTTGATAAGATGTAGGATATGTGTTTCATGTACGTCTAAAAAAACCTATAACTGGATGTAATATAAAGTGTGATTCTCATGTCTCTGTGTTTGATGTACCCTCATTGTATGTGTTTTTTAAATGTATATATATGTATTTTTTAACAGCCCTGAAGAAGTCTTGCAATAGGACGAAACGCGTTGGCTGTGATGTGCTTTTTAGCATGAAAATTGAATAAAAAGATGTGTTAATGAAACTTTTGGCTTACTCACTGATTGGATCTGGACTATACTAATGTTCTAAATTGATCTGTATGATACGGAGTGGTGCACCATTGCTTTGGGTTTATTTGTCAAAGTTCCGTTGGAATTAGTACTGTAACAGTGGGTACTGCTTCTGTGTGCACACACACCCTTGATCAAATTTATAAGGGTTAAAGATTTAGGAGTTAATTAATGGTTAGGTGCTGACATTGACTGTCTTTCTTCTGGTTCATGTAATGCCAAAATGACTATTACCACAGATAAGTACTGTACATTATTTGCTAGGCTGTAGCATTTAGATCCTGCTATAATTTAAATCATATTTTACTGGAAGCATGTTCTCAGCGTGCAACAGTCCCCACCAGAATCAATGAAATAAAAAATGTCTTCAAAATACCCGTTTTGTCCTTTTCTGTGCCCATACACATTATTTCCTCTTTGTCCTATACAAAAAATGCTCACTCTTATTCCGCTCACTAAGTATAGTTTTCGTATACCCTCAAAGCTGCTCACCCCTGAAGTCATATTCTTGCCAGAAGAAAATAGCACATGGAAACAGTATTCAAAAAGATACAATACACAAGGCCTTTTAAAAAAAGTATGAATACATATTCACTGAAGATTCAGTTTGATAGCTGCCCACAATGAAAAATGGTGTCCAATATTCTTTGCCCTATTCAATACTTCCTATGTCTATGGTTGAAGGTGGTGGAGTAGGGCAAGGATTAGCGGCAGGGGATTTGGTCATGGGGAAAATCATTTACACCCAATATCTACCAGGTTTATGTGTATTCAATAACATTTTATTTTTACAATCCCACTGTAAACACTCTTGCAAAATTATCCCCAAAACGTTTGGAGTTACTGTTTCCAGATTGGACTCGGAATGGGTAGGGAAAAATGCTCACATTTCCTAGGGATGTTGTCCTACAGAAATAAAAAAACAACAATAAAAAGGAAATTCAATTTTCAGTGAGCTCTCACAGAATGCTCTGGGTGGCTGGGAAAGCTGCTATTGGGGGAAACTGATGAGAATTTCCACTCTTTCAAAACGTAAGCCTCGCATGGACCTGCTTGATGCACCTAGAATCAAAAGTGACCTAACTTTCCACTATACTGCATCCTCATCCATGACCCTTTTGAAGGAATTGGCAAAGATTCACCTCAACATATTCTTCGCAAACAGTGCGGAAAAGGCATTTTTTAAACCACACAGGTATGATCAGGGGGAAAAACCTGGTCCGCTGTCAGCCGCACAGTTGAGACAGCGGGAATGGCAACTCAGCCATTCATGATGCATATGGTGCCCTCATGACCCAGCCCCAGGATATCATTAAGTGATATACGTCATTACTACGCCACTCTTTCCACAGCAGAATCCCAAGCCACACTACCACAAATTGATGACTTTCTGGCTCCCCGTGGACTTCCCACTCTTGAGGTTCTGTAATTCTCGAGTCTGACTCCATTTTGTTCTGTGCCACCATTTTGTGTTGCCCTCACGTAGGCCTGTGAAGGTAGCCTGGCGAATAAAGTGGCCTGGCCTTCTTAGTTCATGTATACATTAACTAGGTTTCTTTTTGATTCTGAAATGAACTGTAAGAAACTGACCTCTGCACCTGAAACTGACCCCGCAAAGCCAATTTCCCTGATCGATCTTTGTCTGAGATTGCCAATTAATGTTCAGGACATCGTTAACTTTTAGTTTCCTTGCACATGCCTTATCTTGTTCAGCATCTGTTACCGTTTCTTTTTTTATGTTTCTTCATTTCATGGGTTATGCTTTCAATTATAGGTTTGTCCGGCTTGTGGAGATTGAATTTGGGACATTCCTAATAATTAACTTTTGGGTCGGGATACTGTAAATTGAGTTTTTGTCATGTGACACTTTGTTTGCAAATGTACCTTATTGGCTAGAATTTTGTGCAGTGGGTGTACATTTATAATGTGAATATTGGGTATAAAAGGAGATGTCTCGTCTTGGTAAAATGAGCAGTCTCCTGAAAAGTTTTCACCGTGATGTATTTCTAGGATCACTGTTACTAGCTGCAGCTAATAAACTTGGTCTCTGATGCCATCCAGAAGTATTCCGTGTCTCTGTATACCAAGACAGGTGAACTCGAAGATCTTAGACGTGCCCCTGACGCCGCTGGGTTAAACCCCGGTTCTTCACTCTCTGATGCGGTATGGCATTCCTGGAAGGGGCGTTCACCGAGACAGAAGTATCGGAGGCCATCTTAGCATTAGCCAAGTGTAAATTGCAGAGGGAACATGGCTTTCCTGGTGAGTTTTACAAAACTGGCAAACTTCTTCTTACCCCTCCCCCCCTAATGAAGACATACCAAGAAGCAAAGGAGAGGGGCTCGCTATGGACTTTGTCCAAAAAGGCTACTATCACTTTCCTCCCCACAGACAATATGGACCCCATAGAATGTGCATTTACAGACCTTTCTCTTTGCCTAATGTGGACCTTAAACTAATTGCTAAGATACTGACTGTCTAGCTAGAGAGGGTTATCCCCCAGTTGATTCACCAGATGCAAGTGAGATTGTGCTGGGTAGCAGTTCCACCAACCACCTGCGGACCCTGGCATACATGCGCTGGCAGGCTAAGGATGACTCCAAGGAAATGATGAGCCTGCCCCTAGATGTCGATAATGCATTCAACCATGTAAAATGTCCAAACAGCTTTCGGGTAATGGTGAAGATGGGCCTGAGTGATAACTTTATTAAAAAGGGTTGTTTTCTCTATGACTTCACCTAAGCCCATGTGAACTTCGGGTGCTCCCTGCCAGATCAATGTTGGATCCAACATGGAACCAGACAGGGATATCCTCTGCTCCCACTCCTCTTTCTGTTCGCATTGGAACCCCTGTCCATGGCTCTCCTGCTGTCCTTCCAGGCCTCCTCCATTGAGGCGGTTGTGTCCGTTATTGACATATTGTCCTCCATATCAGGGTATATCATTAACTGGGCCAAGTGCAAGGCACTACTATATCCAGGAACACCTCTAATGCTTGTATGTGGGATTACAACATGGCATGGGCATCCAAGGGGCCGCCCTATATACTCATCTGCATTAATGGTGAACTGTTCTGTATGGTAGAAGATAATCTCCTGCCCCTTAAAGAGCGAACAAGGCAGGACTTTCTGCAGTGGCAGTACTTAAACCTCTTGCTAGTTTGACAGGTGCAGACGAATTAAAATGACAGTCGCCCCCAGATGCTTCCTCTACAGATATTTGTTTTTATGTTTAAAGTGGCCGCAGATCACAACTTTGCACTTCTCAGCTGTGGGCAGACACCACATCATAAGGTCTCCGCCTTTCAAATATGACATGTATAGCCTAGTGCTCCATCTCTAACAGTTCTCTGCCTATCTTAGTACCCTGAAGGAAACACCAACATGGGTTCACATAGAACATTACTTGCTAGGATGCTAAAATAAGTCCCTCCCAGTCTATCTTATGACCACGCATGCACTCACTGCTGGGAACCTGATCCTCTCTGAGACTGTGTTGCCAGATGCGTAGTCCACAAGCTACTAGGTGTTACTCCACTTCTTTACACTACGGCACGTCTATGGCACAATGCAGCCCTGCTTATTGTGAATAAACCATTTTACCGGGCCTTCTGGTCCATGAAGGGGATATCACATGTAGACCAAATGCTACAGGATGGGTTCCTCAAACTGTTCTCAACAAGTCAAGAGGAATTTGGTCTCCTCCAAACGGTCCTGTGAAAATACAGGCAGATCACCCACTGCCTTAAACCTTTACTTGACTCCTGTCCCTTAGAGCTGCCAAACTCCCCATCCTTCACTACATAGAAAGATGGTGCCAGTACAAGGGGATGGTCACCGAGCTTTACTGGGTCCTTATACGGTCCTTGCATTCTGGCTCCAGGCTCACAGTGACTAGACTAACGTGGCAGACACTCCTGGGTAAGGACTACATGCCGGAAGACTGGGCTGCCCTGCTCGTTGATCGCAACAGGGTACTTCGGTAATCTAAACTGAAGTTCTTCTATTTCAAGAATCTTCACGACTGGTACTGGACTCCGTGAAAGCGAAAACGTGACCACCTATTGCTCCATGACCACTGCTGAAGGTCTGATGAGGCCTCTTATAACCTGTATCATGTCATTTGATTGTGCCCATCCTTGCAACCTTACTGGATAGGGGGTGGCGATATATTTATTTCTATAGTCCCTTTGGAGCCCTCTTGTCAGACCCATACCATATGTGAACTGGACACCCATTCCCATAGATAGCTTGCCACGTCCCTGGAGACCGCCAAGATATGTGTACTCTCCCATGCTAAATGAGCGGCTCATTGAACTACATAGAATTGCACACCGTGAATGGACCATGCACACATTGAACAAAAAGTTGGAGAAATATGAAAGGGTTTTGGGGCCTGTTTCTGGATCTGGAAGGCAAAGGCCATTGACCGGTGTTGACACATCCCTGGTTAAGCATATGTGGTCACCATGTACCATATAGGAAGGATACCGACAGAGGACGTCAGAAGGCCCTTGGGATTTTTGATACTGCTTATGATTGAGATCTGACAAGTGATTATGAGTAAGCTCATGTTTTGGTTTAGGGTATTGTCCCAGCTGAGGCAGAAAATAAATTACTGCTCTTTGTTGTGTTGTTGTGTTGAATGCTCAAGTTGTTACTAAGGCCATGTTGGCCTTCACCTTCCCCTGTCTCCTATGCTTAAGAGCTCACCCCGCTCCTGTTTCCCTTCTCCTACCCCTTCCCCTTCCCCTTCCCCTATTCCCACCCACCCCACCTTAACTCTTTATCATTCCCCCATGTGCAATGTTCAAGTTTGTAGACCTTTAGTCTGGCACCTGACCTCCACCAACTGGCAGTGGTGTATTCCAGGGCATGAGTTTGACTGAGAAGCTATGTTTATCAGGGTCTCCTGATTCGTGGTTTGCCTCCATGTCTGTATCTACCCATTTAATTGCCACAATGCAATGGTCCTCTTAACTGTAATTGTAGACATGTCTTTAATGCTTGCTCTTTCTACTATAAAAAAAACAAATGTTGCAAAAAGAAATCAAATGTTCAAATGCTAACTACATTTCCTGATACTTCACCTTTTGGACAATTCAGATTTCAAAGTATATATGTATGTGGTTGTTGTGCAGCACAAACCTTGCAGAAGGGACCGGTGAACTGTATACGGTCAAAGGCAATGTGTGACTGGAGGGATAGATGGTTTCTAAGAGCAAGAGAGGGCTGTTCCTGCACCAAGAGGTATTGTTCTTTAGAGAGGTGCTCTTCCATAAATGGTAACAAGAGGATTGGACTGCACCACACCATCTATGCAGGTTCTCTAATTAGAATAATGTACATATAGAGCTGGACAACACATTTATGTATCATAGTGTTCAACTCACAGCAGTGGTGCAGAGACCATCACTATACCATTGTACTTACATCTTTATTAGTTTTTCTGTTGAAGCCTTGTGGTGTTCAATTTACAGGACAGCTGCAACTAAATAGGAAATACTAAATGACAAAATCACAAGTTATGTGCGTGAATGCAGTTTCTTGCGTTGACTGTTCAGCTTACCTGTGCCCGTATTATAGCATGTCGCATTGTCCATGTTTGTGCCATAGCGCACCTTTAAACAGGTGTGCTGGATGCAAACAGGGGCAGTGTGCCCAATTACAATTAATGTGCTGCCCTCAGGGAAGCGGCAAACTTGTTGCTGCCTTGAGGGCAGCGCACTCAGCGTAATGTGGAGCGGCTGCTTACAAGCCACTCTGTGTTTCACCTCGCAGGCTGCCTGCACTTTGAAGAGGGCACACAGATACCCCAGCAGGCAGGTGTACCTTAAGAGGGATGCCTTATGGAGGCTCACTGATAGTTTACCACTTTTTCTGTGGCACACAATCATCAATCTTCTTAAGGGGCTGTTATCCTCTGCGCCCGTGTCAGTAACATAGCACTGGCATGGAGGCTAAGCGATACCCTCAGTTTCATGGGGCCATGACCCCATGCAAATAAGAGAACGCCCTCTGTGGACAACCCTGGCACCACCATTGCACCAGTGCTATCAGTATCTCAGACAGGATGCACAAGTGTCTATGGGCCATTCTGTGAAACAACAGTGCACCAGGGGCTCACAAAGCGGGTGATCACTTCTGTTGCGTCACCAAGGAACTATGTATATTATGGCCCCTGATGTTTTTTGTATGACCAAATCAGTGTTAGGGGTAACAAAAAGGGAAGACCAGGGTGTGTTGAGGATATTCAAAATTGTATATACAATCACAGTGTTGAAAGGCAAAATCTTTGAATCATGTTTCCTGATTTGGAAAGACGAGAAAGAGTGCTCCTGCAGAAGACACTAGTCATCGGCTGATTTGCAATATGACGATAACATTTCTGTTACTTCTTCCAGCGATAACTGTCCAGCTCCATTACACACGTCTGCTGTGGCGGATCACCATTACTACCACTGGTGGATTTCTGTCAAAATGGTTTGGTATTGCCGGCACATTTACAGGCAATTTTCTCAGGCAGAAGATCTGGAAGGAAGTGGAATTTCCATTATTATGTGCAGGCACTATAAATGTACTTTTAATTAGGAGATTTTAAAATAAAAACTAACCATTGCTGCTGTGTGTTTTTCCCTTCAAGACATAGATTTTTGAAAGTTTGATGCTGTTTCTGTCGTTTTTCTTGGAAAAATTGTAATGGTGGGAACTCCATCAATATTATGGAAGATTGCAAGCTCTTAAGAAGAATATTTTTTACCATATTTTCTGCAATTATGTCCCCACTTATAGAGAATAATAGTTACTCATTGTGTAGCACTAGAATGGTAGACATATTGCATGGCACAGTGTTACATTAAGGCCACTGCAAGGGACTTTCTTGCAAAGCCACGATAAGAGAAAAGCATACTACAAGGCAGCAGAATGCAACAAATGGCCTAAAAATGACTTTATTGCTAGAGAAATATGAGCGTCAAAATGACAAAATGTATTTTTGTCTCGATTTCAAAAATCTTTGTAAAAGACCTGATTACCACCTATTGGCACAACTGTAGAACAACAATAATTTCACTGTTTATGCAATTACTATATTGCTGTGTTTTAAAGTAGACTTTCCATCACCAGCTTCCTCTAAATCACTTCGAAGTGATTTTTTTTTTTTTTTTACCAAGGTGGGAAAGGAAGAAAGAACATACTATTAGTTAATGGTTTGTGGGTGAGCAAATGTATCCACACGGATTTTTCGCTGTGGAGAAAACAACAGTTTAAAAACAAGAAAGAAGTGTAAAACTAGCTGTAACTCTAAACCTTAGCAGGAGGATTATTAGGTTGCAGACAATGCATTCTAACTGATGTACTCTTGATAACTAAGAAGGTTGTGGAGTTAAATGGCCCTTTGTGAACAAGGTTAATCAGACAAAAAAGTGTCCTCTACTGAGAAGCGACAAACATCAGCACATGAAGGTCTAGCCAAATATATAAGTTTTTTTCCTTCCTAGAATCTGATTTGAATCAACATTTTCCTAATTTTAAGTCATTGCTCTTGAAAGAATAGTGTTTATCTTAAATATATCCTTTGTTCCCAGTATCCTTTTTTCGAATCTAATCATACAGATCTTGTTTGCTGTTTTCACATTGTAAAACCACCAGCCCTTTAATTACTTTTGGTGACCTTCTCATGGATACATGTAAACCATACACCTCAATCATGTCACTTATGATGAAGAGTTCAGTTTAAAATCATTGGCATTTTCGCAAAAAATGGCATTAACATTGCAATATCAACTCACTAGATCTTTTTTGATCAATTGAATTATTGCTTCGGAAAAGGCCAACTGCACTGTTACGAGGTGTTGAAAAAATATTCCTAAACAAAGTATAGAGGTGTAGTGACAAAAACGTATATAATAAGTCCGGTTATTAAAAAAGCCTTGTATCAAAAGAGTGAAAATTGACACTGTTTACAAAAAATCCGGAATTTACTTGCTGAGTAGTACACTTGAGATGTTAAGATTAAGGGGCACATGCATCAAAGGTAGAAATTTGCGAGTCCTTAATTGCGATTATTAAGGATTCGCTATTAAGGAGTCGCAATTATCTATGCATGTAGCCTTTGCAAAAAAACTTCCTACATAGTCCTTAATAGCGAATCGCTAATTGCTATTCACTATTAAGGAATTGCTTCCCATTCATTCCTATGGGCCTAGATGGCCCATAGGAATGAATGGGATTGCATTCGCAATTTGCGAGTACCAAATAGGTACTCACGAATTGCACAAAAGGCCACCCGGATGCACACACAAAAAAGGTAAGTATGCACATGTGGTGCACTAAGGGCATGTGTACGCACCGCAATGCACTTTAAAAAATTATTTTTTTTTGCATTTTTCAAAGGAATTGCAAATTACCATCAACTTGAAGATGATGGTAATTTGCGATTCCAAATTGCGAAAATGCAATTTGTGAATGCATAATGCATCGCATTTAGGGAATCGCAATTTGCCTATTTTGCTAATTGCTTTTGGGTTCTGCGAACCGGCTCGTTTGTGACCGGTATTTTGCTTGATGCATGTGGCCCTATGTCACATAGTTATAGGTTGTGCTAATGTCAAAAGTCTCACATCCCTTCCCTTTCCTTTCTTGAAAGACTCTCATAAATACTTTTTTGCAAACTGAAGGCTATATGAATACTGCAACATCTCAGGGGGAACATAGGTTTTCATAATGTACACAAAAACTGAAGTACATATTACATGAAACCCCTCAATGTACATCTATCTATACGTCTATATGCACCATTAATCTAGCGCCAAGCTAGTCTCAAAAGCAGCTGAGCAAAACATCTAACATTTTCAGAACTTTGGATTATAGAGTAATGAAATGTCTACTTCATGCATGTCAGCTGCGGGTGAAGGTGGATGGGTGGTGGGTGGAGTTTGTTGTTGTGAGTAAAACTTTTAAATCGTTGTTCTGTGCTATTTTGCAGTGTTTCTTTATGATCTTTTGTGTTGTTTTACATTGTTCATTGTTGCTGTAGTTTATTGTTGGTATTTGCTTCTTTTGTGTTGTTTGTATTGTGTCTGAATACTTGGTTGCAGCGTTCCATAGATACTGGTGTTGGTTCGTTGATACCTCTTGACATGACAAGTCTTTCTCTGGATAGTGACGGTGCTCATTGGAATAAAATTAATGATTCTTCACAAAACCATTTCTACACCTCATGCTTCAGCTGGATTTAATTCCACTGCTAGAGGTTTAACCTCACAGAGCATCAGAAATTAACAATATCAAGCCATGTGGGCCGTCCTCATTGCCCCACATCCCTGAAACTGATGCCTCACAGCATGTAGGGCACTAGATCTCCTGGCAATCTCTGGTAGCTGCTCTGGCTTCCACCTCAGACCTGATATCATTGACCAAGGCATGCTTCATCTTTGGCGCCTAGCCACACCCTGGTAGGATGGTACCACCAGATCGGACTCAACCACTAGCTGAAGTTCTCATATAAATCGTTATTGGATTGTAAGGCAGCGATCCAGAGAGTTAATGTAGTGTGGCTACTGAGTTGAATACACTGTGTATGGAGGTGTGCGAGGCATAATCATTTGAAGGTGTTACCTAAAAATTAAATTAAATGTTAATTATACGTTTTTTAAATTTACATTTTTGTGTAGTCTAAGTTTTGTTTGTAGATAAAGAATAAATAAAGTTATATTAATTTAAAGGTGGTGCGTAAAATATATATTTAAGGTATAACTATATCTTAAGAATTTGTACTTTGTGCATTAGAAGTTTGGTTTATAGAAAGAATAAATAACGTTTTCCTAACTATAACAAAGGATTTCCTTTGGTTTTTTTTGACTGAATGTCATTGTTTTTAAAAAATATTTTATAATAAAAATGTGTTTCAAATCATACAGTTTACTGGAGTGTGGAACAGTAGAGTGGAGAAGAGTGTTCTATCGTAGAGTACATTTTCGTAGAGTGGAGTAGAGTGGAATGTGGGATAGTGGGGTGGCATACAATGAAATAACAGACAGTGGAGGGATGTACAGTGGACTGCAATAGAGTGTAGTGTTGTACAGTGTAATGGGGTAGAGTGCAGTGGGGTAGAGTGGAGTGGTGTCGAGTGGAATGGAGTGGAGTAGGGTGGAGTATTGTAGAGTACAGTGGAGTCCCATAGCGTACAGTGGAGTAAATTGTTACATAGTGTAGTTGAATTTAGTATAGTACAGTGGCATATAGTGCACTAGAGAGGACAGCCATAGTGTAGAGTCAAGTAAATTGTTATAAATTGGAGTGACGTCTTGTACAGTACAGTAGAGTGGTGTGTCATGGAGTGTTAGAAAGAGCCGTAGAGAGGAAGAGCATTGTACAGTGTAGTGTAGGGGCATAGAGTGGCATACAGTGTTGCATAGTGGCACATAGTATAGTAGAATGTTGTAGAGTGAAGTTGCAAGGAGTGGAGTAGAGTGTGGATAGTGGGGCGGGGTAGAGTGAAGTGTTTTACAGTGCCATAGAGTGGGTTCAAGTGTTGTGCAGTGGAGTAGGGTGTAGTGGAGTTCAGTGGAGTGGAGTAGCATACAGTGGAGTAGCATGTTCTAGAGTACAGGAGTATGGAGTGGAGTGGTATAGTATACAGTGGAGTAAAGTGTTGCAGAGTGGCGTGTGTGATACGGCGGAGTGTACTAGTGTGTTTTAGAGTGTCTGAAAGTGTCATTGAGTGGAGTACAGTAGAGTGTCACAGAGTGGATGAAAGTGTTGTACAGTGTAGTTATGTGGAGTAGAGTGTGGTACACAGTGGCGGCTGGTCCATTAGGGACGCTGGGGCAGCACCCCACTACGCATCCGACAACACAAAAAGAAACTGCTCACTGCAGTTCGGGCAGCAAGAATGTAAGCAGACGAATTGACAGCTTTGACAATTCGTCTGTTTACATTTCCGGCCTGTGCTTCACTCAGGTGAAGTGCGCATGTCAACGCACAGTGCATGCAGGCAGGTGAGAGCAAGAGTCCAGAAGATGGACTGCTCATGTACGAGACGAGCAGTTTTTATTTCAGCTCCCCACTCCATTCGCAATCCATTAGTATGCTGCGCATGCCTAGTGTAGTGCAGGCGTCTCAAGATAGGGTCCTGCTCGGGCGGTGACGTGTTTTTCACACAATCGCCCCATGCCCTATCAAATGCCAGGATACAGCCGAGTAGCTGCCCCAGTCGCATCCAGTCTTCTGATTTGGCATTTACTGGAGGCTGTTGAGCGGCAGTTCGACCAAAAGCGCGAAAGAGCAGGGCGAAGTTAGTTTTCAGCCTGGCCCCTTCCCTTCTACACTGTGCCTGCGATCCCGGTGACTTTTTTGGCACACACAGCGTTTCTTCACCAGCGCCGGTGAGCCCCTTGCTTGCTGTTGTATTTGGGGTCATGCGGAGGATGTTCAGCGGGGCCCGCGGCATTGCCCTGTGGTTTACAGAGAGGGCCGGCAACCAGTAAGTCACTGTTATGCTTTCTGGAGGTTTTAGCGGTATTGATCTCAAACACCTAGGGTCCTGACACTCACATAATAGACCCCCAAGAGAGACACTACCCCATTCTCACAGTAAACTAATTGTAATTTGGAGGTGCGCAAACAGGAAGTGCGTGTTTGCTCCGATATGCAAAGGCCGCTGCAGGCCATGCCACAACATGAATAGGGCTTATCTCTACTGCGACGACCAAAAGACACAGACTAGGCTAGGCTGACCAGAGAGGAGTCCTCCATTTCGGATGCAGCATTAGGAGAATCTCTGGCAGCTATGAAACACTCTTCGTCCTATGTGTCCTGTTGGAGCCGGCCTCGTGGCGTGGTCCTGTTCCCCCTCTCTCAGCTGCACGAGGTCCCATGCACCTCGGGGCTCCTCCATCTTGGATTACACGTCACTCCACGTGACCACCTCCGTGACCCTGCTCTACCCGGCCTCGGTCCCAGTGAGGCCCGACATCGAGGCGCCCACCCCAGGCCCGGGGGATACCACGTGAGCCCTTCCCACTCCCGGCGGAGGGCAGTATCGATGGGACCCCCAACCGTCCTTCCACACCTAGGTGCGACCGCCCCACAGCTCTCTGGGGCCTGGCGCCTCTCCTGCTGGGCGTCTGGCCGCGCCCTACCCGGCCTCCCCACCCTCCTGGGCGCAAGGGTCCGGACATCAAAGGGCTCAAGACCTATATCTGGGGCGACCCGACAACAAGATGACAGTTGTATCCTGGAGTCAAGAGCCCTGCTGATCGGATCGCGGCTGACCCTACGGAGAAAGACTCTTCCTGAAACTACTTGCTGAGCCCTGCTGACGACGTCGCGGCTCCATCGTGCTTACAAGACCTTCACGAACCTTTGGGGCCCTGCTGACGCCGTCGCGGCCCGACCTTGTTGCAACAGACCATCAGAGCCCAGCTGACCTCGTCGCGGCTCGACCGAAGCGGACCTACCACCGGAGCCCTGCTGACTGTGTCGCGGCTCGACCCAAGCGGAACTACGACCCGAGCCCTGCTGACGCCGTCGCGGCTCTCCACGTCCGAGCCGCTCTGAGACAGCATCCAAGGTCTGGTGCAGAGCCCTCCCGTACCTGGTTGGTACTAAGACTGTCCCGCTACCCTATTCCTTCCAAGATATTGAGACTCTTACTGGATCTCTCGATCCCACTGTACATATTGAACGTGCTCCTTCGTTTTATATAAAAGAACCAAGATAAGCAACTGATACGGAGTCCTGTGTGGTGGTGTTACTGGGCCTAGTACTCTCCTAGGAGGCTTCTCAGCGACGCTCGGCTATAGCTTGGTGGTAGGAAGGTGCCCGGAGTAGTCCCTCCGACTCCCCGGTGGTCCTCCCTCCAACATTTGGTGGCCAGCGACGGGATCCGAGCCAGACGCAATCGTACAAGCAAGTAACGCACCCACTACCTAACCAGACGGAAAAAGAAAAAGGGAATCATGGACGGACAAGAAGCAACCGTGGCCGCAACCTTCCAGCTGGAAAAACTGGAAGAATACACCCACAAAGAACTAAAACAATTCTGCAAAGACAAAGGGATCCCAACCACAGGATTGGGCACCAAGGAAGAAATGCAGAAAGCCCTGAAAGCCTGGGCCGAAGCCGAGGCCACTCCACCCCGCACCGAAGGGACCTCGGCCCGGGACGAAAACCTGCCGACCACAACCCCGACAGATGGGGGGCAAGGCATCTCCGAAGCCCGGCTATCCCACGAAGAAATACGAGAACGGGAGAGGGTCCGGGCACACGAAATGGACCTCGCACGACTCCGGCTGGACGGCGAGCTCCAGCTAGCGGAGAAGAAAATAGCCCTGGAGCAACTACGGCTGCAAGAGGAAATCGAGGAGAAGAAACGGCATCGGGAGCTCGAAGAGAGACGACTAACCCTCGAGCACGAGAGGAGCCTCAAAGAACTCGAACTGAAATCCAAAACGGGGGAGACCAGCACCCCCGGGGCCCGGGACGCCCTGCCACTGACCGAGCCAAAGGTTCATATCCCCAAGGATGTCGTCAAAGAGTACTACAAGAACGACGACATCCAGCAGTGGTTCCGAGCCTACGAGGTAGCCATGACCTCCCATCGGGTACACCGGAAGGATTGGGGTGCCGGCCTATGGGGGAGGTTCCTCAGCGAGGGCCGGGATACCCTGCTGCAACTCCCCGACGCAGTGATGACCTCCTACGATCACATGAAGGAAGCCCTACTCACCCACTATGGACTATCAGCCGAGATGTACCGGCAGCGCTTCCGGGACTGCAAGAAGCTCCCCGGTACCACCTGGGTCGAGTACGTGGACTTCTTCAGCCAGGCTTTTGAAGGGTGGATAAAAGGGAGCAAGGTCACCTCGTACAATGAACTGTTCGACCTCATTGTCTGGGAGCACCTCGCCAACAACTGCTTTGTAGAACTAAGGCAACACCTCCTGGACAGTAAGTTGACCGAGCCCCGGAAGCTCGCCGCCGAAGCAGACCGATGGGTCAACACAAGGGTCCCCCGGAACCCCGTGGGGGACTACCAACGGAGTACCATGGGACCCCCTCGCCAGCGGGGCGGAGGAGAGGGGTCCCACCGCAGCTGAGACTTCCCGGCCGGACCGCCCAGAAGCCCGCCACGAGGCCAAGCCGCCAACCACACGTCCCCGACCCTGGGCCGAAGGGGGACCCCCATCGCCCGACCAGGGCCCCGACCACCAGTGACCTGCTTCGGCTGCCAACAGACCGGCCACTATGCGAGCGACCCGGCCTGCCCCGTGAACCGACGAAACGGGGCCGCTGGGCCCCCTCCCCGACAAATAGCCGCCGCTGCCCTGGGGGAAGGAGAAGAAGAGGAGGAAAACCGCGAGGACGGGTCCCCCGAGTGGGAACCAGCGGCCATGTCGCTCGTCTGCCTGGGCTCCCGAGAAATGGTGCCCCGAGCGGCCATCCCGAGCAACACCCAGAAGTACCAGCAGTGGGTCACCATCAACGGACGACGGGCCGAAGCCCTCCGGGACACTGGGGCTAGCGTGACCGCTGTCCGCTGCCACCTAGTGACCCCCGAACAAATCCTGCCACATGTCCTATGCCCGGTCCGGACCGCGGACAACACCGAAAGCATGTGCCGGATAGCCAGGATCCCCTTCGAGTGGGGAGGAGTGTCCGGCACCCTAAAAGTGACTGTCCGCGACGACGCCCCCGTGGACTGCCTCCTGGGGAATGACCTAGAGAGCTCCCCCTGGGCCCAGGTGGAGCACCGAGAGCATCTGGGGATGCTAGGGCTGCCTGAGTGGGCCTGCGCCACCACCCGGTCCATGACCGCCCAACCCGCCGCTGCCGCGGCCACCGACCAGCCTACGGGCCCAGAACTATCACCCTCCTCCGGCACGGAGGAACCCGACGATGAGGCCGGGCCGTCCGAACTGTCTCCCGACGAGGCCGCCTCCCTCAGCGAGATCCCCGAGCTGGCTCAGTGGCGCCACGATGGGGGCCCCACCCGCGAACAGTTCCAGCAGGAACAGAAGGCCTGCCCGTCCCTCGAGGGGGCCCGACAGCAAGCGGCCGCCCAGGCCTCGGGGGACCCCACGGGAACCCACTGGGTGTATTGGGACAATGACCTACTATACAGCGAGCAGAAAGTCGCCGAGCTGGGAGCCGGCCGGGTGTTGGTGGTTCCCCTCCGGTTCCGGGAGTTCCTCCTGAACCTGGCGCATGACGTGCCCCTCGCCGGACACCTCGGGCGGGACAAGACTTACAGCCGTCTAGTGACCCATTTCTATTGGCCCCGGATGCGGAGAGACGTGGACCACCACTGCCGGTCCTGCCAGACCTGCCAGGCTAGCGGGAAAACTGGGGGTCGAGTTAAAGCTCCCCTCCAACCATTTCCAGCCGTCCACACCCCGTTCGAACGAGTGGGGATCGACATCGTGGGGCCCCTCGACCCCCGCACCGCCCTAGGACACCGCTTCATCCTGGTACTGGTCGACCACGCCACCCGGTACCCAGAGGCCATCCCACTCCGCACTGTGACAGCTCCAGTGGTGGGCCGGGCCCTGATGGGCATCTTCTCCAGGGTGGGGTTCCCCCGAGAAGTGGTGAGCGACAGGGGTACGAACTTTATTTCAAAGTACATGAAATCCCTCTGGCAACAATGTGGGGTCACCTACAGATTCACTACCCCTTACTACCCCCAGGGGAACGGACTGGTCGAGCGGTTCAACAGGACCCTAAAAGGGATGATCCAGGGTCTGGAAGAGCCCCTGCAGAGGAGGTGGGATGTCCTGCTGCCCTGCCTCCTGTTCGCCTATCGAGAGGTACCGCAGAAATCCCTGGGCTTCAGCCCCTTCGAACTATTGTATGGGCACCCCGTCCGAGGGCCCCTCAGCCTGGTCAAGGAGGGCTGGGAGGCGAACGTCCCAGATGCCCCCCCCGACGTCTACCGGTACCTCCTGACCCTGCGGAACCAGACTCGGAAGTTCCGGGCCCTGGCAGAAGCCAACCTCGAAGCCAGCCAAGAAGACATGAAGCGCTGGTATGACGCAAACGCCTCGACCATCGGGTTCGAGCCAGGCCAGCAAGTCTGGGTCATGTCACCCGTGGACCCCTGTGCCCTGCAGGACAAGTGGACCGGGCCCTTCAAGGTGGTTGAGAGGAAGAGCCCCGTCACCTACGTAGTCGACATGGAGTCCCCGAGGAACCCCCTCCGGGTCCTGCACGCCAACTGGCTCAAGCCCCACTTTGCCCGGACTGAACTAAGCCTGCTGCTGGCTACTGATGATGGGGGCGAAAGCGACTCCGAGCCCCTGCCCGACCTCCTGGGGTCCTCGAGCCAAGACGGTTCCTTAGAGGGAGTCCACCTCTCCGACACGCTGACCCCAGAACAGCGCCATGGCTGCCGGAGGCTGCTGCAACCCTTCGCTGCCCTCTTCTCTCTCACGCCCGGGGTGACCCCCAGGTGCGTACACGACGTGGATACCGGGGACAGCCCCCCTGTGCGACATCGCGCCTACAGAGTACCCGACCGAGTCCGGGCCTGCATACAGACTGAGGTCGCCAAGATGCTCGCCCTCGGAGTCATTGAGCCCTCCGACAGCCCGTGGGCCAGCCCGGTGGTCTTGGTGCCGAAGGCCGCCGCCCCCAGTACTTCTCCGGAACTCCGATTTTGTGTAGACTACCGGGGCCTGAACGCAGTCACCAAGACCGACGCCCACCCCCTGCCCCGGGCAGACGAGCTGATCGATCGCTTAGGGGCCGCCCGCTACCTAAGCACCTTTGATCTCACCGCTGGGTACTGGCAGATCAAGCTCACTCCCGGCGCCCAGGAACGATCCGCCTTTTCCACCCCCGATGGGCACTACCACTTTCGGGTGATGCCCTTCGGTATGAAGAACGCCCCAGCGACCTTTTAGAGGCTGGTAAACAAGGTCCTGGCCGGGCTAGAAACCTTCAGCGCGGCCTACCTCGACGACATTGCAGACTTCAGCGACCATTGGGCCGCGCACTTGGGACACCTCGGCAAAGTCCTGGCCGCTCTCCAAAGGGCCGGGCTCACAATTAAGGCCAGCAAATGCCAGATCGGTCAAGGATCTGTGACCTATCTGGGCCACCAGGTGGGGAGTGGCCAGGTAGCGCCCCTCCAGTTGAAGGTCGATACCATCCAGGCGTGGGAGCCCCCCGCAACCCAGACCGCTGTCCGGGCCTTCTTAGGCCTCACAGGCTACTACCGGCGATTCATTAAGGATTATGGCAGCATTGTGGGCCCCCTTACGGAGCTCACTTCCAAGAAACAGCCCAAGGTGGTGCACTGGACGCCCCGCTGCCAGACCGCTTTTGAAACCCTCAAGGCGGCCATGTGTGCTGCCCCGGTGCTACAGGCCCCTGACTACAGCAAGGAATTTGTGGTGCAGACCGACGCATCCGAGTACGGGGTCGGGGCGGTCCTCTCCCAGATGGACGCCGAGGGCCTCGACCGACCTGTGGCCTTTATCAGCCGCCGACTGCTGCCACGAGAACAGAGGTGGAGCACCATCGAGCGGGAGGCCTTCGCTGTGGTATGGGCTCTCAAGAAGCTCCGGCCCTACCTTTTCGGCACCCACTTCAGGGTCCAGACTGACCACCGGCCCTTGCGGTGGCTCATGCAAATGCGGGGCGAGAACCCCAAACTGTTGCGATGGTCCATCTCGTTGCAAGGGATGGACTTCACCGTGGAGCACCGGCCCGGCAACGACCACGCCAATGCTGACGGCCTGTCTCGATTCTTCCGCCTCGGCGAGGAGAACCCCCAAGGAGATGGGTGACTCTCCCTGCCTTCAGCTGGGGGGGACGCGTGTTGGAGCCGGCCTCGTGGCGTGGTCCTGTTCCCCCTCGCTCAGCTGCACGAGGTCCCATGCACCTCGGGGCTCCTCCATCTTGGATTACACGTCACTCCACGTGACCACCTCCGTGACCCTGCTCTACCCGGCCTCGGTCCCAGTGAGGCCCGACATCGAGGCGCCCACCCCAGGCCCGGGGGATACCACGTGAGCCCTTCCCACTCCCGGCGGAGGGCAGTATCGATGGGACCCCCAACCGTCCTTCCACACCTAGGTGCGACCGCCCCACAGCTCTCTGGGGCCTGGCGCCTCTCCTGCTGGGCGTCTGGCCGCGCCCTACCCGGCCTCCCCGCCCTCCTGGGCGCAAGGGTCCGGACATCAAAGGGCTCAAGACCTATATCTGGGGCGACCCGACAACAAGATGACAGTTGTATCCTGGAGTCAAGAGCCCTGCTGATCGGATCGCGGCTGACCCTACGGAGAAAGACTCTTCCTGAAACTACTTGCTGAGCCCTGCTGACGACGTCGCGGCTCCATCGTGCTTACAAGACCTTCACGAACCTTTGGGGCCCTGCTGACGCCGTCGCGGCCCGACCTTGTTGCAACAGACCATCAGAGCCCAGCTGACCTCGTCGCGGCTCGACCGAAGCGGACCTACCACCGGAGCCCTGCTGACTGTGTCGCGGCTCGACACAAGCGGAACTACCACCCGAGCCCTGCTGACGCCGTCGCGGCTCTCCACGTCCGAGCCGCTCTGAGACAGCATCCAAGGTCTGGTGCAGAGCCCTCCCGTACCTGGTTGGTACTAAGACTGTCCCGCTACCCTATTCCTTCCAAGATATTGAGACTCTTACTGGATCTCTCGATCCCACTGTACATATTGAACGTGCTCCTTCGTTTTATATAAAAGAACCAAGATAAGCAACTGATACGGAGTCCTGTGTGGTGGTGTTACTGGGCCTAGTACGATTATAGGAGAAGGACCTCTCCTAGGAGGCTTCTCAGCGACGCTCGGCTATAGCTTGGTGGTAGGAAGGTGCCCGGAGTAGTCCCTCCGACTCCCCGGTGGTCCTCCCTCCAACATGTCCTGGCATCGCTTGCACTGAGCGTCCACGCGCGCCCTTCCCACAGTCCCACAGATCAAGCACCAGCAGGAGGGTGAGAAGTAATAATACTGACTAGCTTTGTGGCTGTAAGTAACGGGAAATAGCATTACTCAGCTCACGAGTACTTGTCTTATGATCCTTAGAAAGATGATAGGTTGAGTCAGCCCCTTGAGGATTCGGGGCTGAGACATGTAGTGATGTCTGTGCTGTTATATAGCAGAGTGATGGAGCTGTGTCTCTGTTGTAGTATAGCAGAGGAGATGCAGGCATGCATGTGGTGTAATTGACATGATGCAGTCATGCCTGTGCTGAGGTAATGCAGTCACATTGTGCTGTGATTGAGGTAATACAGACATGCCTGTGCTGAGGTGATGCAGGCATGCCTGTGCTGTGATAGCAGGGGTGATGCAGCCACGACAGTTCTGAATACAGAAATAGCGCTGCACTGTTGCTTCGGCGTTGTAATGAGGCAGTCCAGTCCTAGTTTGTTCTGTAATGTAGCAAAGGTGATGCGTTCTTGTCTGCCGTGTAATTTAACAGATCTGTTGCAGTCGTGTCTGAGCTGTTATGCAATAGGTATTGGCGTTGTCTCACTGAGTTGCAATACAGCAGGGGTGATGTACTCTCCTCTCTGTGCTGTAATAGAGCAGAGGCAAGCCGTGCCTCTGGGCTGCAACTTAGGGGAGGTGTTGTAGTCTTGTGTCTGTCCTTTAATACATTGTGGGAATGGGGTAGTGTCTTGCAAGCAAAGCTGTCCTCGTGCCAATCACCGTCACCTTGTACTCGGTCTTTGCGTGGTAAAGTGTGATTCGGGCTCATGATCTAGGCGAGGTGTGACACTTAAAAATGCACCATTTGCCTCCGGGAGCCCCCGTAGGTGGTTCGGACTCGCTCGCTACGCTCACTCACCACAGTGCAGTACAATTATTGTTTTACGCCTTACCACTTTCAAATGTCACCAGCCGCCACAGGTGGTACAGTATGGTAGAGTGCAGTTAAATAGACCGTGGTACAGTTGAGTGTAATAGAGTAGCATACAGTGACCTGGTGTAGAATGCAGTTGTGGAATACAGTGGAGTACTGTGGAGAAGTGTCTCATAAAAAAAGTGTATTAACTGGGGTGGAGCGGCATAGAGAGAGTTGCGTAGAGTGGAGAAGAGTGTCATAAAGTGCTGTAGAGTAAAGTACAGTGCTGTACAGTGACATTGAGAGGAGTACATTATTGTAAAGAGTAGTGCTCTACAGTGGAGTGTAGTGTGGTACAGTGGCGGGGTGTAGACTGTTGTTGAGTGAAGTATAGTGTTACTGAGCGGAGCCTAGTGGAGAGGCTTGGAGAGGAATTGGGTATAGTGGAGTGGATCAGAACATAGTAGCTTAGGGGCCCATTAGGATGTCGGGCGGTGGCACCACTGCAGTGCTGGCGATGCGGAAAAAAGCTATTTTCCACCCGCGAGCAGCGGCCCTCACGTCCACCATATTAGTATGGCCAAACATAGGCCATTTCCCGACCGCCGCTGTGCAACGCACACCGCCATCAAAGTGCGCCTGCTACTGTGGCGGTGGAGCCAATGGAGACTCTCCGCCGTGCAGAATGACGTCCGCCCCGCTCCACAAATTAGGATGACTCAAACAAGCAGACGCACCGCAGCGGAGATACCGCCCAACCAGAGACGGCGGAATCTCGACAGCGGAGCACAAAACCAGCGTCCCGGTCACGACTGCCATGGACCCAGCTCTACACGTCATTCCGGTGCTGTACCTGCTACATCACCAGGAACTCATGGACCGCCGCGGATGCCGCCACAGATACGTAACAACACAAACACAACACACAACACACAGGCAGACACAGGGTCCAAATCCACATCAGACACCCTAGGGGGACAGGGACACATCCACAAGGGCATCCACACATCACCCACCTGCCACAAAGTCACACCTCTGCATCCTGGACACACAGCTACCGCCACCATGCAGCAATGTCCCGGTCACGTCGCCGCAGCGGCGAACACAAGGGAATACATGCGCACAATGCAGAGGGCAGGGCCAGTGCCAGGCATGAGCAGGGCACAAAGAGTACAGGGCCACACCTCCACCCACCACACACTAGCACACCCCCTGAAGGCAAGTGCCATGTGCCCCTCCTCTGCACCCCATGCACAACAACAAGCCAGGTCAATACACACCCTGCACCACACAACAAACAACCATGGAGACAGACACTGCAGGAGTGGCTGCACAGGAACACACAACACAAAGCACAGTAGCACAGGGCCAGGGAAACACACACACCACCACAGCACCACACTCAGGGAAATAAAAATGAGGACAAGCACCAAATGAACACAAGCAAGGCATTAACATCCAAATGGACACACAGCCTGCACAGTCACACATACATACCACAAACTGACACACAGACACATACACACCCCACATGCCAACAGCAATGGAGCACAACAAATTGGGAAACCAAAGTGTACTGCACACAAATGGAAGGCCATGGAGAAACACAACAAGCAGGTGTACATCACATCAACACAAGGAGCAGAGAACAACACTCTCACACCATCAAAGCACACGTGGCTGACACAGTGAGTGAACTCAAACCACGGACAGCTCAGTGCAACAACACAGGGAGACAGCAAGGCAAACCAAGTATAGGCACAAGGGTGAAAGGAAGGCCCTGAAGTCAAACTGTGAACAGCCACACATCCATACAACTACTTCACAGACGTACACCAGCAGTACTACATACAGGGCCCATCTATACACCTCAGGACTGACAAACACCAGTAGGAATCTACACACATACCCCCATCACACCAGCAGCACACAACACCAGTGCCAAACACACTGAAGGCTGGCAATACTTGCCAGTCAATACACACACAAACACCCACACACCCTGGGGTCAGCCACAAACATCACACACACACACACACACACACACACACACACACACACACACACAGGGAAGCCACCACAAATGTCGAAACAAATACAACAGACAAACACATAACCCAACAGAAACACACACAGAGCCACAACAAAAACAGACATGCCCTGTGCAGGTAAACTGGGGAAAGGCAATGGGAGCACAGACACAACAGGAGTGCACAACCTCATCACTCAGGAACAATGCACAGGCAACATACCACAAGACACACAAGAAGTGCACCATCACAGAACAACACAGCCACAGCAAACAAACAATAGATGCACAGGCAGAACAATCACATAGCAAACACAGCAGGACATCAGGGGATGCACACCAGGCAATCACAAGGCAACATACACACACAGCACTGCATGCACAACAAGCTGTGTGTGCACACCAAGCATACCAGCCACACACAGACATCAGTGACAGAATAGCAACCCACACAACACCATACAGCACAGCACAAAGACAACAGCACACCCAGGAAGTGAAGCAATAACACAGCCAACACACATACATCCAACACAACACCCAACAAATGCACAAGTCTGGGACACAAAGGTGGAAACAACTTGACCAGAGGACTGGGCAGCACACACAGTTGAATTGCATAGGAGCAACCATGACTGACAAACAGCACCAGATCATCACACATGACCCATTGGGGAAATGCCCTGAGTGACACATTAACCCTGGCCAAAGAACTGCACCACAAAGCACAGTGAAGTCATGGGGAGGCACACACACATATAAACCAAGGGGACAGCTGACACCAAAGTGAAGTGTACTGCATGTCAGTAGGGGACATGGCAGGAGTGTACCATACATAAAGAGAGGGAGTGCAGACCCACAATGGGTAGGCAGCTGAAGCACAGCTAGGGGATGGAATGACAACACACACAACAGGCCACACTGGAGGCAAGAAGGCACCAAGTGACAGCAATGCATGAGAACACACAACCACAATGGCAGTGTGGAGCAGCAGGTCTGCACAGTCTACACAAACTTTAAGAAAAACAAGGGTACCCCAATACGTGAACCTGGGGTGAAATATGCGGTAAAAATACAATGGTTCGGGTGTGGCCAAAAGGTCCAATAATAAAGTGATCCTAAGGAGAGCACTTATGGTTAGAGAGTTGAAGATTAATTATTTTAAAGGAGCAAAAAAATTAATAATGTACATAGGGACATAAGTCAGTTCATGTGAAACATTTATTTCCACAACAATAGAATTCAGGTGCTCACACAATAAGTGAAAGAGGTGTGACGTGCAGAGTGATGGTGAAGTTTAAAATAACGGCATTGCATTGACAACAATAGTGTAAAACTCCTCAAGCAACTTTATAGAATAGGAAGAGTTTTTTTGTAAAGGGTCAACGGCGTTTCGATCTCAACTGTTCGAGATCATCATCAGGACATATAACGAGTGAGCAAGCTGAATTGATGCAATTATTTGTAGCGCAAGGAAGAGCAATTGAGGGCTTCAGAAAACAGCTGAGGGTAGACGAGTTCACCCAGATTAATTCGCTGAAGGTACGAGTGTGAGAATATCACGTGTGTGTAAACTTGAAAGGCAGGGTCAGCTGTATAAATTGCGCTTAATGATTTGCTGCCAATAAGTTTAGTTAAAGTCACTCCCAGTTCATATTTGGAAAGTCTTGGGAGAGGAGCTCAGCGTGTCATGCTGCTTGGGCTGTTCACGTTTAGTGAGAGCTCCACAAACAGCAACACGACACATGGATGTGCAACAAAACACAACACTGACTTGCCAGTAACACTCTCTGCATACTCACAAGTGACAAAAACAACAAGTATGAGTCAGACAGAACTGCAAGGACACACCAACACACTGCACAGTGCACATACAACTCACACATGAACATACAACCACATCCACAGGGATGAGCAATCAAAACAACAGGCACCCAACTCATGGGTGACACATGTGTGTATTTGACAGTGCAGAGGCATGTACACATCAACACTCCCCACAAACTCACCCCCTTCACACTGCACACTACCTGGCCATCCAAGAGCACAAATGAAAGTAAGCCATGGGACTAGGATGACTGGCCATCACAAGATGACCACACACATACACCTCTGGGCACACATAAAGGAAGAACACATATACATGATGACCCTGGCCAGCCTGCCTGCAATACTGTGTGCAGAAACCCACTCTGTGCCGACAGTGGCCCCCAACCTGACATGTGTACAATATAGCCAACATGAACTAATTAAGTAAATGACTACTGCTATCCATTGTAAATTGACACCATTGCCCACACAAGTATCTGGGTCAAGAAGAACTGAAGACCCTGTCACCCCTGAAAAAAAGAGAGTAAGTGAGCCCAAAAATGTACTATCTTGAAGTGGCACACAGATCATGTGGCACAGTAAACCATTTACACACAGCAAAATAACTTTATTCTGTAAGGACACTGACAAAATAGACAACAGGAGCAACTGTCTTTATTCACATATTGCACAGATAGGTACCATGAGAAGAGAAGAGCAAGGCACAAGATGCAGAGCATGTCCATGAGAAGCTGCACAGGCAGGGGGCACAAAGCAGTGAACGACAAGGCCAGTGGGCAGGACAAAGTGCAGAGTGAGTCCATGAGAAGCTGCACAGGCAGGGGGCACACAGCAGTGAACGACAAGGCCAGTGGGCAGGACAAAGTGCAGAGTGAGTCCATGAGAAGCTGCACAGGCAGAGGGCACACAGCAGTGAACGACAAGGCCAGTGGCCAGGACAAAGTGCAGAGTGAGTCCATGAGAAGCTGCACAGGCAGGGGGCACACAGCAGTGCACGATAAGGCCAGTGGCCAGGACAAAGTGCAGAGTTAATCCATGAGAAGCTGCACAGGCAGGGGGAACACAGCAGTGAACGACAAGGCCAGTGGCCTAGGACAAAGTGCAGTGAGTCCATGAGAAGCTGCACAGGCAGGGGGCACACAGCAGTGAATGACAAGGCCAGTGAGCAGGACAAAGTGCAGAGTGAGTCCATGAGAAGCTGCACAGGCAGGGGGCACACAGCAGTGCACGACAAGGCCAGTGGGCAGGACAAAGTGCAGAGTGAGTCCATGAGAAGCTGCACAGGCAGGGGGCACACAGCAGTGCACGATAAGGCCAGTGGGCAGGACAAAGTGCAGAGTGAGTCCATGGGAAGCCACACAGGCAAGGGGCACACAGCAGTGAACGACAAGGCCAGTGGGCAGGACAAAGTGCAGAGTGAGTCCATGAGAAGCTGCACAGGCAGGGGGCTCACAGCAGTATACGACAAGGCCAGTGGCCAGGACAAAGTGCAGAGTGAGTCCATGAGAAGCTGCACAGGCAGGGGGCACACAGCAGTGAACGACAAGGTCAGTGGCCAGGACAAAGTGCAGAGTGAGTCAATGAGAAGCTGCATAGGCAGGGGGCACACAGCAGTGAACGACAAGGCCAGTGGCCAGGACAAAGTGCAGTGTGAGTCCATGAGAAGCTGCACAGGGAATGTGTGCAACTGTACCATTCCATGGTCAGCAACACAGTCAGAGGGCAGCAATGTGCAGTACAGGCCCACCTGTGTGAGAGACAGGTGTGTGAGGGTGACTACCACTCAGAGTTGGCTTCCAGGCGGACTGGGAGCTGGCTGTGTCTCGGGGACTAGCGGGGTACTTGACCGGGGAGAGAGCGGAACAGCTGAGGTAGAGCTATCAGTGGCTTGGCAAGCCGGAGGGCTGCTTGGACCAGGTGGTGTAGTGGCACGTGGAGGTGGAGTCATGCAGACGGGAGACACGGTGTGGCTGGGAGTTTGTAGAGGGGTGCCCTTCTACTTCTTGGGGATCATAAATGGCTTGACTGACTTTGGGTCAATGGGAAGTGGTGTGGGCACAACAGGCACACTCATCACCACAGCTGCAGCAGGTGCTGGCAGCCCCTCTGGTGATGTGCTGGACCCAGCGGAACTCTCTGCCTGGCTTCGCCTTTACCTCCCTTCCCCTGTTTAATAGGTGTTACCCCTACAGGGACCTCCGGCCCCTGCTTCACTGGGCTTGGAATGAGAGTCGAGGTGGTTGGTGATTCTGCCTTGGAGCCCTTCCTAGGTGTACCCTTGGCATGCACCACCTCCTTGGTGGGCACAGAAACTGTATGATTATCTTTGCGCGATGCTTTAGGGCAGGAGAGTCCTTGGATGGGGATGCCACTGAGGCATGTGTGCTTGAGGTCTGCTGCTTTGCTTTGTGTCCACTGGTGTTGCCTGACAGGCTTTTCTCCCTGCGCTCTGTGGTGGCGTTGGTCTTCTGTGGGGATGGGGTCTGTGCCCGGGACTGCTTGGGTTGCTGCTGCTGTGTGCTTTGTGTGCTGTATCGTGACTTTGACGTATGTGGACTGTTGCAGGGATTCTGCTTATGCACAGAACTATGCGCAGGAACCCAGGCCCTCAGTGAATTGCGGTGTACCAAAAACTCACCTCAGAACCCAGAACCCCTTACCCGGCCAGCATCAGTGTCCCATTCGTTATCCGAGGTTTAGCTTGGCGGTCCCAATGTATAGACAACCCAGAACAAGCGGCTTAGTATATTTCTCAGGAATGGTGGGAATCAGAAATACCTTTTCCTAATTATTCTCGTACCAGTCCACAACAGAATAAACAGAGACACGGTAAAAAGTTTAAATAGTTTATTTTATAAACCTCGTGTCCTAAGATGCAGCAGTTTGGCTAACATTAGCAGACAAACGATTAAAATCAAAACCATCAGCATAGTTACAATACCATAGAAAATGAAAGGAGTAATCATACTAAAATGACAGTGGATCTAAGCCACCTTCCTTTCTCTAACACACTAATAGTATTATTTAGACTAATAGAAGGTCTCTAGGCTTGAATGGGGAACCCCATACCGTAAAGATCAGCTCAGAGAGTTCACATCACAGGATCAGCTATGCTCTGCTCCTAGGAACGCTCTTCTACCGAATGTAATGAAAACATGTAACACTGCAATATTAAAAGCACTCGACCTTCAGGTATTTGCAGCTGCGTGCGTGTTATGGCTAAACTAGTGGGCCGATCAACCTGAACTCAACAACATGCACCGTCTAGCGACCCAGACTGTTTCTTTTACACTGTGTACAGACCAAGGTTGCTGCTCCCTGTTTGGGATGTTAACAACAGACAGTTCTCATGTGAAGCAAAGTCGAGTAAGCATTTTTCAATTTAATAACATGTGACTGCAGTGTCGTGTGCAAAAGCAGCAAAAGCGGCAAGATGGCTTTCTAACATCTAACGCGGTTATGCTAACTTAGCATTGTATATACGTAGATAACGATCTTCACTACACCCCCCCTTGATCGGACCACTAACAAGTAGGGGCGCACTTGCAAGAACGCAGAGTTCAAGTTTGATAGAACGGAACCAAGGGCATGAACCAAAAGTCCATATAAGGGAAGTGAAAAAAGTTCGAAGCAAAGCAGAAAAAAAAAAAGAAAAGAAAAAAGTTAAAACAGAGTAAAAAAACCATGTAGATGAAAAAAAATTCATTGAAGGACGTAGGACGAAATGAAAGTACAAAAGTCAATCCATCAATGTATAGGCACAATAAGTTGCAACAGCTTCCAAGAGAAAATCATTGGAACGTTCCGCAAAATTATCTGCCATCCAGTTCAGGACGGGGAAGGATACATGCTCCTCAACCACCGGAGCATCCAGCACCAGACGAGGACAACTGGCGTGTTCTTCAAGATAACTTCTTGCTAAGAAGTCAGTCGCAGCCGTTCCGATGTCCCAATTCCCAAGAACTCCATGCGCTGCTGCACAGGCCATAATCCCGACACCAGAACAGTCCAACTCATGAGCCACTAAGGGGCTCATTAGTCGATCATAATCCGGGTCAGGAGACACCGAGTTTGACAGACACAAATCCAGAGCCCATTGGAACGGACAATCTAGGCAATGAAAGACTGGCTGCACACAAGTAAAGTAGGCAAACCGGAAAGACAATCCATAGGCTACACTCAGAGTAGCCAGTGGTAAAGTGCCATAGAATTCAAGCATCCGGTTACGAAGATGGAGCAGCCGGGACATGTTGTCGTGTGACACAAGTTGTGCATCCATAGCGCAGGGCGCAGATCAACAACAGTATTCCAGCTATGAGGGCGAGAAGTAAAGGGAGACCTCCGAAGACGCTGGGAAAAAATAGAATGAAAAAAGGCCGGGATCACACCAAAAATAGTTTGAAAAGAGGTCACGAGGCCGGAGCCCACAATTTAAAAAAATGAGCTATGCCACTTGTGGACGAGGCATTAAAGATAGTCTGAATCAGAGTCCCAAAATGAAGTGGCAGATCAGTATTCAAAAGCGCTTGCACCTCAGTGCGGGTGTTTGCTACGTGAAGGACAAATGTTTCCCGGGATGAAGTCAACGCGACTTCTTTTTGAGACAATAGAGCCCTTATTCTGCTCATCTTGTTGAACTCTGCTTTCAAGGTTGGAATGGAAGGCCAGATGGATACATCGAGCCGGCCATGCGGGGGTGGGAAAAGGACGTTATTACAGCAAACTACTCGCTGTGATACGGTCACTATGGTGCCGATCACGATCCGGTAAAAACCGGGTACGAACCGTCGGACGGAGCATATTCTCCGTCCGACGCGTACCCGGTCGTCAAAATATACAAACATGGAATTATGATTCGCATGGAAACCCCATTTCCGTACGAATCGTACAAAACCCCGACCGACGAAAATAAACGTACAAATGCGATCCGGGAAAGCGCCGACGTGATGTCGGGACGCACGCAGCCTGCCATTCACGAACCAGGAATCACGATTCGCACCGACGTCATCCCGCACGGTGAATATATTCCGGCTGCCAAAAACTGCCGGGAAATCAGGACGACGCGAACAAGGAGTACCTGTACGCGACGGACAGACATGGACCCGAACCTACGTGTCATCCCGGCCCTCATAGCAGTCGACCTCCTCTACAGGTTCGGACGCAGACGCTGCAGAAGGTCAGAACAACAAAGGGAGGGGGGAAAGGGGGGGGGGGTGGCAGGACCAGGGGCAGGCCACAAAACCCCCACCAAAGTCACACAGCACACATGCCCTGGACATACCTGACCCTCAGGCCTTGGTCACTACGAGGGGGTGGGGGCGTGTCCAGCAAAGCCAGCGACCGCCACAACGGAAGTGCTTGACGACGCGAACCGGCAACACAACAATCAATACAAGTACGTCCCGTACCCACGCCTTAAGAGCGTGGGTACGAGTCGTACCCCGCCCACACCTACGTCATCCCAACAATGGCGAGACGGCTGTACCCACGTGGCAAAGGCCTGGGTACGGCCCGCACAAGCATTCCACAGCGTGGGTACCGATATGTATGGACCGTACCCCCACCACCGTATGCATGGAGCGTACCCCCAATCCCAACAGTGTATGTACGACCCGTACCCTCACCCGCGTACATATGGAGCGTACCCCCACCCCAACAGTGTAAGTACGACCCGTACCCTCACCCGCGTATGCATGGGGCGTACCCCCCACCCCAACAGTGTAAGTACGACCCGTACCCTCACCCGCGTACGTATGGAGCATACCCCCATGCCAACAGTGTACGTACGGACCGTAACCCCACCCGCGTATGCATGGAGCGTACCCCCCACCCCAACAGTGTAAGTACGACCCGTACCCTCACCCGCGTACGTATGGAGCGTACCCCCACCCCAACAGTGTAAGTACGACCCCTACCCACACCCGCGTACGTATGGAGCGTACCCCCAACCCCAACAGTGTAAGTACGACCCGTACCCTCACCCGTGTACGTATGGAGCGTACCCCCCACCCCAACAGTGTACGTACGGACCGTAACCCCACCCGCGTATGCATGGAGCGTACCCCCCACCCCAAGAGTGTAAGTACGACCCGTACCCCCACCTGCGTATGTATGGAGCGTACCCCCCCTGCCAACAGTGTAAGTACGACCCATACCCCCACCCGCGTATGCATGGAGCGTACCCCCCACCCCCACAGTGTAAGTACGACCCGTACCCTCACCCGCGTACGTATGGAGCGTACCCCCCATGCCAACAGTGTACGTACGGACCGTAACCCCACCCGCGTATGCATGGAGCGTACCCCCCACCCCAACAGTATACGTACGGACCGTAACCCCACCCGCGTATGCATGGAGCGTACCCCCCACCCCAAGAGTGTAAGTACGACCCGTACCCTCACCCGCGTACGTATGGAGCGTACCCCCACCCCAACAGTGTAAGTACGACCCCTACCCACACCCGCGTACGTATGGAGCGTACCCCCCCTGTCAACAGTGTACGTACGGACCATGACCCCACCCGCGTACGTATGGAGCGTACCCCCCACCCCAACAGTGTAAGTACGACCCGTACCCTCACCTGCGTACGTATGGAGCATACCCCCCACCCCAACAGTGTAATTACGACCCGTACCCTCACCCGCGTACGTATGGAGCGTACCCCCCACCCCAACAGTGTACGTACGACCCGTACCCTCACCCGCGTATGCATGGAGCGAACCCACACACGTGTATGTTCTAAGCGTACATATCCTGAAATAGGAGGGGTGTGTGCAGAGTCCTCCCAGCAGTGCCCAGACACAGGAGGGGTGGGTGCCTAACACTCCCAGCAGTGCCCAGAGACAGGAGGGGTGGGTGCAGAGTCCTCCCAGCAGTGCCCAGACACAGGAGGGGTGGGTGCAGAGTCCTCCCAGCAGTGCCGAGAGACAGGAGGGGTGTGTGCAGAGTCCTCCCAGCAGTGCCCAGAGACATGAGGGGTGGGTGCCTAACACTCCCAGCAGTGCCCAGACACAGGAGGGATGTGTGCAGAGTCCTACCAGCAGTGCCCAGACACAGGAGGGGTGGGTGCAGAGTCCTCCCAGCAGTGCCCAGACGCAGGAGGGGTTGGTGCAGAGTCCTCCCAGCAGTGCCCAGACGCAGGATGGGTGGGTGCAGAGTCCTCCCAGCAGTGCCCAGAGACAGGAGGGGTGGGTGCAGAGTCCTCCCAGCAGTGCCCAGACACAGGAGGGGTGGGTGCAGAGTCCTCCCAGCAGTGCCCAGAGACAGGAGGGGTGGGTGCAGAGTCCTCCCAGCAGTGCCCAGAGACAGGAGGGGTGTGTGTAGAGTCCTCCCAGCAGTGCCCAGAGACAGGAGGGGTGGGTGCCTAACACTCCCAGCAGTGCCCAGAGACAGGAGGGGTGTGTGCAGAGTCCTCCCAGCAGTGCCCAGACACAGGAGGGGTGTGTGCCTAACACTCCCAGCAGTGCCCAGAGACAGGAGGGGTGGGTGCAGAGTCCTCCCAGCAGTGCCCAGAGACAGGAGGGGTGGGTGCCTAACACTCACAGCAGTGCCCCTGCAAAGAAAAGGGTGGAGTACCCACAGATCCAATGCCCACAAATGTCAGTCAGGTGCACAAAGATCCTGCAGTACATGTACCACATGTGTGCGAGGCTGGAAGTATACATATGCATAGCGCCTAAAAGAATACGTGTCCACATGAAGTCATGGCAACAGTCTACATACACAAGTACAGTGACCACCAAGGACGCCACGAATGATGCAGGTGGAGACATCGCTCAGCATGCATGGGCCAAGTCTAATGAGTCCGTCACACACCCAGCCAATGTAGACACAGCTCAGCCCCACATATTGGAAAGACCCTGCAGGGAAGAAGTCAAGTTACACAGAGGAAGGAACACACCATGGGACGATGTCACCATGCAGTAACTGCTTACATGAACAAAGTTATGTAGCCAACAGCTTGTGATGGCACACAGATACCAGGATCCACCCTATGACCAGCACAAGACGACAATTCCCACACACCCAACACATAATCACCACCCAAAATAATGGGGCAGGTCCACCAACAGCAATACCAGACAGACAGGAGTGTACTAAGGAAAAATAAATTGCTTTAATCAGCATCCAAAACATATGTTTTTCCCTTCAAAGTTCAAAAAGTACTATGCCCATAGGGGAAACCAAAGTTCCAATCCAGGTGGGGGACACAGTGGGACGCGTGTCCCCTAGCTTGCCTGCACAGTCAGACTCCATCGTCTTCCAGAGCGGGGAGGGCATCATGTGGGGGGGAAGGACCAGGCACCGCAGGGACATGAGGGCGAAGGGTAGGCGTCGTGGGTGCAGGGATGGAGGACTCCACCACAGGGGGTGGGTCAGGGCCAAAGGCGGAGGCCAGGATGGCGCTGCACACCTTTGCAAGGTCCTCCAGCGTCTCCCCTGCACCCGAAGGAACCACAGGCCCCAAGGAGGGGGGGCGGAGGGATGGGTCGCAGCGCCACAGGGGGAGGGTGTGGACAGGGGGGGGGACTCAACCACCCTGACCGGGGACTCCCTTGACCGCTTGCGGGGTGGTGTCACAGTGGGGCTCAGGGACAGAGCGGCCATGAAGGAGTCCTTGCTGGATATGTGGCCAGGAGAGCTGAGGGGAGGGGATTTGGAGGGAGTGGATTGGGTGGAATGCGGACTCCCACTCTGGCTGCATGACTTACGTTTGCCCCCCGACCCAGTGGGTGTGCCTACTTCACCCTGTGTGTGCGTGCCAGGAGGTGTGCGTATGACCTTCCCTGCTGGTGTGGTGCCTGTGTCTGTTGTGGTGGGTGCATGCTGACGTCTGGGTGTACGTGGGACAGGCATGGGAGTGGGAAGTGTGGATGGGGCAGGGGTAGTGGGTGGGACGTAGCGCTGCAGGAGACCCACTGCTGCAGTCAGTGTCAAGTCTATGGACCTCAGCAACTGGCGTTGGTCAGCCTGCGATGAAAAAATGCCCTCCAAGTATGCCTCCATGTTGTGCAGCACTTGGCTGTGGCCATGGAGGACATTAAGGATCGCAGCCTGACCAATCTGCAACTGCCGCTGGATGTCCACAGACTCGGCATTGGCGGCAGCAGTGGAGACAGGGGCAGGGGGTTCGGTGCCTGGCAGGAAGGAGACATGTGGTGACCGGGCATGCTGGGAAGGGACACGAGCAAGTGGGAGGTGGCTGATGGCAATGGAGGGGGCGGGGTGCGATGTTGTGCCGCTGTCTGCTGGTGGTGCAGCCTCCGCCCACTCGGAGAGATCATCCTCGGACCCGTCAGCTTCATATTCAGTTGTGCCAGTGGACAGGTCCTCGGCCTCACTCTCCTCCGCCTCAGTACCACTCAATGTGCCAGCCACGATGTCAACGCTGGCACTGGTGCTCGGTCCCTCCGCTCCGTCTGTGCTCATGTCTCCCTCCGTGTCCCCCGACGATGCTGTGGGCAAGGTGAACAGACAGCAATTAATCACACACCTGTATACATATGTCACATGAGTCCAATCTACATAGGTTACAGTGCATAGTCTGAAAAGAAAGATCAGTAACATCTACAAAACAAGGTACAGATGTAGGGCATGCAACACACAGTTGGTTCACCCACCATGCCACTGAAAATCCATGGAGAGCATGACACAATTGCAAATGACATGAAATGGAGTTTGACATAGGAGCCAGGCCCTGGGGACAATCCAGCACTGCATCTGCACCACACAGCGTTGCCGAAAATAGGGATGAGCAGGGACCATATCCATGAACTTGAGGCACATGCTGCATAGGTAATACTGAAAACATGCCCAACATAACTGTCTCACTGCACCTTGAGTGTATGTCCAGACAAACAGCACACACTGGCCAGACCTAGCAAGGAGATTTCAGGTTTTGACATGTAGGCTTTGCCCGCACCAACCAGCCCCTACATGAGACAATTTGTTGAGACACAGGAAGCACTTACATCTCTTAGTCTGGGTGAAATACACAGGGGCTGCATAAATGCAAGATTGGACGCCAAATTCCCAAGGTGCGCCTGTCCAAAGAATCATGTACAAATGGCCATCATCAGATGATTGTAACAAGACACACAGGCACTGGCCACTGTGACTATGAACCAGGGAAATCAGGTCAGGCTGTACAGTGGACACTTGTACTACATTTCACGTCAATATACATGGTGCCAGGGGTCAATGGCACAGAGCACAACCTATGCTGTAGACACTGAGAGTGTCCACGTTTTGTGATGACACACATGACACCTATGAAAATATGCCCCAGGGGACAGTAGTGCCCACACAACTCCATGGTCCTGAATGGAAATGACTGTAACACACGCCACCATCCCTGCGCTATGCGTATCGCACACTCATGCACATCATGTCACAGGCCACAACATAGGACATGCGCGCTGTAAGGCATGACACTTGAGAGACTAACTCCCATGTCTGGACTCAGCATCAGTGCCAACTGACATGGAACCCACATGTACTGAACTGGACAGGGCACAGGCAAGGTCCCCAAACCTGTTACACACCACCCCCACACATGATGCTACAGGCATAGTTCACGTGGAGAAAGCGCCAGCCTACATTACCTTGTGAAGGAGTGACTACACACAGACCAGGGAACACATTGCAAGGAGGGGAAGGGAGGCAGGAGAGCACAGCTATACTGTGGGTAACTGGATCTGCACAGCACCTTTAAACCCTGGCAGTGAATCCATGCAACTGTGCACTTACAAATGCTGGTGACACACAACAAACACACATGTACCTACCCCCTTCCTGCTGCTGCTTCTCCTGTAAGCGCCTCTCCAAGTCTGGAAATTCCACCACCAGCACACGCTTGTGGATGTGGGTCAGACGGCGGCGCCCCCGGTTCTTATGGGTCTCAGGTGAGTCCCCCAGCAGGACCCGTGCGATCCTCCGCGTCCAGCACCGGATATCCTGCCAGCGTTTCCTCACCTGGGACAGGCGCCGCTTCCGACCATCCGCACTCCTAACGGCACTGACGACGGTCAGCCATATCTGCTTCTTGGCAGAGGCGCCTACCTGTGAGGATGAACAAGTGACACTACATCAATACACCAGGCACATGTCACAGAGAGACATGTTAGAACAAATGTGCTGTGTACAACAAGGCATAGTATGCATCCAACGCATTGCACCTTTGTCATAGGGACATGATCCTCTGGGGAAGGGCAAAAGCAGTACGTGCCATTGAAAGTACACAGGTGGAATGAGGGCAACGACACAATCAATGATCCAGGCTCACACTGTGCATCACAAGGTACACCAGGATAATGTGCAGCACCTCTAAGCAGTCACATGCCACAGGCCACTGATGCTACCGCAGCAGAGTACACAGACACACACAGGCACAGGACATTCACCTTCCATTGCCAAATGCTGCGACAAAACTCACTCTGCACATGTGTCACTAGACGGGGGGGGCTCACAGGTGTGGGGCTGGCTCTGCACGTCAGACACACAGCACTGCTCCCTGCTCACATCACATGGGCAGGGTATATCCATCCCTCATGCAGCCCGGGTGCCACACCCCACATATGCACCCACCCACATGACAGGGGACTTACACACACACCGATGTCCAGGGTACGAACACATCATGTGGACACTCTCAGCACAGGTACACAGAACTAACACACATCTGTGGGTACAGTCACCTGTCACACTGGGCTGACCACATAATCACATGAGGACTGTAGAGGCTACATTCCCAGGAGGACAAGACAGGCAG
This sequence comes from Triturus cristatus, assembly GCF_964204655.1. NCBI lineage: Eukaryota > Metazoa > Chordata > Amphibia > Caudata > Salamandridae > Triturus > Triturus cristatus. The sequence goes on from NC_140589.1 coordinate 1,355,639,033, forward strand.
AATGTGGCATGCACCATGCAGGGATTGTCACAGTAAACACAATGCAAGTGAGGACGGCAGACATGCACCACAGCATGCACTGGCTGGGAGACATCAGGCATTCCCCCCCCGGGACCCCCCCCTACAGTAAATGGCATGTGTGCCACACCTTGACACAATGCCAGAAGTCACAGTCACAATAAAGGGACACAGTCTGTGCCAGTGGACTCTGCACTCACCTGATACCCTGGTCACCCATGCAGCATGGGGTACTGTGGGAGGATCACATCCAGCAAAGCCAGGTTCTCCTCCAGGGTGAAAGGCTGTGACCTCTCCACAGACCTTGACATGGTTCCAGGGAATCAGTAGCAGCAGCTGGGTCGTGGAATACAAAGATGTGCAGGCAAGTGCTCCCTCATAGGACCTGGCTGCCTTATATCTGCCTTGCTGGCCTGTTTCATGCACAGGAGTACAGAGTGATTGGTCACTCACATTTGCATCCTATGTTTCCTCCAATCCCTTCAAACCTAGCACAGTCAGTGGGTTCTTATTGTGTTTTTTTCTTCAGCATGATGTCAACTCCACAAACACATTGCAACAAAGTAGATTCATTCCAACTGACTTCTGCTGTGCACCTTCCGGAAAAAATTCAAACTTTAAACTTGGTCTCCATGACAACCAGCATTCATGTAGGCCTTTATACTTGTCTCTCATGTGTCCCCTATGTAATTTGGAGCTTCACACATAGGTACGGTGCGTTCCGGGGCCCTAGGGCACCCCAAATGCATAGCAACGGCCCGCACAGGCGTGTGTATGCTCCGTACCACTATGGGTGTTCTCGCGTATGCGTACTCATAGTGATAGTGAGCGTACAGGCGTGTGTACGGTCGTACTACTATGGGTGTTCTCGCGTATGCGTACTCATGGTGGTAGGGAGCGTACACACGCCTGTACGCTCACTATCACTATGAGTGCGCATACGCGAGAACACCCATAGTGATACGGAGCGTACACACGCCTGTACGCTCACTATCACTATGAGTACGCATACGCGAGAACACCCATAGTGGTACGGAGCGTACACACGCCTGTACGCTCACTATCACTATGAGTACGCATACGCGAGAACACCCATAGTGGTACGGACCGTACACGCGTGTGTACGCTCACTATCACTATGGGTGTTCTCGCGTATGCGTACTCATAGTGATAGTGAGCGTACAGGCGTGTGTATGCTCCGTACCACTATGGGTGTACTCGCGTATGCGTACTCATAGTGATAGTGAGCGTACAGGCGTGTGTACGCTCCGTACCACTATGGGTGTACTCTCGTATGCGTACTCATAGTGATAGTGAGCGTACAGGCGTGTGTACGCTCTGTACCACTATGGGTGTTCTCACGTATGCGTACTCAGGGTGGTACGGACCGTACACACGCCTGTACGCTCACTATCACTATGGGTACACATACGGCAGCACTCCCATAGTGATACGGAAACGTACACAGGCCCTCTTTGCGAAAGTACGGTGCTTTTCACACATCACAGTGGTGACAGGCAGCACACAGGAAGGAATAGGGCTGACATACTTGTCCATGGATGGACATCAAGGCATTGTCTGGGCAGTACTACATGTGTAGGGCACAGGTGTGAAAGGCTGTGATGTGGCACATTACTCCTGAGTCGAGAAGGCACCAGATGTATGATGAGATGTGTACACATGTAATGTGTGACGGTGCAATGTGTGCCAGGCATGCCCTTGACTCCTTTGACATGTGTGCATGTCGTACTGCACACTTGGGATGAGCGTCACTGGCATGGCACGGACAACAACACACGCAAGTGTCCCCTGAGGCCTGGTACAGGGGTTACCACACCAGACATGTCACTACCCACGGTGCACGATGTGACTATGTCATGTATGTGTGGGGGGTTCCCATTAGGTTGATGTTGGAGCTCCCTCAAAAGCAGCAGCTGTTGCAGCAACCAACATGTGTCTGTGTGTAGATTGACATGGCACACTGTTCCGCACACCGTGCCACATGTGGTATCGGATGTGAGGTGCGTATGTATGCATGGGACACAGAGTATCTAACTTCTGTTGTCCTGTGCATGAAGACGCACTCAATAACAAGCGGGCCCCGTCAATTTGTAACAGAGTCCTTTATTCCGATAAAACCAGCATTCATTTTCAAGCTTTGTTAACCGCCCTACGCGTTTCGGAGCTGCCTGCTCCTTGTTCACGGGCTTGCACAAACAAATCAGCATACTCGCAGAGAATTACAAGTCCCCATTAGTTCCTGCTTTTATCACCCCCTAGTGGCCATGTTCCGGTACATTTGCATCAATTGCATTCTGGGACTTGAAGTTATTCTCGCGCAATATCTCCCTTCGGTGGGTTCTGCTGTCTTTGTAATTTCTTAGTGCCAATTTACCTGCCCTCCAGTGAGTGCTCAAAAGGGACACGGAGTAGCGTAACTAGGACATGTCTGCATCCTCTCTATGAATGTGTGGTGAGTCATCACATGTACACCTTCATGGCAAGGTGTGTGGGCTGTCCTAGTGTAATGTCATGTGACCTGTGGCTCTAGTGTTCCGCTACCAGTCTCTGCAATCGACATCCTACTTCTGCTGATGTGTGGATGTATGTCACTCCTGTCTTGCGTCTGGCTGTTCACTTACACTGGGACACAGCTAATCCCATGCCATGGCATGTGGAGGTTCACAATCTCCGTGTGTAGCTGGGTCTTGGTAGGAGTGTCACCTGGCAGCCATACGTGTCCAGGGCATGTGGCACATACCTGACTCCGTATGTAGCATATGTGTATTGACAGATTAACATGTGCTCAGTACAAATAAATTGTTGTTGTGGTGCACTCACTCTTCCTTGTCACTTCCAAATTACTGCAGAGCGCCGCCTCTTCCCCGACCAATTCCGGACTTGGCTGCCATGCGGGAGAATGACTGTATCCGGTGCTACCGCTTCCCCCAACCGTTGATTCTGGAGTTGACGGCGAGACTGGCACCACACCTGCAACCGCTGCACAGGTATCCTACGGCACTGACACCCAAGCTGAAGGTAATGGCAGCCCTACATTTTCTTGCCACGGGTACCTTTCAAAATACCATAGCTCATGTTGGTGGCATGTCCCAGAGCATGTTCTGCCGTGTGCTGCATGATTTCTTAGAGGCCATGTTGATTCACCTGGATGACTTCATCCATTTCCCAACCCCTGAAATGTTGACTGGGGTCAAGCGTGGATTCTATGCCCTGGGAGGGATGCCCCATGTCATTGGGTCCATAGATGGGACACATGTGGCTTTGGTACCACCACAGGCACAGGAGGTAGCGTACAGGAATCGCAAGCACTACCACTCCATCAATGCCCTTGTGGTGTGTCTGTCCAACATGGTGATTTCACATGTCTGTGCTCGTTTTCCAGGATCAGCACACGATGCCTACATCATGAGGCGTAGCAGGATGCCTGAAATGATGACGCAGCTGCGCAATGAACGAGCATGTGTTGTTGGTGGGTACAGTCTGTCTGTCCTGTATTTTGCGAAGACTTCCAGCACGACCGCTTCTCCTGTCCTACTTATGTCTATGTGCTTTCCATGTAGGGGACGCTGGCTATCCCAACATGCCATGGCTGATCACACCTCTCCGCAACCCCATCACGCCGGCCCAGCTCCGCTACAACACCGCCCATGGCCGGACAAGGCGAGTGATAGAGAGGACGTTTGGCCTCCTGAAGAGCCGATTCCGATGCCTCCACAAGACCGGCGGCGCGCTCCCATATGCCCCGGTGAAGGTCTGCAAAATCTTCATGGTCTGCTGCATGCTGCACAACATGGCAGTTGAGAAAGCTGTGCCACTCATCCTGGATCAAGATGATCAGGACCATCCACCCGTGGAGGACGAAGGGCTTGGCAATGGGGCTAGTGATGTGGAGGACGTGGTTCCGCAAGAGGACATCCGGACTCGGCTCATACGCGACTTCTTTGCTTAGTGGTGAGTACCAGTGTCTGTGTGTGCACGCATTGGTCCCTGTGTGGCATGTGTTGCGATGTGTGTGTCCATCTGCATGTATGCCACGTGAGTCAGAGGTGTGTGTGGATGTGTCACTGGAGTGATGGTGGCAGTGATGTGTATTTCCCCAGTCATAATTGTGACCTGGCATGTTGTCATCCTTCCATGTGTCGAGTACATGCACATGCAAGTGGCTGTGCTTTTTGTGGCTGACTTCTTGTGTGTCTCTCATCCCCAGGTACTTGCGCATGCCGTCTGCTGGTTGCATTGTTGTGGCACTGCTATTCCTCATGGACACGTCATCGTGTGCTGACTCAGCGTTACACGCACGGACAAGTTTGGAAGTCTCCTTAGGGTAAGGGATGCATCAGGGGTGTATTGGGTGTGGCAGTTGTTCACGATGTATGCACACTGCCCCTGTCGATGTTTGGTTCCTCTTCAGACATGTCGCATCACCATGGTACACATTACATGCAGCTGGGTACACCTGAATAGATGGTCAAACTTGTTGACAGTCATCAGTGATGGGATTGTGGAATGTGATGATGGCATCAATGTGTGTTACACTGCCCTCGGACACATACGGTTTGCCTTGGCTTGACATGCTGTGGGACTTCCACATCAGCGGATCAATGGTGTATGGCAGTCTCTCCGTGAGCAGCAGGGGGTGTTTAGCTGTTAGCCGACACTTGTGTGCCAGTGCCATGGCTATCACGCATTTGGGCTGCAGAAGGGGGGTTCCAGTGTTGGACCCACATGTTACTCCACATGACCCGTTCATGTGTACTCCGAGTTGCCTCTGCAATCCCGAATACATGACTAATAAAGGTGTCCCTATGCCTCCAAGGTGCCTCTTCTCAGTCAATGCTGGTGTGTTGCCACGGTGCATCCGGCATGTCTGGTATGGTTTTCCGTGATAGTGGCTATGTGTCTATGTGTAGAGAAGCAAGATGCAAGCTGTTTGTGTGGGATTAGACTCTGTATTGTGCATGTAGTCCATGACTGTGTGGGTATTGTGACATGTGCCATCCCCATGCATCCAACGTTGGCCAGGCCACCATTCACTGCATCCACCTGACTCAAGCTTGCAGTACATGGTTCTGCCACCTGTCCACACATACCTGGGTGCCCCCCAGGACACTCCACATGATCCCTGACCTCTGCGCATGGCTGTCGCTGTACTCAATATGTCTGTCGGCACGGTTGTGCGGCCACCCCCTCAGCTGGTTGGGCCCATCACGGGTGTGTATGGTGCTCCATGTCTGTCTTGCCTAATACAATGTGACCCATGTGTGTCCTGTGCCAGACTCAGGCCCCAGGGTGTGGATGGTTGAAGTCAAATGAGAACTCAGGCATAGTTAGACTTTACAAGACACATGTAAGGTAATAATGCAATCAGTAGGCATCTTCTCTTTATGGTGTGACTTTTTATTTTGGTTGGGGTGGGGGGGGGGGGGGTTTGACATGAGGGGCTTTCCGGGTGTGTGGAATCCAAAGTTCACTAGGGGATTTGGTGTCCTTGCCATTTGAAATCCTCAGAGTCCATGCCACAGTCTTTGTCAACATTGGTCAGACAGTGACCAGCAAGTCCATGTGGCAGAGAATGTCTTTTGATGCTGTGCTGCTGTTGCTCCAGTGGGCCAGGTGCCAGGCCAGGTGTCCTGGGAGATGGTGCTGTTGCGCCGACCCTCACGGTCTTTTCCGTGGATGACCCGCCCTCCTGCGGGGACCCTCAGAAGCAGGCCGTGACGATGTTTGGGATGCTCCGTCGGATGTCTCCTCCTCCTCCTCATCCCTCCCTGTGGGTGGTGATGTTCTACGCCTGCTGGCACAGGGAGGGTTGCCCATGTTGTCGGCCATCCGACGGAGTGTACTGTGAATTCCCGTGAACACCGTCACGAGCTCAGCCTGTCTGTCCTCCATCCTCCGTTGGTGTTGCAGTAGACAGGCATGTTGCTCCGCATGTTGCTGGGCCTGCTGGGTCTTGATCCCCTCGAGGATGGACACAACCTGGGCCATGCCCGTGGTGTCCTGCCGGTATGTGTCCAGGATGTTTCGGACATGGGAATATACCGGTTCCCCAGCCAACTGGTCAGGCTGGCGCCTCCACAGTCCTCCACTCCCACCACCCCTGCCCACTTGCACCTGGCCTGCCCTTGTGGGCACATCGGGTCTCCGGGACCCCTGAGGGGTGGCATTTGCGTTGTCGCCTGCCTCCTCCTGGGTGCCCGGGACACCGTGTCCCTCCTGGCCAGCCTGGCTGCATTGTGGTGGTGGGGCAGGGATCCTGGGTGTCTCCTGGGATGTGGCAGGAGTGGGGGTGGTGGTTGGCCCAGTTGTACCTGACGCTGGTGCTGCAGGTCGTTGGACACCAGAGGGGCCAGGTTGGTCGGGGTCGGGTTCGTCCACAGAGTGGTGAGAGTCGTCGCTGCCGGTGGCTCCGTCATCCCGCCGAGCCGGGTCCTGTGAGTCTTCCCCCCCAGTGTTGGGGGGTGATCCACGACGTTGACCTGTGTTTGAGAGAGACAATGTTAATTTTGTTCCATGCAACATCCATGTTTCATTGTTTTCAAAGTTGGCACATGTCCTCTGGGAATTTGGATATGTCTTGCATTCCACTGACAGTGCACTTGTGCATGGGTATGTCCCTTGGCCACAGCTTTTGAGACTTTACCTATGTGTGGCACAGTCTTACTTGCTGCGTCAATTGTGACAGCAGTCAGCAGTGGAGTGGGCAGGTGTGGCGAGCCATGCATTGGCGCCTTCCGTGTAGCACTGTATGTGTGCACATGGAGTGGTTCCACACACTTATATGATGCAGGTAGCTGTCGTTGTGCTCGTGCACAGGTTGTGACATGGCCCTGTGTTTTGCCATGGAGAAGAGGGGGGGTTCTGGCACTGGCCACCCTTGTCTACATGCACGCAGTCCACCTGCTGAGGAGCAGACATCCCCACAGCCCACAAGGCTGATTTGCTCTCCCTGTGTGTCCCTTTCTCGCTCCCTCTCTGTCCCCCTCTCCCTCCCTCTGTGTGTCAGCCTCCTCCCTCTGTCCGTCTCCCTGTGTCTCCCTCCCTCTCTGTCCCCCTCTCCCTTCCTCCGTGTGTCAGCCTCCTCCCTCTGTCCGTCTCCCTGTGTCTCCCTCCCTCTCTGTCCCCCTCTCCCTCCCTCCGTGTGTCAGCCTCCTCCCTCTGTCCGTCTCCCTGTGTCTCCCTCCCTCTCTGTCCCCCTCTCCCTCCCTCCGTGTGTCAGCCTCCTCCATCTGTCCGTCTCCCTGTGTCTCCCTCCCTCTCTGTCCCCCTCTCCCTCCCTCCGTGTGTCAGCCTCCTCCCTCTGTCCGTCTCCCTGTGTCTCCCTCCCTCTCTGTCCCCCTCTCCCTCCCTCCATGTGTCAGCCTCCTCCCTCTGTCCGTCTCCCTGTGTCTCCCTCCCTCTCTGTCCCCCTCTCCCTCCCTCTGTGTGTCAGCCTCCTCCCTCTGTCCGTCTCCCTGTGTCTCCCTCCCTCTCTGTCCCCCTCTCCCTCCCTCTGTGTGTCAGCCTCCTCCCTCTGTCCGTCTCCCTGTGTCTCCCTCTCTGTCCCCCTCTCCCTCCCTCTGTGTGTCAGCCTCCTCCCTCTGTCCGTCTCCCTGTGTCTCCCTCCCTCTCTGTCCCCCTCTCCCTCCCTCTGTGTGTCAGCCTCCTCCCTCTGTCCGGCTCCCTGTGTCTCCCTCCCTCTCTGTCCCCCTCTCCCTCCCTCTGTGTGTCAGCCTCCTCCCTCTGTCCGTCTCCCTGTGTCTCCCTCCCTCTCTGTCCCCCTCTCCCTCCCTCTGTGTGTCACCCTCTGTCACCTCAGCCCAGCTTCCTGGGCACAGACTGTTAGCAGATCTTTGAATGGCCCTTGGATTGTTGATGTGAGTTTGTTTCTGATCTCCAGGCACCCATTGGGTGTAGTGTGTGTGTCTGCACTGCTGCTGTGGTGGTGTGTGCTGCCACTCTTTCACAGTGTTGGCTGTTCATTAGCTGCTGTCATGTGCAAGAACGTGCCGTCACCCCCATGTGTTGATGCAAGGCGTCCGCCATTTGCTGGCGAGTCTTTCCTGTGTGGGGACACACTGTTTGTCTGGCTGTGACCTAGGCCATATGGGCAGAGGGTATTGTTGTCTGCTTCTGAGTTGCACTATGTGATTTTTGGGGCCCACACTCCCGCCATCCGGGTTACCGTGTCTTGTGTTGGTGTTTTCTGTGGCCTGTGACTTGACATTGTCCAGCTGGGTGCTTGGGGCATGGTGGCGCTAGTGGCATGTGCGTGTTCATGGAGTGTGGTTGAGTCATGCGATAGCTTGGGGTGGTTGCGTGCCTGTTTGTGAGTTTGGTTGTGGATGACGTTCCCCCCATGTGAGGTGAGTTGTTTGTGTACTCACCCGGGTCTCGGAGTCCTTCTAATCCGTCCACTGCCACCACCGGCAGTATGGCCATCACCCTCTCCTCCCAGGGATGGTATTCTACGCGTCTGCGGGGCGGCCCTCCTCCAGTGACGTTGGCCTGGTTGTGTTCGTCCGTCATTTTGGCTCGGACCCTCCTCCGCAGATCGTACCACCTGGCTTGGCATTCATGCCTGGTCCTTCTGGCGTCCGCAACAGCATTCACAGCATCGACGATGGTCTGCCACATGGATGTTTTTTCTGAAATGGTGGTCTGTCTGACCAATGTTCCAAAGAGGTGTGGCTCAACTCTGAGGACTTCATCGACAAGGACCTCCAACTCTCGGCTAGTGAACTTTGGATTCTTGTTAGTAGGCATGGTGAGGGGTGTGGGTGTGGATGGTTGGGGGAGGGTGTGTGGATGGTTGTGGGTGTGTGGGTGTGGTTGTGCAGGTGTGTGTGTGAATGTGATGTGGGGGTGTTTGTGAAGGTGTGTGTGTGAAGGTGTGCAAGTGTAAGGTGTGGTAAAGCTTCTAGTATGGTGCTGTAGGTTGTGTGTGGGGTCTGGCAGCAGTGAGTCTGTTGCAAAGGCTCATGGTTTGTGTGTGTGGGCCCTTTTTATTGGTCCATTGGTGGGTGTGGCTGTGTTTGAAGTTTGGGTGGGTGTGTTCTAAGGAGTGGTTGTGTTTTGGGCCTCTGTTTTGGATTTTGGCAGTTGCAGGTCAGCGATTGTGTTGTTTTTGAGCTTGTTGGACATGTTTAGTGGCTTTGTGCCATTCGAATGGTGTATTCTTGTGTTGTTTTGCTTTGTCCTGGTTGTGTATGTGCGTTTTTAGCGTGTGTACGGTGTGTACTTCGGGCATTTTGTTGTACAGTGCTGTCCTTGTGTCTGGCTTGTTACGACTCGTACATGCGCGATGTTGTGTGGAGGTGCTGGTGTTGGGGCCTGGGGTACGCTCCATACATCCGCGGGTGAGGGTACGCGTCGTACATACACGGTTGGGGGTACGACACGTACACGGGTGTACATACACGGGGGTACGACACATACACGGGTGTACATACACGGGTGGGGGTACGACTCGAACGTACACGGGTGTACATGCACGGGTGGGGGTACGACTCGTACACGGGTGTACATACACGGGGGGTACGACTCGAACGTACACGGGTGTACATACACAGGGGGTAGGACACGTACACGGGTGTACATACACGGGTGGGGGTACGACTCGAACGTACATGGGTGTACATACACGGGGGGTACGACTCGAACGTACACGGGTGTACATACACGGGTGGGGGTACGACTCGAACGTACACGGGTGTACATACACGGGGGGTACGACTCGAACGTACATGGGTGTACATACACGGGTTGGGGTACGACTCGAACGTACACGGGTGTACATGCACGGGGGTACGACTCGTACAGGGGTGTACATACACGGGTGGGGGTATGACTCGAACGTACACGGGTGTACATACACGGGGGGTACGACACGTACACGGGTGTACATGCACGGGTGGGGGTACGACTCGAACGTACACGGGTGTACATACATGGGGGGTACGACACGTACACGGGTGTACATGCACGGGTGGGGGTACGACTCGAACGTACACGGGTGTACATACACGGGGGGGTAGGACACGTACACGGGTGTACATACACGGGTGGGGGTACGACTCGAACGTACACGGGTGTACATACACGGGGGGTACGACTCGAATGTACACGGGTGTACATACACGGGGGGTAGGACACGTACACGGGTGTACATACACGGGTGGGGGTACGACTCGAACGTACACGGGTGTACATACACGGGGGTAGGACACGTACACGGGTGTACATACACGGGTGGGGGTACGACTCGAACGTACACGGGTGTACATACACGGGGGGTACGACTCGAACGTACGGGGGCTGGGGGGGTGTTCGGCGCGTATGCGGGCACATGTCTCCATGGTTGCTATGGGAGTTCGGTGCGGACGGTGTTTTTTCCATACGGTTGTAACATCGGACGCACGGGATGGATCGTGATTCCGCGGTCGGACTTCACTTTTCACATTTGTACGGTAAATCATCCGGGGACGTGTCGGACACATTTTCCGACCCGAGGACGTGTGGGGAATTATTCCCAATGCGATTCGTATGGTCTTTTTCCCATGCGAATCGTAATTGGCAGTTTGTACGGCACTTGTACGATTCGTACAGTAAAAAGACCCGATACGAGTCGTACGGGCCATTTTTTTACCGGATCGTGATCGGCACCTATGTATGGAATTCCCACGAACATCCCACAGCAAGCTTCATTATTTAACAGCAAATAACTACCGTTAGCAAGCAGCGTAAAAGATGGAGTAATAACTGGCACAGGAATCCCTTTCAGGACGCAAGCTAAATTAGGGGCGTGCACATTACATGCACCATGCAATTGAATGTGCCTACACACAACAGAATGATCCGGAGTGGAAGTGCACTCTTCACCTTTCAAGTAAACCACCTTGCCGTCCCTCACACATCTGTACGTGAAAGGGAGTGACCAAACTTCATGCAGGAAGGCAGTTCCCAATTGTTTGTATCTGCCTAGAGCATAATGTTTCATGCATGAACTAAACTTAAACATGGGAAACGGTAACGTGATCAACTCATGTACAAGCCACACAGCAGAGTTCAATTCAGCAACAGAGAAAGGTAAAGGTTCTAACTTTTCAATGTGTAGCAATGAATATGTAGCATCTTTCATGGACATGAACTGCTGTTTTGCAGTTAAATTAAAAGGGAGGAACAAAGATGAAGTATTCATGTAATCCCAAGGGACCTTCCCTGCCTTTAAAGTTTGCAACGTCCATGCAAACTGCATAATAGAACGCAACTGATTTTGACCATGATACAATACAGACAAATCATCCTGCACAATGTCTACCACAGATGATACAATATTATCTAAGGTATAAATTCTAGTAGATAGGGTGTTAATACTATTATCTATTACAGCCAACACTTTTTGCATATTGGCTTGATCAATAGCACGTAATCTGGATGCAGCCTCAATGTGTGATAACTTCCAAACTTCGTTATAAACAGCATACACCCATCGTTTGGGCCTGCCAACTGCAGGACCTTTAACAAAATCATTCAAATCTATTTTGTCATTTAATCGTGCTAAATGAAGTTTAACAGACGCTAAAGTGGAATGTTGCAGCCAAGACTGGCATAACTTCCCTACTGAGTAGGTAGTTACAGTGTGAGAAGATACAAAACGGGGGTCTACCCGAACCTGTGTATACCCCTGCTTTAAATCCAGAAACTGATGTTGACAGGAGTCCGAACTCGTTTGCCACACCAACCACCCTTCCGGGTTCAATTCAGAAATATTGAAGGACGTGTTGGAAACCTGTGTCTGCAACATAGCAAGGGATAGATCCGTATGATTACCCCAATTGGGATATGCACCTAGACCCGGAACGGAGGGAGAATTTAATTTTTTAGAAGCAGCCAATCCAAAACAGGTTGTCTGAAAAATGGATGAATTTAAAAATAACATGTGATTCGGGATAAGACAGGCATGATGCAAAGGCTCTGTTCCCTGTACTTGCCATCGTTTGGAGCCCTAAACCGATTTAAGATCGACTGTAGCTTTCCACAGATCATACCCGCCAATTGCCAACTCGTCCATAAAGGACTTGGAATACAACAATTTGGTGTGTGTCAGTCTAACTTTAGACTAAATAGAAATTCCTTCACCAGTGGAAGGTGTATCCCAGTATGCACTCTGTTGAAACTTCAAACTATAATGAATTTCTCACGAATGTCTGTAATCAATAAACTGTTTATTCTCACAGTCTTCAATTCTTTGTATTGCTTTTTCGAATGTTCATAATTTTCACATTTTGGTTTTTTTTAAACTTCTTCATTTACATGAACTTTCATATTTTCAATATGAGTATTTGGGTTACAGGGTTAAATCCCAATGCATTTCGGGGTCTTCCCTTCGTCAGGGGATACTCCCTATAAACAATTGTTTAAAAAACCACTGGTGAAGGAATTTCTATTTAGTCACACGTCACATCCCTCTTGATCTAGGGATAAGATCCCACAGCACCTAAGACACGGTGAAAGGAATACATGGTTGTTTAAAGCAAAACGAAAGAGTGCGACCGATACACAATTTCATTCATTTCTATGATCAAAACGTGTCAGCACCCACCCAAAACATGTCATACGAAGATATTGCTAACATTACCGGCAACAAAGCCGATACGTTTGGTTTCACCAACGAAGATACAAACCGAATATACTCTCTCATACAGGAGCCAGAATGCATCGCAACAAGCACAGGATCAATACAATCGAATATCAAGCAATTACTATTTGCCGCCAAAAGAGAAATCAACCAAAGGTTGCACGCCAGCACGTTGATACGCTACCACAAAGTCCAAAGGATACCAAGAGGTTTAAGAATACCATTAAAATCCACACTATGTAAGAACAATGCACGATTTACCGAACGATGGTATGGTATTTTAAACAAATGTTCATTGGACTTGATATTATTGATTATTGAAGAGCTTTCGAAAGTATTAGAAGATCTCGAAAAAGAAGTTGCTCAACTTAAACAGGAGCTAAGTGATAAAATGTCTACGGAGGATTGGAAAAAAACCCTAGAAGATATCAACATTCAACTTGACAAACACACAGCAGAAATAAATGAGAGGAAATTAAGGAAATTTAAGAGAGACACTGTGGATTATAAGTTGGGGGAAGTTTACAGTTGGGCAGAGGAGTATGCCACACGCAGACAACGAAGACAATTTGACAATCGATCCACGGATGACACTTCATCATCTGAAGATTCTCAACAGAGACGACAACCCAACTTTCAACCAAAAGAACACTCATCAAGGAATTTGAACGCAAATCAAGATAAACGATCTACCACAACAAGTGATGGAAGTACAACGCCTTCAACTTCCAGTTCTTCTTTTTTAGGAAGAGGCCAGGTCCCACCCGGAGATCCAGGCGGACAAAACACGACACCAATTGCCAAATCAACGAGGAGTCAAAAAACTTAGTGATTAACATCTCTACTACTGAATTATCGAAATTCCAAACAAAAACATTACAAAAGGGTTTATCATACGTATCCACGTATCAAAGTAATGAACTTGAAGCGCAAGTGAGTCTGTTCAGATTCATGAGAAATCTACGTTTGAAACACTTTTTTACAAACATCAGCACATTTTCAGAACCAACTAATCAAGGCACTCTAATGGATCTTAAGCCAGACAGCACGTTTCAAGCACCTGTCAGCCACAAAATACTTGACACCTTCGAGACAATAGTTCGTAAAGATTTGCACGACATATTCCAATCCAAAACATCAAAAGTCAGCAACTTAACTACCAATGAGAAAACAGCCATTTCCAACCTCGCCAATAATCAGACAATCACATGTTGTAAAGCTGATAAAGGAGGAGCACTAGTCATATTGGATACATCATTTTACATAAATAGCGTGGAGCTACATGTTTCAGATACCAATGTATACATGCAATTACTTTCGGATCCCACTCCATCTTTCAAACAAGTCCTGGCATCTATCATTGACAAGGCTTTAACATCAGGAACCATCAACGAAAGAGATAAAAAATTTCTCATTAAGCAAAACCCAAGTATACCGTATCTATACATGATACCAAAAATTCATAAAAACTTAAACCATCCTCCATTCAGACCAATAGTGAGCACTCGAAATTCCATTCACGAACCAATTGGCAAATACATAGATCGACACCTTCAACCAATGGTAAGACAAATGACCACATATGTTCAGGATACCACAGATTTCCTCATTAAACTTGACAAAATGGAGTTGACAGAAAATATTGAGTACATTCTATGTACCATGGACGTACAATCATTATATACCTCAATCCCCCACAACTTGGGACTTGAAGCACTGGAATATTTTCTTTTAAGGAGCGACAAGGAGAGTAACCTTAACGTTTTCCTAATGGAGTTAATGCACTTTACGCTGTACCACAGCTATTTCACTTGGAAAGATCAATTTTTCACACAATTGAACGGACCATCAATGGGAAATTGCGCTGCTCCAGCGTATGCAAATTTATTCATGCATCATTTTGAACTCACCCACATCCTTTCACACAAAAAATGGACGGACAACGCAATTTTATTCATCAGATACATTGATGACATCTTTCTCATTTGGAAGGGCGAAGAAACTAAATTACTGAATGCCATTCAAGAATTGAACATGGTTGATGACCGTATCCAATTTACACATGCTATTGACAAACAAAAAATATCTTTTCTAGACGTGGAAGTAAAGATAATTGATCAGAAACTGTTAACTACAGTTTATACCAAAAACACAGACAGAAACAACTTCTTACATTTTTCAAGTTTTCACCAAATGAGTCTCAAACAACATTTACCATACTCCCAGTTACTGAGGATTAAAAGAATATCATCGACTGAAGACTTGTACCAGGAAAACAAAGATAGGATGATAACAAAATTTAAACAAAGAGCATATCCAGATTCTGTATTACATCATGCCAATGAAAGAGTAAACAAACAAAACAGACAAGAATTACTCAAGAAAAAGAAGTTGGAAGCACAGCAGGACCGAAATGTGTTCGTTTCCAAATATTCAACCAGAAGTCAAAAAATCAAACACACAATAAAAAAATATTGGCCAATGTTACAAGCGGAAACAGAATTCAATGGCATTTTCAATCAAATGCCCATATTCGCATACCAACGTACAAAAAACCTACAACAGATGTTGAAACACAAAAAAGAAATCAGAGAAGATACACACAAGGGGACCATTCCTTGCTTGAATTGTGGCAGCTGTAACAACATTATCAAAGGCACTACATTAACCCATCCAACGCAAGGTACTCCTATCAAATTGCACGTCACAGCAACTTGCGATTCCAATTTTGTTGTGTATCTACTAAAGTGTCCATGTGGGCTTCCCTATGTGGGCAAAACGGAACGAAAAATGAAAATTCGTTTGACAGAGCACAAAAGCAATATAAGAACTAACAATCCGAAATCGGTTATTGCTACACACTTCAACAGATTATCGCACAATATCAGTCAACTCCGATTCCTTATTTTGGAACAGATTGCATTACAAAACGGCAGAGACAACAAAAAATTTCTTTTACAAAGAGAACTGTATTGGATTTTCAAATTGGACTCACTACACCCGAAGGGTCTGAATGACCGGGTGGAATATAATTGTTACTTGTGAATTGCGATCTTTAGTCACCATATTATCAATGCGCAGGCTTGCATCGCGTACAGTATGTTGAACTGATCTAGTTTTACAATGTATTTTTGGCAGCATTATTCTTGACTTTACTGTTTCTTTTTTCCCTGTTGTATTTTTTTGTTTCATTCTACAACTTTTATGAGCCATCACATTAATAACTTTATTTATTTTTTCGACTCACGTTAACATCACCAGGTTCGTTTCTAGTCTTTCTTCTATATCTAGCATTGAGACTTGATCCTCCTGAGGCGAATAGCCGGGAGCCACTTAGCAAAGCCTTTTAAAAATTGT
Source organism: Triturus cristatus (assembly GCF_964204655.1). Classification (NCBI taxonomy): domain Eukaryota; kingdom Metazoa; phylum Chordata; class Amphibia; order Caudata; family Salamandridae; genus Triturus; species Triturus cristatus. The sequence continues at coordinate 1,355,655,048 of NC_140589.1, forward strand.
GTAAATTGTTTTTAACTCACTTGCAATCCGCTCCCCAGCACTTACTGGAATCTCCCCAAGCAGACGACTTGAACTCTGTTCAGGGGCAGAAAACGATCGCTAGCCGCCATCACTTGCCTCGAGGAGCCACGGGACACGCCCACTCCTGTTGGCCACGCCCACCCTCCACCAAGTATAAATGCGAGCGCTGACTACGAGCATCGCATTGAGACTTGATCCTCCTGAGGCGAATAGCCGGGAGCCACTTAGCAAAACCTTTTAAAAATTGTGTAAATTGTTTTTAACTCACTTGCAATCCGCTCCCCAGCACTTACTGGAATCTCCCCAAACAGACGACTTGAACTCTGTTCAGGGGCAGAAAACGATCGCTAGCCGCCATCACTTGCCTCGAGGAGCCACGGGACATGCCTACTCCTGTTGGCCACGCCCACCCTCCACCAAGTATAAATGCGAGCGCTGACTACGAGCATCGCATTGAGACTTGATCCTCCTGAGGCGAATAGCCGGGAGCCACTTAGCAAAACCTTTTAAAAATTGTGTAAATTGTTTTTAACTCACTTGCAATCCGCTCCCCAGCACTTACTGGAATCTCCCCAAACAGACGACTTGAACTCTGTTCAGGGGCAGAAAACGATTGCTAGCCGCCATCACTTGCCTCGAGGAGCCACGGGACACGCCCACTCCTGTTGGCCACGCCCACCCTCCCAACACCACCTATAAATTATGTGTCAGTTCAGGCAGCGCAGCGGACGAGCGCAGCGGGCGCGACGATGGCGCGCCGAAGGCGCGCTTAAGGCAAGCTCGTCTGCGCTCGTCCGCGCTAGGCAGAGCGCAGAGCCTAGCCAGACCACTAAATCCAGTACCCAGACTTGGAGATACAACAAAGACGAACTGCTACACCTCAACAAAAAGGTACATAGCTCGTGCCTACATGGCATTCCCGCTGACCACCCTTCTACTCGATGCGCCCACTGTTCATACAGTTGTAATCCCTCCATATCCACATTGCCCCCCCCTATCCTGATATGCATGGCCCTTATCAACTGCAGATCTCTCCCTAAGCACTCGACAGAAATCCACCTTTTATTGGAAAACCACAACCTAGAGGTGCTCTTCCTAACCGAAACATGGCTGGGACCGGACTCAGATCCTGATATTGTCAACTCCCTTCCCCAGGGTTTCCTCATACAGCGTATAGACCGACCTAAAGGAAAAGGCGGTGACATTGCCATAATTCATAAAGAACAGCTATCATGCCGTCTCCAAGGCAGCCCACTTGCTGACTGCGAAAACGTCATGTATGCTATTCAGGTCTCCCCTTGCCAAACCATCTCTGGCTTCCTTATTTATCGCCCCCCAGGACCATTAGGTCAGTTCTGCGAATCCTTAACAGAACACTCATACACCCTGACCGCAACCAACTCCTCATGTTTGATCCTGGGCGACCTAAACATCCATTTCGATAAAAAGGAAATCAAACAGACCGCCGACTTGACAGCAGATCTTGAAACCCTCCAATTGAAACTACTGGGCCATCTACCCACTCACACCTTGGGACACATGTTGGACCCAGTATTTACCAACATTCACGACCTCACTATTCGTGATCCCATTCCAGTCCCCTGGTCTGACCATCACCTCGTTCCTCTATATTGGCAGATCATCCGCGCCCCTCGTACTACCGCCCCTCCCAGTAAACCCTCACGATCTTGGTCTAAACTTAATGTAGAAACCTGGAAACCCCACCTAGAGAGCTCCCCTCCTGCACCCAACAACAACCTCATCAGCGCTGATGCAGAATTCTCAGCTTGGATTGCCAACTCCCTAGATAAAACTCTCCCCCAAAAAATTTCCTGTAACCCACGGAACAAACCCACCTCCCCTTGGTTCACTGATGAATTACGACTACTAAAAAAAGCTTGCAAAAGATCTGAAAGAGAATGGAGGAAAAAATTCGACCATACCACTAAAACCATATATAAAATTACTCTTCTCACCTACAAAAAAGCAATCAAAGTTGCACAAATTAACCACTTCGAGGAGAAAATTAAATCTTCTCACAACTCAGCCCGGGAAACTTATCAAATAGCGAAGAAACTACTCAAAACACCAGATCCTCCCCCTCTGGTGGAACCCTCAGTCACCCGCTGCAACGAACTCGCAGAATTCTTTAATTCCAAAATTACTAAAATCATTAATTCACTCCCCCCTACCTCTTTCAATGCCCTCAGTGCCCCCTCTGACGTCAACCCACCCAACAATCAGCTGTCAGAATTCACTCCGCTCACAACTGACATCACTCTTCGCATACTCAGTTCTATTAAAAGTGGCAGCCCTTCCGACCCTGCTCCGTTGAATATCCTGAAACTAGTCGGACCCACTATTCTACCTAAGCTGACACAACTCATCAACGACTCACTTTCCCTAGGCACTGTTCCCCCCAGCTGGAAAAGAGCTATGGTGAGAGCATTGCTCAAAAAACCCCACCTTGACCCACTAGAACTTGGCAATTACAGGCCAATTTCCTTACTTCCAGGTGTCAGCAAAATAGCTGAGAAACATGTCAACCTAAATCTCTCCCAATACCTCGAGTCCAACAAACTATTGGAACCCTCCCAAACAGGATTCAGGCCAGGCCAGAGCACCGAGACAGCAATATTAGCGGTAGTCGAAGAGGCAAGGAAGATCATAGACTCAGGGGGATCAGTGGCAGTGATCCTCCTGGATCTTAGTGCCGCATTCGACACCGTTAACCACTCTATCCTTATCCAAAGACTCAAACACCTTGGAGTCACAGGAGTGGCCCTGGCCTGGTTAGAATCCTTCCTCAAAAACCGACTTTTTCAAGTGACAGAGGGCACCTTCACGTCCAGACCTACAGCCATCAACTGCGGGGTACCACAAGGCTCGTCTCTGAGCCCAACCCTTTTTAATGTTTATATGTCCCCCCTCGAGAAGGTCGTCGCTCCTTATGGCATCAAACTCCTGACATATGCCGACGACACTCAACTTGTGGTCTCCCTTAACCAGCAAGACCTCTCCATTCCCAACCTGCACACTTGCTTGATCGAAATAACAAAATGGATGAGTAGCTCCCACCTCAAGCTGAATAACGAAAAAACCGAGATCATGTTTTTAGGCAACAAATCTCTATACAGCTCCACCTCCATATGGCCGTCAGCCATGGGCCTCCCGGCGTCTAAACCAGAAATTAAGAGCCTGGGCATCTGGTTAGATGAAGAACTTAACTTCTCAGCACAAGCACGGAAAACTGCTGGAACCTGCCACGGTCTTCTAAGATCGGCAAGAAAAATTCTACCCCTGCTTCCGACTCAATCCCGTAAACTCCTTATCCACAGCCTGGTACTATCCCGTTTAGACTATGGCAATGCCCTATACCTAGGGGCCCCCAAAAAAGTTCTAGCAAAACTCCAAACGGCCCAGAATGCGGCAGCCCGCATTCTTACAGGTACCCATCGCCGCTGCTCCGCCAGACCATCTTTGAAGGCCCTTCACTGGCTCCCCATCCAAGAGAGAATTCAATTCAAGGCTCTCTGCACGACCCACAAGATCATGCACGGCAAGGCCCCTCCCATACTCCAAAATCTCATCTCACCCCACACCACCTCTAGAACTCTCCGCTCCTCCAACTATAACCTAGCCTCAGTCCCCAGGATCAGAAAAGCCCGCTCAGGCGGCCGACTGTTCTCCCTCAACGCTGCCAAACTTTGGAACTCGCTCCCTCCTAACCTCAGAGCCCAACCCAACCTTTTTTCATTTCGTAGAACACTCAAAACACGGCTGTTTCCATAAAAACATCTCTCACTAGGTTCTTGTCTACCAGCGCTGGGACGCCTATGGGCAGCCATGCGCTCTACAAATCTGTTAAATAAATAAATAAATAAATACAAAATATCATTCACGAGCTTTTCCCGCATGCGTTTATTCACTTCCGGGGCACACGATTATCACTGCCGATTCCAGCGGTCTTGGAACGCGGAACTACTATGACCGAGAGACGGGTTTAATCAGGTATGCACCGTAGCGTTATTTATTAGTATTGGGACTTTGCACTTTGGGATTTTCTGATATCACACTGTTTCACAGACGCAAGAATCACCCGCACAGGCACCATTAGATATCGCGCACGTTTTAAATTGTAATACACGGTCAGAACTAGTTACCGGCACTTTTCAGAGTTCCACCCTATACGTCTTTTTGATTTTTCACATTACTTTGGCCACCAGGGATGCTAAGTAATCACGTTCACCAAGTCAGACACCATGGAACTATGCAGAGTTACAAATTCACGTCACCAGTTTCCTCCGATATTTTTGTTAAACGGCTACCGTTTTCGTTACATTCTGGCTCTGACACCATTAACACACGGTTAATTTTGTTTATAGGGAGTATCCCCTGACGAAGGGAAGACCCCGAAATGCATTGGGATTTAACCCTGTAACCCAAATACTCATATTGAAAATATGAAAGTTCATGTAAATGAAGAAGTTTAAAAAAAACCAAAATGTGAAAATTATGAACATTCGAAAAAGCAATACAAAGAATTGAAGACTGTGAGAATAAACAGTTTATTGATTACAGACATTCGTGAGAAATTCATTATAGTTTGAAGTTTCAACAGAGTGCATACTGGGATACACCTTCCACTGGTGAAGGAATTTCTATTTAGTCACACGTCACATCCCTCTTGATCTAGGGATAAGATCCCACAGCACCTAAGACACGGTGAAAGGAATACATGGTTGTTTAAAGCAAAACGAAGGAGTGCGACCGATACACAATTTCAGTCTAACTTTAGAAGCAGACTCAGGCGCAACTTTAAAATAAAAGGAGGCCGGATTGGACACACTAAAATCAGAAAAATAAGTGAACTTTTCCACTAACGTGGCAGAGCTGCCCATCCTAGGGGCGGGCAGTGTTCCCACTGCGTATAATTTACAACATTTCTAAACGTATTTGCTTTGTGTAGGAAATGCGTGCCATAATGTTGATAACAAAATTGCTCATCATAATTAGCAGTATCTAAATACAAATCCTCAGCATCAAATGCAGCATAATATTTCAAATCAGAAAACAGTGCTTCTATGGCTTGAACATCTCAGTCATCTGAGTGAATGTTCTGCTTAACGACATCGCCCATAGAAACACGAAATACATTTGGCACATTAATCACTTCAGTGGGGCCATGAGTTTGAAATTTAACGGCATCCCAAGCGATCCCATCACGTACAGGCCAGGCAGTAATGTTCACAAAAGTCTGGTCCCTCTTCATAATGTGTGATGAGGAGTGGGGGGCCAAAGTTCCATCAACTAGTCGAATCGTAGACCGTTCATTCAGGTAGTGTACATTGATAAGTCTAAAAAACACTACCACAAAGCCAATGGACATAAACAAAAAAACACATATGAGCACCAGCCAAATGTAAGTCCAAGGAGGTATTAAAAAATGTCTTTTGAACCGAGCCACAGAAATCGAAACCTTGGACGGGGCCATGGAAGTCATTGAATGAGAGTCAAAAGAGTCTTGTGAGAGGGCAACTGTGGTGGATTGTAAAACAGGCAAGGTAACATCCGCAGGATAAGCATACTCAACTTCTTCAAGCACACCACTAGGTGTTTGTGGCAACAAGGGACCAGTAACGGCATGCATCTCGATGGCAACATCAGGAACTGTGTCAGAAGCTTGGGCCACAACAGAATTTCTCAGCATGGAAGGGCAGAAAACCGCCGGAGTCATACTAAGAAGAATCGGCCACTCGCTGTAGTTTGACATTGTCAATCGAAATGTACCTGTTATCCTTTCGACCAGGAAGTGGAGGTAAAATGACTGTTCTAGTACCCTGCACTCCAAGCACTGGAACCGGTGCACGATAAGAGGGGCCGAACTCCTTCTTGTTCTCCACCTTCTCACGGACCAGATCACCAACTCGAGGTAGCCAGCCGACTACCGGAATCTGAAGTTCAGCATCAGATGAGGAGGGTACGTGTTCCTTCGCTAGACTGTCTCTGGCTTCTTGAAGATTCTGCAATACAGCACAGTGTTCATCTACGTCAAAGAGTGCGGCTGATGCCGCCATGTCTAGACCATCAAGGTCTGGAACAAACATTCGAACACCAAAGAGCATCATGTATGGGGTCCGCCCACCCAGAGACCTTCTAGGGAGATTATTTAGTGCACGTTGCACGTCATACAAGTGGGCAAGCCAGTTCCGGCCAGTATCCAAAACTCTGGCTGTCAAAGATTGCTTTAAGTCACGGTTCATTCGCTCCACTACACTGTTACCCTCAGGCCGGTATGGAGACGAAAATTTGACTTGGACCCCCAAATTTCTCATGGCCTCTTTGTACGCCTTAGAGGCGAACGCCGGGCTCTGATCAGAATGAAAGGTACCACATGCAAAACTCCCAACAAAGACACGCAAATCTTTTAAGACAGTGCGAGAATCAGCACTCCTTTGTGGCCACACCCACAGAAAACGTGTGCATGAATCAACTGCAACCAAGATGTATTTGCACGCAGTATCAGAGGTAAAAGGACCGCAGTGATCTAAATAAACACAACCCAATGGTTTATTAGATATGTACAACTGAGTTTGTGGTGGGCGCGCCGCAGTTGAAGGTTTAATCTGCTGGCAAATGTCGTAATTAAGAACATAAGCTCTGGCCTGTTTGTACAAACCGCACCACCAGTATCGTTGTTGTAGCAGAGACACAGTAGCTGCAATGCCAGCATGCGCGGACGCTATGCCCTCGTGAGACGCTAATATCAAAGAAGGTCTGCAGTCCGCGTTGGGAATCAATCTGTCACCAACGTCATTAATCCTCACTAATGGGACTTTATCAGGACTTAAGCGATAATGGTAACGAGCAGGGAAACCTCTCGGTGGCTTCGTTCCCTGCTCCGTAGCAGCAATAGCTGCCAAGATGTCATCATCAATCTTACTTTTGGATCGTGTAACTGCTGCTACTAAGTATGTCGCCACTGCTGTTTTTGCTGCCTCGTCAGCTAGGCTGTTGCCGACAGCATGGACACCAACTCGTTGGTGACCAAGAGTGTGAATTAAATTCACGAGAGGCAGACATTCTTTAAGATCTGCCACTCGAACCCAAAGCAGTTTATGCTTAATAGTGCTACCTTTGGAATCATGGTAGTCATTCTGAGACCAAAAATGTAGATTGTCGTTGTAAGATTGAACACAATAAAAGGAGTCACTCACTATAAGTGTAGTGACTCGGGGATCAGCAAACTCCAGTGCAAGCACCAGAGCACAAAGCTCCGCCAACTGAGCGGTACGATCACCCAATGACTGCGTATGCACGACATCGGACTGGAATTCACCATTTCCGAAAGTATCGACTACAATTGCGCAAGCTGCTGAATAGGCGTGCTTCGATCCAGTTGCGGGTTGCGCAGAACCGTCAGTGTATATGACACAATGGTAATCCTCGAGCGGGCGCAAGGACAGAGGAGCCGGATGAACGAATTCATACTGCAAAAACTCTTGAGTCTGAAGTGCCGCGTCAAAGATAAAAGTGACGTCCGGCAAGGTCAAGGAAGTGGCCCATTGTATCCACCTTGGATGCAAAGCTTTAGAATTTGGTACACTCGCTTTTGTCACCGCCTCAAGGGCAGGATAGAGTGTTTCCACCAACATGCGTTTTCCTTGCGACAGCGCTCGTTCTTTCAGAATCGCCATCTGCACTGCTGTCAGAACCTTCTCGACAGCGGAAAAACCCACTTCAGCTGAAGTGTACAAGTGAGATTTGTAAGCGATGGGGACGGTGTCGCCCTCATTGAACATTAAGTATGTGAAACCAACTGCGCCGGGCACTATTCTTATGACCAGGTTAGTGTGGTTATCACGCGTCTGTAAGTATTTAGAAGCAAGAAGATCAGCTTGCAATAACTGCAATATAGCTGAATGTTCTGGCAGCCAACAAGATTTGGAAAAAGTAGGTTGTACCAAGGCATAAAGCGGCTTGATACGCTGGGCATAATCCGGGATGTAAGTTCGACCGAAATACAGAAAACCCAGCAGGGATTGTAATTTCTTCAGTGAAGTAGGAGCACGGAGGCATGCGCACTTCTCAAGAAAGTGCGGAGCCAATCCTCGAACCTTTATTGTTGAGTTCGTACCCCAAGAACAACACTGTATATTCTGCAATGTGTGACTTCACAAAGTTGAATTTGTAACCGAAGTCTGCAGACAAAACAATAATGCGATCAACGCGACGGAGATGCGGGTCCAACTCGTCATCTGTGAGATAAATGTCATCCACATACGAGTACGCATCCGGGTCTATACCCTCCAAGAGGGAGACCACGTGAGCGGCAAAGACTCCTGGGCAGTTCTTATAGCCCATTGGTAATCTTTTGAATTGTTTTTGTTTGCCACCAGAGGTGAACGCCGTCCACTCACTACTAAGAGAGGACAGGTTATGGCTGTAAAAGCCATTGGAAATGTCAAGTGTGGTTTTAAACCTTCTACTCACGAGACTATCGACGAGAGCCGAACTGTGGGTGTTCTGTACTGCACAGGTCCGGCAATGAGAGTTTAGGTGCCGGTAATCCAAAACTAGGCGGTACGACCCGTCAGGCTTCGTCACAGTGAACAAGGGGTTATTCATAGGTGACACACATGTTTCGATTACTCCCTGATATTCCAATTGTTCAAGGATTGACACGACGTGAGGTCTAGCTTCACGTCGCATGGGGTATTGGGGTTGAGGTTGGGGCGTAGTCCGCAACGGAATCTCATGGCCGGGAGACAATTTATCCCAGCCAACCTGATTTCGATATAACGCAGGTGCTTGCACCTGAGTCCATTCCCAGACGTACTTTTTAGCTAGGACCTAAGGCACTGTGTGCGCAAAGGACGGGAGGATTACTTCCTCCCCTCTAGGAGCATCTAAAACGAAAGCCGGGGGCCAATCTGCCGCCGCCAACAGAATATCATAGGTGGTGGTCAGATTATCCCAAAAAAAACCTTGAATTGTACGTTGTATGTCACCTTCAATTTGAATGACTATATTATATAGTCTATCAGGGGGAGACACCCGAGTGTCAGCAGTTTCAATATTCACGAATATATCAGTTGCTGTCGCCACCAGATATGGACGCAGTGCTTGTCGCACTACTGTAACTTCCTCCGCGCTGTCTAGCAGCGTTAGCGCCCATGTCAGGTTCTGAAGCTGCGTCCGTACCATCTGAGGCATACCCCGCTGTCAGTGCAGCAACTTTCTTCTTCTGAAACGGGGGTCGTTGTTGTGCAGAGTCCTCTTGCTTGCCTTTGCCGTCAGTCTGTCGGGATTGCTCACGTGCTTGCGGTGCACCCCGACTTTTGCCAGCGCCTCCGCCACTGGACTGTGAAGCCGATGTTTCCTGTGAAGAACGAGGAGAGCGTTGTTCAGAAACCTGAAATCGATCAGGTGACACTTAATAGTAGCACGATCGCGCAGATCATAAGTGCGTTCACTACCTGACTGTACTGGAGAGGCAGGACGAGACCCCTGTTTCTGTTGCTGTTTCTCCTGTTTTTTCGCCCGCCAACTTTGTTTTGGAAAATTAGGGCGTTCGTCCTTACCAGACGAGTTTGCCTTTGTCTGCTGTATTAAATCAGGATTCTTCACAGTTGGTTTAACACCTAAAGCGCTACGACCAACTTGTTTATAGGCGTTCGCGATATTTTTCGCGAATTCCCTCGGCTTGTCGTCTTCGTCCACTGCTTCTAATTTATTAAGCACCTGGAACTGCATAGCATCTCCTTTGAGGTTGCCCAGTATCATGGTAGCAACCACATCGAACACACCGACAAGCCTCATTCCCAATTCAACAGCAGCCTCCGCACCATGATTCTCCTGAACACGTTTTATAATGGAGGGCAGTACCGACAGAGACGGAGTGCCAAAGCACTTCGAGTATGTCGCTGCAAAGACCTTACCCCAGTTCTCGCAATCGGCCATATCTGGGACTAAGTCTTTCGGCAAAGTTATGGTAAGGATCCTGTGTTTTCCCACAGGAGTCATATGCGGATAAACCGCTTCTAACTGGTCAAATTTCTCAGCAAGCCAATAAGGGAAATCATCCCTATTTTGGGGTTGCTTGCCGACAACCGAATTAACCATAACAGGACTAATAACCACCGCGTGGTGGTCCGTCTGATGTCCCGCAACAGCAGTAGCGACCACCTGCACGTTGCGTGACACGTACTGCACCAAAGCCCTATGTACTGTAATAAGGGCTGTGTGAAGCACACGCAACTCAGCCACCGTCACCTGTAGATAGCGGGGATGAGGCGTATATCCGGCCAGTACCGGCCATGTGGCCCCTGCAATCGACAAAGGGCCCATTCTTGCCGGTACAACCGCATGGGGAAGGGCGCCATTAAACCAAATGCTATGCTGCCAGGCAGAAATAGGAATTTCCTGAGTCCTATATGGCGTATAGTTGGCTGGTAGCTGCGTGGCAGTATAGGTGTGGAACGTATCATCGTCTTCACTCACTGCCGGCAAAGTAACCCAAGAGTAGAACAACTCAAACGGAAACAACGCATCGGCACTTACCACAAAAATCACAGCCATACCATCGTCCGGCACCCCATACTGCGCCAGATGACGTTTCAGGGGTGCCCGGCTATGAGCCGGAATATCGACCGCCATTAGGACACAAACAGTAAGTCTACAGTATATTAGTAGCACTAGGGTTCAGATTAAATAACCTTTTTAATTATCAAGCTTGAAGGAACCTATTTAGTCGAAACACAGGTAGGTTAAACCGTCACTCCCGTTATCCGGAAACCAGAGTGAGGGTGTTGTGGACTAATACAAGCACTACTAAGGCGTCTCAAATCAATAGACCAAACGTTAGGTGCGCCATGTTGCAGGGATTCTGCTTATGCGCAGAACTATGCGCAGGAACCCAGGCCCTCAGTGAATTGCGGTGTACCAAAAACTAACCTAAGAACCCAGAACCCCTTATCCGGGCAGCATCAGTGTCCCATTCGTTATCCGAGGTTTAGCTCGGCGGTCCCAATGTATAGACAACCCAGAACAAGCGGCTTAGTATATTTCTCAGGAATGGTGGGAATCAGAAATACCTTTTCATAATTATTCTCGTACCAGTCCACAACAGAATAAACAGAGACACGATAAAAAGTTTAAAGAGTTTATTTTAAAAACCTCGCGTCCTAAGATGCAGCAGTTTGGCTAACATTAGCAGACAAACGATTAAAATCAAAACCATCAGCATATTTACAATACCATAGAAAATGAAAGGAGTAATCATACTAAAATGACAGTGGATCTAAGCCACCTTCCTTTCTCTAACACACTAATAGTATTATTTAGACTAATGGAAGGTCTCTAGGCTTGAATGGGGAACCCCATACCGTAAAGATCAGCTCAGAGAGTTCACATCACAGGATCAGCTATGCTCTGCTCCTAGGAACGCTCTTCTTCCGAATGTAATGAAAACATGTAACACTGCAATATTAAAAGCACTCGACTTTCAGGTATTTGCAGCTGCGTGCGTGTTATGGCTAAACTAGTGGGCCGATCAACCTGAACTCAACAACATGCACCGTCTAGCGACCCAGACTGTTTCTTTTACACTGTGTACAGACCAAGGTCGCTGCTCACTGTTTGGGATGTTAACAACAGACAGTTCTCATGTGAAGCAAAGTCGAGTAAGCATTTCTCAATTTAATAACATGTGACTACAGTGTCGTGTGCAAAAGCAGCAAAAGCGGCAAGATGGCTTTCTAACATCTAACGCGGTTATGCTAACTTAGCATTGTATATACGTAGATAACGATCTTCACTACAGGACAGTGTTCACTATCGTCAGACATGGCCACTGCCAGGGGGGTGGACAAAGGGACTGGAGCTGGACTGTGAGTATGGGCCTGTTGCAGGGCAGACGTCGCTGTTGATGACAAACCCTGGACTGTTCGGTGCATCCCACCCACGTCTGAATGTAAGCCCTCCATGAAAGCAACCACCTGGGCCAATTTCTTGTCGTGGTCAATGAAGGCATTCAAGAGAGCTCTGGCCTACACACTGCTGGTGCAAAAGGTTCACAGACTCTGCACTGATGGCAGCAGGGGGACAGGGGCAGCGGTACCAGGGGTGAAGGACACTCTTCCCCTCTTACTGAGGCAGACACGGTCAGCACCAGAGGAAGTGGCTGGGAGGGTGGGCACTGGCCGCTGTGTGGTGGAAGGCGATGCAGAGTCCCCATTCCCTGTGCCCTCCAACATGGATGCATCCCCACTGGCATCGGATGATATGGTGCTTTGCGTCTCAGGCTGGGATTCCTCCAGCAGACTACTGTCCCCCTCTGAGGCGCTGGTGACATCTGTGTCACTGGGCTCCTGTGCAGCTGTTGTGCTAGTTTCACCCCCACTGGTGCCCGTCTCCTGTCCCTTCGTGACCACAGGTGATGCTGCATGAGAGAGAGAGATGTAGGGTCAGGTCAGTGACAGCAACAGAACAAACATATGCAAGCAATGCATCACAAAAGATTACCAAATCTACATGTTGCACACCACCCTGTGCAATCACATTGTGCCAACTCACTATATTGACTCAAGCAGTGCATGGAAACTGGAAACTCAGGCATGAGTGAGCCATGTGATGACCACACAGCACAACACCCTGCTTGTGGCTCTGTTCAAACAGACACACAACTAGCTCTGAGCACACCTAGGGACATGATGGGGGCACACTACTTGTTGCCAATGACAGATCTGGATGGAACAGGAGGGGACAACACAGACCCAGACTAAAACATGACAGTCCACAATGGACATTAGCCCATGCCACCCACCATGTCGCACCCTGGGGACAATAGAATGGTGCACATTGTTGTCAGATTTGTAGGCCTCCCCAATCTGGGTGCATGCAATGGACGCATTGATGAACACACAGTCAGATCGGGCACACTGCCGTTCCCTCCCATGGGATTCCTAAGACTACCCCAATGCAGAAGAAACCTGAAGAGCACAACTCTGAATGTAATGTGAAGGCACAGCATCCAAATCACCTTTGTGAGTACAGGTAGGGCAAATGCATGCCACCGGCACCCAGGCCAGCAGCCACTTACATGCCACAGTATCACACTGCCAACATCACATAGGCCAGCGCTGGCACAGGCTCTGTACACATGCAGCCACTTCCAGCCAAAGTCAGACTCCCCAAATGCTCACCCCTGGCTTGCTGCTGATGCTCCTTCAAATGTGCATCTAGCTCAGGCTGTGTCACTGCCAAGATGCACCCCATTAGTGGTGTCATGCTGCGCCGTGCCAAACGCCCAGTGCGAGGAAGCAGCCCCAAGGTCATCTCCACCACATTCTTTGCCAGCCGGCTGATGTCGTCCCATCTCTTGTGGCAGTGGGTGCGCTGTCGGTTTGAGATCCCCAGAGCTCGCACCTTCACTGCAATGGCCCTCTTCACGGCCTTACGCTGGTGTACCTTGAGCTGCAGGCATGGGAGACAAGAGGGGGAAATGATCAGTGACACAGTGTCATGTACCGACATCTATTAGTATAGCAGCAACATACAAAATCATCACATATCCAACGATATGTCAATCAAAGACTATAGTACAGCTCACATGGGACATCCGCATGGGAAAAGCTGATGTTAAAGCATGAAGGCGTGAGGAGGAACACAGTCCCTGCACATGCAGGATGTCAGCACTGAAACACCTATGTAGCCTGCCCACATCTCCAGTCCATTGTTGGCTTGAGCAACACATACATCACATGTCAACCTGTGTTTGGGGGTGGACTCACTGTGTCCAAGACTGCGCAGCCATCAATGTCCCTGTCCTTTGAATAGATGAATGTGTCAGTCAGTCAGTCAGTCAAAGTACTTTTATTTCGATAAATAAATATCATAAAAAGACATAGGAACAATACAATGCAAATTCATAAAGAGACATTATTTCATTAAACAACTCAATCATTTAAAATATTAAAAAAGAGGTCAGTCAAATAAAACCATCTATTTACATCCATCTAAAAATTACATTTACATTCATGAATCGCCCAAGAAACAAGATCCAGCTAACAGTGTTAGTAAAACCATTATAGGTTGATATTTATCTAATTATTGGATGACTTGCTTTTCTTAATCCTAATAGCCCCCACCAGGAAACTAGCTACATGATACATAATCCTGGGGGTTTGTAAAAGCTGTAAAAAAAGGATAGCAGGCTTGACTTGAATAAACCCAGTCTCCCTTAAAATAGGAAGCAAATATTTCTTTCTTGGGGCAGTGTAAAAATCACAGAACATCAAGAAATGTGTAGTATCCTGAATCGAAAAATTATCACATTTACACGGACTGGCGTTTTCTGGGATACACCAGGTTGGGAAATGTCCCAGTATTAGGTGAATCATGTTAAACCTGAAACGAGTTAAAAGGAACCGGTGAAAAGGAAGATTTACTAAATAAGGTTCGGTACCTATGTGGGTACTCAAAATGATGCTACCCCGAACCAAAGGTTTCTCCAGTTCAACTCTTTCTCTTTCTGAGCTTAATAACTCGCCCATCATCCTCTTAATAAGACCAATGTCTTTCGCAGTGATCATTTCCGGGGCGGAAAAAAGTTCCACTCTCCCCAATTTAACAAAACAATTTTTAATGTAAACTAGCCACGGTATTTTTATGGCTCTATCCAACTGCAAACAGTCTTTTAAAATGATGTGGTTGAGGGGAATTTCTTGATTCAGCCATATTTTTAACCAGGCCACGACTGGAGCTACTCTAATCAGGTCTGAAATGTAACCCATTCCCAGTTCTGTATGGACAATATATGTGGGAGAAGACTGCGGTACAGAGAGTATCGATCTCAAAAATTTATTTTCAGTAATCTGTATACTGTCAGAATTGCAATTGCCCCATATAGCACTTCCATATGTGGCAACAGCAAGACATTTTGCCTTATAGATTTTGAGTAGCGACGCTATTGGCCTAGCACCTAGTTTTTTACCAAATCCCTGTAGGGCTGAAGATGATCTAGCTACGGCAATATTTCTAGTTTTTATCTGAGGGCCCCAAGTGCCTCTTTCATCAAATGTAATCCCCAGGTAAGGAAAAGTAGCTACCTTACACAGCTCTTGCTTCCCACAAACAAATGTCTTTGAGATCTTACTCTTTTTATTCTTGCCCATTATCATGATTTGGGACTTTTTAGCATTAATCTTTAAGTCCAATGATCCCATAAAATTCTCAAATGCATCCAATAATCTTTGTAGACCCACCCCAGTGCGTGAGAGCAGGACAGCGTCATCGGCATATAAGAGAACTGGAATACCAAGATCTCCTACGCGTGGGATGTCTAGGGTTGCATCTTTGAGGATAGGGTCCAGGGCGTTTATGTAAATGGTAAATAATAGCGGCGCCAGAATACACCCCTGCCGCACGCCCCTGTCCGACTTAAAGTGACTTGTACAGCGCCCTTCTGAGGTTACTCTGATCGAGGTTGTTAAGTCAGTATGTAGGTCTGCTAATAGATTAACAAGGGCCCTATCTAGACCAATATCTAGCAAAATTTCCCATAGTTTAGAGCGATTTACCAGGTCAAACGCTGACGAGAGATCCATGAACGCCAGGTACATAGAACCCTCTTTAGCCCTTGTATATTTTTCAACTAGTAAATACAAATTAAGCCCTCGGTCTATTGTGCTTCTTTTTGGTCTAAAACCATACTGGGCATTTGACAGTACCCCTTTCTCTGTAAGCCACTCATTCAATTTTGTTAGGATAACCCGTCCCAATATTTTCACTGAGGTATCAATCAGGGAAATAGGTCTGTAACAGGAAGGATCTTGTCTATTACCCTTTTTAAAAACAGGAATAATGATGGATTTTTCCAGGAATCTGGGATTCTTGCATTAGAGAGAGCATTAAAAACATTACATAAAATTTTTGCCCAAAATTTCGGCTCACTTTTATAGACATCCCCAGGCACCCCGTCAGGTCCTGGGGCTTTATTTTTTTGAGTTAGGTCTATCGCCCTTTCAAAGTCTACTATATCAAAGGTGACAGCAGTGTCACCAGTAGAGGATGCCCCTACGTCAATTTCCTGGATCCCATCATTTACAGCCACACTCATTGTTGCTGAATATATCTGGCTAAAATATTTGATCCAGTCTTCATCTGGGATATTTGCATCCAAGGGGCTATTGGAATCATCACAGAAAAATGGCTGATTTATTATTTTCCAGAATAAGCTGCTATTTTTTAAAGTTTCTGGTTCGAGGAGTTGAATCAGCGCATTTTCTTTCAAGACCCTCTTTCTTTCTAAGATGGTTTTTTTATACACAGACCTTGCACTGATTATATCAGCACGAATCGTAGGGGTCGCTTTAAGAGCCTTTAATAAGACACCATGTGCTTTCGTGCATTCCTTGTCAAACCATCTTTTTCCCAACACGGGCTTCTGACTCGATTTATTCTGAAGACCCTGGTTCAATTCCTTACAGATGTTTTCAAAAGCCATTAGAGTATCTGTAGGTTGTGTACTACTCTCTAGACATATTTTGACTTCTTCTTCTACTTTGGACAACACATCTCGTAAGAAAATGTCCGGCACAATTTTAGTCCATTTCAGACGTCGATTCTGGTCTTTTGCCTTCAGATTTACACCCCCTCTATTTTTTGCTCTATTAAGTGAGATTAAATCTGTTTGCATTACTGCAAGTACAACGGGATTATGATCACTAAAAACTGAAACCTCTGTATAATAATTTAACACATTATGCAACAAAAAGGAAGAAACAAAAATATAATCAATTATAGTAGCTGTATCCTTTGCCTTAAAAGTAGGGGCTCTATATATTCCCTTCCCACACCCGGATTCATATAGGTTCCATCTAGCCAAAAAGATTTCCAAAAGCTCCCCAGACCTGGTATGTTCTAGATGAACCGGTGAGGAAAGAGGGGGACCTTCATCCTCTTGACTAATACAGGGGAGGGTACACGGATGTATATTAAAGTCCCACAATAGTATTAATTCGAAAGAATTTACATTAGCACTATAGACCGACAAAAAGTTGTCCAAAACTTCCAGGTTTTGGCTAGTACACTCCTTGGCGTGTGTATTATAAAAATTTACAAATAAAATCCTGACCTTATCAAGGGTTAATAATTCAACAACCAAGCAATTTTCAGAGCCCGACATACACTGTGATAGGGTCCCTTTCAAATCCAGTTTAAATAGACTCAGCAGACCCCCCTTAGCCCTCCCTGCCACACTGCACGTTGCTGGAACAAAAAAATGGGAATAGCCATCCAAGGCAAAACTGTTCGAATTGTCCCAAGTTTCTTGGAGGGCAATGATGTCAAAAGATTTTAATGATATTAGCCATTCATCAATCCCACTTTTGTTTTTTAAGCCGGCGATATTCCATGTGGCAATTTTAAGGGATGAAACTGTTGGCTGTGCCATCTTCACTGGTGTTTCAGACAGTCAGTCGTTTTCCTCCAAGGATGATAAAACAGAAAAACGATTATGGAGGGATAAAGTATTACCCAGCTGACTGTTTGGAAACTGCTGAACCTGCATGTCCCCACTGTTTTGATAGGAAGATCTATTCACATTTGCAACAGAACCAACTGGCCCCCTCCCAAGACCAGGATACCTATGCTGTACAGGCAAATAGTGTTGAGAGTTGTCCAAATGATTATAAAAGAAACCCAGAGGTCTAACACGTACCGAGTTTTCCACGGATGGCAAAACGGCAGCCCTGAGGAGGACTGTTGCCACGTGTTGGGGATATTTGAAGTTTATGATAATGCAGTCCCCCCTTATATTCTTCCTACCGTTGCCAATCCAGCTAACTCGACGGGTAAATAATATGTCTTCTGCAAGGGCACACGGAAAACCACAATTCCTGTTCAACCAGGCCAGCGTTTTATTTTTTAGGGCAACATATGTTTCTTGCCTTGAGTCAGACAGGCAACTATCAATCTCCGGAACATTAGTTAAAACAAGCGTATATGGCACGCAATCCGGAGGGAGGTTTACACATTCACTCCACCTCGGTCTATTTCTCCTACCTAGTTCGGTCCCACCTGCAATATTCTGCTTATTGTTATTTTGGGCATATTGTGTTTGTACTGATGCCTGTGCATTCGCAATACCCATTGATGGCATGAACGTTGGTTGGGTAGTCAGTGAGTTAGTAACTAAAGGCGCCTTTGCATTCGCCCCGATGTCATTACCATATACCATTAGCCCCTCCAAGTGATGTGCCTCTGGACCCCCTGTGCCCCCTATACTAGATCCCAACACCCCCATTAGACGAGGTTGTGGTCTTGACCCATTTTGAGACTGGGTAATATAGGAATTGAAAGCACCTTCCAAACTAGTGACTTTTTGGGCCACACTATCTAGTTTTTCTACCAGAGGAGAAATCAATGCCTGTAGTTTAGACTCAAATAAGTTTGTCAAGAGAATGATCTGGGAAGGGAGCAGAATATTTCCCTCGACATTATTTATTGGCTCAGAGGCATCTTCTCCACTAGTAGGGGATGTGCCTGCCTTTTTAGACTTCCGGGTCACTACTCTTCTAGCGGGTGCCTTCCTACATGCACGTACCCTTCTCCGTAATGGAGACTGAGGTGGTGTAGGCCTTAGAGGGGATGCCACACCTGGACTTAATATAAGGTCATGGACAATCTCCTGTTCGGCCTCTAATATCTCATTATTTATTTCTGTATCAGTATCCATTATCGAACAACGATTAGGCAATGAGGTAGACTGAGTACATGCCCTTGTAGGTGAAGATTCTGGGCTAATCCTTGTTAGTGATAGTCTCCTATCTTTGTTAATCTTACTGACAACCTTGACGAGATAATTGTCCATTGTCCTTACTTCAGTATGTGCGACTTGTTTACCGGGCCTCACTTTAGACATTGGCAAAAAGTACAATATAAATCAGGTTAAGGTCACACTGACGGTCACAATATGAATTACAGCCTTAGCCGGGACATAAACAACTGGGGAAACAAAGTCTTACTGTGTGTCCTGGATGTAGAGTACACGGAGCAAATAACAGGGCCCGGCCCGGCCTCACTCGGTCCTCTGAGGGCCACAGAGGGCCCGCCCTTTGCCCGGGATTAGCCCGGCGCCCGCCCGCGCGCGTCCCGCGTCGCGGGAGCTCTTTATGGCTTTATGCGCTTCAGGCGCGCTTCCGCTCACGTTGGCGGGCTCGTCCCGCAAGGGCCGCCGGGAACTGTAGTTTCCCTGCACACAGCGGCCGTTTTGCTGGTAGTTACGGCGGCGGCAGGGAAACCAAGATGCGGTGAAGAGCGCGTTCCGCTGGCGCTGGCGCTGGCTTAGACTCCGTGACACAGGGAGCAGGTAGCAAAGATACCGCTTCGAAAGCAAACAACCCCGCTCTGCCGAGGGCTCTCTATGACTTTATGCGCTTCAGGCGCGCTTCCGCTCACGTTGGCGGGCTCGTCCCGCAAGGGCCGCCGGGAACTGTAGTTTCCCTGCACACAGCGGCCGTTTTGCTGGTAGTTACGGCGGCGGCAGGGAAACCAAGATGCGGTGAAGAGCGCGTTCCGCTGGCGCTGGCTTAGACTCCGTGACACAGGGAGCAGGTAGCAAAGATACCGCTTCGAAAGCAAACAACCCCGCTCTGCCGAGGGCTCTCTATGGCTTTATGCGCTTCAGGCGCGCTTCCGCTCACGTTGGCGGGCTCGTCCCGCAAGGGCCGCCGGGAACTGTAGTTTCCCTGCACACAGCGGCCGTTTTGCTGGTAGTTACGGCGGCGGCAGGGAAACCAAGATGCGGTGAAGAGCGCGTTCCGCTGGCGCTGGCGCTGGCTTAGACTCCGTGACACAGGGAGCAGGTAGCAAAGATACCGCTTCGAAAGCAAACAACCCCGCTCTGCCGAGGGCTCTCTATGGCTTTATGCGCTTCAGGCGCGCTTCCGCTCACGTTGGCGGGCTCGTCCCGCAAGGGCCACCGGGAACTGTAGTTTCCCTGCACACAGCGGCCGTTTTGCTGGTAGTTACGGCGGCGGCAGGGAAACCAAGATGCGGTGAAGAGCGCGTTCCGCTGGCGCTGGCTTAGACTCCGTGACACAGGGAGCAGGTAGCAAAGATACCGCTTCGAAAGCAAACAACCCCGCTCTGCCGAGGGCTCTCTATGGCTTTATGCGCTTCAGGCGCGCTTCCGCTCACGTTGGCGGGCTCGTCCCGCAAGGGCCGCCGGGAACTGTAGTTTCCCTGCACACAGCGGCCGTTTTGCTGGTAGTTACGGCGGCGGCAGGGAAACGAAGATGCGGTGAAGAGCGCGTTCCGCTGGCGCTGGCGCTGGCTTAGACTCCGTGACACAGGGAGCAGGTAGCAAAGATACCGCTTCGAAAGCAAACAACCCCCATGGTCGTCACATTGAGGGACATGATCTCACAAATACAAAATGCCATTTACAAGGGCAGTTGTGTGCAAACTACAGTGCTGAGATGGTCCATAGCTGGAGTGCAATGTGAAAAGACTGATGTCATACTCTGTAAGTTAAGTGAGGTGTCCTTGTATTTGTAGGCGGGGACTGTGCAGGCCAGCTGGGCTCACACTGAGATGGACTACAGGGGCACACACAGCCATCTAGCCAAGCCATCACTGTCCTGACTAGAGCATGAACAACCTTCTGTTTCACTGTATGGCTGACAACACAACACAGGTCACTCATACATACATGTGCAGGGAGGCAAACCTGTGGCATTGGGTACACACACCCTCCCACTGGAGACAGCATGTCAGGCAGTGCATGACACTACCCCACACTCCCAGGCACATACTGCATCAGTCCAACTACATGTGTGGCCCCCCTGCCCTACCTCACCACTGTTGAAGACTTACCACAACATTTGGGGCACTATATACCCTTGGGTACTGTGTGAGCACCTCGTCAACCAGGACCTCCAGCTCCTCGCTCGTGAAGGGACTGGCACAGATCTTCTCTGTCCTTGCCATCACTGTGGACATGAGACAACAGCGGCGTAATTGGGTGGTGAGGGGTCTCAGGCAGCAGTCCCTGGAGGTAGCAGCAGGTGAGGGGTCTCAGGCAGCAGGTCCTGGAGGCAGCAGCAGGTGAGGGGTCTCAGAAAGCAGGCCCTGGAGGCAGCAGCAGGTGAGGGGTCTCAGGCAGCAGGCTCTGGGAGCAGCAGCAGGTGAGGGGTCTCAGGCAGTAGGCTCAGGGAGCAGTGAAAATGTGAGGCTCACTCCCACACATATATAGCCCCCTGGGGTCGTTTCAAAGGTGCCAAGCTGCAGCAATTGGTGGTCCAGGTCTGCCTCTTTCAAATGCATCCAATGACCGCCTCCGCGGTGGCGGAGCACGCCTACCGTGATCTTCATAATTGCATCATGCCATCACAATCAAGGTTCCCATTGGCTGTAAGGGCATGCTCCATGGCGGTGACACAACGCTGGGGCCCGGTGTGCGCTACCGCGATGGTGCATCTTTCAAATGCAGACAATGACCGCCTCCGCGGTGGCGGAGCACGCCTACCGCGATGTTCAAAATTGTCTCATGCCCCCACTATTGAGCTTCGCATTGGCTCTAGGGCAAGCTCCATGGTGGTCACACACCGCAGGGGCCCGGTGTGCGCTACCGCGATTTTAGTGACGGAGCATGCCAACCGCCATTTCCACATGTCTCCATACCTATCAGTACCGCACTTTTGTGACTGGGTGTGCTGGTGACACAATGTTGGGGCCAGGCGGTAGCTATCACAATTTGGGTGCCATACATTGACACGAAGCTCCACCATTCAGGTGGCGGAGCATGCCAACCGCCATTTCCACATGCCTCCATGCCTATCAGTACCGCACTTGTGTGAATGGGGGTGCTGGTGACACATCGCCGGGACCAGGCAGTAGCTACCGCGATTTGGGTGCCATACATTAACATGAGGCTCCGCCATTCAAGCAGCGGAGCATGCCAACCGCCATTTCCACTTGTCTCCATGCCTATCAGTACCGCACTTGTGTGAATAGGGGTACTGGTGACACATCTCCGGGGCCAGGCGGTAGCTACCGCGATTTGGGTGCCATACATTGACACGAGGCTCCGCCATTTCCACATGTCTCCATGCCTATCAGTACCGCACTTGTGTGAATGGGGGTGCTGGTGACACAATGCCGGGGCCAGGCGGTAGGTACCGCGATTTGGGTGCCATACATTGACACGAGGCTCCGCCATTCAGGCGGCGGAGCATGCCAACCGCCATTTCCACATGTCTCCCTGCCTATCAGTACCACACTTGTGTGAATGGGGGTTCTGGTGACACACTGCCGGGGCCAGGTGGTAGCGTCCGCGATTTGGGTGCCATACAATAGCAATGGCCATCTGTCAAACATCAACAGGGCACAGTGCCAACATGGTCAATGGAAGATCATCATGCACATGATGACAATGTTCCATTTACTCCACTGATGGCTACACATGCCATGTTTGTGTGTGTGTTTCGTAGATTGGCCTGTACCCACTCACATGTCACTTATGGATTTGATGTTGGTGTAGGCAGGACAGTGTTTTTCTGGACTCTACAATGTGTACACATGTCAATGTGTTGAGGTGCAGTGACAATCACAGCGATGCTCGTCTCAATGAATGATGAACTTTGTTGCATTGCCTCTCATGTCTGCTCATGCACACATTCGTCATTCCAGCGCCGACTGTGGTCATTGTGTGGTGGATGTGTGCCTGGTTGTAATGACGCATTGAGGTGTGACAGGTACAGCAGCTAGGTATGAGACAATGGGTTTGATTAGTTACACATATTCTGGATGCTATACTCTCAGGCGTGCCCATTTGAAATATGGCCGTATCCCTATGTGCTTTCACATTGACCAAGGGTGTGTCTGAGGTACTTGTCTTGTGTAAGTTGACAGGTATGGCCTTTGTGTACATGAAGGTGTCCCTACATGTGAGCTGGTCTGTTAGTCAAGATTGATGTCAGTCATTGTTGTCGTTGTGTCATCCAGAACGTGATGTGCTGTGCACATCTCATGATGTATTGCATTGACATGTGTTCACTATCATCTCCAATAGGAGAAGGCCAAATTTGATTCGTCACTTGACGATGCTGGAGGACATGGAGAATGTTGCGATCATACGGAAATGCCACCCTGAAAACCCTTTGTGATCTGTTGGAGCTCCACCTGCAGCCTTGCAGGACATATCCAACCGCTTTCACCCCTACTTATAAGGTGATGGCGGCCCTGCATTTTTTTGCCACTGGATTGTTCCAAGAGACAGTGGCCAGCACTGGTGGGATGTCACAACCGATGTTCAGCATGGTGCTGCATGATGTACTGTCCACCATGATGCTATACAAGGACAGTAAATCATGCAGCACCATGCTGCATGAAGGACAGATACATCCATTTCCCCAGGGGTGCTGAAATGCCAGCTGTGAAGGTAGACTTCTATCCCCTTGGACACATCCCCAGTGTTAGTGGTGCCATTGATTGCACCAATGTCGGGCTTGTGCCACCACAGGCAAGTGAGCACATTTACGGCAATCGCAAGCATTGCCACTCCATCAATGTGCAGGTGGTGTGCCTGGCAGATATGACCATCTCCCACGTGTGTGCCAAATTCCCAGGCTCAGCCCATGACTCCTACATCCTGCGGGACAGCATTGTGCCCCAGCTGATGGCTAATCTGCTTCCCGAGCGTGCATGGATTGTGGGTGAGTATGCCTAGTTGTGTGGCGTGCTGGGTGTGTGACCTGCTGCCCTCAGCCTCTGAGACATTGCAATGTCTATTTGTGTTTGTCATACCTAGGTGACTCTGCATATCCCAACCGTCCCTGGTTGCTGAGCCCACTGCGGAATCCCTGGACCCCAGCTGAAGTCCGCTACAATGAGGCCCATGGGAGGACACGTCGTGTGGTGGAGCGTACTTTTGGTCTGCTCAAGTCACGTTTCCGCTGCCTGGACAAGACCGGAGGTGCGCTGGCATACTCGCCCGGCAAGGTGTGTCAGATTGTAGTGTCATGCTGCATGCTCCACAACCTAGCCATTCGCAAGGAGATTCCCCTGCTCCTGGATGATGGTGAGGAACCAAGGCCTCAGCCTGCAAACCAAACTGTGTCCAGTGATGAGGACAGTGGAGAGGAGGAAGGTGTTGACCTGCGTTACAGATCATCACCCGCTACTTCACTTAAAGGTGGGTGTCAATGTGCAACATACCCATTGTCTGCTGATATTGCTGTTGTTGTGAAGGGGCATGTGAGAATTGTAGCAGCAGCCAGTTGTAGACTCAGCAGTGTTTGGCAATGTTTCTGGGACAGGTCATTTGGGAACATCTACAGGACGTCTATGTTGACACTTGTTGCCCATTGTGACATGTGCGTGTTGGGTTATCCTGATGTAGGGGTTGTGTGATGTCTGTGATGCCACACCCAGACCAGTGAAAGTAGTTCTGTTGTGCTTCCCTAGGAGCCTTCAACTTCTCCTTGCCTACATACAGCCCATGCTCCTGGTACATTGTGATCATGTTGAAGACTGTAAATCCTGCAATAAAGACGGAGCAGACACGACAACATGTGTGTAAGGATATTTTATTTGCAATGGTGAGTGTACATTTCCATTGAGGGGTGGGGTGGAGCAGTGAGTTGACAGTTGTGGTAGATGAGATAATTGAGTAGTCACCATATTGATGTGGTGACCCAGTCCAACAGACAGATGCCATTCACAAGGCAGTGCGGGGAAGGACAGTCCAAAAAGTCAATGCAGTGGTGGAGAGGGTTGCCATCATGGCTGGCTCCATGACTGGCGTCTGGCAGGTGCTTTGCCTCCAGATACTCCCAGGGTCTTCTTGGGACAGCCCCTTCATTGTTTGGCAGGGGGGGCCCTGCTGCAGGACCAGTGGGCTCTGAGGACTCACCCCTCTCTGTGGGCACAGGGGAGGATGGTGAACTGTCATCCTGCGGCCCACCAGAGGGATGTGGAGGTGTTGTCTGTGGCGCATGCCTGTCCCTCAGAACCGCCACTTGCTGGCCCAAGAGGTCCACGATTTGTCCCATGCGGGTGTCGATGGACTTCATCAGCAGGATGAGCTTGTGCAACAGTTCGTCTGACCAGCCCGTTTGTCCCTGGGCCTGTTCGTATGCACCCAGGACTCTGGTGATGTGTTCCAGGGATTGGGTCCCAGCCTCCTGGTGTCCGTGGGTGACCCTGCCCCTCCCACCTGCCCTCCTGCCACGGACCTGTTGCCTCACCACTGTGGGCACCGCATCCTCTCCCTGCCCTCCTCCGTCCGTGGTGTGTGTTGGTCATCCTCTGGGACAGGGCGTGTGTTGCAGTGGCAGTGGTGGTGGTGGTGGTGGTGGTGGTGGTGGCGGTGGCCGCACAGGCCGTGACAGCAGGGGTCTGCTGTGAAGTTGTTGTTGGCGCAGATGTGGTGGGGGGACGATGGGGTCCTGAGACCTGTTGCTCCCTGGCACACCGGATGGGCTGGCTTCAAGCTCATCGTCCATGGAATTCTGGGAGTCAACATCCGAGAGTCCATGTATCGGGGGGAGACTGGCTCTGCAGGTTGCTGGTATTGTCCTCTTCAGTGAGTTCTTGGTCACCTGGGGGTGAGATGGGAAATGGTCATTGTAGTGCACCCGGCAAGCTTTGTGGTAGCTGTGTGTCATTCACTTTTTGTACACTGCACAATTGACAGATCATCACATTGTTTACTATGTGCACTACTGTTCTTCCTGACATGATGCAGTGGTACAGGCATCACTTGTCCATGGTGTGAGGTGTCAAGGCATACCATGCGACCCGTGCACAATTAAGGATTACAGTGACTTGTTGCCATCTAGGCCCTGGCACAACATGTGTTTCATTGAGAACTCATTGTTTATTTGTCTGACCTGGCAGACGTCACATTTGGCCATGGACTGGCTATTGTCATCTCCTGCATACCTTTGTCCTGTCATGTGCATATCTTGATTTGTACCACCACTCATGCGTTCATATTTTTCGAATGGTCCTATTTGGACTTGCCCCATGGCGATGCACATGTAAATAGGTGCTGTGCATGATTGTTCCCTGACTTTCTTCTTCTTGTGCATTGGTGTGTCACACGTTGGTAGCTGTGACAGTTTCCTTAGCTTACTTGTGTGCACACTGTGCTTGGCAATGGGGTAGGTATGCCTCTTTGTGCAATGAGAGGGCTGGTGTTGTCATATAGCACCATTTAATTTGTGACGAATGGGTGGGTGCACGTACTGGCTACTTACCTGTAATGTGCCCACATTTGGGTTTGTTATGTCACATGTGTGTGTGCGTGGTGGCGGCTTACATCCTGCTCAGTGGGGTCACGGTCCAGAATCATATATCTACCTACCTGTAAGTTTGTTTGCTGTACTGCAATGGCTTCCAACTGCTTCTGGGTGGGGAAGTGCTCCATCCTGCTCTGGTGTGGGACAGAGGGAATGTTGGGAGTAGTAGTGCAGACCTCCCACACCCAGACACCCTCACTGTGAAGATGGCTACCTACCTGTTAGTTTGAAGAGGGTGATGTAATGGCTTCCAACTGCTTCTGGGTGGGGGGCTTCTTCTATCAATTTTGCTGAGGGGGGCAGGGTGCATGGTGGGAGTAGTGGTACGGACCTCCCACCCACAAACACCCTTACTATGAAGATGGCTACCTACCTGTAAGTTTGTTTGGTGTACTGCATTGGCTTCCAACTGCTTATGGGTAGGGGAGTGCTCCATCCTGCTCAGGTGTGGAACAAAGGGAATGTTGGCAGTAGTAGTGCTGGCCTACCACACCCAGACACCCTCACTGTGAATATGGCTACCAACCTGTTAGTTTGATGAGGGTGATGTAATGGCTTCCAAATGCTTTTGGGTGGGCTCCATCCTGCTGAGGGGGGCAGGGTGCATGGTGGGAGTAGTGGTACAGACCTCCCACCCACAAACACCCTCACTGTGATGATGGCTACCTACCTGTAAGTTTGTTTGGTGTACTGCAATGGCTTCCAACTGCTTCTGGGTGGGGGAGTGCTCCATCCTGCTCAGGTGTGGGACAGAGGGAATGGTGAGAGTAGTAGTACAGGCCTCTCACACCCAGACACCCTCACTGTGAAGATGGCAACCTACCTGTTAGTTTCATGAGGGTGATGTTATGGCTTCCAACTGCTTCTGGGTAGGGGGAGGGCTCCATCCTGCTGGGGGGGCAGGGTGCATGATGGGAGTAGTGTTACAGGCCTCCCACCCACAAACACCCTCGCTGTGAAGATGGCTACCTACCTGTAAGTTTTTTTGGTGTACTGCAATGGCTTCCAACTGCTTCTGGGTGGGGGAGTGCTCCATCCTGCTCAGGTGTGGGACAGAGGGAATGGTGAGAGTAGTAGTACAGGCCTCCCACACCCAGACACCCTCACTGTGAAGATGGCTACCTACCTGTTAGTTTGATGAGGGTGATGTAATGGCTTCCAACTGCTTCTGGGTGGGGGGAGGGTGCCATCCTGCTGAGGGGGGGGCAGGGTACATGGTGGGAGTAGTGTTACAGGCCTCCCACCCACAAACACCCTCGCTGTGAAGATGACTACCTACCTGTATCTTTGTTTGGTGTACTGCAATGGCTTCCAACTGCTTCTGGGTGGGGGAGTGCTCCATCCTGCTCAGGTGTTGGACAGAGGGAATGTTGGGAGTAGTAGTGCAGGCCTCCCACACCCAGACACCCCCACTGTAAAGATGGCTACCTACCTGTTAGTTTGATGAGGGTGATGTAATGGCTTCCAACTGTTTCTGGGTGGGGGAGGGCTCCATCCTGCTGAGGGGGACAGGGTGCATGGTGGGAGTAATGGGACAGACCTCCCACCCACAAACAGTCTCACTGTGAAGATGGCTACCTACCTGCAAGCTTGTTTGGTGTACTACAATGGCTTCCAACTGCTTCTGGGTGGGGGAGTGCTCCATCCTGCTCTGGTGTGGGACAGAGGGAATGTTGGGAGTAGTAGTGCAGGCCTCCCACACCCAGACACCCTCACTGTGAAGATGGCTACCTACCTGTTAGTTTGATGAGGGTGATGTGATGGCTGACACATGCTTCTGGGTGGAGTGGGGGAGGGATCCATCCTGCTAGCTTGTGGGACAGGGGGCATGGTGGGAGTAGTGGTGCAGGCCTCCCACCCCCAGACACCCTCCCAGGGAAGATGGCTACCTACCTGTGAGTTTGTTTGGTGTACTGTGCTGGCTTCCAACTGCTTCTGGGTGGGGGAGTGCTCCATCCTGCTCAGGTGTGGGACAGAGGGAATGTTGGGAGTAGAAGTGCAGGCCTCCCACACCCAGACACCCTCACTGTGAAGATTGCTACCTACCTGTAAGTTTGATGAGGGTTATGTAATGGCTGACACATACTTCTGGGTGGGGTGGGTGGAGGGCTCCATCTTGCTGATGCTGTGGGACATGGGGGCTTGGTGGGAGTTGTAGTGCTGTCTGCCTGTACTCATGCCCCCATGGTAATGTTGCTAGCTACGTTTGGGGTGAATGGGAGTGGGTGAATGTTGGATCTGTGAGACATGTTTTTGTGAGTGTGTGGTGCAGATGGATGGAATTTGTTCTAGGTGGTGTAGCTTTTTAGTTTTGCAAGACAGTACAGAGCAGAGTGGTGGTAGTCATTTGTTTGTACTTACCAGCCTCCAGTCCCCCGGTTACTCCTGTGAGACTCTCTGGATATGTATGGCAAGCACCTTCTCCTCCCAATGGTTTTTGTGGAATGGGAGGGCCACTGTCAGTCCTCTGAGCCAGCTCACGGTTCTTGCTCCTCCTCTCCTTGACCACCCTCTTCAGATCATGCCACCACTTCATGATCTACTTTTTTGATCTTGGGGTGGTCCCTACTGCATTGACCCTTTGGACTATCCTTGCCCACATTTGTGTCCTTGTGGCTAATGGTGTCTGTTGGACCAGGCTACCAAAAAGCTGTGGTTCCACTCTGACTATCGCATCTACCATGACTGTCAACTCACTCTGTGAATTTGGGCATTTTCTGTGTGGCCATGGTGTGTGGTGTGCAAAGTGGTTGTGGGTGCAAGAGTGTGAGTGGTGGTTGTGGTTTTGATGTGTATGGTGGGTGTTATACAGGGGGGTTAGTTGTGCAGGTGTGGAAGTGGTGGTGGTGCTGTTTGTGGTGTGGCTAGTGATGTTGTGACCTTTGCCTCTCCTGTCAGCTGGGGTGTGTGTTCCTTCTCTCATGGAGTATTGCAAAGGATTGTGGTCAGGGACAGGGCTGGTTTATACTCAGCTATGTGGGTGTGTCCAATTGGGGTGTTGCTGTCAGGTGTGTTGTCCAGGGATTTGTGTGTTTCTTTTTGCCATGTGGTTGTGTCATTGGGGTGTGTTTTGTGTATTTGGGGGCCATGGCTAGTTTTTTGTGTGCACTTTTTGGCCTTCTTGTGGCTTTTTTGTTTCGTCCGCCATAGTTTTTATGGATCGTCTGCAGCGGTGGCTATGCTCCAGCTCTTTTGCTGGCTCTCCCATTCATCCCATTGTGTGACCGCGGCGGTCGGAGACAGCAGTAAGTACCGCGGGATGGTCGGGGATATCATAATTTCCTGTGCGGTGTCTCTGCTATACTTGCGGCGGGTTGGTGTTTTTCCGCCGTGACTCCGACCGCCGCGGATGGAGTTTGGCCATCTCTGCCCACTACGGACGGTTATCTTGGCCCCGTTTTGCCGCGGTCTGTGATTTTTGGCAGTTGATCCTAATTTGGCTGCCAGTTTTCCCATCCTAATAGACCCCTTAGAGTGGAGTAGCATAGAGTAGTGTGGCACACAGGCAACAGCATACAGTGGAGTAGCGTACAGCGAGTGGTGTAGAGTGGAGTGACATGGAGTGGAATGGCATAGAGGGGGGTGGGGTAGAGTAGAGTTACATACAGTGGGATCGCATAGAGTACAGTGTTTTAGAGTGGAGTGGTGTAAAGAGGCGTGGCATTGACCATAGTGGCATAGAGTGGAGTGGCGTACAGTGGAATAGTGTACAGTGGAGTGCTGTAGAGTGGAGTGGTGTAGAGTGGAATGGGGTAGAGTGGGGTGGCATACAGTGGAATATTGTAAAGTTAAGTGCAATGCAGTGAAGAGGCATAGAGTGGAGTGGGGTATAGTGGAGTAGTACACAGTGGAATAGTGTGCTGATACAGTGGTGTACAGTTTAGTGGGGCAGAGTGGAGTGGCATAAAGTTGAAAAGTGTACAGTTGAATGGTGTCGAGTGTTGTTAGATCAGGTGGAATAGCGTATAGTGGTGGGGTGCTGAGTGGAGTGGGGTACAGTGGAGTGGCAAAGAGTGGAATAGCTTACAGTGGAGTGTTGAACAGTGGAATATCATAGAGTGGAGTGTGGTAGAATGGTAATAGCGTACAGTCAAGTAACGAAGAGTGCAGCGGTGAAGAGTGGAGAGGCATACAGTGGAGTGAGGTACCATGTAGAGGTATACAGGACAATAACACAGAGTGGAGTGGTATGGAGCGGAATAGCGTACAGTGGAGTGGCGTAGAGTGTAGTGACGTACAGTAGAATAGCTCATAGTTGAGTGACCTAAAGTGGAGTTGCATACAGTTGAACAGTGTAGTGTGGATTGGCACACAGTGTAGTGTTGTAAAGTGGAGTGGGGCAGACTGGAGTGTCGTATAGTTGAGCAGCATACAGTGGCATGGTGTACAGTGCAATGGCATACAGTGGAGTGTGTTAGAGTGAAGTGGCGTACAATGGAATAGTGTAGCATGGTGTACAGTGAAGTAGCATAGAGTGGACTAATATAGAGTGGAGTGTTGTAGAGTAGTCTGGCACAGAGTGGAGTGAGGTACAGTGTAATGGCATATAGTGGAATAGTGTAGAGTGAAGTGGCATACACTGGAGTAGCATACAGTGGAATAGTGTACACTGGACTGTGGTGGAGAGGAGTGGCATAAAGTGGAATAGCATAGACTAGAATAGCATACAGTGGAGTAGTGTACAGAAGAGTGGCATAGACTGGAATGATGTACAGTGTAGTGGAGGACAGTGGAATACCATAGCCTGGAGTGGCATAGAGTGGAGTGGTGTACAGTGTAGTGGCATAGAGTCGAGTGTTGTTGAGTGGAATACTATAAAGTGGAGTGTTGTAGAGTGGAGCGGGGGTACAGTGTAGTGGGGTAGACTGTGGTGGCATACAGTGTAATAGTGTACTGTGGAGTGGTGTAGAATGGAGTGTTGTAGAGTAGAGTGGAGTGGAGTACAGTGGAATAGCGTAGAGTGTAGTGGCATAGTTTGGAATGGTGTAGAGTGGAATGGTATACAGTGGAGTAGCATACAGTGGAGTGGTGTAGAGTGGAATGTTGAATGTTGCTTGTGTACAATGTCGTGACGTAGCCTGGAGTGGCATATAGTGGAATGGCATAGAGTACAATGGAATAGAGTGGCGTGCCGTGCAGTGGAATAGCCTAGAGTGTAGTATGGTTGAATAGATTAGCATAGAGTGGAGGGGCATAGAGTGGAGTGGTGTAGAATGGAGTGATGTACAGTGTCAGCTTACAGTGAATTGTCGTAGAGTGGAGTGGCATATAGTGGATTGGCATATAGTGGATTGGCATATAGTGGATTGGTGTATGGTAGAGTGGCATAGAGTGGAGAGGCATACAGTTTAATAGCTTACAGTGAAGTTGTGTATACTGAAGTGGCATACTGTGGAGTGGCATAAAGTGAAATAGCTCAAAATATAGTGTCACAGAGTGGGTTTGCATTCAGTGCTATAGCTTACAGTGGTGTAGCTTAGAGTGGAGGGGCGTAGAGTGGAGTGGCATTCACTGGAGTGTCATACAATGGAATGGAGTGTAGTAGCATATAGTGTAGTGGTGTAGAGTGGAGTGGCATAGAGTGGAGTGGGGTAGAGTGGAGTGGCATACAGTGGATTAGAGTAGAGTGGAGCGGCGATTAGTGGAGTGACAGAGTGAAGTGGCGTAGAGTGTAATAGCGTAGAGTGAAGGAGTGGCATACAATGAAGTGGCATAGTATGTAGGGTGGTAATTGAAACATAAGTAGTGTGTGTGTGAATGGATGTAGATGTAATGAGGCAGTAAAATACATTATTAGGTGTAACGTAAATTTTTTGTCGCATGTGTGAATATTGTAACTGGTGTCAAAGTTCTACGTTTGAAAATAATTAGTTGTATATTGTGCCACGGTATAGCAAGGTACATTCACAGTATACCGCGGTACATGCACATGATAAGGCAATATGTGGTTGGCTAATTGCTTTGCATACCAAACGTAAAAGGCAGCCATGTCGTTTTCAGCACAGGTTGGCTGCATTCTGCGTTTCATTGCGTTCTGGGTTAGGGTCTTACATATCGGTAAGTAGTAGGTTTTATTGTTGTTCTCTATCTACTACCACTTTATTATGGTGTTAATTAGGCCTGGGCTAACTTTCCGTTCCGCTCGCGGAAATTGCGATAATTTGACATTTTCGCGTTCCGCGGAGAGCGCGAAAATGTCAAAATTTCCGTATTCCGCAGCTTAGCGATAATTTGTTTCTTGCTCGCGCTGTAAAATAATAAATTCTAGCGCGCGCGCGATCACCTTACCTGAATCCCCGCGTTCGCCGACAAGTTTTCCCGATCCGGTCACGTTCTCCACGAGATGTTGGATTGTTGGTAGCCATTTGCGCTGTCTCGCGACAGTTCGCGCCCGCAGTAACGTCATGCGTCGCGCGATCACGTCTTTCTTCTCGCGATCATGCACCGCGAGAAGAGTGAAAACAAGATGGCCCCGCCCGCGAGCAACCGCATGGGTAAGTTGGCGAGCCGCGACCACGCAGAAAATACCGCGAACGGGCGGGAAAAAACTTCCGCATCTTCGCGATATTTTTGCGTGTTTGCGGAGATTTTTAACACTTTCGCGATAATTTGCGAAAGTCGCTTTCGCAAATTCCGCCCACCCCTAGGGTTAATAGGTAGAGAAATGTATTTACCATTTTCTATATATGTTTACAGCAGTCAAATTTTATTTGTAGGTACCCCGGTACTCCGTAAACTGTTTTGTGAAGATTTAAATATGTTAAAAATAGAAAATACACTGTAGTACAATACATTTGTAAAATATAGGGTATTACAGAGTATTTTGATTTCTTAACATATTTAATTTGTTTATTTATTTTAGATAATGCGGTACTCCAAAGCCAGTCACTTGGTACCCCATGGATTTAAAAAAAAATATAGAAACTTAAACATTTTCCCCACTTTATTTTATTTTTATTTTAAAAGTTTTATTTAGCGCTAGCTTGACCCGTAGGTATCAAAGCGCTTTACATACATACTGTAAAGAAAACCAGACGGAAATTGCATTACATAGTAGGCAGGCAGTAAGGAAGCAGAACCAGGGATAACAAAAATACAGCATGGAAGATAAGGTGGTTAACACAGTCCGGTCACCAACTATCCTTGAATGTCAAGAGAGAGGAGTAAACTCAGATATTGAAGTCTAGGTTAGTTGACGTTGGTCAGGAAAGTATTTGTTAAGGAGATGGATTTTCAGGTCCCTTTTGAAACAGGAGAAGGAGGGGTTGCACAAGAGGACTCTAGGGAGAGCTTTTCACATCCTGGGAGCGTTGCCAGAGAACGATCGGTATTGTGTGGTTTTCTTTTTCAGTTTCGGAGGAATAAGAAGGAGTGAGTTGGAATTTCACAGCGTTCTGGATTGACCTGCTCTTACCAGTTTGTTGTTCAGGTAGTTAGGGGCCGGAGAGTGAAGGGTTTTGTGTGTGATGCAGGCCAGTTTGTAAATACACCTCCCTTCCATGGGAAGCCAGTTGAGAGAGTTGAGAGCTGGAGTGATGTGTTCAAATCTTTTTACTCCAGATACGAGTCGAGCGGCCATGTTCAACACTGCCCTTAGAGGGGCTAGGTGAGCTTTTGGAGTCCCTGTTAGGATGGCGTTCCCGTAGTCGATTTTAGAGAGAACTAGAGATAGGACTACTGTCTTGACGTCATCATGGGGAAGAAAAGGTTTCAATTTCTTGAGGTGTTTTAGAGAGAAAAGAGCACTTTTTGCAGAGTTTTTGATATGGGCCTCCATAGATAAGTTCTTGTCAAGGGTGATGCCTAGAGACTTAACTGAGTCAGATAGGACGATGGGGCAGTTTAGGGTGACCAGATTCTTGAGCCACTCTTGGATTGGAAGATGGTTGCTTTTTGGAAAGAATAGGATTAGTTCTGTTTTATCTGGGTTGAGCTTTAAGTGGTTAGCGTTGAACCAAGTTTGGATCTCGGTTAGAGTGGCATTGAGGTGTTGGATGTCACTGGGAGACTTGATTTTGAAATAGATTTGGGTGTCATCAGCGTAAAGGTGGTAATTCACTCCAGCTTTTTTCAAGATGATTTTGAGGGGCTCCATGAAAAGATTGAAAGGGCCGGGAAGAGGATCGAGCCTTGCGGGACCCCAAGTGTGACTTTTGTTGGCTTCGAGAGACAGGAGTTGATTTTAATTTGTTGCGAGCGGTGTTGAAGGAAGGAGGTGAACCATTTTAGTACTGTGCCATTGATGCCGGAGCACTTCGACAAGGTCTCCAGAAGCGCTCAATGATTTACTGTGTCGAATGCCGCAGATAGGTCAATAAGGATGAGCAGGCAGGCATCACCTTCATCTAAATCCTTGTGAATATCGTCAGAGACGTTGAGCATAGCTGTTTCCGTGCTACAGCCTTTCCTGAATCCTGATTGAAAGGTGTCGAGGAGGTTGAACTCATCAATGTGTTTGTTGAGTTGGTGGAGAACGCATTTCTCCAATGTTTTTGCAAGGAATGGGAGGTTGGAGATAGGTCTGAGGTTGTTGAGATCATTAGAGTCGGCCCCTGGTTTTTTGAGAATGGGTGTGATTTGTCCAAGTTGAGGGGAGTCTGGGACACAGCCTGAGGTGAGAGAGGCATTGATGATTTTTGTCCAGAAAGGGGAAATGGTGTGGTTAAGTTCTTTTATGATTGTAGATGGGATGGAGTCCATAGTGTGGGAGGAAGGATTTAGGTTAGAAATTATACTGAAAACCTCATTTTCCGACATTAGCTCAAAGTCGGACCAATGCGCACTGTTTTTTAGTTGGAGGCAGACCTGATTGTCCTTGGTAAGAACTCTTTCTGAATGATCGGGGGTGGTTAGAGTGGGGCAAGTTGAGAGGGAAGGAGGGTTAGAGGTTTGGATGAAGGATTGATCAATTTTCGAGACTTTATTAGTGAAGAAGGTGGCCATTTCTTCACAACGCTCATTGGTGGCTTTGATTTCTTGAGAGGGAGTGCAGTTAGTTTGGCTTTTGACAATGTTGAAGAGTTCTCTCGGTCTGTTTTTCGCCAGATCTAGTTGGCTGCGGAAGAAAGACGCCTTTTCACAGAAAATGTGTTTTTTGTATGCTTGCTGAGCAGATCTAAGTTGCGCTAGGTGTAAGGTCGAGGGGTTTAGTCTCCAAGACCTTTCCGTTTGTCTGAGTTGACGCCTTTCCTCATTCAAATCCACGTTAAACCAGGGTTTAGATTTGGTTCGCCTCGATTGTTTGAGTTCTAGAGGAGCTACTTGGTCTAGAACCTCTGTCATTTTTGAGTTAAAGTGTGTAGTGAGGTCATCGGCCATCGATGATGAGGGTTGGAGTTGAAGATGGGCATGAATCCTGGATTCAAGTTCGGATAAAGGGATTGCTTTGATATTTCTGGTCCAGTGTTTAGGTTTGTCATCACAAATAGGTTGGTGGAAGACAAGTGCATCAATCTTGAACAGAATGAGGTGGTGGTCGGACCAGTCAATGGGAGAAATCGCTCTCAGAGAGACCAGATCATTGTTGGTAATGATCGCATCCAGTGTTGCACCTTTGATGTGAGTTGGTTTATTGCAGAGTTGTTTGAGGTTATATATTTCAAGTAGGTTGGATAGGTTCTGGGCAGTGGAGTCTTCTGGGTCGTTCCAGTGGATATTGAGGTCACCCAGGAACACGTCTTTAGTGTTCTCTGTTTAATAAAGTGGTAATAGGTAGGTGGAAAATATCAAACCTAATACTTACCTATAGCTAAAGGCAATAATCAGAAAAGAGTCAAAGTGTACCTAGAAACATAATGTCTGCCTTTAATTTTTGTAAAGGCAGTCATTAGCCAATCACACAATGTCTTGTCATCGCTATATACCGTGGTACTTCCGCAAACTACCACACAATTTCATGAAAATACCACAACAACAAATATCACTGAGTTAAAATGCCTTATACTTACCCTACTTACCTGTGCTATCCAAAAAAGATCATCTGCACATTATGATGTGTATAATACTACCAAATTTCATGTATATCTGTTTAGCCATTTTTGCGCTACGAGGGTTACAATAGTCTATGGAAAATGGATTGGTTGAAAACCGCATTTTGGGACCCTCCTTTTTCCCTTTACACCCCTTGAACAATCACCACTAAACTTTCCATCCTCTGCCAATGTAGGAAAAACTATAGGTCTGGAGAGTTTTGTGGAGATTCCTCACATGAGAGCAAACTAATTAGCAACCAAAATTCTGAGGAATTCCTATACCTATGAATCCTAACTATAACTACAGAGTGGCTACCACCACTCTGTAATATATAAATAAATGTAGTACTCAGTGGTGGTTGCCACGGGGTAGCTATAGTTAAGATGTTGTTTCCATAGGAAATGCGAATCTCCACATTTCAAAAAAAGTGCTCTCTTTTTGCCTAGTTTTACATGGAAAGTTTCAGGGTGATCATTCAAGTGGGGGGCAAGAAAAAGGGGGCTCTAAAAACACGTTTTCCCCATTCATTTTCCCATAGGAACTTTAAACACAGCTACAACCTAAACTGTTGAAATTTGGCAGACAGCTAGATCTTTGTCAAGAAGATGTGTTTTTTTGTGTTTTGGTTTAAATCCGTTCAGTAGTTTCTGAGTAATTAATGCTAAAAAATGTTGTATAACTAGGGACGCAGAGGCTCTGTGGATTCCAAAGGATCTCAAACTGAGATCTGATTGACTGCCACCACCTGATGCGTGCTGATGTGGCAGGGAAACAGAGCAACAGATTGCTGCTGTATGGGGCAGCGGGGACCCTGATGCTCCCTCATGCAACACCCAACGAGGTGCATGGTTGTGAGACCGGCCTTGTGGCGTGGGCCCTCCCGACCAGCAAGTTACCCTACAACCACGCCGAACCTCGTGGACATGGCCTTCCGGCTCCCGTGGGCCAACATCCCGAGGGCTGACCAGATCCCCAACACGCATGCCCGGCCGAGGGAGAGCGAAACCCCCCCCAAACCAGACCGAGAGGCGCCGACCCTGTCACACCTCTGGTCTCTCCCCCGAGGGAGGTTTCGATCGACCACCAGGCCCCCGGTGAGCGGGCGCCTCGCCTGCTGGGTGTCTGGAGTCCCTCCCAGACCCACCTGAACAGATCAAAGGGCCGAGCGACAGGAAACCCCGTCACACCGCCCCCCAGGCACCAGACCCCTCTCCGCGAGGACTCCGGACTTCAAAGAGGAGGGGAAGTATAACAAGGGGTGCTGAAGGGACGGGAGCACAGAAGACCTGGACTGACGAGAGCCTGCTGACCTGGTCGCGGCTCGATCGCTCACCGAACAGAAGAACGCTACCCGAACTCTGAACCACCTGAGCCCTGCGGACGCTGTCGCGGCTCCCCGAACTCTGAACCATCTGAGCCCTGCTGACGCTGTCGCGGCTCCCCGAATTCTGAACCATCTGAGCCCTGCTGACGCCGTCGCGGCTCCCCGAACTCTGAACCATCTGAGCCCTGCTGACGCCGTCGCGGCTCCCCGAACTCTGAACCATCTGAGCCCTGCTGACGCCGTTGCGGCTCCCCGAACTACGACCCTCCGGTGCCTGCTGAGTGACTCGCGGCCCGCTCCTCCAAGAGAATCGGAAGAGATTGCCGAGAGAAGCAACATCCCTTCAGCTCGAGGATTGAGAGCTGTGCGCCGGATACCTCGCAGAGACATTGATTCAAAGACTGTCCCGCTACCCTTTCCCTCCTCACGAGATCGCTGCCGCTTGTGGCATTAATTCTGCACCTGCCTGCCGGATCATAAAGATCCCTGACAACTACCGATAAAAGCATATTGTCTTACAACGAATTACTGTGTGGTGTCCCTCTATCCGAAGAGAGAGTAAGTGCAGCGTGTGCGATCCTAGGTACGAGACCCTTCCAGGAAGGGCCTCCCTGCTCTTGCTCGGCCTAACTCTGGGTAAGGTGGGCCTCCGGGTGGTCGGGAACGCATTCCGCAGCCTCCCCGGGGAACGCCTTCCAACATTTGGTGGCAGGCGACGGGATCCGAGCCAACACCTAGAGATCGTGCAGTAGACGGCTTACGCACTACCAAGAAGAAATGGAAGGAGAAACCTCCCTAGGTGCCGCAGGCACCAACCCGAGCACGGCATTCCAAAAGGACCAGTTAGAATATTGTACGCACCGAGAACTGAAACAATTTTGCAAAGACTTTGGAATCGCTACCACCGGACTAAGCACGAAAGAGGACTTCCAGGGGGCATTAAAAACCTGGGTCGAGGCGGGAACTCCCCGGACACAAACAGAAGGAGAGCCTCCCAACGAACCACGAAGCACCCCGGGGAGGAACGGCGCCCCCGAGAGGGGCCTATCCCCAGAGGAACTAGCGGACCGAGAAAGAGGTCGCAACCACGAACTAGAACTAGCAAAATTAAAAATCGAAGGAGAGCTAAAACTGGCTGAAAAAAAACTGGCGGTGGAACAGTTACGCCTACAAGGAGAACTAGAGGAAAAGAAACGACAAAGAGGACACGAAGAAAGAAAACTCCAACTAGAGCACGAACGTAGCCTAAAAGAAATCAAGCTCACGGCTAAGAAGGCGGAGGCCCGACCCTCGGAAACCCAACCCATCTCCTCCACTGTGGAACCAAAGGTCCACATCCCCAAAGATGTGGTGAAAGAATACTATAAGAACGACGACATTCAGCAATGGTTCAAAGCCTACGAAGTCGCCATGACCTCCCACCGAGTCCCGCAGAAAGACTGGGGGGCTGGGCTGTGGGGCCGGTTCCTGAGCGAGGGGAGAGATACCCTGCTGGACCTGCCCTCCACGGTGATGAACTCCTACAGTCACATGAAAGAGGCCCTGGTAGCCAGATATGGGCTCACCCCTGAAATGTACCGGCAACGGTTTAGAGACTGCAAAAAGATACCCGGTACCACCTGGGTGAAGTACGTGAACTTTTACAGCCGGGCCTTGGACGGATGGATCAAGGGCAGCAAGGTCTCCACCTTTGAGGAGCTGTTCGACCTAATCGCATGGGAACACTTGTCCGCTAATTGCTTCGTAGAGCTGCGCCAGCACCTCCTGGACAGCAAACTCACAGACCCTCGAAA
The DNA here is from genome assembly GCF_964204655.1 of Triturus cristatus. Taxonomy (NCBI): domain Eukaryota; kingdom Metazoa; phylum Chordata; class Amphibia; order Caudata; family Salamandridae; genus Triturus; species Triturus cristatus. The sequence goes on from NC_140589.1 coordinate 1,355,694,467, forward strand.
ACTGGCCGTCGAGGCTGACCGGTGGGTGAACACCCGGGCCTCCCGGGGCCCCGTGGGAGACTACGGTCGCCGCAGTCAGGGACCCCCCCGCCAGAGGGGCGGAGGGAATCAAGGCCGGCCAAGGGAGCTCCCGGGGGGATCCCCGCTCAGCCCTCCCAGAGGACAATCTCCGCCCTTTCCAGCTCCACCTCCGGCCAGCACCGGGCCACCAGGGAGGCCGGGGCCCCGAGTGAGGATCACCTGTTTCCGCTGCCAACAGACCGGACACTATGCCAGCGACCCTCAATGTCCCCTGTACCAGCGGACCGCCACAACAACCTCGCCGGCTCGACAAATGGCCTCCGTAGCCCTGGGGGAAGAGATGGAAGACTCCGAAGAATGGGAACCAGCCGCCATGGCCTTGGTCTCCCTAGGGGACCGGGAGATGGTCCCCGGAACGTCCCTGCCCGCCAACACGAAGAAGTACCGACAGCAGGTAACGGTCAACGGTCACCGCATCGAGGGCCTCCGGGACACGGGGGCGAGTGTCACGGCGGTTCATTGTCACCTGATCTCCGAAGATCAGATCCTGCCTGGCGCCTTTTGTCCCGTCATATCATCAGACAATTCCGAGAGCCTCTGCCGGATGGCCCTAGTCCCCTTCGAATGGGGGGGAGTCACCGGCAAGTTAAAGGTGGCGGTCCGAACCTCCCAGCCCGTGGACTGCCTCCTGGGCAACGACCTTGAGAACTCCCCGTGGGGACAAGTGGAACGAAGAGCCCATCTCGAGATGATGGGCCTACCCGAGTGGGTATGCGCCACCACGCGCTCGATGACTCTCAGGGCGCCTTCCTCCGAGGGGGAAGAGGCCATGCCGCTAAGCACCGCCACCATCCCCGAGATCCAGAATACACCACCAGAGGCCAACGACCCCCTTCTGGACGAACCGACCGCTCCCGACGAAGGGTCAGTGCCTTCCGACCCCGAAACCCTGACCAAACTCGGGGACTTGCCAGAACTGGCCCAGTGGCCCTGCGAAGGGGGCCCCTCCCGTGAAGAATTCTGCCAAGAACAATCCACCTGCCTGTCCCTCATTGGACCCCGACAACAGGCCGAGGCCCAAGCAGCAGGCGACCGGACTGGCACCCACTGGGTATACTGGGAGAACGGCCTCCTGTACAGCGAACAGAAGTCGGCCGAGTTGGGATCGGCCCGAGTGCTAGTGGTACCCCTACGCTTCCGAAGTCTCCTCCTGGGCCTGGCCCATGATGTACCCCTGGCCGGACACTTAGGCCAAGATAAAACCTACCAACGACTCGTCACCCACTTCTATTGGCCCAAGATGCGAGCAAATGTGGAGGCCCACTGCAAGTCCTGCCCCACGTGCCAGGCCAGCGGAAAGAGTGGGGGCAAGCGCAAGGCTCCGCTACAACCCTTCCCCGTCGTCAGTACCCCTTTTGAGCGGGTAGGAATCGACATTGTGGGACCCCTGGACCCCAAGACCGCCCAGGGCCACCGGTTCATCCTCGTCCTGGTGGATCATGCCACCCATTACCCCGAAGCCATCCCTCTCCGCACCGTGACGGCCCCTGTGGTAGGCCGGGCCTTGATGGGGATCTTCTCCCGCATGGGGTTCCTCCGCGAAGTCGTGAGTGACCGGGGTACGAACTTTATCTCCCGATATATGAAGTCCCTCTGGCAGCAGTGCGGAGTATCGTACAAATTCACCACCCCGTACCACCCCCAAGGAAACGGCCTAGTCGAGCGCTTTAACAAAACACTGAAAGGAATGATCATGGGCCTCGAGGAACCCCTACGCCGGAGGTGGGACGTCCTCCTCCCATGCCTCCTGTTCGCCTACCGGGAGGTTCCCCAAAAATCCCTGGGATTCAGCCCATTCGAACTACTATATGGACACCCCGTCCGGGGACCCCTGAGCCTGGTCAGGGAGGAGTGGGAAACCACCCCCCGGGGGACCCCTCCGGATGTGTTCCGATACATCTTGGCGCTCCGCAACCAGACCCGGAAATTCAGAGAACTCGCAGAAGCGAACCTCGAGGCTAGTCAGGAAGAAATGAAGCGCTGGTATGACCAGAGTGCTACGCTGGTCGAGTTTCAGCCGGGCCAACAAGTCTGGGTCATGTCCCCGGTGAGACCCTGCGCCCTCCAAGATAAATGGACTGGACACTTCAAGGTGGTCGAGCGGTAGAGCCAAGTCACCTATCTCGTCGATGTGCAGTCCCCGCGGAACCCCCTCCGGATTCTCCACGTGAACCGCCTCAAACCTCACTTTGTACGGACCGAATTGAGTTTACTCCTGGCCACCGACGATGGGGCCGAAGAAGACACCGAGCCCCTTCCAGACCCCCTGGGGGCGAAAGAGACCGATGGGTCCGTGGAGGGGGTGAGACTGTCAACCGCCCTCACAGCCCAACAGTCCAACGACTGCCGCCAGCTACTAAGGTAGTTCGCGGACCTCTTCTCCCTGACCCCTGGGGTCACCAACTGGTGTGTCCACGACGTGAACACCAGCGACAGCCCGCCAGTGAGACATCGGGCCTACCGGGTCCCTAATCGGGTCCGAACCTGCATCCAGACCGAGGTGGCGAAGATGCAAGACCTCGGGGTGATTGAACCCTCCGACAGCCCCTGGGCCAGCCCGGTAGTCCTGGTTCCGAAAGCGACTACCCCGGGGGTTGCCCCCGAGCTGAGGTTTTGCGTGGACTACCGAGGACTCAATGCGGTCACCCGAGCGGACGCTCACCCTATCCCCCGTGCTGACGAGCTCATTGACCGCCTTGGGGCCGCTCGCTACCTCAGCACCTTCGACCTGACTAGTGGATACTGGCAGATTGCCCTCACCGAGGGAGCCAAGGAGCGCTCCGCCTTCTCCACCCCGGATGGGCACTACCGCCTTAGGGTGATGCCGTTTGGAATGAAGAATGCCCCGGCCACCTTCCAGCGGCTGGTGAACAGGGTCCTGTCCGGACTAGAGGGGTTCAGCGCAGCATACCTCGACGACATAGCGGTCTTCAGCTCCCAATGGACCGAGCACCTCCAGCACCTCCGTCAAGTCCTGCTGGCTCTGCGCCGGGCCGGCCTCACCATCAAAGCCAGCAAATGTCAAATTGGGCACGGCTCCGTAACCTATCTGGGGCACCAGGTGGGAAGTGGGCAGGTCGCCCCCCTCCAGCCGAAGATCGACGCCATCTTGTCCTGGGAACCCCCCACAACCCAAACGGAAGTCCGGGCCTTCCTGGGCCTCACCGGCTACTACCGAAGGTTTATTAAGAACTATGGCAGCATTGCAGGCCCCCTCACAGAACTAACCTCCACAAAACACCCCAAGAAAATAAACTGGACTCCCTCCTGCCAGAAGGCGTTCGACACCCTAAAGGCCGCCATGTGCGCGGCTCCGGTGCTCAAAGCACCCGACTACGCCCAGGAGTTTGTGGTCCAGACGGATGCCTCGGAACACGGCATCGGGGCAGTCCTCTCCCAGTTCGACGACAAGGGCATAGATCGGCCCATAGCCTTCATCAGCCGAAGGTTGCTGCCCCGGGAACAGCGGTGGAGCACCATTGAGAGAGAGACCTTCGCAGTAGTCTGGGCCCTCAAAAAGCTACGGCCCTACCTGTTCGGAACACACTTCCGAGTACAAACGGATCACCGCCCCTTGCGGTGGTTGATGCAGATGCCATCTGAGCCCTGCTGACGCTGTCGCGGCTCCCCGAACTCTGAACCATCTGAGCCCTGCTGACGCCATCGCGGCTCCCCGAACTCTGAACCATCTGAGCCCTGCTGACGCCGTCGCGGCTCCCCGAACTCTGAACCATCTGAGCCCTGCTGACGCCGTCGCGGCTCCCCGAACTACGACCCTCCAGTGCCTGCTGAGTGACTCGCGGCCCGCTCCTCCAAGAGAATCGGCAGAGATTGCCGAGAGAAGCAACATCCCCTCAGCTCGAGGATTGAGAGCTGTGCGCCGGATACCTCGCAGAGACACTGATTCAAAGACTGTCCCGCTACCCTTTCCCTCCTCACGAGATCGCTGCCGCTTGTGGCATTAATTCTGCACCTGCCTGCCGGATCATATAGATCCCTGACAACTACCGATAAAAGCATATTGTCTTACAACGAATTACTGTGTGGTGTACCTCCATCCGAAGAGAGAGTAAGCGCAGCGTGTGCGATCCTAGGTACGAGACCCTTCCAGGAAGGGCCTCCCTGCTCTTGCTCGGCCTAACTCTGGGTAAGGTGGACCTCCGGGTGGTCGGGAACGCATTCCGCAGCCTCCCCGGGGAACGCCTTCCAACAATGGTGGGTGCCCACCTATATATATTGGCTCTGGGAGTGGGGGCGTGCAGCCCCTCTCCCCTTTCAGCATGGGGCTCCCATGGCCTAAAGATGTTCAGTGAGCAGGGCCGCAATGCCCGCTCTTCCCTTTATATTTAGTAATGGCTCTGGGAAACGGGGTCCCCAGGGCCTTACAAAACTCTGGGAGGGTTGCCACACAGACCTCCTATGCCTTTAAAATATAAATGGCCCTGGGGGATGGGGTCCCTAGGCCGTATGGCCGGCCCCCTGCCGTGCACAGCCGAAGGCTGTGTGCTGTGAGGGGTTGGCCACAGGGCCTGGCTAAAGGCTAGAAATTCACTGAAAAAAAACAAAGGTTAAAGTAACATTATAGTTAGGTGAATTTGTCAGTGAAAACTTTAACATTTTGAACTTTAAAAAACACTGACATTCACCAGTTATAGTTAGCAGAGCTAACTATAACATTCACCCCCGCCATGCACTGCTTATCACCTCACACTCAACATCACTCATGACATGTTCTATGACATCATCTATGACAACACTGATGGCATCTCAAATGACAGCATTGATGACATTACTGATGACACATCTAAGTTTTGGTCCCCCGCATTTTGCTGTATAAATCATCGTAACATTATAGGTATGACAGTAAATACAAAATAGCTCAGGGTAAGATCCATCATCATTACTACCAACACAAAAACAACTCCCTTGCGTGTTGAAAACAAGCATTATGTGCAACATTGACCATATTGCATAACCTTTACAGGTAGCCTAGTTCACATTACCAATCTACCACAGATATATCGGAAAACCTAATTGAATCCGGTGTTAAAACTGTATATAAATGTTCAGAGAATGCCAAAATAGTGAATGCCTTTTATCTGTATAAAACCCCTGACACACACCGATCCTACATAAAGAAATTTAGTCAATATCAGTAGAGAACTCAGAACTGTAAACAGTGTCCACTCTATAGAGAGAGAGTTCACTTATACCACACTGTTTGCAAACAGTGAAACCCTCATGAGAAGTACACCACAGAATCTACTAAGAACAGTGTACATTATATGCAGCAGTTGTTGAAAATGACATTATTTGCTAAAAATAAGTTAACCAAGATCTGAAGGTGCTACAGATCATACTACCTACATCCTTCATACTGTGGTGAAAAGTTTACAGATGGCCCATCTTCTGGAGTAAAACAAGTATGCGTACATAGGTTAGTACCTGGGGCACACAATCCTCTATGCTAAGTATAAATTACCATGCTAACACAATTCTCTCTAATAACTCAAGGCTGCTTACAAAAGTTAAGGGTGTATGTATGAGAAGTGACAGAACGCTGTCTTTTGGCAGCGTTGTGTCACTAAAAGACTAAAAGATGCACTGCAGTGCGTTATTTCTGTGCGACATCGCTGAGCCGTATTGATGGTATGGCGCACAATATCGCAAGCATCGAAGGTGCATCTGACACATCAGAGAGTGGAACGACACAAGGTGTCATAACGCAACACGAGCGACATGACACAAAAATGATTTGCATGTCATAATATGCTACAAATCAGCTGAGCGTCAGGTAAAAGTGAATTGGGTGGCGTGAAGTTAAAAAAAGCAACACATTTGCAGGACAAAAAATATGCATTAAAATCCTCTGCACTTCAGGACCACAAAGACTTCGATATGGAGCCCAACAACACCAACCCCAGCCAAGATGACCAGACAGCAGCCCAGGGGAAGAGAAAGACTAATTTCAATGAAGAGGAGCACCAGAATTTAATTGCTGAGGGCAAACAGAATGAACACCTTCTCTTTGACCCCTCAAATTGCCAATAGGGAAGAAGAAAGCCATTCTGCAGTTTATTGTGGATAAGATCTACAGTTTAGGCAAAACAAAAAGGACAGTGCTGGGGTGCAAGAAGCGCTGACATGATTATATGTGCAGGACCAAAGAGAAACTGGTCATCAAAAGTTGTGTGCTTTTGAAACTGGACTATTGCAATGCACTATATATTAACATGCAGCAGAGACTCTTAACTAAAATATAAGTCCTGCAGAATTACTTGGAATTCCTAAGCATCAAAAGTCTTGGTGCAGCTTCATTGGCTACACATCCGAAAGCGCATTACCTTTAAAACATTACACATTGCTTTTATAGATTTGAATGACTTAGGTCTGGACTATTTAAAATGGAAGTTTATTTGGTATCGCCTGTCCAGAACTCTGCAATCTTCCTTGGCTTACAATGTTATGAGTCCATTGGGGTGGTAGAAGTTTTGTTCACTGCACAGCCAAATTATGAACTCCCACTCCCATTGAAGAAATGCACAGGCCTTCTTTCTTTCAGGAAAGCCTTAAAGTCATGTCTTGTTAATCAATGGCCTTTTGTATCTTTTTTCCGTGAGGATCTTCTTACTAAATTGCTTACTTGTCTGTGTTTCTCTTCTTCATTGCAGGCCGTGCCAAGCGGCGCGCTATATAAAAATAAATTTCATTTCAAGAACTTGAGGGCAGGAAGGAGGACCAAATATCCAGGTATAGGTGGACCCATTGGAGGAGCAGGTAGCGTTCATCATCCCAACAGAGTTGGTGGCTGGAGTGAAAGGATAGGGCAGCTCTGCATCGAGAACCAGGAAGAACGACAGTGTAAGCCAAAACAAGCGTAAATTTGTTTAAAACTGTAACGCAGCTTACGCCAGCTGCACAATTTGTTGTGCTGCACTGCGCTGTGTGCAAGGGAAAGGGAAGGAATATCTCACATGTTTACTTATCCATCAAATAAATGATTTTATCTTGTGCAGTGACTATTCATTTAGCCCATCCCAGCCCTGCCAGGTTTTTAGGTCCATGCGTGATGTGCTGCCCCAGTCCAGATGATCCTTTTAATACTGGGACTTGTAGTGGAATGTACAACATGATTGACCAGGACTACAAGTCATACAATACAAAGGAAAAATTCTGGCCTGGAGCAGCACATCATGCATGGACATTGAAACCTTTACAGATATGTCAGTAAGAATGCAGGACCCATTGCACTATGAAGTATGTGCGCTTGTCTTGGGGTTAGGCAGCCAAAAGTGGAGTGTAAAATAATTAAATGGAATGGGGTTTCCTGGGGATTAACTTCTCACCCGAAAAGGGATCCAGGTGCCGAGTATGTGAAGGCTCTCTAAGTAGGATCATGTGAAGAGCCAGGTGCACAGTCACTAGCACTAAACCATATTGCATGCAGTTGTCCTGATGTGCTGTGTTAGAGTTTAACAAGTGATGCCTGCCATGTTAGAGCCCACCCTACCTCCTGTCTTGCTTTAACAAATGTTGGGGGTGGGGTGAATGCAAGTGATGCACACCAGAACTCCAGGAGTGTCTGTCAGAAGCATAGATGGTGTGTGAGCTAGATGGGTAGTGTAGTGCCTTGTAGGTGTGTCTGAGCACATTGAACTGGCAGTGTGCCTGAATAAAGAGCCATTGTATCTCAAGGAGGTGATGTATGATGTGTGTGCCGCACAGCAGGCTGAGTGATAATCAGGCACTACTGTGTTTGATAGTTTCCCAAGCTGGGTCTTGTTGTGTGGGCAACCAGGGTAGGTATATGTTGCATAATAACCTCACTACTATCTTTTGAGGTTCACCATGAGCCATAGCTCTCACATACAGATAGGCATGTTGGTTGTGAAGAAATGGAGTGAGCCTGAGTAGTTGCATATTTCCAAGTGTGATGGTGCCTATCCCCATCAGAGATGGGTCTCAGTGTCTACTGTTCTGGACTCTGGAGATGGCTGTGTGCGCAAGGAAACTGCAGGATTCCACATAAAGCAGTAAAGTATGGCAAATATGTGCCCTTACCCATTCCTGTGGTATATAAAGGTAGCATGCTGTGTAGAGTTGTGTGGATGTGTGTCAAATATGAGCCCTCAGCCACATGATTGCACAAATTAGATGTTGAGGCTGAATATTTGAGTTTGAAATATCGTGATTCAGAAATATCGACAGCAAGAATATCGTGGTAAACAATATCGAATTTAGGTAAGAAATATCATTTAAAAAACATATAGAAGTCATTAAAATTGTTTACAAAAATATAGTTAATTTTTCAATTAGTGTTATGTGTTTTAGTTTATATTTTAAATGTAAGTGACATATGTTTTTTTGTATAGGTATTGTTTATGTTTTTAAATATATGTGTTACATTTTTAGTAGTTATGATTTTTATTTTTATTCAATTTGCATTTTTTAGTTCTGTAGCGGGTTGTGGGTTTATAGGGGAATAGGGTGGGAAGTAATTTAATTATATTAAATTAATGAATATTTTTATTTATTTAATTTAGATTTTATAATGTTAACTGTGGGAAATAATGTATTTGTAATTAATAATAATTGGTTGTTAATTAATATTAATTAATTAATTAATTAATTGATAATTAATTATGGAAATTGTGTAAATTTATTTAGGTGCGGGTTGTAGGGTTTATAGGGGTAAATGATGGGAAGTGATTTATTTTTGATTAATTAGTAATTAGTAGTTAATTTATATTAATTAATTGATTCAAAATTAATAATGAAAATTGTGTAATGAATTTTAGGTGCAGGTTCTGGGGTTTGTAGGAGTAAATGGTGGGAAGTTATTTATGTTTAATTAATTAATAATTCGTTGTTAATTTATATTAACTAATTTATTGAGAATTAATTATGGTAATTGTGTGATTTATTTTAGGTGTGGGTTGTGGGGTTTATAGGGTAAAGGGTGGGAAGTAATTCAATTTTAATTAATTAATAATTAGTTCTTAATTAATATTAATTAATTGTTTGAAAATTAATTATGAAAATTGTGTAATTAATTTTAGGTGTAGGTTGTGGGGTTTATAGGGGTTAAGGATGTGAAGTAATTTTATGTTTGATTAATTAATCATTAGTTGTTAATTTATATTAACTAATTAATTGATAATTCATTGTGGTAATTGTGTGATTTGTTGCAGGTGTGGGTTGTGGGATTTATAGGGTAAAGGGTGGGAAGTAATTTATGTTTAATTAAGTAATAATTAGTTGTTAATTAATATTAATCAATTAATTAATTGTACATTTTTGAAAATTAAATAAGGAATTTGTGTAATTAATTATAGGTGTGGGATGTGGAGTTTATAGGGGTACAGAGTGGGAAATTATGTTTAATGCATTAAAAATTAGATGATCATTAATATTAATTAATTAATGTATATTTAATAAGGGTATTTATTTATATTATTTTGTGTGTGAGTTTTATTGTTATAGGGGTATAGTGTGGGGAGTAAATTAATTTTACTTAATTTATGATTAGTTGTTAAATACTCTTAGATTTTTAATTCAAAATGAGTATTAATTGTGCAATACATTTTCTACAGTTTAATTCGAGCTGTGGGTTGTGGGGATTATAGAGGTAACGAGTAAGAAGTTAAATAATTTTTAGGTTTTTTAATTTGTTTGTTAATTATTAATATTTCTTTAATTGGTAATTAATTATGTTAAGGAAGTAATTGGTTTTTAATTTAGATGTTGGTTGTGAATTGTGTGGTGTTATAGGGTAGGAAATAAAAGAAGTAAATTTATGTAATAATGTTTTTGTTTCTAAAAAATTTCTAATTAAAAATATTTATTTGTTTGGAAATTAGTTTTTATTTTATTTAATATAATAGTTGTAGGTATTTGTCATATGTATTTAACATTATAATATGTTTTTTTAAATGTTTAATATCAAATATATTTGTATTTTAATTTTCAACATATTTGTATATTTTTTAATTTATTTTGTTTTTTAAATATTTTTTTGTTAATATTTTGTTTTTTTTAAATTTTGAACTGCCTTGAGTGAGAATATTAATTGTTACTCCTCTGCTATCCAACACTTTCCCAACTGTTGCACTCACTGGAGTGGGAATAGTAATTTTTACCCCTCCGCTATCTAACACTTTCCCTACTTTTACAAATATTGGAGTTGGAATAGTAATTGTTACCCCTCTGCTATCCAACACTTTCGCTACTGTTGTACTCACTATAGCGGGAATAATAATTTTTACCCCTCCGCTATCCAACACTTTCCCTACTGTTGCACTCACTGGAGTGGGAATAGGAATTTTTACCCCTCCGCTATCCAAGACTTTCCCAACGTCTGCACTCACTGGAGTGGGAATATAAATGTTTACCCCTCCGCTATCGAACACTTTCTCTACTTTTGCAGTCACTGGAGTGGGAAATGTAAGATTGAAGATTTTTAAATAGTTAAATGTTTTAATTTCTATTATAATTATATTTTATTAGATTTTATGTTATTGGTACATATTTATATATATATATATATTCACTGAAAAAACCACAGGTTTCAGGGGTGTTATAGTTAGCTGGACTTTTCGCTTGTACAAAACCATTGAAATTCCCCCATTATAGTTAGTTCAGCTAACTATTACTCGTGCGCCCGCAATTCACTGCTGATGACGTCACATATTACATTACTCATGACATGGTCAGTGACATCACTCATGACATCACTGATGACATCTGAAATGACATCACTGATGACATCACTGATGACATCATCCTTGTGATAGAGTGGCAGACCTCCTCTCACCCTAATATAACCTTTGATACACACATTCAAAAATAGAGACTAAAATTTTCAAAACAATGGACATACCAATACCAGTTACAACATCCTCTTCAGTAATTCTAAGATCCACATACACATCCACTCATTCACCAACAGTCCTATACAGTCACTCATACATGTACTCACTCATCATATGTACTCATACACCTATACATCCTGTTACACAATGCCACTCATCCATAGAGTTACTCACACACATAGTCACTCATGCTAATAAAGAATCAAACATACATTTACTTGCATATACAGTTATACACACACCACCACACTTACTTCTACGGAAACTTACACATACTTAGTCTTTTAAACAATCACTTATAGAAACACATACTTATTCATACAGGAACGCTTTCAATCTCTCACTCTCACATATACTCACATATATACACCAATAGTCACATATACTAGTTTAAAACATATGTAGTTACTCATAAAGACACTATTGAGACAGTCATTCACTCACTAACACACCCATACACACACTCATCCACCCATACAGTCCTGCACACATGCTGTGTTCAACACATACAAACAGTGAGTCACTCATTCATGCACCTATGCACTACGTAATACCCCCCACCGAACCATGCAGACACTCAGACTGATACTCAAAAAACCAACTAATAACCTATATAGACACCCATGTAGCTACTCACCAACCCATGCAGCCACTTATACACAAAGTGAGAGACTGATACAGATATTTACATATTTAAACATTACTCACTAAGCCATGTATTCACTATGATACACTTAATCAGTCAGTTACACAATCAATTTTTCAAAAACAAATCATCCATTTAGACACTTATATACCCATTTATTCTTCCATCGACCTTGAGATATACATATATAAAACATATTTAATTTTCAGAAAAACACACATTCACTGGATGATGTCATCAGTGATGTCATCAGTGATGTCATTTGGGATGTCATGGGTGATGTCACTCATGACATGGTCAGTGACATCACCCATGACATCACTGATGACATCTCAAATGACATCATCCAGTGAATGTGTGTTTTTCTGAAAATTACATATGTTTTATATATGTATATCTCAAGGTCGATGGAAGAATAAATGGGTATATAAGTGTCTAAATGGATGATTTGTTTTTGAAAAATTGATTGTGTAACTGACTGATTAAGTGTATCATAGTGAATACATGGCTTAGTGAGTAATGTTTAAATATGTGAATATCTGTATCAGTCTCTCACTTTGTGTATAAGTGGCTGCATGGGTTGGTGAGTAGCTACATGGGTGTCTATATAGGTTATTAGTTGGTTTTTTGAGTATCAGTCTGAATGTCTGCATGGTTCGGTGGGGGGTATTACGTAGTGCATAGGTGCATGAATGAGTGACTCACTGTTTGTATGTGTTGAAGACAGCATGTGTGCAGGACTGTATGGGTGGATGAGTGTGTGTAAGGGTGTGTTAGTGAGTGAATGACTGTCTCAATAGTGTCTTTATGAGTAACTACATATGTTTTAAACTAGTATATGTGACTATTGGTGTATATAAGTGAGTATATGTGAGAGTGAGAGATTGAAAGAGTTCCTGTATGAATAAGTATGTGTTTATATAAGTGATTGTTTAAAAGACTAAGTATGTGTAAGTTTCCGTAGAAGTAAGTGTGGTGGTGTGTGTATAACTGTTTATGCAAGTAAATGCATGTTTGATTCTTTATTAGCATGAGTGACTATGTGTGTGAGTAACTCTATGGATGAGTGGCATTGTGTAACAGGATGAATAGGTGTATGAGTACATATGATGAGTGAGTACATGTATGAGTGACTGTATAGGACTGTTGGTGAATGAGTGGATGTGTATGTGGATCTTAGAATTACTGAAGAGGTTGTTATAACTGGTATTGGTATGTCCATTGTTTTGAAAATTTTAGTCTCTATTTTTGAATGTGTGTATCAAAGGTTATATTAGGGTGAGAGGAGGTCTGCAACTCTATCACAAGGATGATGTCATCAGTGATGTGATCAGTGATGTCATTTGAGATGTCATGAGTGATTTCATGAGTGATGTCACTGACCATGTCATGAGTGATGTAATATGTGACGTCATCAGCAGTGCATTGCGGGCGCGCGAGTTATAGTTAGCTGAACTAACTATAACGGGGGAATTTCAATGGTTTTGTACAAGTGAAAAGTCCAGCTAACTATAACACCCCTGAAACCTATGGTTTTTTCAGTGAATTTCTGAGGTTTTTTAAATGCTAATTCCTAACTATAACGTGCCTGAAACCTATGTTTTTTTCTGTGAATTTAAAAGGTTTTTTAAATGCTAATTTCTAACTATGCCTACAGAGATAGGACATGTGAAGAAAGAAGAAAAATGGACAGAAAAAAAAAGGAGTACAGAAAGAAGCAACAGAAGTCCTCAAAGACGAAGAAAAGTGCAGGAAGAAGGATAACGTGCAGAAAGAACAAAAAGAAGAGCAGAAAGAAGCCTTGTTGCAAAATCATCCTGTACCCTCAACTTTTTCAGACGGATACTGGTGGTAACTGAGTCTGACTAACCAGTCCTAGAGCCAGTGCTATGTTAAAAGACACTTAGAATACAGTGAAAACACCTACATACACTAGGGAACATTATGCGTTGGGGTCCCCCTGTGATTAGCATGACCTCTTCTGTAAGCCCCTAGTATATAATAGGGCAGGGCGATTAAAACTACCTCTTAAAACAGGCCACAGGTCGTTTTTGCACACGTTAACTCAGGCCCCGTCCCCTCCCTTCACCACTGTGTAAACACGCCCTGTGTCCGTTTTTAGTTGGGAGATTAAGTTCATTTGAATCCTGAGGGTCCCTAGGGTCCAACTAGCCCACTAGGTACCTCCAGTAAGTGCCACAGAGCTGCGTTGCAGAGAGGTGTAAAAAGTGGCACGGCCTGGACCACCTCTCTGCAATGCAGCTCAGTGGTGCTTACTGGAAGCACTTGGTGGGCTAGTTAGCCCCCAGGGGCCCTCAGTATTGAAGGGAAATTATATCCCCAATTTAAAATGTGCCATAGTGCGTGTTTGCACACGTCACCTCAGGCCCCGTCCCCTCCCTTCACCACTGTGTAAACGCGCCCTGTGGCTGTTCTAAGTTGAGAGATTAAGTCCCCTTGAATCCTAAGGGTCCCTAGGGTCAAACTAGACCACTAGGTACCTCCAGTTAGCGCCACAGAGCTGCGTTGCAGAGAGGTGTAAAAAGGGGCTTGGCATCAGAACACCTGTCTGCAGCCCAGCTCCCTGGCGCATACTGGAGATGCCTGTTGGGCTAGTTGGCCCTCAGGAACCCTCAGTATTGAAGAGGAATTAATTCCCCAACTTACAACTCGCCAGGGGGCGCGTTTGCAGAGTGCTGCAAGGAGGGGGCGTGGCCTCCGGCGCGATGCCAGTCTTTTATTTATTTAAATTTTTTAAGAAGGGGGGCTGTGTGGTTCCCCTTCTTATTCTAATTTATTGGCCCTGATGACCCCATCCCCCAGGGCCTGTCTCCTAATTATATTTTTTTGACCCCAATCCCCAGGGCCGGCCACTGTTTTTTATTGTTTTAAAAATATATATATTTATAGACACACCTAGGACATGCTGTACAAACCGTACATACCTATCACCATGACGATTTGCGTGATATTCATTAAAAGGTGACTATGCATACAATGAATCCACGTGGAATGTATTTACACCACTAGTGAATCTCTGACATGTCTGATGCCCTACCGTGCCTAATCCCGGTAGACACCCTTGTCGTTTATTTATACAAACATGGGTAGCTATTGATGGGCACATTTAATACACATGCACACCAAGCCATTCAAAGGGGATTCGACAAAAATTCGACCAAAACTATACAAGAAACCCCCCTCACGGTTAATAAAACACACATCCACTGCCGGATGTGTAATACTTTTTATTTTACTCTCTGGAAAGGGGACGAACATCACTTGAGAGTCACAGCGTGCTCCTGGCAGAGCTCTATGCTGTGTTACACCCACCATTGCCTGCTGAGTGCCACACACCTCTGTGTTGTATTCCACTAGCTAGTGCATATGCTATGACACTCTCTAGCCCATGTGCACTGTAACACCACCCCGTGAATATGTCATGCCACACTTGTCTTCGCACGGGTTATATTGCCCCATCTAACGTGCCTTCCTCGATGCCTATGTTATAACGCACAGTGCTATGCCATACATATTACAATCTGGGATCCATATCTTTGTCACAGTGCATATGCAACGTTACACTCCCCAGCACTATTTTATATTACAACTTTAGAGACTAGTTAGGTTACACAACACTGCCCTGTGCATATTACACTCCAAGGCACATATCGCATAGCACGCGCTAGTGCCTGTGCTATCTCGCGCTCTCCAATGAATCTGTCATTGCGCACAATGTATTACATATTATATTTCACGCCCGGTTCATCTTATATCACACTTTTTGGTGCATAGTTTATACCATACACTATATCTAGTTTTCATTTTCAATCGTGCTCTCAGGACTATGTTCTATATAACACTGTGTTCACCTACCCTTTTCACGGGCATTACATTTTGCGATAGGGGTGGAGGGTCAGGGGGTGTTTCTGCCAAGTGAGCCCGGAGTCACAGTCACAAACTTCCTCTTCTTCCTGAATAAAAGTGAGATTATGCTGCATACTTGTTCATATTTTATGTAGTTCGCACAGACACACGTTTTAAAAACAATAAAGTTCCTAATATCCGCCTTCTCTGAACAGTTAGCTTGCTGCCCCATCCCCCTCCTCCCTATCCTCTGTTGTGTGAATCCATGGACTAGCCTCCTCCCTCCTGCCATGCATGGTCTGATGTGCTGCCACTGCCCTCAATTTAGTATGATGTACCAGTCCACTCTTCCTGCCCTCCATTGCCCAATTCTATGCCCCATCATTGACCTCCTGCTTAAACTCTGTGCTTAGCTTGCTGCCCCTATTCTCCTTCCCCCTGCCCTCCGATGTCTTTGTGCATGTCCCTGCTCCATCCTTTTTGCCCACCATGTTCCATGGACCTGCCACTCCTATCTACTCTGAGTGTTCTGTTGAGCTGCCACTCCCCTCCCACCTGCCTAGCATTGTCAGATGACTGTAACCTGTCCCTGCCACCTCCACCCTGCCTGTCCACATGCCATGCCCCTATCCTCTTCCTCCTGTCCTACATGGTCCATTGTACTGCCACACCCTTCTGCCCACCCTGGTCTGTTGTGCTGCAACTGCTCCTCCTGCCTGCCCCGTGCAGTCTGTTGTGAGGCCCCTTCCCCTGAACTTTCTTGTCTGTGCACAGGTCCTGACCCTCCCTTCTATCCTCCATCGTCCTTTGTGCATGCCCCTGCACCCTCCTTCTTGCCCATCATAGCCATTGTGCTGCCACTAACCCTCCCACTTGCCATGCATGGTCTTCTGTGCTGCCATGGCCCCTCCCACCTTCCCTGTGTGGTCAGTTAGCTGCCCCTGACCCCCTCCCACCTTCCCTCCATGGTCTGTGTGTCTGCCATCACAGTCTCACGGTTGCTCTTCATGGTGTGTCTTGCTTCTAGTACCCATCCTGCCTGACCTCCATGGCTATCTTGCTGCTCCTGCCCTGCCCCCTTGCCCCCAGCCCTCTGTTTACATGTGCAGACCCCTACTCCCTCCCTCCTGGCTTGTCTGTTCCATTGTAATGCCCCTGATCCGTCCCTCCTGCCCTTTATGGTCTGTTATGCTGCAGCTTTGTCTCCTGTCTGTCCATTATGGTCAGCTAGCTACCATTGCCTCTTGCCCCTCTGTTCTCTGTTGTCCATGTGCATGGTCCTGTCCCCTCCCTCTTGCTTTCGATGGATTGTTGTGCTGCACTCCTGTCCCGCATGCCCTGTGTGGTGTATTGTGCTGCTGCAAACCCTGATGCCTGCCCTGCAGGGTCAGTTTGGTGTACCTCTCCATGTCCCTCCTGTACTCTGTTATCCAAGTCCATGTCCCTACCCCATTTCCTTCCATGATCCAATGTACCATACTTGCGAACATTTTGAACTTGGTAAGAGGGAGATTTTGAAAAAAAAACTGGGGTATTGATTTTCCCCTTTGAGTTACATTGAAAAAGAGGAGATTGTAGACAGGAGACAGATCAAATAAAGCCCATTTGAGCTTAAAAACATTGGACGTTTCCTGGCTGAATCGGGTCTGTTGGCATGTATGGTTGTACTACCATTGCCTCTTCCTTCTGCCCACAATGGTCTATTACATTGCCACAGCCTCTCTTGCAAGTCCTGTATTGTTGGTTTGTTGCCCCTGCCCCCCTTTCCACTGCCCTCCATAGTCTGTTGTGCTGCCACGGCCCTTCCTGCCTGCTCAGTGTGGTTAAATTGTTGCCTTTGCACCCTCCTACCTGCCTTCAATTTTCAGAGTCCATGCCCCTGGCCTCTGCCTCTCAACAGTATCCTAATGAACAACTAGATTGCTAACATTCTATATTTATTACAAAAGTGTGGAACGCCTGACGTCATCTTGATGTAATCAAAACTGTAATACCTAGAGCATTTCCTTTAGAAATTACATATATGAGAGGGTCTTATTGGCATCAAAATTATGGTTAGTGCTCTAAAAGACTAAAATAAGGACATATTTTCTGAGTTTTCAAATAGCGACAAAGCACTTTTAAATTATTTGTTATTTTTATGTTTTTTTATCAAGTTGACCACTTGATTAAATGTTGCACTTAGGGGAGAGGATGTGGTGTTACTTCCAGAACTGCAGACTTTGCAACTGGGGAACCAGGTTGGAGTTTCTGCTTCAGCTTGACATTCTGTGATTCTGGTCAAATCACTTATTCTCCCCATGTCTACAACCAAAATGAATTTGTTCTTGTGTGATGTAACCAATGCTCATGTAAAGCACTCCAATACCTGACAAGTCTGCAAAATATAACACTGCAAAAACACAAAATAATAAGTGTTTTGCACACTTCTGTCATTGGGCTATATTTGGGCTACATCTGGGTGATTTTGGGCTACATTTGGGCTCTTTTGTCTCCGGTGGCCATCTTGGGAGATTTATTTGTTATGAAGTTTCCTAATTTCCTCATGTACTGCAGTCTCCTCAGCAGGAAATGCTTTCAGTTTTTTACTTTGATTCCATCATGAAGGTATTCAGATATGTCACACATTTGCCATAAATTCTGAATGTTAGCACTCTAGTTGCTCATTAGATCACTGTAGTAAAACTACTGTTCACCATGGAAGTCTGCTCCTGGTATTAAAAGTGCATGTTTCAGTCTGCATGTCAGAATTTTTTAATGAAATAGAAGAGGATTTGAGAAGTCACTCAAAATGTGCCCTCATTTTCTTTCTTCATCATTAATCATAATTTCTATGGCAAAATGAACCCCCTCATTGTGTTCCTTTTTAAATTAAATGTTTTAAGTGTTACCAGTTTATTCCAATCAAGATGGCTTCAGGTGTGCCATACTTTTGTCATAATGAAGACAGTAAGGGCTCTAGTTGTTTTAAGAACACTCTGGGACATTCTGTCATTGGGCTATACTTGGGCTACATCTGGGTGATATTTGGGCTACAATTGGGCTCTTTTGTCTCTGGTGGCCATCTTGGGAGACTTATTTGTTATGAAGTTTCCTAATTTCCTCATTTACTGCAGTCTCCTCAGTAGGAAATACTTTCAGTTTTTTACTTTGATTCCATCAAGAAGGCATTCAGATGTGTCACACATTTGCCATAAATTCAGAATGTTAGCACTCTTTTTGCTCATTAGATCACTGTAGTAAAGCTACTGCTCACCAGGGAAAACTGCTGCTGGTATTGAAAGTGCATGTTTCAGTCTGCATGTAAGAATTTTTTAATGAAATAGAAGAGGATTTGAGAAGTCACTCAAAATGTGCCCTAATTTTTCTTTCTGCAGCACTAATCATACTTGTTCTGGAAAAATGAGCCCCCTCATTTTGTTCCTTTTTAAATTAAATATTTTAAGAGTTACCACTTTAATCCAAGCAAGATGGCTTCAGGTGTGCCATATGTTTATCATAAGTAGGACTGTTAGCGCTCTAGTTGTTCTTTGGAACACTCTGGGAAGCTGCAGTAGAACACAAAGGAATCAACTGACAATCTCTGCCCTTGTTGGATGTACATGTTTTACTGAGAATGTCAGACTTCATTCTCACATGACTGAGAAAGATAATGTGAATTTACAGAAAATAAGCTCTCAGTTTAGCTTATAGATCACCTTCCAAACCTCTGTGGGAAAAGCATGAGAAAATATTTTTCTCTCAATAATGATATCCCAGCAGAAGGCTTTTTCACATGGTGAAATCACCTTAGAACATACCACAATTCCTAAAATGAGTATGGTACCGTCAACAAATGATTTATAATGTAACTAAAGTCTTAAAACCTTCTATTAACTGCAATGCTTTTTAATGAGGTGCTATCATGTATATTGGTCCCAAGATGGCTGCCAACACTTCTTGGATGAAGTGCTGACAGCCAATCAGATCTCAGGATGAGATGTGTGGTTAGGCTCCGCCCACATATATATATGATTTTACTTTTGATTTTCTCAGGAACTACTGAACAGATTGACTCCATATATGCAAAAGGCACATCCCTGAGCTGAGGACTACCTCTCTGCCAAATTTCAAGTAATTCTGTTCAGCCGTTCGGGCTGTACCTTGGACTAAAGGTCCCTATGGAAAATTGCATGCGGAAAACGAGTTTTGGGACCCCCCTTTTTTCTCAGCCCCCGCTTGACGAATCCCCCCGAGACTTTCAGGGTAGGAGCGGAGCAGAGCGCCCCACCTATTTTGAAAATTTCGCGAGGATTCGTCAACCGGCGCCAAAGTTATTCCAAATAGAATGTTGCGGATTTCCTATGGAAACACGGTCCTAACTATAACTATCTACTGGCGACCGCCAGTAGATAATATATATATATATATATATATATATATATATATATATATATATATATATATATATATAGTTCCACAAGGTTGCCCCCTGAAGAAATGCCCCAAACGAGAGAGTTTTAAACTCCTTTAATGTGCAGGTTGGCAACACAGAACAGCTTCATCCTCTCGTGCATTATGTAAAGCTAAACGCGTTTCGGGCAGCCTTCTGCCCTTGATCACTGGCAAGTTCAAAAACCCCTGCAGGCAATGAGGAACACCTGATAAAGGGACCCACCCCAGTGGGTGTGGCCACAAAACCTCCTGGTCTGTGTAGTTCCCCAGCATTAAACCACAGTGGGTGCCGCCGAGATTTGAAATAAAACAAAGTCTGTTACCCCAGTGGGTTGCTCGATGGGGGAAAGTCTTGCCTCCGTTGCCTTTCTGCTCCCACACACCGGACTCTCTGTCCCAAGCAGCGCAGGAGATCCAACCCTGGCGGTCTGCTTGAGGAGCAGCTGGGCATTTCCGCGGCTGGGCCAGCCGCTACACAAAGATCCACAAGGTTGCCCCCTGAAGAAATGCCCCAAACGAGAGAGTTTTAAACTCCTTTAATGTGCAGGTTGGCAACAGAGAACAGCTTCATCCTCTCGTGCATCATGTAAAGCCAAACGCATTTTGGGCAGCCTTCTGCCCTTGACCACTGGCAAGTTCAAAAACGCCGGCAGGCAATGAGGAACACCTGATAAAGGGACCCACCCCAGTGGATGTGGCCACAAAGCCTCCTGGTCCGTGTAGCATTAAACCACAGTGGGTGCCGCCGAGATTTGAAATGAAACAAAGGTGCCAATTACGATCCAGTAAAAAATGTCCCCGTACGACTCGTATCCGGTCTTTTTACCGTACGAATCGAACAAGTGCCGTACAAACTGCCAATCACGATTCGCATGGTAAAAAGTCCATACGAACCGCATTGGGAATCATTCCCCACACGTCCTCGGGTCGGAAAATGTGTCCGACACGTCCTCGGACGATTTACCGTACAAACGTGAAAAGTGAAGTACGACCGAGGAATCACGATCCTACCCGTGCGTCCGATCTCACAACCGTATGGTAAAAACACCGTCCGCACCGAACTCCCATTGCAACCATGGAGACATGTGCCCGCATACGCGCCCAACACTCCCCCCAGCACCCATACGTTCGAGTCGTACTCCCCGTGAATGTACACCCCCCCCTGTATGTACACCCGTGTACGTGTCGAACCCCCACCCGTGTACCCACACCACTGTACGTTCGAGTCGTACCCCCACCCCTGTACGTGTCGTACCCCCGTGTACCTACACCCCTGTACGTTCGAGTCGTACCCCCACCCCTGTACGTGTCGTACCCCTGTGTACCCACACCCCTGTACGTTCGAGTCGTACCCCCACCCCTGTACGTGTCGTACCCCCGTGTATGTACACCCCTGTACGTTCGAGTCCTACCCCCACCCCTGTACGTGTCGTACCCCCGTGTACCTACACCCCTGTACGTTCGAGTCATACCCCCCACCCCTGTACGTGTAGTACCCCTGTGTACCCACACCCCTGTACGTTCGAGTCCTACCCCCACCCCTGTACGTGTCGTACCACCGTGTATGTACACCCCTGTACGTTCGAGTCCTACCCCCACCCCTGTACATGTCGTACCCCCGTGTATGTACACCCCTGTACGTTCGAGTCGTACCCCCACCCCTGTACGTGTCGTACCCCCGTGTACCTACACCCCGGTACGTTCGAGTCATACCCCCACCCCTGTACGTGTCGTACCCCCCTGTATGTACACCCCTGTACGTCAGAGTCGCACCCCCACCACAACCTCCTAAGTACGGAGCGCACCCCATGCCCCAACATCACAACCGCATGTACGAGTCGTACCAAGCCACACACAAGGACAGCACCGTACAACCAAATGGCCCATGTACACACCGTACACACGCTAAAAACGCACGTACACAACCAGGACAAACCAAAACAACACAAGAATACACCATTCGAATGGCACAAAGCAACTAAACATGTCCAACAACCACTAAAATAACATATTCACTGACCTGCAACTGCCAAAAACAAACAGAGGCCCAATACACCACCACTCCTTATAACACACCCACCCAAACTTCAAACACAGCCACACCCACCAATGGACCAATAAAAAGGGCCCACACACACAAACCATGAGCCTTTGCAACAGACTCACTGCTGCCAGACACCACAGACAACCTACAGGACCATACTACAAGCTTCACCACACCTTACACTTGCACACCTTCACACAACCACCTTCACAAACACCCCCTCATCACATTCACACACACACCTGCACAACCACACCCACACACCCACAACCATCCACCCCCCCCACCATCCACACACACCCCCCACCATCCACACCCACACCCCTCACCATGCCCACTAACAAGAATCCAAAGTTCAGTAACCGAGAGTTGGAGGTCCTTGTCGATGAAATCCTCAGAGTCGAGCCACAGCTCTTTGGAACATTGGTCAGACAGACCAGCATGGCAGCAAAAACAGCCATGTGGCAGACCATCGTTGAGTCTGTGAATGCTGTTGCGGACACCAGAAGGACCAGGCAGGAATGCCAAGCCAGGTGGTACGATCTGCGGAGGAGGGTCCGAGCCAAGATGCTGGAGGAACACAACCAGGCCAACGCCACTGGAGGAGGGCCGTCCCGCAGACCCGTACACTACCAGCCCTGGGAGGAGAGGGTGATGGCCATACAGCCGGTGGAGGCAGTCGAAGGATTAGGAGGACTCCGAGACCCGGGTGAGTACACAACCAACGCACCTCACATGGGGGGAACGTCATCCACAACCAAAATCACTAACAGGCACGCAACCACCCCAAGCTATCGCATGACTCAACCACACTCCATGGACACGCACATGCCACTGCCGCCACCATGCCCCATGCACCCAGCTGGACAATGTCAAGTCACAGGCCACAGAAGACACCAACACATGACACGGTAACCTGGATGGCGGGAGGGTGGGCCCCAAAAATCACATAGTGCAACTCAAAAGCAGACAACAATGCCCTCTGGCCATATGGCCCAGGTCACCGCCAGACAAACAGTGTGTCCCCACACAGGAAAGACTCGCTAGCAAATGGCGGACACCTTGCATCAACACATGGGGGTGAAGGCACTGTTTTGCACATGACAGCAGCTAATGAACAGCCAATACTGTGAAAGAGTGGCAGCACACACCACCACAGCAGCAGCGCACACACAGACACTACACCCAATGGGTGCCTGGAGATCAGAAACAAACTCACATCAACAAGCCAAGGGCCATTCAAAGGAATGGAAAAAGTGTGTGTCTAGGAAGCTGGGCTGAGGTGACAGAGGGTGACACACAGAGGGAGGGAGAGGGGGACAGAGAGGGAGGGAGACACAGGGAGACGGACAGAGGGAGGAGGCTGACACACAGAGGGAGGGAGAGGGGGACAGAGAGGGAGGGAGACACAGGAAGATGGACAGAGGGAGGAGGCTGACACACAGAGGGAGGGAGAGGGGGACAGAGAGGGAGGGAGACACAGGGAGAGCAAATCAGCCTTGTGGTGTGTGGGAATGTCTGCTCGTCAGCAGGTGGACTGCGTGCATGTAGACAAGGGTGGCCAGTGCCAGCACCCCCCCTCTCCTCCATGGCAAAACACAGGGCCATGTCACAACCTGTGCACGAGCACAACGACAGCTACCTGCATCATTGAAGTGTGTGGAACAACTTCATGTGCCCACGTACAGTGCAACACGGAAGGCGCCAATGCACGGCTTGCCACACCTGCCCACTCCACTGCTGACTGCAGTCACACTTGACGCAGCAAGTAAGACTGTGCCACACATAGTTAAAGGTGCCAAAGTGGTGCCCAAGGGACACACCCATGCACAAGTGCACTGTGAGTGGAATGCAAGACAGATCCTAATTCCCAGAGGCAATATACCAACTTTGAAACTGATGAAACATGGATGTTGCATGGACCTAAATTAACATTGTCTCTCTCACACACAGGTCAACCTCGTGGTTCACCCCCCAACACTGGGGGGGAAGACTCACAGGACCCGGCTCTGCAGGATGACGGATCCACCGGCAGCGACGCCTCTCACCACTCTGTGGACGAACCCGACCCCGACCGACATGGCCCCTCTGGTGTCCAACGACCTGCAGCACCTGCGTCAGGTACAACTGTGCCAACCACCACCCCCACTCCTGCCACATCCCAGGAGACACCCAGGATCCCTGCCCCACCACCACAATGCAGCCAGGCTGGCCAGGAGGGAAACGGTGTCCCGGGCACCCAGGAGGAGGCAGGCGACAACGCCAATGCCACCCCTCAGGGGTCCCGGAGACCCGATGTGCCCACAAGGGCAGGCCAGGTGCAAGTGGGCAGGGGTGGTGGGAGTGGAGGACGGCGGAGGCGCGAGCCTGACCAGTTGGCTGGGGAACCGGTATATTCCCATGTCCGTAACATCCTGGACACATACCGGCAGGACACCACGGGCATGGCCCAGGTTGTGTCCACCCTCAATGAGATCAAGGGGACCCTCGATGAGATAAAGACCCAGCAGGCCCAGCAACATGCCTGTCTACTGCAACACCAACGGAGGATGGAGGACAGACAGGCTGAGCAAGTGACGGTGTTCCAGGGGATTCACAATACACTCCGTCGGATGGCCGACAACATGGGCAACCCTCCCTGTACCAGACGGCGTAGAACATCACCACCCACAGGGAGGGATCAGGAGGAGGAGGAGACATCCGACGGAGCATCCCAAACATCGTCACGGCCTGCTTCTGAGGGTCCCCGCAGGAGGCCGGGTCGTCCACGGAAAGGACCGTGAGGGTCGGCGCTACATCACCATCTCCCAGGACACCTGGCCTGGCACCTGGCCCACTGGAGCAACAGCATCACAGCATCAAGAGACATTCTCTGCCACATGGCCTTGCTGGTCACTGTCTGACCAATGTTGACAAAGACTGTGGCATGGACTATGAGGATTTCCAATGGCAAGGACACCAACTCCCCTACTGAACTTTGGATTCCAAACTCCCTGAAAGCCCCTCACGTGATACCCCCCCCCCCACAAAAATAAAAAATCACACCATGAAGAGAAGATGCCTGCTTGTTGCATTATTACCTTACATGTGTGTTGTAAAGTCTAAACATGCCTGAGTTATCTTTTGACTTCAACCATCCACACCCTGGGGCCTGAGTCTGGCACAGGACACACGGGTCACAGTGTATTAGGCAAGACAGACATGGAGCACCATACACACCCGTGATGGGCCCAACCAGCTGAGGGGGTGGCCGCACAACCGTGCTGACAGACACATTGAGTACAGCAACAGTCATGCGCAGAGGTCAGGGATCATGTGGAGTGTCCTGGGGGGCACCCAGGTATGTGTAGACAGGTGGCAGAACCATGTCCTGCAAGCTTGAGTCCGGTGGATGCAGAGAATGGGGGCCTGGCCAACGTTGGATGCATGGGGATGGCACATGTCACAATACCCACACAGTCATGGACATCATGCCCAATACACAGTCTCAGCCCACACACACAGCTTGCATCTTGCTACTCGACACATCGACACATAGCCACTATCCGGGAAAACCATGCCAGACATGCTGGATGCACCGTGGCAACACACCAGCATTGACTGAGAAGAGGCACCTTGGAGGCATAGGGACACCTTTATTAGTCATGTTATCGGGATTGCAGAGGCAACTTGAAGTACACATGAACACTTCTTGTGGAGTAACATGTGGGTCCAACACTGGCACCCCCCTTCTGCAGCACAAATGCGTGTTAGCCATGGAACTGGCACACAATTGTCGGCTAACAGCTAAACACCCACAGCTGCACACGGAGAGACTGCCATACACCATTGATCCGCTGATGTAGAAGTCCCACACCATGTCAAGCCAATGCAAACCGTATGTGTCCGAGGGCAGTGTTACACACATTGATGCCATCATCACAATCCACTATCCCATCACTGATGACTGTCAACCAGTCAGACCATCTATTCAGGTGTACACAGCTGCATGTTGTGTCCCATGGTGATGCTACATGGCTGCAGAGGAACCAAACATCGACAGGGGCAGTGTGCATACATCGTGAACAACTGCCACACCCAATACACCCCTGATGCATCCCTTACCCTAAGGAGACTTCCAAACGTGTCCGTGCGTGTAACGCTGAGTCAGCACACCATGACGTGTCCATGAGGAATAGCAGTGCCACAACAATGCAACCAGCAGACACCATGCGCAAGTACCTGGGGATGAGAGACACACAAGAAGTCAGCCACAAAAAGCACAGCCACTTGCATGTGCATGAACTCGACACATGTATGGATGACAACATGCTATGTCACAATTATGTCTGGGGAAATACAACCATCACTGCCACCATCACTCCAGTGACACACCCACACACACCTCTGACTCACGTGCCATACATGCAGGTGGAGACACACATCACAACACATGCCACACGTGGAGCAATGTGTGCACACTCAGACACTGGTACTCACCACTAAGCAAAGAAGTCGCGTATGAGCCGAGTCCGGAGGTCCTCTTGCGGCTCCACATCCTCCACATCACTAGCCCCATTGCCAAGCCCTTCGTCCTCCACGGGTGGATGGTCCTGATCATGTTGATCCAGGATGAGTGGCACAGCTTTCTCAACTGCCATGTTGTGCAGCATGCAGCAGACCATGAAGATTTTGCAGACCTTCGCAGGGGCATATGGGAGCGCGCCGCCGGTCTTGTGGAGGCACCTAAATCGGCTCTTCAGCAGGCCAAACGTCCTCTCTATCACTCGCCTTGTCCGGCCATGGGCGGTGTTGTAGCGGAGCTGGGCCGGCGTGATGGGGTTGCGGAGAGGTGTGATCAGCCATGGCATGTTGGGATAGCCAGCGTCCCCTACATGGGAAGCACATGGACATCGTTAGAACTGGTGAAGCGGTCGTGCTGGTAGGCTATGCAAAATACAGGACAGACAGACTGTACCCACCAACAACACATGCTCGTTCGTTGCGCAGCTGCATCATCATTTCAGGCATCCTGCTACGCCTCATGATGTAGGCATCGTGTGCTGATCCTGGAAAACGAGCACAGACATGTGAAATCACCATGTTGGACAGACACACCACAAGGGCATTGATGGATTGGTAGTGCTTCCGATTGCGGTACGCTACCTCCCGTGCGTGTGGTGGTACCAAAGCTACATGTGTACCATCTATGGACCCAATGACATGGGGCATCCCTCCCAGGGCATAGAATCCACGCTTGACCCCAGTCAACATTTCAGGGGTTGGGAACTTGATGAAGTCATCCAGGTGAATCAACATGGCCTCTAAGAAATCATGCAGCACACGGCAGAACATGCTCTGGGACATGCCACCAACATGAGCTATGGTATTTTGAAAGGTACCCGTGGCTAGAAAATGTAGGGCTGCCATTACCTTCAGCTTGGGTGTCAGTGCCGTAGGATACCTGTGCAGCGGTTCCAGGTGTGGTGCCAGTCTCGCCGTCAACTCCAGAATCAACCGTCGGGGGAAGCGGTAGCACCGGATAGGAGCATTCTCCCGCATGGCAGCCAAGTCCGGAATAGCTCGGGGAAGAGGCGGCGCTCTGCAGGAATTTGGAAGTGACAAGGAAGAGTGAGTGCCCCACAACAACAAATAATTTGTACTGAGCACATGTTAATCTGTCTATACACCTATGCTACATATGGAGTCAGGTATGTGCCACATGCCCTGGACACGTATGGCTGCCAGGTGACACTCCTACCAAGACCCAGCTACACACGGAGATTGAGAACCTCCACATGCCATGCCATGGGATTAGCTGTGTCCCAGTGTAAGTGAACAGCCAGACGCAACACAGGAGTGACATACATCCACACATCAGCAGAAGTAGGATGTCGATTGCAGAGACTGGTAGCGGAACACTAGAGCCACAGGTCACATGACATTACACTAGGACAGCCCACACACCTTGCCATGAAGGTGTACATGTCATGACTCACCACACATTCATAGAGAGGATGCAGACATGTCCTTGTTACGCTACTCCGTGTCCCATGCATACATACGCACCTCACATCCGATACCACATGTGGCATGGTGTGCGGAACAGTGTCCAATGTCAATCTACACACATACACATGTTGGTTGCTGCAACAGCTGCAGCTTTTGAGGGTGCTCCAACATCAACCTAATGGGAACCCCCCACACATACATGACATAGTCACATCGTGCACCGTGGGTAGTGACAAGTCAGGTGTGGTTACCCCTGTTCCGGCCATCAGGGGATACTTGCGTGTGTTGGTGTCCGTGCCATGCCAGTGACGCTCATCCCAAGTGTGCAGTACGACATGCACACATGTCAAAGGAGTGAAGGGCATGCCTGGCACACATTGCACCATCACACATTACATCTGTACACATCTCATCATACATCTGGTGCCTTCTCCACTCAGGAGTAATGTTCCACATCACAGCCTGTCACACCTGTGCTCCACACATGTAGTAATGCACAGACAATGCCTTGATGTCCATCCATGGACAAGTATGTCCGCCCTATTCCTTCCTGTGTGCTGCCTGTCACCACTGTGATGTGTGAAAACCTCCGTACTGCTGCTAAGAGGGCCTGTGTACGTTCCATTATCACTATGGGAGTGTTGCCGTATGTGTACCCATCGTGATGGTGAGCGTACAGGCATGTTTACGGTCCGTACCACTACGAGTACGCATACGCAAGCACACCCATAGTGGTAGGGCCGTACACGCGCCTGTACGCTCCCTATCAGTATGGGTGTCCTCGCGTATGCATACTCGTAGTGGTACGGGCCGTACGCGCGCCTGTACGCTCCATATCACTACGTGTACGCATACGCAAGAACACCCATAGCGGTAGGCCCGTACACGCGTGCCTACGTTCACTATCACTCTGGGTGTCCTCGCGTATGCGCACTCGTAGTGGTACGGGCCGTACGCGCGCCTGTACGCTCCCTATCACTACGTGTACGCATACGCGAGGACACCCAGAGTGATATGGAGCGTACAGGCGTGTGTACGGGCCGTACCACTACGAGTACGCATACGCAAGAACACCCATAGTGGTAGGGCCGTACATGCGCCTGTACGCTCCCTATCACTACGAGTACGCATACGCGAGGACACCCATACTGATAGGGAGCGTACAGGCGTGTGTACGGCCCTACCACTATGGGTGTTCTTGCGTATGCGTACTCGTAGTGGTACGGCCCGTACACACGCCTGTATGCTCCATATCACTATGGGTGTCCTCGTGTATGCGTACACGTAGTGATAGGGAGCGTACAGGCGCGCGTACGGCCCGTACCACTACGAGTACGCATACGCGTGGACACCCAGAGTGATAGTGAACGTAGGCACGCGTGTACGGGCCGTTGCTATGCATTTGGGGTGCCCTAGGGCCCCGGAACGCACCGTACCTGTGTGTGAAGCTCCAAATTACATAGGGGACACATGAGGGACAAGTATTAAGGCCTACATGCATGCTGGTTGTCAGGGAGACCAAGTTCAATTTTTGAATTTGTTCAGGAAGCTGCATGGCAGAAGTCAGTTGGAATGAATCTACTTTGTTGCAATGTGTTTGTAGGGCTGACATCATGCAGGAGAAAAAAACAGATTGAGAACCCACAGACTGCTAGGTTTGAAGTGATTGGAGGAAACATAGGATGCAAATGTGAGTGACCAATCACTCTGTACTCCTGTGCATGAGATGGGCCAGCAAGGCAGATATAAGGCAGCCAGGTCCCATGAGGGAGCACTTGCCTGCACATCTCTGTATTCCACGACCCAGCTGCTGCTACTGATTCCCTGGAACCATGTCAAGGGCTGTGGAGAGGTCACAGCCATTCACCCTGGAGGAGAACATGGCTTTGGTGGATGTGATCCTCCCACGGTACCCCATGCTGTACGGGCGACCAGGTTATCAGGTGAGTGCAGTGTCCACTGGCACAGACTGTGTCCCTTTGTAGTGACTGTGACTTCTGCCATTGTGTCCAGGTGTGACACACATGCTATGTACTGTAGGGGGGGTCCCAGGGGGGGGAATGCCTGATGTCTCCCAGCAGTGCCCTGAGACAGGAGGGGTGGGGGCCTAACACTCCCAGCAGTGCCCTGAGACAGGAGGGTTGTGTGCAGAGTCCTCCCAGCAGTGCACTGAGACAGGAGGGGTGGGGGCCTAACACTCCCAGCAGTGCCCTGAGACAGGAGGGGTGTGTGCAGAGTCCTCCCAGTAGTGCCCTGAGACAGGAGGGGTGGGGGCCTAACACTCCCAGCAGTGCCCAGACATAGGAGGGGTGTGTGCAGAGTCCTCCCAGCAGTGCCCTGAGACAGGAGGGGTGGGGGCCTAACTCTCCCAGCAGTGCCCTGAGACAGGAGGGGTGTGTGCAGAGTCCTCCCAGCAGTGCCCTGAGACAGGAGGGGTGGGGGCCTAACACTCCCAGCAGTGCCCTGAGACAGGAGGGGTGTGTGCAGAGTCCTCCCAGCAGTGCCCTGAGACAGGAGGGGTGGGGGCCTAACACTCCCAGCAGTGCCCAGACATAGGAGGGGTGTGTGCAGAGTCCTCCCAGCAGTGCCCTGAGACAGGAGAGGTGGGGGCCTAACACTCCCAGCAGTGCCCAGACATAGGAGGGGTGTGTGCAGAGTCCTCCCAGCAGTGCCCTGAGACAGGAGGGGTGGGGGCCTAACACTCCCAGCAGTGCCCTGAGACAGGAGGGGTGTGTGCAGAGTCCTCCCAGCAGTGCCCTGAGACAGGAGGGGTGGGGGCCTAACACTCCCAGCAGTGCCCAGACATAGGAGGGGTGTGTGCAGAGTCCTCCCAGCAGTGCCCTGTGACAGGAGGGGTGGGGGCCTAACACTCCCACCAGTGCCCTGAGACAGGAGGGGTGTGTGCAGAGTCCTCCCAGCAGTGCCCTGAGACAGGAGGGGTGGGGGCCTAACACTCCCAGCAGTGCCCTGAGACAGGAGGGGTGTGTGCAGAGTCCTCCCAGCAGTGCCCTGAGACAGGAGGGGTGGGGGCCTATCACTCCCAGCAGTGCCCTGAGACAGGAGGGGTGTGTGCAGAGTCCTCTCAGCAGTGCCCTGAGACAGGAGGGGTGGGGGCCTAACACTCCCAGCAGTGCCCTGAGACAGGAGGGGGGGGGGTGTGATGCACAGTGTGAGCCTGGATCATTGATTGTGTCATTGCCCTCATTCCACCTGTGTCCTTTCAATGGCACATACTGCTTTTGCCCTTCCCCAGAGGATCATGTCCCTATGACAAAGGTGCAATGCGTTGGATGCATACTATGCCTTGTTGTAAACAGCGAATGTGTTCTAATCTGTGTCCCTGTGACATGTGCCAGGTGTATTGATGTAGTGTCACTTGTCCATCCTCACAGGTAGACGCCTCTGCCAAGGAGCAGATATGGCTGGACGCCGTCAGCGCCATGAGGAGTGCGGATGGTCGGAAGCGGCGCCTGTCCCAGGTGAGGAAACGCTGGCAGGATATCCGGTGCTGGACGCGGAGGATCGCACGGGTCCTGCTGGGGGACTCACCTGAGAGCCATAAGAACCGCGGGCGCCGCCGTCTCTCCCACATCCAGAAACGTGTGCTGGCGGTGGTCTTTCCTGACTTGGACAGGCGCCTACAGGAGATGCAGCAGCCGGAAGGGGGTAGGTACATGTGTGTGTTTGTTGTGTTTCACCAGCATTTGTAAGTGCACTGTTCCATGGATACACTTCCATGGTTTATGGTGCTGTGCAGATCCTGTTACCCACAGTGTTGCAGGGCTCTCCTGCCTCCCTTCCCCACCTTGCAATGTGTTCCCTGGTCTCTGTGTAGTCACTCCATCACAAAGTTATGTAGCCTGACACCTTCTCCAAGTGTACAATGCCTGCAGCATCATGTGTGGGGGTGGTGTGTAACAGGTTTAGTGACCTTGCCTGTGCCCTGTCCAGTTCTGGACTTGTGGGTTCCATGTCAGTTGGCACTAATGCTGATTCCAGACATGGGAGTTAATCTCTTAAGTGCGAGGCCTTCCAGCAGGCATGTCCCATGTGGTGGCCTGTGACATGATGTGCATGATTGTGCGTTACGCATAGTGCAGGGATGTTAGCGTGTGTTGCAGTCATTCCCATTCAGGAGCATGGAGTTGGGTGGCCACTACTGTCCCCAGGGGCATCTTTTCCTAGGTATCATGTGTGTAATCCGAGAATGTCGACAATCTCTGTGTCTACAGCATAGGTTGTGCTCTGTGCCATTGTCCCCTGGCACCATGTATATTGACATGAGATGTATTACAAGTGTCCACTGTACAGCCTGACCTGATTTTCCTATTACATACTCACGGTGGCCATTGCCTTTGTGTCTTGTTGCAAACATCTGATGATGCCCATTTGTACATGATAATTTGGACAGCCGCACCTTGGGTAGTATGTGTGCAATATACAAGTTTTGCATCCCATGTGTATTTCACCCTGACTAAGAGATGTACGTGCTTCCTGTGTCTCCATAGATTTGTCTCATGTAGGGGGTGGGTGGTGCGGGCATGGCCGACATGTCAAGACCTGAAATCTCCTTGCTAGGACTGGCTAGTGTGTGATGTTTGCCTGGACATACACTCAAGGTGCAGTGTGCCAGTCAGGGTGGGCATGTTATCAGTATTACCTATGCTGCATGTGCCTCTAGTACCTGCCTATGGTCCCTGCTCATCCCTATTTCCTGCCATGCTGTGTGGTGCAGATGCAGTGCTGGATTGTCCCCAGGGCCTTGCTCCTCAGTCAACATTCCATGTCATCTCATTTGCTATTGTGTCATGCTCTCCATAGTGTTCCGGTGGCATGGTGGGTCAAACAACTGTGTCTTGCAGGGCCTACATATGTACCTTGTTTAGTAGTTGTAACTCTTCTTTTGTTTCAGGCTATGCACTGTGACCTAAGTAGATTTGACTCATGTGACATATGTATACAGGTGTATGATTAATTTCTGTCTCTTCACCCTGCCCACAGCATCGTCGGGGGACACGGAGGGAGACATGGACACAGACGGCGCGGAGGGACCGAGCACCAGTACCAGCGGTGGCATCGTGCCTGGCACTTCGAGTGGGACAGAGGCGGAGGAGAGTGAACCCGGGGACCTGTCAACTGGCACAACAGAGTATGAGGCTGACGGGTCCGAGGATGATCTCTCCGAGTGGGCGGTGGCTGCACCACCATCTGACAGCAGCCCTACATCTCGCACCGCCCCCTCCATTGGCATCAGCTGCCTCCCACTTGCTCGTGTCCCTTCCCAACGTGCCCGGTCACCACATGTCTCCTTCCTGCCAGGCACCGCACCCCCTGCCCCTGTCTCCACTGCTGCCGCCAATGCTGAGTCTGTGGACATCCAGCGGCAGTTGCAGATTGGTCAGACTGCGATCCTTAATGTCCTCCATGGCCACAGCCAGGTCCTCAACAACATGGAGGCATACTTGGAGGGCATTCATTCATCGCAGGCTGACCAACGCAACTTGCTGAGGTCCATAGACTCCACACTGACTGCAGCAGTGGGTCTCCTGCAGCGCTACGTCCCACCCCCTACCCCTGCTCCTTCCACACTTCCCACTCCCATGCCTGTCCCACATACACACAGACGTAAGCATGCACCCACCACAACAGACACAGGCACCACACCACCAGGGAAGGCCAAGCGCACACCTCCTGACATGCACACACAGGGTGAAGTAGGCACACCCACTGGGTCGGGGGCAAACGTGTGACACGCAGCCAGAGTGGGAGTCCGCATTCCACCCAATCCACTCCCTCCAAATCCCCTCCCCTCAGCTCTCCTGGCCACATCTCCCCCAAAGACTCCTTCATGGCCGCTCTGTCCCTGAGCCCCACAGTGACACCACCCCGCAAGCGGTCAAGGAAGTCCCCGGTCAGGGTGCTTGAGTCCCCCCCCTGTCCACACCCTCCCCCAGTGGCGCTGCGACCCATCCCTCTGACCCCCCCCCCCTCCTTGGGGCCTGTGGTTCCTTCGGGTGCAGGGGAGTCCCTGGAGGACCTTGCCAAGGTGTGCAGCGCGCTCCTAGAATCCGCCTTTGGCCCTGCCCCACCCCCTGTGGTGGAGTCCTCCATCCCTGCACCCACGTCGCCTACCCTTCGCCCTCCTGTCCCTGCGGTGCCTGTTCATTCCCCCCCACTTGATGCCCTCACCCCTGTGGAAGACAACGGCTTGTAACTGTGCAGGCAAGCTAAGGGACACGCATCCCACTGTGTCCCCCATCCAGCTGTGACTCCTGGACTGCCCTATGGGCTTTGTAAATATTGAACTTCCTACATACCAGTTTTTGGATCATGCTGAATAAAGCTATTTATTTTTTGCCCTTGGAACACTCCTGCTTTGCTGGCATTGCTGTCGGTGGGGCTGCTACATGGTTGTGGGTGGTGTTCATGTGTTGGGTGTGTGGGAAATGTAGTAGTGTGCTGCTCATAGGGGGGACCATGGGATCTGTGTGCCATCACACGGTGTTAGCTAGCTTTCTCAATTAATGTAAGCAGTTGCTGCATGTTGCAATTGTCCCAAGGTGTTTTCCTTCCTCTGTGTACCCTGACTTCTTCCCTGCAGGGTGTTCCCAATATTTAGCGCCGAGCTGTGTGTACATTGGCTGGGTGTGTGACGGACTCCTTCAACTTTGCACATGCATGCTGAGCCATTCTCCACCTGCATCATTCGTGGCATCCTTGGTAGTCATTGTACTTGTGTATGTGGACTATTGACATGACTTCATGTGTACATGTTTTCTTTTTGGCGCTATGCATGTGTATACTCCCAGCCTCGCACACATGTGGTACATGTACTGCAGGGTCTTTGTGCACCTGACTGACATTTGTGGGCATGGTATCTGTGGCTACTCCACCCTTAGCGTTCCATGGGCACTGCTGGGAGTGATAGGCCCCCACCCCTCCTGACTCTGGGCACTGCTGGGAGTGATAGGCACCCACCCCTCCTGTCTCACGGCACTGCTGGGAGGACTCTGCACCCACCCCTCCTGTCTCAGGGCACTGCTGGGAGTGATAGGCCCCCACCCCTCCTGTCTCAGGGCACTGCTGGGAGGACTCTGCACACACCCCTCCTGTCTCAGGGCACTGTTTGGAGTGATAGGCCCCCACCCCTCCTGTCTCAGGGCACTGCTGGGAGTGATAGGCCCCCACCCCTCCTGTGTCTGGGCACTGCTGGGAGGACTCTGCACCCACCCCTCCTGTCTCAGGGCACTGCTGGGAGTGATAGGCCCCCACCGCTCCTGTCTCAGGGCACTGCTGGGAGGACTCTGCACCCACCCCTCCTGTCTCAGGGCACTGCTGCGACTGTTAGGCACCCACCCCTCCTGTCTCTGGGCACTGCTGGGAGTGATAGGCCCCCACCCCTCCTGTCTCAGGGCACTGCTGGGAGGACTCTGCACACACCCCTCCTGTCTCAGGGCACTGTTTGGAGTGTTAGGCACCCACCCCTCCTGTCTCTGGGCACTGCTGGGAGTGATAGGCCCCCACCCCTCCTGTGTCAGGGCACTGCTGGGAGGACTCTGCACACACCCCTCCTGTCTCAGGGCACTGCTGGGAGTGTTAGGCCCCCACCCCTCCTGTCTCAGGGCACTGCTGGGAGGACTCTGCACCCACCCCTCCTGTCTTAGGGCACTGCTGGGAGTGATAGGCCCCCACCCCTCCTGTCTCAGGGCACTGCTGGGAGGACTCTGCACACACCCCTCCTGTCTCAGGGCACTGCTGGGAGGACTCTGCACACACCCCTCCTGTCTCAGGGCACTGCTGGGAGGACTCTGCACACACCCCTCCTATTTCACAATATGTACGCTCATGACATACACGGATGTGGGTACGCTCCATGCATTCGAGGTGGGGGTACGGGTTGTACTTACACTGTTGGGGTGGGGGTACGCTCCATGAATACGAGGTGAGGGTACGGGTCGTACTTACACTGTTGGGGTGGGGGTACGCTCCATGAATACGAGGTGAGGGTACGGGTCGTACTTACACTGTTGGGGTGGGGGTACGCTCCATGAATACGAGGTGAGGGTACGGGTCGTACTTACACTGTTGGGGTGGGGGTACGCTCCATGCATTCGAGGTGGGGGTACGGGTCGTACTTACACTGTTGGGGTGGGGGCACGCTCCATGAATATGAGGTGAGGGTACGGGTCGTACTTACACTGTTGGGGTGGGGGTACGCTCCATGAATACGAGGTGAGGGTACGGGTCGTACTTACACTGTTGGGGTGGGGGTACGCTCCATGAATACGAGGTGAGGGTACGGGTCATACTTACACTGTTGGGGTGGGGGTACGCTCCATGAATACGAGGTGAGGGTACGGGTCGTACTTACACTGTTGGGGTGGGGGTACGCTCCATGCATACGAGGTGAGGGTACGGGTCGTACTTACACTGTTGGGGTGGGGGTACGCTCCATGAATACGAGGTGAGGGTACGGGTCGTACTTACACTGTTGGGGTGGGGGTACGCTCCATACGTACGCGGGTGGGGGTACGTGTCGTACGTTCAATGTTTGCATAGGGGGTACGCTCCATGCATTCGAGGTGAGGGTACGTGTCGTACGTATAATGTTTGCATGGGGGGTACGCTCCATGCACTGGAGGTGAGGGTACGGGTCGTACTTACACTGTAGGGGTTGGTGGTACGCTCCTTGCATACGTGGGTGGGGGTACGTGTCGTACTTACACTGTTGGCATGGGGGTACGCTCCATGAATACGGGGTGGGGGTACGGTCCGTACATGTCCGTCCCCACGCTATGTGATGCTTGTGCGGGCCGTACCCAGGCCTTTGCCACGTGGGTACGAGCCGTCCCGCCATTGTTGGGGTGACGTAGGTGTGGGCGTGGTACGACTTGTACCCACGCTCTTAAGGCGTGGGTACGGGACGTACCTGTCTGGTTGTGTTGCCGGTTCGCGTCGTCAAGAACTTCCGTTGTGGCGGTCGCTGGCTTAGCTGGACACGCCCCCACCCCCTCGTAGTGACCAGGGCCTGGGAGCCAGGTATGTCCAGGGCATGTGTGCTGTGTGACTTTGGTGGGGGGTTTGTGGCCTGCCCTGGTCCTGCCACCCCCCCCTTTCCCCCCTCCCTTTGTTGTTCTGACCTTCTGCGGCGTCTGCGTCGGAACCTGTAGAGGAGGTCGACTGCTATGAGGGCCGGGATGACACGTAGGTTCGGGTCCATGTCTGTCCGTCGCGTACAGGTACTCCTTGTTCGCGTCGTCCTGTCTGTCCGTCGCGTAGGGGTACTCCTTGTTCACCTCGTCCTGTCTGTCCGTCGCATACTGGTACTTCTTGTTCGCCTCGTCCTGTCTGTCCGTCGCGTACAGGTACTCCTTGTTCGCGTCATCCTGTCTGTCCGTCGCGTACTGGTCCTCCTTGTTCGCGTCGTCCTGATTTCCCTGCAGTTTTTGGCTGCCGGATAATATTCACCGTGCGGGATGACGTCGGTGCGAATCGTAATTCCTGGTTCGTGAATGGCAGGCTGCGAGCGTCCCGACGTCAGGTTGGCGCTTTCCCGGATCGCATTTGTATTTTTTTTTTCGTCGGTCGGGGTTTTGTACGATTCGTACGGAAATGGTGTTTCCGTGCGAATCGTAATTACATGTTTGTACATTTTGACGACCGGGTACGCGTCGGACGGAGAATTGGCTCCGTCCGACGGTTCGTACCCGGTTTTTACAGGATCGTGATCGGCGCCAAAGTCTGTTACCCCAGTGGGTTGCTCGATGGGGGAAAGTCTTGCCTCCATTGCCTTTCTGTTTATCAGGTGTTCCTCATTGCCTGCCGGGGTTTTTTACTTGCCAGTGATCAAGGGCAGAAGGCTGCCCGAAACGCGTTTGGCTTTACATGATGCACGAGAGGATGAAGCTGTTCTGTGTTGCCAACCTGCACATTAAAGGAGTTTAAAACTCTCTCGTTTGGGGCATTTCTTCAGGGGGCAACCTTGTGGAACTTTGTGTAGCGGCTGGCCCGGCCGCGGAAATGCCTAGCTGCTCCTCGAGCAGACCACCAGCGTCGGATCTCCTGCGCTGCTTGGGACAGAGAGTCCGGTGTGTGGGAGCGGAAAGGCAACGGAGGCAAGACTTTCCCCCATCGAGCAACCCACTGGGGTAACAGACTTTGTTTTATTTCAAATCTTGGCGGCACCCACTGTGGTTTAATGCTGGGGAACTACACGGACCAGGAGGCTTTGTGGCCACACCCACAGGGGTGGGTTCCTTTAGCAGGTGTTCCTCAGGATCCCTTTATCAGGTGTTCCTCATTGCCTGCAGGGGTGTTTGAACTTGCCAGTGATCAAGGGCAAAAGGCTGCCCAAAACACGTTTGGCTTTACATGATGCACGAGAGGATGAAGCTGTTCTGTGTTGCCAACCTGCACATTAATTTCTTCCCAAGCAAACAATAAAGCGATCACTGCGTTTTTGCAAAAACACCAGGAGTTGGTTTTAATCCAGGTAACGCGTTTCGTTTGCAAAGCAATCTTGGTCACACACTGTCTTGTGGGTATGGGCTAGCAATACATAGGAAGTATAGATACCAAGGAGGGACCACAAAATAAATTTACCACTTCAGCCAAATGGCATCCATTTTGTCGTGTTCGATTATACAAGTAAATGTATTCAGTTCATACATAAATAACAATCGTAGTGAAAGTCTGTATTCAAATCATACAACAGTATCCGAAGTGGATAGTGGATAGTGTGTCCCACCCACTATGCTGGGGAGGATAGGGAGGCGCTTCTGCAAGAACTTAAAGTGCTGGAAGATGAACTCAGAAGTCACAAAGAACAAGACATAATAAAGAAATATGTGAATGTTTTTAAATTAGGACTGAAAACCTATGAAGAGGACATTAAAGCCTGTAAGCAGCGCAAACTACATCACGATTGCATAGACTATGGGAGCGGTAGAATATTAACCTACTCCCAGAAATATGACCACTTATATGAGAAGCTGTCACAAGGGGAACCTTTGGAAAGTGAAACCGAGAATGCCAGCGGAATGGATTCTGTAACAAGTAGCGATGCGGAAGTGGAACAGCGCCATACACCAAATACCCAAATGGGAAAAAAAGGTCTTAAAATACAGCTGACTTTTTGGACGAATTTCGCATCCCAAGAACAAGGAGGGAGATACGCAGACTGTACAACCAGCGAAAACGCAAGGGAGAGGGCGAGGTCGGGCCGAGGACGAGTAAGAAACCAGGAAGGAATCGGAGAAGAAGGAAGTGACAGAGAGAGCAAAAGAGGCAGAGGATGAGGAAAACGGCTTATGGGAACAAGACAAATGGGCCAGAAGAATCAGAAAAGATGGATGCAAATATGGTAAACAAAACCATCCTAAATTTATCATATAGACCTCTATCCATGTTCGAAAAACGAACTCTCTGTCTAGGCCTTTCCTTTTGCCCGACTAACTCTTTTAATTACCCTGAGACAAGAGTAGACATGTTTAAATTCGTGAGAAAAATAAAGTTAAAAAAATGACATACTTTGAAAGGGACACTTGATGGCTCTAATGAAATACCCATAACTGAGCAAAATACTTTTCTGAACATAAAAGACGGGCACAAATTAATGGCTATGTAGTACCTCTACCAGGAATCACACCTGGATCTTAATGAGGAACAACCTTTCCCTAGAACTGATCTACCGGCGAATACCAATTTTCGACTGAAAACCATTTTCCTTCCACTTATGCCACATGACAATATTGATGTTTTTCCTGAGACCACCACCAAAGATCTGATCAAATTCTGCAAACAAAAACGCAACAAAAACAATAGCCCCACAAACTTCCCGAAAATACAGTGGCAAGTTAATAACTCTCTCAATGAGGATGAAAACATTATCATCCGCCCAGCCGACAAAGGTGGCAATATTGTACTGTGGGACAGATCGGCTTACATTGCGGAAGCCACAAAACAACTTGATGACATTAGATTTTATGTCACCACTAATTTACAAGAGTACAACTTAAGCATAGTTAGAGTTTGGGATATGCTCACCGAATACATAGACAAAGGTATCCGTCAATAGGAAGAATATTGTTATCTGAAATGTGACTATCCAAGAACTCCCATTTTTTACCTTTTACCAAAGGTATACAAGAATCCAGAGGTACCACCTGGCAGACCTATTGTATCCTCAATAGGCTGCATCTCAGAAAATATTTCCAAATACATATATCACTTTCTCCGGGAATATGTAGAGAATCTTCCCTCATACATAAGGGATACCAAAGACTTCCTGGGCAAAATCAATGACATCACTTGGGAAGAAGATTATCTTATGATTACCATGGATGTCAATTCACTGTACTCTATTATTGACCACTCGCTTGGTATCAAATGCTGTCAACATTTCCTTAATACCCGTAAAATCTGTTACCTGGAACATACGGAAATTTTATTGAAACTCATGAAATTTTGTCTCTTGAACAACATGTTTCTATTCAACGGCACCATGTAGAAACAAATCCATGGCACAGCTATGGGTACTTGCTTTGCCCCCAGCTTTGTCAACCCTTTCCTGGGGGTATGGGAAGAAGAAGTCCTCATAAAACTCAAGTTAGATCCCAAAAACAACAAGGTGATCAGATGGTACAGGTACATCGATGACCTGTTTGTGGTGTGGAAAGGAATTGAGGAAAGTGCTATAGATATGATCACTGAACTCAACAACAACACTTTCAATCTGAACCTCACATACACTATAAGCAAGAAACAGATTGAATTCCTCAACGTAGTGGTAGAAATAGAGAACAACAAAATGACCACTAATCTTCATAGGAAAACCACAGCAGGGAACAGTCTTCTCCATGCTTTCAGCAGCCATCCTGAAACATTGAAATGGAGTATGCCTTTTGGCGAACTGCTGCGAGCAAGGAGAAACTGTAGTACACAAGAAAGCTTCTTATTGAAACAAGAAAACATGATGACTAGGTTCGAGAAAGAGGGTATCCCAATTGGGTCTTGTCTAGAGTGAAAGAAATAGTAGATAAAATCAAAAGAGAGGAAACACTCATAGACAAACCAAACACTGAGGACTAGAGTGATCCTTACTTACAATAGAGAATCTAAGGAAATAGCTAAAATCCTGACACGAAATTAGAATATCCTTACAAGTGACCCAATCATAGGCCACACGATA
The DNA here is from genome assembly GCF_964204655.1 of Triturus cristatus. Taxonomy (NCBI): domain Eukaryota; kingdom Metazoa; phylum Chordata; class Amphibia; order Caudata; family Salamandridae; genus Triturus; species Triturus cristatus. Next base: position 1,355,735,590 of record NC_140589.1, read on the forward strand.
CAAGACAGACCACAGATAACGTATAGAAAGGGAAGAAATCTTAGGGATTTTCTTGAGAAAGGGGACATTACCAACAGACACCTGAACACACAGATTAACCTACAGGGCTTCTTTCCCTTTGGCTATTGTAAGGTCTGCAGGAACAGCTCAATGAAGAAATCACACCAGATACCAACAGGAGAAAAGATGATTAAACAATTCCTCACATTTGGTACCACATTCATTATCTATATCCTTGATTGCCCCTGTAAGAAAAGATACGTAGGCAGCACCACACTAGCCACCAAGAAAGGAGTGTTGGAACACATGAGGGCTATCACAAATAAAGACCGTCATTACCCGGTGGCAAGACATTTTGTAGAGTATCACCTCTCCAGCAATTCCCTACTAACCTTCTATGCAATAGAACAGATCGAGTACATACATAGGGGAGGGAATAGAGTTTTACAGCTGTGCAAAAAAGAATCCTGGCACATAATCAATCTTCAAACCAAAAGTCCGGAAGGGCTTAACCAAGACGAAGAAATAAGCATTGGTTTACATGAATAGTGGTAACAGTAACTGAAAGTTGTTGTCCTGGCCTACTATCTGTATATACTACTTGAGTATGCATGTTATATACTAGAGTACATTTTGTTTTTGACATAAAATTTTAATCCATACTGACTCTGAGAATCGATGCCAATGGACCCCCCTAGCCTTTTCTTCAACCATCATGGTGGCGAGCTTGACCAGACAGATAAGAGACTTGTTTCCATAACCTAACTTTTTCTTTACATCTTGTGTCATTATTTAATATGCAAGTTTTTTCACATTCACACTTTTTCACGTTTCCTTTCTGGACTACTGGGTTTGGTTTTGGTTAAGTGGGAAAGGTCTATCAGCAATACTTACACCTCGTATTGGGGCAGGAAATGTCTAATGTAGATTTAGGGCACTTTGCCGAGTGAAACACTACACAGGGGTTAGGCATCCTATGGGTTCCTTTTGTGGCACTAAACTGGCCTGAACAATCATTAGGTTTATCTAGAGGTCTAATAAACATGTGCACTATGCCGAGTAGAACAATCATGTAGAGAATTATTGGGGAGGAATCTTTCCACATGCCATGGTTTATCACATCAGACTGATTTTATCCACAACACGGTTTGTTCAGAGTTTTTCGAGGGCCCTAGGCCGAGGAGAACGATCACCCAGTGATTCAACCATGATGAATAATCAACATACCATAGTTCTTTGCACTTTGCTTTTTAACATACTTTTCAATATACTTTAACATACATTGTTCCTCTTCTCTCTGTATATAGCACATCTGGGAACAGACGGACAAAACTATCTTAAACCCAATATGGTTATAAATTATCTAGTCTTGTAGCACTATATAATCATGTGCACGTTACAAAATGGATGCCGCACATACTCTGGTGACTCATGTGATTATTGTACCCTGGTGAAACCACTGGTTCTGACCCCCAGTCTTGTTTTGAAAACCTAGTGGGTGGGACACACTATCAACTTCGGATACTATTGTATGATTTGAATACAAACTTTCACTACGATTGATATTTATGTATGATCCTGTTTTTTTCCTCAACCTCGGCCCCGACTTCGCCCTCGCATTTTCACTGGTTGTACAGTCCGTGTATCTCCCTCCTTCTTCTTAGGATGCGAAATTCGTCCCAAAAAGTCGGATGTATTTTAAGACCTGGTTCTTTTCCTATTTGGGAATTTGGTGTAAGGCGCTCTTTCTCTTCCGTGTCGCTACTTGTTACAGAATCCATTCCGCTGGCATTCTCGGTTTCACTTTCCAGAGGTTCCCCTAGTGACAGCTTCTCATATAAGTGGTCATATTTAAGGGAGTAGGTTAATATTCTACCGCTCTCCTAGTCTATGCAGTCGCGATGTAGTTTGCGCTGCTTACAGGCTTTAATGTCATCTTCATAATATTTCAGTCTTAATTTCAAGTCATCCACATATTTCTTTATTATGTCTTTATCTTGTCTTGTTCTTTGTGACTTCTGAGTTTATCTTCCATTACTTTAAGTTCTTGCAGAAGCGCCTCTCTATCCTCTCAAGGACACTATCCGCTATCCACTTCGGATACTATTGTATGATTTGAATACAAACTTTCATTACAATTGTTATTTATGTATGAACTGAATACATTTACTAGTATAATTGAACACTACAAAATGGATGCCATTTGGTTGAAGTGGTAAATTTATTTTGTGGTCCCTCCTATACTTCCTATGTATTGCTAGCCCATACCCACAAGACAGTGTGTGACCAAGCATGGGGTGCAAGCAAAACGCGTTACCTGGATTAAAACCAACTTCTGGTGTTTTTGCAAAAACCTCTGAGTGATAGCTTTATTGTTTGCTTGGGAAGGCATGACAGTGTTGCTGGGTCTCCAGAGGATTCACCACCCACAAGACAAACCCCATCTGCCAGTTTAAGGCCAGCTGCGGACTCCGAGGACTCCAAAGTTGACTTCCAGTGGTAGGAGTCCAGCAGCAAATGGCTGATGATGTGCAGGCGGGTATGTAGACCCTAATAGACACCCTAGAAGGATTCCATAGGTGTCTTAGTCCTAATAAGGATATGTCTCAGGCAATTAGAGACACCTATCTTTGGCTCCATAATATGTATGAGTCCCTTGCTTACATTGGCGGTGTCATGAGAGAGAGGCAAGAATAACAGTCCTCCACATCTGACACCAGGAAGGTTGCCACCCAGCTAGGGGCCATCCGTATGATCTTGAAATCTATAAAGCCAAGTTGAACTCTTACATAGCAACAATGGCTACCCTTCAATGTGACATCTAGCTATCAGACCCTCCTGTCCTTCTTGTTTTTAGCTGGGTACCCTGGATGATACTAACCCCAGCGGACAGCATTCTAGGAAAGTAATGTACGAGTAGCCATGTGAGGCCACCCAACTCTCCATCAAAACAATTCTTCCCCCTTCGTCACATGTCTCTATCGCTCCCCGACACACTGAACCCCAAAAAGTACACCCCTTAAAACTATTCCTACTCCTAATTTCAAAACCCCTAAAAGACAGACACCCAACAATACAAAGACAAATACTTATACAAAACAATAATAAAAGACTCAAAAGGTATAAAAACACACAGGACACGGACAAAGCAGACATTGACAAGAACAAAAAACAGTCAAATGCACACACACTCGCTAAAAAACCTCCAACAACCAGCACAAACTAACAGAGAGTAACAGAAAGTAAAACCAACTTGCACACTTCCTAGTATGCAGCCTGACACACCCATTGCATCATGTCCTGGATGTGTCCCGCCCATTTCCGACAAATGCGTATATTTTTATGACCTGTTGTTACGTAAAAGGATTTTGCATGATGGATACAATATGCAGTAGCACTTCTGCAGTATAATTACTTACATGGAATGGTGGCGAAGCGTGAATCCTGACCCAAACAACATGTGTGATGCATGGATTATGAGCTGCCCAACAAGGTAGATGAGAGTTTGAAGCCGCACAAAAGGGAGAATGTGCAAGATCTACACCTTAGGACCACTTCTATTGTTCCTGGACTGGGGTGGCCACACTTGGCAGGTCAGAGCGACAGATGACAGTGTCCAGGTGCTGAAGCAGAGTGATTATTTTTCCTTTTGTGCCCGTGACACGCATATTTATAAGTGACTTATCAATCAAGCAATCAATCAGGATTTGTAAGGGGCAGCAAATCGCCCGACAGGGTATCCAGGCACTTGCTGGTCCCAGAGGCTCTATTATCAGGCAGGTCTTGGAGCCCAATGGAATTCTGGAACTGAGGTGATGGTCCGAAGATGAGTTGGGATGCTGTTTCTGGTCTTATTTGCTATGTGGGGGTAGGAGCTTCCTTCATTTCTGCTTCAGTAGCTGCGAGGAGTGTGGGCAAGTGATAGGCTGGTGGAACTACATTTCTGACAGATGGTAGAAGGTCAGGCGGTGGTTAAGGTAGGGGGCTCCTTGGTTGTGTAGCACCTTGTTTGCATGAGTCAGTAGAAGCCAATGGAGTTGCTTGAGGTGTGGTGCGATGCGAGTTTGTTGCATAAGGGAAATGACAAGTCGGCATTCTGTATGGTCTGAAGTCTCTGTAGGAGATGTGCGTCAATTGCTACATAAAGAGTATTGCCGTAGTCCTGTTGGATGGTGATGATGGCCTGTGTCATGGGGCATCTGATGTGCAGGGATTGTCTCCTAAAGATCTTACATAGCATGTGCAGAATGAGGAAGCAGGCAGAGGAGACGGCGTTGATCTGTGATTTCATGATGAGCTTTTGTTAATGTTGATTCCGAGGCTCCTGGGATGGTCGGAGGGAGTGGGTTCAGGTCTTAGGCCTGATGGCCACCAGGAGTCATTTAAAGTGTTACTTTTATTGCCGGAGATCAGCATTTCCGTCCTGGCCATGTTCAGCTGCAGGCAGTTAATCTTCATCCGGTTGGCGCCGCTTGACATACATCTGAGGATGTTGTTCCTCGTGGTGGTGGTGGGGTTGTCTTTGAGTAAGGAATGAGTTGGGTGTCATCTGTGCAGGACGTTATGTAGAGACCAAGGGATCGGACGATCTGGGGCAGCGGGATCATATATGCATTGAAGAGCGAGGGACTGCCAGATGAGCCCTGTGGATACTGCAGGCGATATCTGTGGTTTTGGAGGTGAAAGGTGGAGGCAGATCCTCTGGGTTCTTCCTGTGAGAAAGGAGGTGATCCATCTGAGCACTTCCCCTTGGCGGAGTGTCACGATCAGCATGTGGTGGGATACAATGTTGAAGGCTGTTATAAGGTTGAGGAGGATCAGACCTGCTGTTACTCCTCAGTCGAGGATAGTTCAGATATGGTAGGTGACTGCCATCAGGGCAGGCTCAGTGCTGTATTTGCTGCAGAAGACGTAATGTAAGTGTAATACATTAGCTGGGAATGGGAGCAGGGAGTTTGCCCGGTGGTCTTTGAGGTCTATGGGGTCAGTGGAGGGTTTTGGAGTAGTGTTCTGACTGTGGCGTATTTCCAGGCATCGGGAAATGTTGCTGTGGTGATAGAAGGGTTAAGCAGGTAATGTAATGTAATGTAATGCAATGTAATGTAATGTAAAAAGAATTTATAAAGCGCAACTAACACCAGACGGTTTCATTAAGCAGGGTAATGAGTTCCTGGCCGATACTTTGGTTTTCAAGGTTGAAGATGTGGTGCTGGCATGGCTCTGTGGTAGCTCCCAAGTGGATGACTTTCATGGTGAAGGTGGTGTACTGAGTATAGAGGAGTTTCCAGCTGGTCAGTCTGTGGTTTGTGTTAGTTGCAGTGGTGGCATATCTGTTGAGGAAGTTGGTAGGTGTAGGATGGGGTTTGAAGTTTTGTATATGTTTGCAGTCTTGTCAAGGAAGAAGTCAGCAATGCTGCTGCACAGCTCTTGTGAGGGAATGATGTCGTTTGTTGATGGCAGCCGGGGTGGAGTATTCCTTAATGATGTATGAAAGTTCCTTAGTGTTGTTGGTGCTTGTTTAGATCAATGACGTAACAAAACTAGAGGGGGGCCTCCTGCAAACTACCTGGAGGGGGCCCCCCATGATCTGGACACAGTCAGGTGCTCTTAAGCCAGGGGCCCTCTGCTCGTGCACAGTGCTGAAGGGGTTCTCCTGCAGCTCGGGCCTCCCACACCACAGGGTCGGTGGGGGCTAATGGCACACAACTGATTTAGATGCGTGCAGCTTTCTTTGCTGCCCTCAGCAGGAGATGGTAGAGGTTTAGGGAAGTCTTGAAGGCTGGTCTGAATGAGGTGTCCTCTCTGGCACACCATCTCCTCTCCAGCTCAGCGTTGATCTTGCAGGACACAAGGCAGTGCAATATCAACGTCAGTCCTAAGAGAGATTCATGAAGGCATACAGGGCCACTTTGCATGGTCCTGAGTGGCAACATGAATCTGGAGCCAAGCAAATCAGTATAAATCACAGCACTGCTTCACTATGATTTGGGAAGGACTTCCATGGGTGCTGCATTGGTGTTCCCACGCAGCTCACATGGCTTTAGATGCATTCCCAGATTACCCATAACTGGTAGACATGGGAATATGCAAGATGTATACTCTTTTCCAGAAATGATGTAACAATGAGTTTTAAATGGACAAATCCTTGTTACTTTCTCTTTGAAAGTATGCTCCATTCAGCTGCACACATAGCTCAATGAATATGGCTATCAGGAATCTATATTTGCATAAAAGTGCACCACCATGCACTATAATCATTCCTCCATGCTAAAGCACTGTAGCACCTTGCTGCAAGGGTATCTGAGTTGGTGCTTAACAACCATAATGGCACCATCACAGGGGGAAAAGCTGCTATACAGAATAATATTTGATATACAGCACATTCCTGCCATTTCCCTGTCATGCAGTGCAGCACAGCAAGGTAACTTGCAGCACTGCGTGACAATACTTGTTTTTCAACCAGACATTTTAGTTTGACAAGACCTTTCAACTGTTTTTGAGTGTGCCACCTAGAACATAAAGTACCAGCAGACACACATTACCCATGTCCACGCTGTTTTACACTTCAAACTGTGTTGTGTTTGTCTTGCACAGTGATGCATTTTGCACTTTTTTTTTGTCATGCTCACATTTCCTGTACAACCTGAGTGTAACACAGAGCATCAGACCTTTAGAGGACATGTGTGTTACAGTAGGCCTCAATGCAGTTACCCAGGTTTGAATGCTAATTTATACTACTACTTTTCACTACACAACATGCTGCCATTTACACTTTAGCTCTGTCTTAATCCTTGCAAAGGCATTAGTATACATCTACTATGAGGGCAAGTGCGTTTGTGACCATCCTGGGCCAAGGAGACTGCATTCCTTGCAACAGGGGTAGGTAATGGGAATCCTTGAAACAGGCCTAGGTACTGGCACACAACCATATTTTCAGTTCCCCTCTGGGTATATACCAGAGTTGGTGAGACACACAACTATGCTGTTCTAACCTCAGGGCAGCTAGGGGCATCGGTAATCCCCCGCTGTAGCAGCTACAGCAGGGTTGGGGGCTTGTTAGGCCTCTTCTTTCTGGAATTCATCAAACAGAGACTTGTCAAAAACATGAAAGGGTGGGTGGGTGAGTGAGTGAGTGAGTGAGTGAGTGAGTGAGTGAGTGAGTGAGTGAGTGAGTGAGTGAGTGAGTGAGTGAGTGAGGAGTGAGTGAGTTAGTGGGTGAGTGAAATGATGTATGGATGAGTGAAAGGATGAATTAATAGATGCCTGGATGGAAGAGACAAGTGAGCTCTTCTGGGGAGGGTTGTGATGACTTGCTTTAGTTGCTTGGTGAAGTTGGAGCTTTGTTTCGGAGTGGAGGTATTGTAATTTTCTGGCAACTCCCTTGAGGATAGGGGTATAGTACTCTTTAAATGAAGGGTTAATTGTATACCCTACATCTCCAATGCACCAAATTCGGTGAGATTGTGTATGTACACATATGTTTGTGCTTGAATTTTGAAAAGGATGCTGCATACATTTACCATCTCTGAATTCATGAGGTGATGTGATGCTTGGCAAACATCCCCTTGTCTTTTTTACAAGGTTAATGCCACACATTGCTACTTCATCAGGTTATTGTGTTCTGTTATAGGCCTTGAAGCCTGCCTGCATTGCTGTGCAAATAAAAGCAAATGTGTAATTTGTCAACTGGGGCAAGATATGGTATCTCCTAACATAAATGTATGCCTTCTTCACATATGACATTTTACCATCAATAAGTGTCACTAGGCCTTTGACCATGACAAATGTCACTCATGGTCTGTGATGGTATCTGCAACAATATTTGCCCCTGCAAAATGATGACAATCTGCATGTCCGCTACAAAGAATGCTTAGCCACAAGTAAAGCAATATTGAAGTATTTGTGTTCCATCAATCCTTGAGTGCCATATGAAACACACTTTGCTGCTGCAGGAAGCAGCGAGACGGCTAGCTGTGATGCACTGCACTACTTAAGTGCATAAGGACAGAAATTTAGGTGTAGATATGTGGTCTTCCTGGCCTGTCCCTTACACTGCATTACATTGCATTGCTGTGTAGGTAGGTTTAAAAAATTGAGGCATAGCCAAATGTTCCTCAACAGCTCAGACAACAGGATTTTTACAAGTGAAGTTGAGAAGATGTGAGTGATTTGATTTTTACATTGACTTAAAGACAACACAATGAATGAGTTCAAAACGTATTCATATTTTGAAATGTTATCATTATTGCAGACATTGTCTCCATTATATTTTATGGTTTAAGTAACCAAATTGGGGACAATGTGGTTGCGTCCCAGCTGGCTGGCCAATGTGTGCTGGATCTCTCCTTCATTTTCATCCTCCTCCTCTATTTGCTCTGCACATTCTGCCTAGGAGCCCCACGGGACATTTGTTTTGACACAGATATTGTACAGTATGGCACAGACAAGGATGATTTTGCAGACCATGGGGTGGGGGGGGGGGGGTTATAACAGTATTCCCCCTGACATGTCAAAGCATATGAACCTAGACTTCAGAACTCCAAACATCCTCTCCTTCACATTCCTTGTCTTCATCCATGCCTTATTGTAGTGTTTTTCAAGCTCCATCTGGAGATGGATGGTTGGGGTCATGACCCATGGCTGGAAACCATATTCTTTGTCATCTGCAACTACCAAAATACAACTATTGATGATTATACACATTGTTAGTGAGACATAACTGTACATGTGTGTTATGGATACTGGCAAACACTTACACAGTTTTTATTGTATAGCATAAAATGTGTTAGATACCATTGACAATTGGTTTACACATGGTTCTTTCAGTTCAATGTGTCATTGCAAATGTTGACTATGTCCTGATACTTTGGACACTTGTACTTTCTGACTTTCATGTCCAAACAGTAGCTGACTATGATAGGTATTTTGAAATGTTTCTGGCCTCTCTTTGTTATGTGCACTCACTATATCTGCAAAGTTACAAACATGTGATCTGATTTTCTGGTATATATTTAGACCTATGTATGTTGTAACAATGACAAAATGTTTGACCCTCACACATACATTTGTCCTTTTGAAACCTCTGATTCGTTTGCTTGCCTACATTACTTTGGCACAGTCTTTGATTTGTTCACTTATTTTTGCATGGGTATTGCTTTGTATATGTACATGTAGTGAATTTCCAACATGTAACTTAAATAGTCATGTATTTTGTGGTCAGCCTACAACTAATGCTTTTTTGTTGGACAAGGTGTCATGCTGAACATAGGTATGGCAATGTGGACTGTTTTAATGTAGGAAAAACTGATGTAGATACAAGTAACTTTCTACTGCAGACCTGGAAACAAGACTTCAGGTTTACAAATATATGTTTTTGATTTTGACTTGTAGGTAATTCTGAACCTATTTGCCTTGATTCTGCCATCATTGATGTAGCAAGCAAATGTTCAATTTGGGATCCTGGGTACACTGTGACACATTGCTCTCGTTGCATTTTGTTGTATGTTATATGTTAGTTGCTGGTGTATGACATGTTTGACAGCATATTGTGTGACTTTGTGAGTTTTACATTGATGGACTCAGATGCAGGAAATGTAGGCAACTTGCACCACAGAACAGGTGATCTACAAAAGTTGGTTTTATATTTCAATGTTGCTCCATACCTATGTGTATGTTTGTACCTGGGCAGTAATTATGGCTGAGACATGTGTCTGCTTTGTACTGTTGGCTTCCCATTGGTACCAGAAATTGACATTTACACATGAATTGGGTCTACAGTTATGCTGCATGACACAAATTGTATTTACTGTACTTCTTCCAGTTTTGCTCCAGTAACTTTTTTCCAACTTACAAGTTTACTTCTATGTGTGACACATTTACTTATGAACACTTGAGTTTTTCACACACCATGGTGTATTGTATGAAGGCATGCTTGACCCTATCATGGGATTTCATCGGGTCAGGCATACCTTCACGCAATACGCCATGCGCACTGCAGTTCTAGCTGTTAATTGAATTCTCTGAACCGGAGCAGCGAAAGTGGAGTGCAGCAGGCAGCAGGAGTAGGACGCCATTTGGGAGGTAAGTCCTAGACTCCTGTTCTCTGCACTGGTAAAGTCTGCTCCGAGTGTGGAGTTTTTGAAAACTTTGCACTCCAAACGAGGGCGAAGTTCTAAAACTCCACTGGCAGAGCGGAGTTAACCGCCCACCTTTAATTAACACTATGTCATTAATTAAGCACAGAATAGAATTTCATCTCTTTTTGGACACTTATAAGCCCTCGCTTATTTTTATTACGTAGACCTGGGCTGACTCCGCCTCAAGTCCTGAAATTCTTACAGCCATCCCACATGTTTTTTAACTTTCAGAGCAGAATGCTCTGGCAAATGGGGTGGCAGTATCGCATATCCATGCCGAAGAGTTTTCTTTTCGGCTAGATAGCTCTTCTCCCAATCTTTCTAATGATACAGAGACAGCAGCTTCACAGTACACCTAGGTGCCGATTGCGATCCGGTAAAAAAATTCCCCGTGCGACTCGTATCCGGTCTTTTTACCGTACGAATCGTACAAGTGCCGTACGAACTGGCAATCACGATTCGCATGGGAAAAAGACCATACGAATCGCATTGGGAATAATTCCCCACACGTCCTCGGGTCGGAAAAAGTGTCCGACACGTCCTCGGACGATTTACCGTACAAACGTGAAAAGCGAAGTCCGACCGAGGAATCACGATCCCACCCGTGCGTCCGAACTCACAACCGTATGGTAAAAACACCGTCCGCACCGAACTCCCTTTGCAATCATGGAGACATGTGCCCGCATACGCGCCCAACACTCCCCCCAGCACCCATACGTTCGAGTTGTACTCCCCGTGAATGTACACCCCCCCCTGTATGTACACCCGTGTACGTGTCGAACACCCACCCGTGTATGTACACCCCAGTACGTTCGAGTCCTACCCCCACGACTGTACGTGTCGTACCACCGTGTACCTACACCCCAGTACGTTCGAGTCGTACCCCCACCCCTGTACGTGTCGTACCACCGTGTACCTACACCCCAGTACGTTCCAGTCGTACCCCCACCCCTGTACGTGTCGTACCACCGTGTACCTACACCCCAGTACGTGTCATACCCCCGTGTACCAACACCCCAGTACGTTCGAGTTGTACCCCCACCCCTGTACGTGTCGTACCACCGTGTACCTACACCCCAGTACGTGTCATACCCCCGTGTACCAACACCCCAGTACGTTCGAGTCGTACCCCCACCCCTGTACGTGTCGTACCACCGTGTACCTACACCCCAGTACGTTTGAGTCGTACCCCCACCCCTGTACGTGTCGTACCACCGTGTACCTACACCCCAGTACGTTCCAGTCGTACCCCCACCCCTGTACGTGTCGTACCACCGTGTACCTACACCCCAGTACGTTCCAGTCGTACCCCCACCCCTGTACGTGTCGTACCACCGTGTACCTACACCCCAGTACGTGTCATACCCCCGTGTACCAACACCCCAGTACGTTCGAGTCGTACCCCCACCCCTGTACGTGTCGTACCACCGTGTACCTACACCCCAGTACGTGTCATACCCCCGTGTACCAACACCCCAGTACGTTCGAGTCATACCCCCACCCCTGTACGTGTCGTACCACCGTGTACCTACACCCCAGTACGTTCGAGTCGTACCCCCACCCCTGTACGTGTCGTACCACCGTGTACCTACACCCCAGTACGTTCCAGTCGTACCCCCACCCCTGTACGTGTCGTACCACCGTGTACCTACACCCCAGTACGTTCCAGTCGTACCCCCACCCCTGTACGTGTCGTACCACCGTGTACCTACACCCCAGTACGTGTCATACCCCCGTGTACCAACACCCCAGTACGTTCGAGTCGTACCCCCACCCCTGTACGTGTCGTACCACCGTGTACCTACACCCCAGTACGTGTCATACCCCCGTGTACCAACACCCCAGTACGTTCGAGTCGTACCCCCACCCCTGTACGTGTCGTACCACCGTGTACCTACACCCCAGTACGTTCGAGTCGTACCCCCACCTCTGTACGTGTCGTACCACCGTGTACCTACACCCCAGTACGTTCGAGTCGTACCCCCACCCCTGTACGTGTCGTACCACCGTGTACCTACACCCCAGTATGTTCCAGTCGTACCCCCACCCCTGTACGTGTCGTACCACCGTGTACCTACACCCCAGTACGTTCGAGTCGTACCCCCACCCCTGTACGTGTCGTACCACCGTGTACCTACACCCCAGTACGTTCGAGTCCTACCCACACCACAACCTCCTAAGTACGGAGCGCACCCCATGCCCCAACATCACAACCGCATGTACGAGTCGTACCAAGCCACACACAAGGACAGCACCGTACAACCAAATGGCCCATCTACACACCGTACACACGCTCAAAACGCACGTACACAACCAGGACAAACCAAAACAACACAAGAATACACCATTCGAATGGCACAAAGCCACTGAACATGTCCAACAACCACTAAAATAACACATTCACTGACCTGCAACTGCCAAAAACAAACAGAGGCCCAATACACCACCACTCCTTATAACACACCCACCCAAACTTCAAACACAGCCACACCCACCAATGGACCAATAAAAAGGGCCCACACACACAAACCATGAGCCTTTGCAACAGACTCACTGCTGCCAGACACCACAGACAACTTACAGCACCTTACTACAAGCTTCACCACACCTTACACTTGCACACCTTCACACAACCACCTTCACAAACACCCCCTCATCACAATCACACACACACACACCTGCACAACCACACCCACACACCCACAACCATCCACACCCCCCCCCACCATCCACACCCCCCCCCACCATCCACACCCACACCCCTCACCATGCCCACTACCAAGAATCCAAAGTTCAGTAACCGAGAGTTGGAGGTTCTTGTCGATAAAATCCTCAGAGTCGAGCCACAGCTCTTTGGAACATTGGTCAGAAACACCAGCATGGCAGCAAAAACAGCCATGTGGCAGACCATCATCGATGCTGTGAATGCTGTTGGGGACACCAGAAGGACCAGGCAGGAATGCCAATCCAGGTGGTACGATCTGCGGAGGAGGGTCCGAGCCAAGATGCAGGAGGAACACAACCAGGCCAACGCCACTGGAGGAGGGCCCTCCCGCAGACCCGTACACTACCAGCCCTGGGAGGAGAGGGTGATGGCCATACTGCCGGTGGAGGCAGTGGACAGATTAGAAGGACTCCGAGACCCGGGTGAGTACACAAACAATGCACCTCACATGGGGGGAACGTCATCCACAACCAAAATCACTAACAGGCACGCAACCACCCCAACCTATCGCATGACTCAACCACACTCCATGAACACGCACATGCCACTGCTGCCACCATGCCCCATGCACCCAGCTGGACAATGTCAAGTCACAGGCCACAGAAGACACCAACACATGACACGGTAACCCGGATGGCGGGAGGGTGGGCCCCAAAAATCACATAGTGCAACTCAGCAGCAGACAACAATGCCCTCTGCCCATATGGCCTAGGTCACTGCCAGACAAACACTGTGTCCCCACACAGGAAAGACTCGCCAGCAAATGGCGGACGCCTTGCATCAACACATGGGGGTGAAGGCACTGTTTCGCACATGACAGCAGCTAATGAACAGCCAACACTGTGAAAGAGTGTCAGCACACACCACCACAGCAGCAGCGCACACACAGACACTACACCCAATGGGTGCCTGGAGATCAGAAACAAACTCACTTCAACAAGCCAAGGGCCATTCAATGATCTGCTAACAGTGTGTGCCCAGGAAGCTGGCCTGAGGTGACAGAGGGTGACACACAGAGGGAGGGAGAGGGGGACAGAGAGGGAGGGAGAGGGGGACAGAGAGGGAGGGAGAGGGGGACAGAGGGAGGAGGCTGACACACGGAGGGAGGGAGAGGGGGACAGAGAGGGAGGGAGAGGGGGACAGAGGGAGGAGGCTGACACACGGAGGGAGGGAGAGGGGGACAGAGAGGGAGGGAGAGGGGGACAGAGAGGGTGGGAGACACAGGGACACGGACAGAGGGAGGAGGCTGACACACGGAGGGAGGGAGAGGGGGACAGAGAGGGAGGGAGAGGGGGACAGAGAGGGAGCGAGACACAGGGAGAGCAAATCAGCCATGTGGCGTGTGGGAATGTCTGCTCGTCAGCAGGTAGACTGCGTGCATGTAGACTAGGGTGGCCAGTGCCAGAACCCCCCCTCTTCCCCATGGCAAAACACAGGGCCATGTCACAACCTGTTCACGAGCACAACGACTGCTACCTGCATCATATAAGTGTGTGGCTCTACTCCATGTGCACATGTACAGTGCTACACGGAAGGTGCCAATGCATGGCTCGCCACACCTGCCCACTCCACTGCTGACTGCAGTCACACTTGACGCAGCAAGTAAGACCATGCCACACATAGTTAAAGGGGCCAAAGTGGTGCCCAAGGGACACACCCATGCACAAGTGCACTGTGAGTGGAATGCAAGACAGATCCTAATTCCTAGAGGAAATGTGCCAACTTTGAAACTGATGAAACATGGATGTTGCATGCACCAAAATTAACATTGTCCCTCTCACACACAGGTCAACGTCGTGGTTCACCCCCCAACACTGGGGGGGAAGACTCACAGGACCCGGATTTGCAGGAGCCCGATCCCACCGGCAGCGACCACTCTCACCACTCTGCGGACGACCCCGACCGACCTGGCCCCTCTGGTGTCCAACCACCTGCAGCACCTGCGTCAGGTACAACTGCGCCAACCACCACCCCCACTCCTGCCACATCCCAGGAGACACCCAGGATCCCTGCCCCAACACCACAATGCAGCCAGGCTGGCCAGGAGGGACACGGTGTCCCGGGCACCCAGGAGGAGGCAGCCGACAACGCCAATGCCACCCCTCAGGGGTCCCGGAGACCCGATGTGCCCACAAGGGCAGGCCAGGTGGAAGTGGGCAGGGGTGGTGGGAGTGGAGGACGGCGGAGGCGCGAGCCTGACCAGTTGGCTGGGGAACCGGTATTTGCCCATGTCCGTAACATCATGGACACATACCGGCAGGACACCACGGGCATGGCCCAGGTTGTGTCCATCCTCGAGGGGATCAAGACCCAGCAGGCCCAGCAACATGCCTGTCTACTGCTACACCAACGGAGGATGGAGGACAGACAGGCTGAGCAAGTAACGGTGTTCCAGGGGATTCACGATACACTCCGTCGGATGGCCGACAACATGGCCGACCCTCCCTTTGCCAGAAGGCGGAGAACATCACCACCCACAGGGAGGGATCAGGAGGAGGAGGAGGCAACATACGATGGAGCATCCCAGATGTCGTCACGGCCTGCTTCTGAGGGTCCCCGCAGGAGGGCGGGTCGTCCACGGAGAAGACCGTGAGGGTTGGCGCAACATCACCATCTCCCAGGACACCTGGCCTGGCACCTGGCCCACTGGAGCAACAGCATCACAGCATCAAGAGACATTCTCTGCCACATGGCCCTGCTGGTCACTGTCTGACCAATGTTGACAAAGACTGTGGCATGGACTATGAGGATTTCCAATGGCAAGGACACCAACTCCCCTACTGAACTTTGGATTCCAAACTCCCGGAAAGCCCCTCACGTCATACCCCACCACCCCCCCCCCCACCCCCCCACAAAAATAAAAATTACACCATGAAGAGAAGATGCCTGCTGGTTGCATTATTACCTTACATGTGTCTTGTAAAGTCTAAACATGCCTGAGTTATCTTTTGACTTCAACCATCCACACCCTGGTGCCTGAGTCTGGCACAGGACACATGGGTCACAGTGTATTAGGCAAGACAGACATGGAGCACCATACACACCCGTGATGGGCCCAACCAGCTGAGGGGGTGGCCGCACAACCGTGCTGACAGACACATTGAGTACAGCAACAGTCATGCGCAGAGGTCAGGGATCATGTCGAGTGTCCTGGGGGGCACCCAGGTATGTGTAGACAGGTGGCAGAACCATGTCCTGCAAGCTTGAGTCCGGTGGATGCAGAGAATGGGGGCCTGTCCAACGTTGGATGCATGGGGATGGCACATGTCACAATACCCACACAGTCATGGACATCATGCCCAATACACAGTCTCAGCCCACACACACAGCTTTCATCTTGCTACTCGACACATTGACACATAGCCACAATCAGGGAATACCATGCCAGACATGCTAGATGCACCGTGGCAACACACCAGCATTGACTGAGAAGAGGCACCTTGGAGGCATAGGGACACCTTTATTAGTCATGTTTTCGGGAGTGCAGAGGCAACTTGAAGTACACATGAACAGTTCATGTGGAGTAACATGTGGGTCCAACACTGGCACCCCCCTTCTGCAGCACAAATGCGTGTTAGCCATGGAACTGGCACACAAGCGTCGGCTAACAGCTAAACACCCACAGCTGCTCACGGAGAGACTGCCATACACCATAGATCCGCTGATGTGGAAGTCCCACACCATGTCAAGCCAATGCTAACCGTATGTGTCCGAGGGCAGTGTCACACACATTGATGCCATCATCACAATCCACTATCCCATCACTGATGACTGTCAATCAGTCAGACCATCTATTCAAGTGTACCCAGCTGCATGTTGTGTCCCATGCTGATGCTACATGGCTGCAGAGGAACCAAACTTCGACAGGGGCAGTGTGCATACATCGTGAACAACTGCCACACCCAATACACCCCTGATGCATCCCTTACCCTATGGAGACTTCCAAACGTGTCCGTGCCTGTAGCGCTGAGTCAGCCCACGATGACGTGTCCATGAGGAATAGCAGTGCCACAACAATGCAACCAGCAGACGGCATGCGCAAGTACCTGGGGAAGAGAGACACACAAGAAGTCAGCCACAAAAAGCACAGCCACATGCATGTGCATGTACTCGACACATGTTAGGATGACAAAATGCTAGGTCACAATGATGACTGGGGAAATACAACCATCACTGGCACCATCACTCCAGTGACACACCCACACACACCTCTGACTCACGTGCCATACATGCAGGTGGACACACACATCACAACACATGCCACACGGGGACCAATGCGTGCACACACAGACACAGGTACTCACCACTAAGCAAAGAAGTCGCGTATGAGCCGAGTCCGGATGTCCTCCTGCGGCTCCACATCCCCCACATCACTAGCCCCATTGCCAAGGCCTTCATCCTCCACGGGTGGATGGTCGTCGTCATGTTGATCTAGGATGAGTGGCACAGCTTTCTCAACTGCCATGTTGTGCAGCATACAGCAGACCATGAAGATTTTGCAGACCTTCGCAGGGGCATATGGGAGGGCGCCGCCGGTCTTGTGGAGGCACCGAAAGCGGCTCTTCAGCATGCCAAACGTCCTCTCAATCACTCGCCTTGTCCGGCCATGGGCGGTGTTGTAGCGGAGCTGGGCCGGCGTGATGGGGTTGCGGAGAGGTGTGAGCAGCCATGGCATGTTGGGATAGCCAGCGTCCCCTACATGGGAAGCACATGGACATCGTTAGAACTGGTGAAGCGGTCGTGCTGGTAGGCTATGCAAAATACAGGACTGACAGACTGTACCCACCAACAACACATGCTCTTTCGTTGCGCAGCTGCATCATCATTTCAGGCATCCTGCTACACCTCATGATGTAGGCATCGTGTGCTGATCCTGGAAAACGAGCACAGACATGTGAAATCAACATGTTGGACTGACACACCACAAGGGCATTGATGGAGTGGTAGTGCTTCCGATTGCGGTACGCTACCTCCCGTGCGTGTGGCGGTACCAAAGCTACATGTGTCCCATCTATGGACCCAATGACATGGGGCATCCCTCCCAGGGCATAGAATCCACGCTTGACCGCAGTCAACTGTTCAGGGGTTGGGAACTTGATGAAGTCATCCAGGGGAATCAACATGGCCTCTAAGAAATCATGCAGCACACGGCAGAACATGCTCTGGGACATGCCACCAACATGAGCTATGGTATATTGGAAGGTTCCCGTGGCAAGAAAATGTAGGGCTGCCATTACCTTCAGCTGGGGTGTCAGTGCCGTAGGATACCTGTGCTGGGGTTCCAGGTGTGGTGCCAGTCTCGCCGTCAACTCCAGAATCAACCGTCGTGGGAAGCGGTAGCACCGGATCCGATCATTCTCCTGCATGTCAGCCAAGTCCGGCATTGCTCGGGGAAGAGGCGGCGCTCTGCAGTAATTTGGAAGTGACAAGGAAGAGTGAGTGCACCACAACAACAAATCATTTGTACTGAGCACATGTTAATCTGTCAATACACATATGCTACATAGGGAGTCAGGTATGTGCTACATGCCCAGGACACGTATGGCTGCCAGGTGGCACTCCTACCAAGACCCAGCTACACACGGAGATAGAGAACCTCCCCATTCCATGCCATGGGAATAGCTGTGTCCCAGTGCAAGTGAAGAGGCAGACGCAAGACAGGAGTGACATACGCCCACACATCAGCAGAAGTAGGATGCCGATTGCAGAGACTGGTAGCGGAACACTAGAGCCACAGGTCACATGACATTACACTAGGACAGTCCACACACCTTGCATAAGGTACACATGTCATGACTCACCACACAATCATTCTGAGGATGCAGACATGTCATTGTCACGCTACTCCGTGTCCCATGCATACATGTGCACATCACATCCGATAACACATGTGGCATGGTGTGCGGAACAGTGTGCAATGTCAATCTACACACAGACACATGTTGGTTGCTGCAACAGCTGCAGCTTTTGAGGGTGCTCCAACATCTACCTGATGGGAAGCCCCCACACATACATGACATAGTCACATTGTGCACCGTGGGTAGTGACAAGGCAGGTGTGGTAAACCCTGTACCGGGCATCAGGGGACACTTCCGTGTGTTGGTGTCCGTGCCATGCCAGTGTCGGTCATCACAAGTGTGCAGTACGACATGCACACATGTCAAAGGAGTCAAGGGCATGCCTGGCACACATGGCACCGTCACACAGTACACCTGTACACATCTCATCATACATCTGGTGCCTTCTCCACTCAGGAGTAATGTTCCACATCACAGCCTGTCACACCTGTGCCCCACACATGTAGTAATGCACAGACGATGGCTTGATGTCCATCCATGGACAAGTATGTCCATCCATGGACAAGTATGTCCGCCCTATTCCTACCTGTGTGCCGCCTATCACCACTGTGATGTGTAAAAACCGCCGTACTGCTGCTAAGAGGGCCTGTGTACGTTCCCAAATCACTATGGGAGTGCTGCCGTATGTGTACCCATCGTGATGGTGAGCGTACAGGCATTAGTACGGTCCGTACCACTACGAGTACGCATACGCGAGCAGACCCATAGTGATAGGGCCGTACGCACGCATGTACGTTCACTATCACTATGGGTGTCCTCGCGTATGCGTACTCGTAGTGATAGTGAGCGTACATGCGTGTGTACGGCCCGTAACACTACGAGTACGCATACGCGAGGAGACCCATAGTGATAGTGAGCGTACATGCGTGTGTACGGCCCGTACCACTACGAGTACGCATACGCGAGGAGACCCATAGTGATAGTGAGCGTACATGCGTGTGTACGGCCCGTAACACTACGAGTACGCATACGCGAGCAGACCCATAGTGATAGGGCCGTACGCACGCATGTACGCTCACTATCACTATGGGTCTCCTCGCGTATGCATACTCGTAGTGGTACGGGCCGTACACACGCATGTACGCTCACTATCACTATGGGTCTCCTTGCGTATGCGTACTCGTAGTGGTACGGGCCGTACACACGCATGTACGCTCACTATCACTATGGGTCTCCTCGCGTATGCGTACTCGTAGTGATAGTGAGCGTACATGCGTGTGTACGGCCCGTACCACTACGAGTACGCATACGCGAGGACACCCATAGTGATAGTGAACGTAGGCACGCGTGAACGGGCCGTTGGAATGCATTTGGGGTGCCCTAGGGCCCCGAAACGCACCGTACCTGTGTGTGAAGCTCAAAATTACATAGGGGACAAGTATTAAGGCCTACATGCATGCTGGTTGTCATGGAGACCAAGTTCAATTTTCGAAATTGTTCTGGAAGGTGCACAGCAGAAGTCAGTTGGAATTCTTCTACTTTGTAGCAATGTGTTTGTGGGGCTGACATCATGCAGGAGAATGAAACCGATAGAGAACCCACAGACTGCTAGGTTTGAAGGGATTGGAGGAAACATAGGATGCAAATGTGAGTGACCAATCACTCTGTACTCCTGTGCATGAGATGGGCCAGCAAGGCAGATATAAGGCAGCCAGGTCCCATGAGGGAGCACTTGCCTGCACATCTCTGTATTCCACGACCCAGCTGCTGCTACTGATTCCCTGGAACCATGTCAAGGGCTGTGGAGAGGTCACAGCCATTCACCCTGGAGGAGAACATGGCTTTGGTGGATGTGATCCTCCCACGGTACCCCATGCTGTATGGGCGACCAGGTTATCAGGTGAGTGCAGTGTCCACTGCCACAGACTGTGTCCCTTTTTTGTGACTGTGACTTCTGCAAATGTGTCCAGGTGTGACACACATGCTATGTACTGTAGGGTGGGTCCCAAGGGGGGGAATGGGTGATGTCTCCCAGCAGTGCCCTGAGACAGGAGGGGTGGGGGCCTATCACTCCCAGCAGTGCCCTGAGACAGGAGGGGTGGGGGCCTATCACTCCCAGCAGTGCCCTGAGACAGGAGGGGTGGGGGCCTATCACTCCCAGCAGTGCCCTGAGACAGGAGGGGTGGGTGCAGAGTCCTCCCAGCAGTGCCCTGAGACAGGAGGGGTGGGTGCAGAGTCCTCCCAGCAGTGCCCTGAGACAGGAGGGGTGTGTGCAGAGTCCCCCCAGCAGTGCCCTGAGACAGGAGGGGTGGGGGCCTATCACTCCCAGCAGTGCCCTGAGACAGGAGGGGTGGGTGCAGAGTCCTCCCAGCAGTGCCCTGAGACAGGAGGGGTGTGTGCAGAGTCCCCCCAGCAGTGCCCTGAGACAGGACGGGTGGGGGCCTATCACTCCCAGCAGTGCCCTGAGACAGGAGGGGTGGGTGCAGAGTCCTCCCAGCAGTGCCCTGAGACAGGAGGGGTGTGTGCAGAGTCCCCCAGCAGTGCCCTGAGACAGGAGGGGTGGGGGCCTATCACTCCCAGCAGTGCCCTGAGACAGGAGGGGTGGGTGCAGAGTCCTCCCAGCAGTGCCCTGAGACAGGAGGGGTGTGTGCAGAGTCCCCCCAGCAGTGCCCTGAGACAGGACGGGTGGGGGCCTATCACTCCCAGCAGTGCCCTGAGACAGGAGGGGTGGGTGCAGAGTCCTCCCAGCAGTGCCCTGAGACAGGAGGGGTGTGTGCAGAGTCCCCCCAGCAGTGCCCTGAGACAGGAGGGGTGGGGGCCTATCACTCCCAGCAGTGCCCTGAGACAGGAGGGGTGGGTGCAGAGTCCTCCCAGCAGTGCCCTGAGACAGGAGGGGTGGGTGCAGAGTCCCCCCAGCAGTGCCCTGAGACAGGAGGGGTGGGGGCCTATCACTCCCAGCAGTGCCCTGAGACAGGAGGGGTGGGTGCAGAGTCCTCCCAGCAGTGCCCTGAGACAGGAGGGGTGGGTGCAGAGTCCTCCCAGCAGTGCCCTGAGACAGGAGGGGTGGGGGCCTATCACTCCCAGCAGTGCCCTGAGACAGGAGGGGTGGGTGCAGAGTCCTCCCAGCAGTGCCCTGAGACAGGAGGGGTGGGTGCTGAGTCCTCCCAGCAGTGCCCTGAGACAGGAGGGGTGTGTGCAGAGTCCCCCCAGCAGTGCCCTGAGACAGGAGGGGTGGGGGCCTATCACTCCCAGCAGTGCCCTGAGACAGGAGGGGTGGGTGCAGAGTCCTCCCAGCAGTGCCCTGAGACAGGAGGGGTGGGTGCAGAGTCCTCCCAGCAGTGCCCTTAGACAGGAGGGGTGGGGGCCTATCACTCCCAGCAGTGCCCTGAGACAGGAGGGGTGGGTGCAGAGTCCTCCCAGCAGTGCCCTGAGACAGGAGGGGTGGGTGCAGAGTCCTCCCAGCAGTGCCCTGAGACAGGAGGGGTGGGGGACTATCACTCCCAGCAGTGCCCTGAGACAGGAGGGGTGGGTGCAGAGTCCTCCCAGCAGTGCCCTGAGACAGGAGGGGTGGGTGTGATGCACAGTGTGAGGCTGGATCTTTGATTGTGTCGTTGCCCTCATTCCACCTGTGTCCTTTCAATGGCACGTACTGCTTTTGGCCTTCCCCAGAGGATCATGTCCCTATGACAAAGGTGCAATGCGTTGGATGCATACTAGGCCTTGTTGTGAACAGCAAATGTGTTCTAATCTGTGTCCCTGTGACATGTGCCAGGTGTATTGATGTAGTGTCACTTGTCCATCCTCACAGGTAGACGCCTCTGCCAAGGAGCAGATATGGCTGGACGCCGTCAGCGCCGTGAGGAGGGCGGAAGGTCGGAAGCGGCGCCTGACCCAGGTGAGGAAACGCTGGTAGGATATCCGGTGCTGGACGCGGAGGATCGCACGGGTCCTGCTGGGGGACTCACCTGAGAGCCACAAGAACCGCGGGCGCCGCCGTCTCTCCCACATCCAGAAACGTGTGCTGGCGGTGGTCTTTCCTGACTTGGACAGGCGTCTACAGGAGATGCAGCAGCCGGAAGGGGGTAGGTACATGTGTGTGTTTGTTGTGTTTCACCAGCATTTGTAAGTGCAATGTTGCATGGATACACTTCCAGGGTTTATGGTGCTGTGCTGATCCTATTCCCCACAGAATTGCTGTGCTCTCCTGCCTCCCTTCCCCTCCTTGCAATGTGTTCCCTGGTCTGTGTGTAGTCGCTCCATCACAAGGTCATGTAGCCTGACACCTTCTACAAGTGTACAATGCCTGCAGCATCATGTGTGGGGGTGGTGTGTAACAGGTTTTGTGACCTTGCCTGTGCCCTGTCCAGTTCTGGACTTGTGGGTTCCATGTCAGTTGGCACTAATGCTGATTCCAGACATGGGAGTTAATCTCTCGAGTGCAAGGCCTTCCAGCAGGCATGTCCCATGTGGTGGCCTGTGACATGATGTGCATGATTGTGCGTTACGCATAGTGCAGGGATGTTAGCGTGTGTTGCAGTCATTTCCATTCAGGTGCATGGAGTTGTGTGGCCACTACTGTCCCCAGGGGCATCTTTTCCTAGGTATCATGTGTGTAAGCCGAGAATGTCGACAATCTCTGTGTCTACAGCATAGGTTGTGCTCTGTGCCATTGTCCCCTGGCACCATGTATATTGACGTGCGATGTATTACAAGTGTCCACTGTCCAGCCTGACCTGATTTTCCAAGTACATACTCACGGTGGCCATTGCCTGTGTGTCTTGTAGCAATCATCTGATGATGGCCATTTGTACATGAATCTTTGGACAGGCGCCCCTTGGGTATTTGGTGTGCAACCTTGATTTGTTGCATCCCATGTGTATTTCACCTAGACTAAGAGATGTACGTGCTTCCTGTGTCTCCATAGATTTGTCTCATGTAGGGGGTGGGTGGTGCGGGCATGTCCGACATGTCAAGACCTGATATCTCCTTGCTAGGAGTGGCCAGTGTGTGATGTTTGCCTGGACATACACTCAAGGTGCAGTGTGCCAGTCAGGGTGGCCATGTGATCAGTACTACCTATGCTGCATGTGCCTCTTGTTCCTGCCTATGGTCCCTGCTCATCCCTATTTGCTGCCACGCTGTGTGGTGCTGATGCAGTGCTGGATTGTCCCCGGGGCCTTGCTCCTCAGTCAAAATTCCATATCATCTCATTTGCTAGTGTGTCATGCTCTCCATAGTTATTCCATGGCATGGTGGGTCGAAAAACTGTGTCTTGCATGCCCTACATATGTACCTTGTTTTGTAGATGTAACTCTTGCTTTGTTTCAGGCTATGCACTGTAACCTAAGTAGATTTGACTCATGTGACATATGTATACAGGTGTATGATTACTTTCTGTCTCTTCACCCTGCCCACAGCATCGTCGGGGGACACGGAGGGAGACATGGACACAGACGGCGCGGAGGGACGGAGCACCAGTGCCAGCGGTGACATCGGGGCTGGCACTTCGAGTGGGACTGAGGCGGTGGAGAGTGAACCCGGGGACCTGTCGACTGGCACTACAGAGTATGAAGCCGACGGGTCCGAGGAGGATCACTCCGAGTGGGCGGTGGCTGCACCACCATCTGACAGCAGCCCTACATCTGGCACCGCCCCCTCCATTGGCATCAGCCGCCTCCCACGTGCTCGTGTCCCTTCCCAGCGTGCCCGGTCCCCACATGTCTCCTTCCTGCCAGGCACCGCACCCCCTGCCCCTGTCTCCACTGCTGCAGCCAATGCTGAGTCTGTGGACATCCAGCGGCAGTTGCAGATTGGTCAGACTGCGATCCTTAATGTCCTCCATGGCCACAGCCAGGTCCTCAACAACATGGAGGCATACTTGGAGGGCATTCATTCATCGCAGGCTGACCAACGCAACTTGCTGAGGTCCATAGACTCCACACTGACTGCAGCAGTGGGTCTCCTGCAGCGCTACGTCCCACCCCATACCCCTGCTCCTTCCACAATTCCCACTCCCATGCCTGTCCCACATACACCCAGACGTAAGCATGCACCCACCACAACAGACACAGGCACCACACCAGCAGGGAAGGTCCGCCGCACACCTCCTGACACGCACACACAGGGTGCAGTAGGCACACCCACTGGGTCGGGGGGCAAACGTGTGACACGCAGCCAGAGTGGGAGTCCGCATTCCACCCAATCCACTCCCTCCAAATCCTCTCCCCTCGGCTCTCCTGGCCACATCTCCCCCAAAGACTCGTTCATGGCCGCTCTGTCCCTGAGCCCCACAGTGACGCCACCACGCAAGCGGTCAAGGAAGTCCTCGGTCAGGGTGCTTGAGTCCCCCCCCTGTCCACATCCTCCCCCAGTGGCGCTGCGACTCATCCCTCTGACCCCCCCCCTCCTTGGGGCCTGTGGTTCCTTCAGGTGCAGGGGAGTCCCTGGAGGACCTTGCCAAGGTCTGCAGTGAGATCCTAGAATCCACCTTTGGCCCCGCCCCACTCCCTGTGGTGGAGTCCTCCATCCCTGCGCCCAATTCGCCTACCCTTTGCCCTCCTGTCCCTGCGGAGCCTGTTCCTTCCCCCCCACATGATGCCCTCACCCCTGTGGAAGACGAGGACTTGTAACTGTGCAGGCAAGCTAGGGGACACGCATCCCACTGTGTCCCCCATCCAGCTGGGACTCCTGGACTGCCCTATGGCCTTTGTTATTATTTGACTTACGTCATACTAGTTATTTGCTCATGCTGAATAAAGCTATATATTTTTTGCCCTTGGAACACTCCTGCATTGCTGGCATTGCTGTTGGTGGGGCTGCTACATGGTTGTGGGTGTTGGTCATGTGTTGGGTGTGTGGGAAATGTAGTGGTGTGCTGCTCATAGGGGGGACACTGGGATCAGTGTGCCTCACACGGTGTTAGCTACCTTTCTCCATTCATGTAGGCAGTTGCTGCATGTTGCAATTGTCCCAAGGTGTTTTCCTTCCTCTGTGTACCCTGACTTCTTCCCTGCAGGGTGTTCCCAATATTTAGTGCAGAGCTGTGAGTACATTAGCTGGGTGTGTGAGGGACTCCTTCAACTTTGCACATGCATGCTGAGCCATTCTCCACCTGCATCATTCGTGGCATCCTTGGTAGTAATTGTACTTGTGTATGTGGACTATTGACATGACTTCATGTGTAAATGTTTTGTTTTTGGCCCTATGCATGCGTATACTTCCATCCTCGCACACATGTGGTACATGTACTGCAGGGTCTTTGTGCACCTGACTGACATTTGTGGGCATGGTATATGTGACTACTCCACCCTTTGCGTTCCATGGGCACTGCTGGGAGTGATAGGCCCCCACCCCTCCTGTCTCAGGGCACTGCTGGGAGGACTCTGCACCCACCCCTCCTGTCTCAGGGCACTGCTGGGAGGACTCTGCGCCCACCCCTCCTGTCTCAGGGCACTGCTGGGAGGACTCTGCACCCACCCCTCCTGTCTCAGGGCACTGCTGGGAGGACTCTGCACCCACCCCTCCTGTGTCTGGGCACTGCTGGGAGGACTCTGCACACACCCCTCCTGTGTCTGGGCACTGCTGGGAGGACTCTGCACCCACCCCTCCTGTCTCTGGGCACTGCTGGGAGGACTCTGCACCCACCCCTCCTGTCTCTGGGCACTGCTGGGAGGACTCTGCACCCACCCCTCCTGTCTCTGGGCACTGCTGGGAGTGATAGGCCCCCACCCCTCCTGTCTCAGGGCACTGCTGGGAGGACTCTGCACCCACCCCTCCTGTCTCAGGGCACTGCTGGGAGGACTCTGCACCCACCCCTCCTGTGTCTGGGCACTGCTGGGAGGACTCTGCACCCACCCCTCCTGTGTCTGGGCACTGCTGGGAGGACTCTGCACCCACCCCTCCTGTGTCTGGGCACTGCTGGGAGGACTCTGCACCCACCCCTCCTGTCTCAGGGCACTGCTGGGAGTGATAGGCACCCACCCCTCCTGTCTCAGGGCACTGCTGGGAGGACTCTGCACCCACCCCTCCTGTCTCAGGGCACTGCTGGGAGTGATAGGCCCCCACCCCTCCTGTGTCTGGGCACTGCTGGGAGGACTCTGCACCCACCCCTCCTGTGTCTGGGCACTGCTGGGAGGACTCTGCACACACCCCTCCTGTGTCTGGGCACTGTTGGGAGGACTCTGCACCCACCCCTCCTGTCTCTGGGCACTGATGGGAGGACTCTGCACCCACCCCTCCTGTCTCAGGGCACTGCTGGGAGGACTCTGCACCCACCCCTCCTGTCTCTGGGCACTGCTGGGAGGACTCTGCACCCACCCCTCCTGTCTCTGGGCACTGCTGGGAGGACTCTGCACCCACCCCTCCTGTCTCTGGGCACTGCTGGGAGGACTCTGCACCCACCCCTCCTGTCTCAGGGCACTGCTGGGAGTGATAGGCCCCCACCCCTCCTGTCTCAGGGCACTGCTGGGAGGACTCTGCACCCACCCCTCCTGTCTCAGGGCACTGCTGGGAGGACTCTGCACCCACCCCTCCTGTGTCTGGGCACTGCTGGGAGGACTCTGCACCCACCCCTCCTGTGTCTGGGCACTGCTGGGAGGACTCTGCACCCACCCCTCCTGTCTCAGGGCACTGCTGGGAGTGATGGGCACCCACCCCTCCTGTCTCAGGGCCCTGCTGGGAGGACTCTGCACCCACCCCTCCTGTCTCAGGGCACTGCTGGGAGTGATAGGCCCCCACCCCTCCTGTGTCTGGGCACTGCTGGGAGGACTCTGCACCCACCCCTCCTGTCTCAGGGCACTGCTGGGAGGACTATGCACCCACCCCTCCTGTCTCAGGGCACTGCTGGGAGTGATAGGCCCCCACCCCTCCTGTGTCTGGGCACTGCTGGGAGGACTCTGCACCCACCCCTCCTGTCTCAGGGCACTGCTGGGAGGACTCTGCACACACCCCTGCTGTCTCAGGGCACTGCTGGGAGGACTCTGCACCCACCCCTCCTGTCTCAGGGCACTGCTGGGAGTGATAGGCACCCACCCCTCATATGTCTGGGCACTGCTGGGGGGACTCTGCACCCACCCCTCCTGTCTCAGGGCACTGCTGGGGGGACTCTGCACACACCCCTCCTGTCTCAGGGCACTGCTGGGAGGACTCTTCACCCACCCCTCCTGTCTCAGGGCACTGCTGGGAGGACTCTGCACCCACCTCTCCTATTTCACAATATGTACGCTCATAACATGCACGGTTGTGGGTACGCTCCATGCTTTCGAGGTGAGGGTACGTGTCGTACTTACACTGTTGGGGTGGGGGTACGCTCCATGCATTCGAGGTGAGGGTACGGGTCGTACTTACACTGTTGGGGTGGGGGTACGCTCCATGCTTTCGAGGTGAGGGTACGTGTCGTACTTACACTGTTGGGGTGGGGGTACGCTCCATACGTACGCGGCTGAGGGTACGTGTCGTACTTACACTGTTGGGGTGGGGGTACGCTCCATGCATTCGAGGTGAGGGTACGGGTCGTACTTACACTGTTGGGGTGGGGGTATGCTCCATACGTACGCGGCTGAGGGTACGTGTCGTACTTACACTGTTGGGGTGGGGGTACGCTCCATGCATTCGAGGTGAGGGTACGGGTCGTACTTACACTGTTGGGGTGGGGGTACGCTCCATGCTTTCGAGGTGAGGGTACGTGTCGTACTTACACTGTTGGGGTGGGGGTAAGCTCCATACGTACGCGGCTGAGGGTACGTGTCGTACTTACACTGTTGGGGTGGGGGTACGCTCCATACATACGCGGCTGAGGGTACGTGTCGTACTTACACTGTTGGGGTGGTGGTACGCTCCATGCATTCGAGGTGAGGGTACGGGTCGTACTCACACTGTTGGGGTGGGGGTACGCTCCATACGTACGCGGCTGAGGGTACGTGTCGTACTTACACTGTTGGGGTGGGGGTACGCTCCATGCATACGGGGTGGGGGTACGGTCCGTACATGTCCGTCCCCACGCTATGTGATGCTTGTGCGGCCCGTACCCAGGCCTTTGCCACGTGGGTACGAGCCGTCCCGCCATTGTTGGGGTGACGTGGGTGTGGGCGTGGTACGACTCGTACCCACGCTCTTCAGGCGTGGGTACGGGACATACATGTCTGGTTGTGTTGCCGGTTCGCGTCGTGACGGACTTCCGTAGTGGCGGTCGCTGGCTTAGCTGGACACGCCCCCACCCCCTCGTAGTGACCAGTGCCTGGGAGTCAGGTATGTCCAGGGCATGTGTGCTGTGTGACTTTGGTGGGGGGTTTGTGGCCTGCCCTGGTCCTGCCACCCCCCCCACCCCCCTTTCCCCCCTCCCTTAGTTGTTCTGACCTTCTGCGGCGTCTGCGTCGGAACCTGTAGAGGAGGTCGACTGCTATGAGGGCCGGGATGACACGTAGGTTCGGGTCCATGTCTGTCCGTCGCGTACGGGTCCTCCTTGTTCGCGTCGTCCTGTGTGTCCGTCGCGTACTGGTCCTCCTTGTTCGCGTCGTCCTGTCTGTCCGTCGCGCACTGGTCCTCCTTGTTGGCGTCGTCCTGTCTGTCCGTCGCGTACTGGTGGTCCTTGTTCGCGTCGTCCTGATTTCCCGGCAGTTTTTGGCAGCCGGAAAATATTCACCGTGCGGGATGACGTCGGTGCGAATCGTAATTCCTGGTTCGTGAATGGCAGGCTGCGAGCGTCCCGACGTCAGGTCGGCGCTTTCCCGGATCGCATTTGTAGGTTTATTTTGTTCGGTGGGGGTTTTTTACGATTCGTACGGAAATGGTGTTTCCGTGCGAATCGTAATTCCAGGTTGGTATATTTTGTCGACCGGGTACGCGTCGGACGGAGAATATGCTCCGTCCGACGGTTCGTACCCGGTTTTTACAGGATCGTAATTGGCACCCTAGTGGCTAGATGGCATCTCTCGCTCTTTGGCTCCTGTTAAAAGAATTCAGATCAAAAGAAATAACAATTCAGCTTCTTGGTTTTCGGAGGACCTGAGGATCCTCAAGCAGAGCTGAAGGAGACAAATAAACAGATGGCGTTTGGAGTACTGCAAAATTGAAAAAACGAAATATAAAAGCTGGCTAGTTGCGTACAAGGCCCTGATTCACAAGGAAAAATCATCATACTTTACAGGCAAGATTGAAGCAGCGAGCAACTGTTCCAAAGAATTGTTCTCTACTATTAAAAAACAAATTATTGTCACCTCCAATACAGTCAAGGACTTTTCTCAGTCCTTTTGTAACACTTTGGTGGATGCTTTCCATCTTTAAGTGGAGGACATTTTAAATAACTTTACGGCCCTTACTGCAGCGGCCATCTTAGCCCCCTCTATCCCTACTCATCAGGATACTCTCATCAAGCTTGAGAGGTTTATTCCTCCTTCCAGAGAGGAGGTCACAAAAATTATTTAAATCCTCAAATTCGGGTTGACTTCTGTCCACCTAGGCTGGCTAGTTTAGCAGCCACGATTATTGCAACCATACTGACAGATATCTATCATAAGATGTACGGCTCGGGCCTCTTTCCCTCCATGTGGAAGAAGACCTTGATTCTAACTTTAATCAGGAACCATCTCTTGATCCACAGACACCTAACAACTGTCGTCCAATCTCCCATCTCTCTTTGCCAGTCAAGCTACATAAAAAGGTATAGAACAAGCAATTGGTTGAATTTGTTCAGGCAAACAATATTTTGGAACCTTCTGATTTTGGCTTCCATGCTGGGCACAGCACGGAGATGGCCCTTATTAAAGATACTGAGGAGATTAGGAGAACCCTGGACCAGGGAGGAAGAACCGCTCTTGTCCTGTTCGATCTATCAGCAGGCTTTGAAACTGTTAATCAAGGATCAAACTATACCATTTTCGATCACAATAGTGCATGTTATAGGCCATGTAATGCTAGTGTAAAATCCATTAATGCGCGAAATAATGGCGCAAACCAAGAAAGTAATGCTTTCTTAGCTTGGACCCTTTTTATTACAGAGACACACTAATCCATTTCTGACCAATATCAGTGGTCTGCACAGTACACTTATTAAGGGCAGAAAACAACATAGAAAAAGCCATTGGTGTCACATTTAAGAATATTGTTTAACAAAAGGTGTGGATGGTCAGCTTTGAAAGCTTTTGAATATGTAATTAGGAACCCCATTTTGGAGGACTGTAAATTCAGATGAAGTTTGTCATTGCCCTTCAACCCCAAGTAACCATATTGTGATTTATGGCTATAGAGGGCTGCAATGCAGTGAGGCCACTCTTCTTGGCAACAGAGTTTGGTTTACATTTCGTCAAGCTACTGCATAATTGACCAAAAATGCTGGCTGTTACTGGATCCGATAACTCTTTCAAATTTTCATCCATAATTGTGTGGCCAAATGTTTTTTTTTCATAAGGAATCACATTGTAAGCCCTTGCATTGCCAGCCTTTGGCTGTCAAACACCTACTAGGGAATTTCTCTTTGATTGGTCCTCAATAATCTTCTCATTCATTTCCACAGCTTCTGATACCTCTATAAACTTTACTATCAAACCATACTGGCTAAACTGATCTCTTAATACTTGAATATCCAATCTGAGATGATCAAATAGAGATTATAGATTTGCATTGCAGCACTTCAAATTTAGTTACTTGTTGATTGAGTAAAGACAATCAGTCTGGAGCAGGAGTTCAATTTTACCTCAAGACATGATAATCCAATATTGCTTGAAGTTCTTGCCTACTTAGAGAATGATCTTGCATCACAAAAGTTATAAAATGGTATGTGTAGTTTAGAGACTTTAAAAAATATTCAACACCAACACCTGTCTCAAAGGGTATTTTGATTTCCCATAAAGAGAAAAATTGTCAGTGTCCAACTTCTCCACAGCCTCTCTACAACCTATGAAATACTTGAAATACTCACAAGGGAAGAATATAAAGTCAGGTCAGAGAGGGAAAACATGCCGGTACCCTAGCATATCGAATGGGATGTTACGACACATAGTGGTCATTTAAATGATACAAATTATTATATTCCATTTATACCATGAAGGCATTGCCCCCCTTCTCCCTAAGGACATATTATGTGCAGACCCAGCAATCATTTTTTTATTCTTAGACAACTGTTAATTTTGGTGTAGAATGAAAGATATTGAGTACTTTTGATCAATGTATTGGATTTTCACTCTCAGATGATACAAAAAGTCAAATGCATGTAGAGCAAGACTGAGTTGGTTGATACGTGAACAGTCTCTGCAGCCATATTAACATTATTTTGACTCGCTTCAAATGGTGTTTCAACAGGCATAGGTTTAGGATACAGCTCATCTACCATCTACCTTATATGAGGTTTTCAAATGAATTTGTCCAGAAACCTGTTTGTAATATTTTGAGAGGTTGGAAAAATAATTGATTACGTATTAGATAATTTGTGGCCAATTAATTTTCCATTCAAAAGCAATGTATTTGGATGGTAGGAGCCTAGCTCTTTTTGAAGCCAGGGGTGTACCATCATCAATTCCTTTGGGCACTGTTACATCAAGTAATACCAATAGTGGGCTTGTAACTGTACCTCTGGATTGAAAACTGTGTTTATAAGGGAGAGCAGGTGACCAATTATTTGTTTTGCACCTTTTCCGATGATGGTCATATTCTTGTTTGGTATAGAAGAGACTGGAACGTCTATGCGCTGCTAAAACAATTTCTAAAACTATAAGCTGTGTCTACCTCAAAAATGTTACTGGTACCGATCCTAACTCCTTCACACATTTCACTTATGTACTGCCATTTTGCCTGTATATCTACCTCAATATGTATTATGTAAACCACAAGTAAACACTGTGAGCGTTCAGATGCCTTTGGGTCAAGTTTGCGCTATATTAAACTCTACAAATAAATAAACATCTCTGTGCTGAAAGGACCACTGTCTATTTGAATTAAATATAGATATTAACTAGACCATTGTTATGTTATGTTAAAATTAATTTATAGAGCGCACGTACACCGAGGAGGTTTCATGGCGCTGTTTTGGTTGAGATCCAAGTCATAAAAAGAAAGTTTAAAACGCCTGTTGGAAGAGCCAAGTTTTTAGGAGACTCCTGAAACCAAGAGGATTGGTACAGGAGCGAATATCTCGGGGAAGAGAATTCCAAAATATGGGGGCCAAGATAGAGAACCTGGCACCACCAGTGCGCTTTAGTCTAAAGTGAGGAATGAGTAATAAGTGTTTGTGAACTGAACGAAGATTTCGTGAAGGAACATATTTGTTGATCAAGTTATCAACAAATTTAGGGCTCTTTCCATGGAGTGACTTAAAAATAAGACATCCAGTCTTGAAAGCACACCGCTGAGCAACCGGAAGCCAATGTAATTGCTTCAAAAGAGGAGTAATGTGATGGCGCTTAGGATGGTGAGCAATCAGACGAGCAGCCTGATTTTGTACTCTCTGTAAATGTCTTGAGAGATAACGGGGGATGCCAAGGTATAATGAATTGGCATAATCAACGTGAGACATGACCAAGGCGAGAATCACCTGAATCCATGCGTAAGGTATCTGCAAATCTTTTTTATTCTACGAAGTTGAAAAAAACAAACGGAGATCACTGAACTAATCTGAGGCTTCAGAGTAAGATCCTGACTGATGATCACCCCTAAGCTTTTTGCCGAGCTAGAAGGAACAGGGGGCTGGCCCAGCTCTATATGCCAGAAATGGGGTCCCAAAGGATTTTTAGCAATGCCACCTGTTAGAACCACCTTCGTCTTGTCCGGATTGAGTTTTAAATGGTTCTTGTTCATCCATTGACTGATGAACAGCATGGTCGATTGAAAAGCATGAACCGACTCTAAGGAGTTGCTGGTGGTAAAAATAAGCTGAAAATCGTCTGCATAGTTGAAAGTGCAGACTTTGCGCTCCTTCAGAGCTCGGACAAGAGGGAGAAGATAAAGATTGAACAACAGGGGAGAAAGAGATGAGCCCTGAGGGACTCCACAAGAGATTTTAACTCTGGGAACAGTGAACTGGGCTGTACAGACTGCCTGGGAGCGATTTTCCAAAAAGGAACTAATCCAGCTGAGGGCGGGACCCACAATTCCTGCATCCCTCACACGGTCGACCAAAAGAGAGTGGTCGACTGTGTCAAAGGCAGCGGAGAGATCAAGCAGGACGAGAGCCTGTGAGGAGCCACTGTCGACCTCACCACGGAGGATGTCTAGAACTGAGAGAATTACCGCCTCAGTGGAATGCGCTGGACGAAAACCAGCTTGATGGGAATCCAAAAATTCGGATTCCTCCAAGAAGTCTGTAAGACACCCTGTAACATATTTTTCCAAAATCTTAGCTAAATAGGGGAGAAGAGAAATAGGGCGATAGTTGGTCAGGAGGAGTGGATCTGATCCTACCTTTTTTAAAAGGGGGACAACAATTGCCTCTTTAAAGGTCGCAGGGACAATTCCTAGAGACAAGGACTCATTTAAGAGATTGAGAGCAGGACTAGGAAAGATAGTAAAAATTTCCTTCAAAATACTGGGAGGACAACAGTCATTGGGGGAACCCGATTTGACTTTTGAGAGAAGGTTAATAAAAGTATGCTCACATATGGGGGAAAACATTTGAAAGAAATTTGGTTTAAAATAGAATAAGGACCGAAGTCCAAGTTTAGGCAGACAGGGATACTGGACTTAATTTTATTAATTTTATCAATAAAAAAGAGGTTCAGAGCATTGCAAAATGTTTGTGAGGGAGAGAGTTTGCGTAGTATTCTGTCAGGGTTAGATAACTCATTGACGATATGAAAAATCTCCTTCGAGCGATTGGTTGCCGATAGAATTTTGGATAAAAAATGCGCCGCTTTAGCTGTTGATACAGATTTCTTATAGATTTTCAAAGAGTTTAAGTAAAGCAGTTTAAGTTCGGATTTGTAGTTGCCTCGCCATTTCCTTTCCAATTGTCTAAGAGATAACTTTTGATGTTTCAGCTCAATGGAAAACCATTTCTGGGCCTCATGGCGGCGAGGGACATGTATGTTCCTAAGAGGAGCGAACTTGTCGCTGGCGGCTAGTAACCAACTGGTTAGCTGTGCATCCGCCTGGTTAATTGAAAGGTTGCCCGGGGGAGTCGAGTTGGCAAGTGAGTCAAAGAATGAGGATTTCTCAATCTTATTCCAATTACGGCGAAGACACCGGGCACGACTGGGGTTTTTATTAGCGAGGTTATCTTGAATAGTAAATTTAAGTATATGATGATCAGACCATGTACAAGGTAAAAGTAAAACAGAAGACATGGTGATGTTAATGGTCCAAACCTGGTCAAGGATATGTCCCTTAGTTAGTGTGTGTTGTCATGGATACTTGCTGAATAAGATTTAGACCTGAAAGTAACTCGGTCAGTTCAGCTGATTGAGGACCACCAAGGATGTCATTGGCCCAGTAATTAAAGTCACCAATCAACAAAACCTTCCCATAGTTGGTGACCAGGTGGGCTATCTGTTCACCCAAAGAATGGGGGAAGAGAGGCATCCTAGAGGGGGTCTATAAAGCAGGACACATACCAAGGGAGCAATATCTGATTCAAAATCGAATTTTATCACTAGGTTGTCCACCGATGGTAAGTTTAGCAAAGTTAAAACCGTGTAGTTGTAGTCATGGCGTGTTATAACCGCTACTCCTCCACCCACTTTCCCCTGGGGGCGGTTAGCCTGAATGATATGATAGTCAGAGGGTAATGCCGCAAGAATATCAGGAGATGATTCATGGGATGACCAGGTTTCAGTAAGCAGGAGGAGATCAGGCTGCTCAAATTTGAGCAACAGAAAGATATCCATCTGATGTTTAACCAATGATCGAGTGTTCAAATATACAACAGAGAGCTTACGTGCATTGTGTCCGTGGCTATTTTGAGTCGGGAATGGATCAGTGGCATGCACACTACCGATTTCAGGGAAGGTAGTTCTAACAGCCAAAATTCCATGTTCTTTTACATGAGAAAATACAAGAGGGTTAAGTTTAAGTTTAAAAGATGCTACCTGAAGTGATATCAGCTCACTGGCAGTGTAGTCAATTTTCTGAGCATAGTGGCAGGTCCCGGGCCCCGGATGGACACGGACGGGCGCAGACGGGCTTGCCTTTGGCGCACCTTTGGAGCGCCGCTGGCGCGCCCGCTGCGCTCCCGCGCTGCAACCGGCATAAAATAGCTGGTGGCAGCCTTAGCATCGCCCCCCTGCGCGCTAATTGGCTATCGAGTAATCGTGATAGCCAATAGCCTCTGAGCAGTAAGACAAGCGTAGGGAGAGGTGAACCCCGTATAAAGCACAAGAATGAATTTAAAAAGTAAGCTTCGTATTTTTTCAGTACTTGGATAACCTTCATTTTTACAGTGCAAAGAAAGATAGACTAGCTCAGCAGGCGAGGCGGCTGTACAAAGGAGAAGCGTGTGGGTAAGTGAACTCAATTTTTAAATAAAAGAAAACACACAGCGCGACAATGTCAGGAGTAGCAGCAGAGTTTCGAGTAAGCAATTTAAAAAAACGAACGTGTGAGCAAAAAGACACAACACAATAATTTTAAAAATAGCAGCAGAGTTTCCAATGGGCAATTCTCAAACAAGCTCTACGAGCGAGGAAAGCAGGCCAAAACCATGAAATGTTATCATCTGAAACCGAGCACTTGTTGTTGCTGTATGAATGTGCTATATGTTTTGGTGCTTTTGTGCATTACAAGGATTTCATTGATTGTCTAATATTATTATTTTCAGATAGAACGATTGAATATTGCCAAATGTGAAACATCAGCATCGGTTGGTTACAAAGGAAAAAGATGGTGTAGAACCACCACAAAACCACACTTCTCCTAAAAAGAAGTAGCAGGGCATGGCACCTCACAGCAGCAGGAAACAGGCAGTTAATCCAGGGTGAGTTGTATAATAACAGTGTATTGTATTTACAATATGGATGTGAAAGTGTGTGCAATCAGATAAAACCCCAAAAGAAAAGAACACTATACAAAATCTTCCATCCTGCACAAGATTAAGCCAAAAATACACCAATAAAGGCAAAACTGAAAAGGTCTCTTCACGAACATGGTTAGGCCTTCATTACAAGAAAAATTTTACTAGGTGGAAATTTAAAGGAACTTAAGGAGATTAGGTAATTGAGATCTTGAATACTCACTGGACAACACAGTGCACCTAACCCCTCATACTCATTCTCTATTCCTTTCTCCCGACATGCGTGCATTATGAAATATATAGGCCTGGTTCACAAAAGCTTTTGTGGAAACTTATGTTGCAATTACCTGTGCACAAAAAAAGCAGTTTACAAGGGAAATTTCACATACTGAGTCACAGAAACAGGAGTGGTGGCATTTTACTTTCCTATATTGCATTTACTAACATGGAAACCCAGAGGTTTTTCTGCATTTATAAATGGAGGCGGGAATATCGGAATTCATAGATGTGTTGCGTGGTCCTTTCAACTGCTCACAAACTCATAAGTGTGCATTAACAAGGGGCAGGTAGTTTCCCATTTTTGAAACATAAACAGGTCTATTGTTCTGAATGGTAGGAGTAAAGAAATTATTTAACCCCTTCAGTGCCCATGACGAGATAGTCTCGTCATGGAGCGCGGTTGCGCTGTGCCCATGACGAGACTATCTCGTCATGAACCCCGCCCGCTAATGCAACGCCCGGCACAGGGCGTGGAAAGGGCGGGGCACTGAAGAGGTTAAAGGTGGAAGGTAAAGGGAAGGTGTTTCTCGATAGGAAAATATATTTTCTTTGTGGAGAAACAAAACAAACATGTTTACAGATGCGTATTTAAACATAATTAACTCATGCAATGTTTTCCACCTGGTGGAAAATTCCACATGCATTAGAAGCATTCCTGGAATTATTTGTGAATTTCACAATATCAATTAAAACACTAAAGTAGCCATGCAGGAGTGGGTTTGCCACTTTTAGAACTTGGGCTTTATATATTTTCAAGTTCTGATGTCTGAAGTCTTCAAAGACAAACAGGGTACAATATGGATTAGCGGTAGAAGTTAATTTGCTGTCACAATGAAAGGCAAGGGATTGAAGTACAAAGATGCATGTCCCTCCCATGGACTACAATAATCCTCAGAAAGGTGATATATCTCATTTAATAGTTAGTAATTTAAGGAGAAAGGCTCTGAGATCTTTAGAGCAACTGATGGAAACAATATATATATTTATTCAATCTATCAAAAATGTGATCATTCACATTTCAAATACAGTACATTATCATTAAGAACAATAATAAAATGTGCACCAATATAAAAACCGTAAAACAAATTTACAATACAGTAAAACAAGCTACTAGATTTCTTTTTTTTTTTTTTTAAATCAATGTACATGCGTCTGAGAAATACCACTTAACCTAATTAAAGTTACGGCACAAGAACATGTTTGCTCATTTTTAGGTCTCGCCTGATCCAGCGCATGCGCTGGTCTGGCGAGACTTTTTGAGAGGGCTCCAAAAAGTGCTACCAGGCCAGCCTAGAGCTACAGTGCATGTGCGCGGGCCTGCGTGCCGCGCTTGATGCGATTACTTTCACTTTTACGGCCGCACGGCCGCTTTGATGTTTGATCGCGATCACTTTCGCGGCAGCATGGCCGCATGGCATAGCCAATAGGTCTCGCTTTTGGGACCTTATAAGTATTTAGTTATGCAACTGTTGCATGGCTAAAGACTTTTAAGGTCCCAAAGGCGAGACCTATTGGCTATGCCAATGCTTGTTAGCCTTTTCCACCATGCAAACATTAAAAACCTTTAGACAGCAAATACTAGCCAGCTTGTAGTATCTGATTTAAATATACGTATTGCTTCCAGTGGACAATTAAAAGATAAAATACGACATACAGGGGCCAACCAAGTTTTCCTAAGTTCAGCATAAAAGGAACAACAGAAAAAAAAGTGCTCGATGGGTCGGGGGAAATATGGCATAGAGGACACAAAGGATTTACAGACATTTTTCTCCAAGAGCTCTTCACTGCATTCAAAGGAAGGGTTCCATATCTGAACTGAACATACAGGGCTCGTGCCTGGGGGGTTCAATATCATCCAAAAACCCTTCAAAAGCAAATACTCCTTTAACATTCAAGAACCCCGCAGTCGAAGTGCCATGTGTAAACCGGTCAACCGTTTCTGAGATCATTAGATCCCAAAACCTTTTTTTAACAAGGGGGACCGTGAGTTTGGTCATAGATCCTGGATCCTCCCAGAGTTGCACCATCCCAATTTTTGAAAACCAGAGCTTGATCTTACTAAACCACTTGATGCGGCCTGTTTGATTATGCAAGGCAAGCAGCTCTACCATCGCCTCCCTCAGGGGCACCTGAGTTTTACTTATCCACACCCTGATCCAAAATAAGATTGACCTCAAAGTGGCATAATGATCTATAGGTTTTAAGCCAAGATCAAGTCTAAGTGGCAAGAGTGGTGTATTCACTGGGAGGTTCAAAATGGCTCCGATAAATGTATTTTCAGCACGAATTAAGTCTGTCAGGTTTTCCAGCTCCCACAGTTCGGCCCCGTACAGGGCCGCACCTAGGCCCTTAGCCCTATGGATTTCAATAATGGGGGAATATTCGCCGAAAGGGGAAAGCTCTAGCCCTTTGAACTATAGCACAGTCAACATGCTGGAGAGTCACAATGCTCTTTTCTATCTGCGGAGTCCATGCCAGCCTATCGTTAATACGGATACCCAGGTAGTTAAAAGAACTAACCTGCTCCAAACTGTGCGTGCCCAGGGTAAGTTTTCTCTTATTTGATTTATACAGGTTAAAAATCATATATTTCGTTTTTAATCCCATTTATTTCTAAACCCTTATCTTTACAAACTTAGGCAAATTTATTTAGGAGAATTTTAATACCACGGGGTGTTCTGGTAATAAGCAGTGTGTCATCTGCAAAAAGCAGGCAAGGCACTACCTTGCCAGCCAGTTTTGGAGGGTCGCCACCGCAGTTAGAAAGTTTTCCTATAAGCCATTGATATAAAGGATAAACAGTGTGGGGGCAAGAACGCATCCTTGACGAACGCCCTTCTGAACAGCTATGGCGTTTGTCAGAGTGCCTTCAGTATTCCACCTGACCCTGGCAAAAGTGTCTTGATGTAGCCTGACAAGAATTCTGAGCAAATAAGGTGGTAATCCCAATGTGCTCAGCGCTTGCCAAAGTTGGAACCGATCAATGGAATCGAAGGCAGTCTTTAAGTCCACGAACACTACATATAGGTGACCTCCTCTGATTGTGACTTCTTTCCAAATTAGCAGAAGGACCCTAAAAATGTGGTCCGTGGTACTGGTTGCAGCCCTAAATCCTGCCTGTAGGTTTGACAAAACACTGTTTTCCTCTATCCAGTTTTGGATTCTGGTTAGAATAATTTTGCAATTTTTTTTTTTGTTGCAATACATCGATAAGACTGATGGGCCTATAATATAATATATTTTTGTATGTCGATGAGCTATGCTAGAATATTTTAAATAATATCAGGTTCACACGTTTCTCTTAAAAAATTGAAAGGACAGCCGAAACGCAATGTACAACATTGATTTTAAGCATCTTAAAAATGCATCCCTTTTTGGTTGGGTGTACATGTCCACTTACAAGCTTCAAATATCTTGAGTTGTGGTAAGTTGAAGGAGCAGCCATCAACACAGCTGGGGACAGAGGTTAATGAAGAAACGCATACCACATTAGAGCCTTCTAGAACTGCCCAAAAGGGCTCCCTGAAAGAGAACGTTGTACAACACCATCACCATGTCAGCGATATAAAAACGTGAATAGTATAGAAAAATATTAAACAATAGTTTATGGTCCATTTTTGGAGCCTTAATGCACTCTAAATCAAATGTATTAGTTGAATATTGCACACAAATCTGTTTAATAAATTAGAGGCACACGTGGATGTCAACTTTGCAAACTTGGGAACACTGAAACTTACTGAGAAAGTTAAAACTGGGGCCACTAGTTGTTTGTGGGCAATGTAACAGGGTCACCAATATCAAATGGAAATTGAGAGGCACTTTATCAGCTACAAACGGGCACTATTGGAGGAACAAACTCGGTGCAAGACCTGAGTTGTATGAAATGGAGGATAAGAGCAGATTCATAGACTGACTGAATGCTGTTGTGTGTTTTATTTCTGTACCCTCATGGAAATTCCCATTGACTAGATAGTTTCTTACTGATCCAGTTGCTAGCATGTGGGTCTTTCAAACACCTAAAGTCCACGTCATTCCAGGTGCATTTTTGAAAATGTTTCTAATTTCTGATGGTGTCTTTTGACTTTGGATGGATTTTTTATGTAACCCTTACAACTCCTCGTGCTTTTTCAAAACCATTATACCTCTCTATGCTCTGTTCTCCAGAAACCATTTGCAACTAATCAACTATAATTTTCACGAGTATATTATTTTGTTAATTTATTTGAATGTAAGGCAATATTTGAAATTTTGATAATAGAATGACTGCTGCTCAGTGCTGTTCTATGTATAAAATCATAAACAGAGATAAAAAAAGTATTACGTGCCTTTGTGTTTAAACTACCAAGATAAACGCTGGGTGCAGGGCACGCACAGTATCGCCAGTACATAAAGAACAACTGTCAAATGCGCCTTGGTCTGAGGGATTAAGTTTAAAGAATTTACACTCTCCAACATAGGGAGAAGATATGGCCTAGCGGTTGGAACTGCTGACATAGGAACAGGGAACCAGGTTCTAATGGCAGCGTCACCTCACCACTCTGTGATTCTGGGCAAATTGGTATTTCCCGCTGCCTAAAAAACATAGGACAAAA
Source organism: Triturus cristatus (assembly GCF_964204655.1). Classification (NCBI taxonomy): domain Eukaryota; kingdom Metazoa; phylum Chordata; class Amphibia; order Caudata; family Salamandridae; genus Triturus; species Triturus cristatus. Next base: position 1,355,777,049 of record NC_140589.1, read on the forward strand.
TCAGGCCTTGTGAAATGCTGGTCTTCATGTAAAGCACTCTCTTGGGCCAAACTCGTGCTGTATGAAACTGCAAAAAAACAACCTATTTCTTTCTCTAAAGTGAAACAAAATTCTGCGGTAAATAGAAACATTTCTGAGTTTATATTTTGTGTAAGTATTGAGTAGGGTTTTGAAAATACCGCAATATACATATTAGGGTTATATGTCACGTACAATGCCTCTATTTTTATGTGAAGGCCAATAAAAATAATAGCCAAAAGCTGGCGTTTTTTATACAAAACAAAAAAAACTAAAGCATGAAATCCAAGTAGCGGATACACCAGAAGTACTTAAAAGCATTCTGAAGTGATTCTAAGTCCACAACAAAGAAGACAGACTTAATTTGCATGCTAACCGTGAATACAAGGGAATTTGGACCAATTCCTATTCAAGTGTAAGCACCTGGCCTTCCACGATCCAAAAACACGCATAAATAGCCGGTGCTTTGCTCTTTAAAAGTTAGGAAAAATAAATTAGATTTTTTTTTCTTAAAAGCCAAACTGATAAAGTCCATGTCTGTAAATTCGTGAATCTCTACAGGGTAGCCGAGAATGGGCGAGCGAGAAATGCAAATTTAAATGAGATGTTGCAGGGCAGACAGGCTCATGTGTCACATAGCATGCCATGCTTTGCTCAACTCAGGGCCAGGCGTCCATTTTGTCCTTGACACCCCGCTGGCCGGTCAGGGTTAAAAAGCCTCCTTTTCTGCTCGGGTCTCTTTCGGCGTGGCCTTGACTGACAGCGGGACCATACGCGGTGACGTCACAAAGGGAGGTTCAGCGTGTCCGGCTTCACCGTCTTTCACTCCAGTGGGCTCGGCTACACAGACAAATTGATTTGCAAAGGTTCCTCCTGGCAGCTCTCGCCTGCTTTGCATACAGAGCGCTCCCCGGTGACACAATAAAAGTAGCCTGCCTGGCGAATTGAGAGGCGCAGCGGGGACTAGCCGGTTCAAAGTCCAAAGCCCGCACCCCCCTTACCCCAGTCTGGTTTGAAAGGTCACCGAGTGTCTGGGAAAATGGTCTCGGGATACGATCCTTTATGAAAGGTCACGATTTTTCAACGGCACTTAACACACACTTGCACACAAATTGAGGCTGGAAAAAACCTGGGGGCTGCCTCGCATTGTACATTGTGCTGGCGAAGATTTATGTCTTGTGGTCACCAGCAATAAACCCACTCTGCAGCAGCATTACAGTTCGCATTAATCCACCGCACGTTTGTTTTGAAATCAGCCACTTCTTTTTTCTTTGTTTTTAGTGGCACAGTAAACAGAGGAAGAAAGCACTTAATCATTTTTTCCATCTGTGGATTGTTAATAAACCTCGCCTTCTGATTTTACAACAGTGGGTATCAATATGCAAAATCTATTATTAACTTGCAGGCATCACAACACGAGCAAAATATTAAAACAATGTGTTAACCTTGTAGTCACACGCACACACACACACACACACACACATATATATATATATATATATATATATATATATATATATATATATATATATATATATATATATAAAATTATTACCTTCTAGCGGACGCCAGTAGATAGTATAGTAAGGACCTAGTATCCATAGGAAGAGCATTTTTTGATTTGCCAATAACTTTGGCGTCGTTTGACGAATCTTCCTTCAATTTTCAAAATTATCAGTGCCGTCACTTCAGCTGCTGTCTTGAAGATTTCAGGGTGAAACATCAAGCGGGGGCCGAGAAAAAGGGAGGGTCCAAAAAACTATTTTTCTCCATGGTAATTTCTATAGGAAACTTTAGACATGGCTACAGCCCAAACTGCTGAAAGGAATTACACCAAATTTGGCAGAAAGGTAGCTCTTGGTCCAGAAAGTACTCTTTTTGGTAAATGTTGTTAATCCGCTCAGAAGTTGCTGAGAAATTCAAAGATTTCTCAGATATACAGCTGAGGCCTCAGTGGAACCTCAACACCTACCGGTCTCGTGCCTGAGATCTGACTGGCTGCCAACACTTCAAACCAGGAAGTATTGGCAGCCATCTTTTGACTCGGTTGAACTGAGTCACAAGCAAAAACGTTAAAAAAAGAAAAGGGGCACGGTAGAAACACCCTGACCCCCTAGGACTCTTGGGTGGTGGGGGGTCCTAGACCCCCATGGTCAATAAAGCATAAAAAAATATTTCAGCAGGAGTCGCGTTGGATTCGCGACTCCTGCTGAAAATGAAAAAAAGAAAACAAAGCGCAGACTCCCACACTTCGTTTAATTCAGGCCCCCTGGTGGGCCAGCTCCCAGGGACAAATACAAATAAAGATTGGGGGCCCTGCGCGGGCCCTCGCAGCACCAGGGACCACCACCTCCCGAGGTGATATATTAAATTATAATGTGTGGGGGCTCCAGCCCCCCATGCAGCCCTGTGGACTGCCACCTTCCTGGGGCTAATACAATCAAATTTGTGGGGCCACTTGGCCCCCCACTGCCCCATGGACCACCACCTTCCCACGGCACACACTTTATTATTTAAGAGAAAGTGGTGAAGGCCCTATGGCATCCCCCACAGCCCCGTGGACCTCCACCTCCTCCACAAATTAAATCACTAAGGAGGTCAGTATTGCCCCCCCGGCCCCCAGGGCAAATGGGAATGAAGGAGGGGGGATGTGTGGCCCCCCTCCAGGAGCCCTAGATGGCCCTGGGGACCGGCATCCCGCAGGGCTGGCTCCAGCAATGTTCCACCCGGGACATTGAAGTTTGCTATTGTTAGACCTGTCAGCTCTAGGGTGGTCTTCCCCTACATTTTTTTGGCCCTTTTTGCCTCTTATCTGACCGCCATTTTTGTTGGACATAGCACTCTGGGTGCCTTACCTCTGCAAAATGGTGCTAAGGTGCAGGTGCTCGCTCCTAAAAACATGGTTGCCACAGGCCCCTGCTACTGCGGTGAGGCCACTGTCCTGTCTGCTCACTAGTAGTTGGAATAAGGCTGGGACTTAATGTTACTGTAACCTTGACCGTCCCGCCTCTTGTCACCATAGACAGACACCACAGAGTCCCCAGATTCTTCCAGAACCTTCCAAACCCCCAACGTGCTGCCTTTTTGGAGGGTCACCTGACCTAGGGGTATAAAAGAAAGGGAGGGAACCCCATAGCTGAGTTACACCACTGGACCTGGGGATTCCCCGTAGGAGTGGAGACTGCAGCACTAGGAGGATTACTACACTACTAAGGCTGACAGCTCCCAGGAACTGCTGCCCCATGATAGCTGAGCCATCCTACCTGCCTTCTGATTTCCCCCTGTCAGGGGGAAAGAGGTAACCTCTCCAGGGTGCCTTCCCAGGGACTGCCCTAATCTTTTCCCCTGCAACCAGAATCTGCAATTGATCCCAAGTGCTGGGTCAGCGAAGCGCTGTGTAACCAGAACCTGCGATTGATCCCAAGCGCTGTGTCAGCGAAGTGCTGTGTAACCAGAACCTGCAATTGATCCCAAGCGCTGTGTCAGCGAAGCGCTGTGTCACCCAAACCAACCTGCGATTGATCCCAAGCGCTGTGTCAGCGAAGCGCTGTGTAACCAGAATCTGCAATTGATCCCAAGCGCTGTTGTGCCCAAGGTCACCGCTGCGGCCCTTCAGGTGAGAGAGGAGGAGCGCCAGTTACCGTGCACTCACCACTGCTGTCCGGGGACTGGAACTGACCGGAGATCCCCCGCGAGCCCTGTAGCTGTGTAGCGCGGAGTCGGGTAGCGCTGGGAGGAGGAGCGCCCTGGTGCCCATGATCACCGCGGCTGGCCGGGAGCTCGGGTGTTTGGCGCCCTGCTTGCGTGGCCAGGTGGACGGGCGGCGCTAAAGAGAGACGTGCTGCCGGGTCCCCTTCACCACCGCGGCCCCTGTGACCTGAGGAGAGTCGCCTAGCAATGGCTGGCCGCATCATTGCCAGCACTCCCGGGAGGCCGTGCCACGATTGGCCCCGGGCGAGGAGTTGACAAGGAAACCTGGGGCCCGCCCAGGTCTACGAGAGAGGGGCTCCTGGGTGAGGGAGAGCCCCAGCCACCGCCAGATCAATTCCCCTGCTGTGGGTAGGGCCCAGACTGCAGAGACATCCTTCCTCCCCAGGTAATAGCCCCGTTAGGCATGTAGAGTGGGCTGACTGGGGAGTGGACTGATTCAAGGAGAGCTGCGGCCTACACGAACTCAGGGACTCAGTCCTATTGCAGCAGGCATAGCCCCAGGGGCTCCTGGGCCCTGAATACCTAGTGAAGTAGACCAAGCACGGGTAACAACTGTCTTTTAAGATGCCCCCTGCTGTAATGTCTTCCCTGAAAGTGTATTGAATCTCTGCATAACATGTGTTACTTGTATTGAAATTGATGAGACAAGAACCTGTTCCCCTGCCCACAGCGAGAACTGTACTGTTTTCAAACCTGTCAAGAAGTAGATAAAGATACTTGTTTTCCTACATAACATTGGAATGGTGCCCCCTTGATTGTGTGTGATTTACTGTGTCAGTGTTGGATGCGTGTTGCACAACTACTTTATACATAGCCTCGTGCGTGCCTACCTGCCTCGCGCCAAGCTACCTTGTCGGAATCGGTGGTCCTTACTTGGACTAGGGTGCAGGCTCTGGCCAACTGGAGACTCCGGCTCTAACAGCTATGGCTTGGCAGCACTTCTCCGGCCAAGCCATAGCAAACACTGCTCCGCTTCATGAAAGCAAGAGCATTAAAAATGCTCTCACTTAAATGAAGAGGAGCAGATTGCTTTTGGACAGAGGATGCTGCATGGTTGCAACTCGCACTGTCCAAAAGCATAGCCGGCCCCCGTGGGAGGTGGGGAGCCAGCAGGGACCGCATGGGCCTTGAGTCTCCCCCGCTGTCCCCAATGAGGTATCCATGCCCCGGGGCATGGGGTCCCTGGGGCAATATCGGCCCGGGAAGGGGGGACACACTGGCCCTTCCTTTCCATTTAAAAGAAACATGATGAAGGCCTGGTACTGGGGGATGGGGTCCCCGGGGCCAAAATAGGCCTGTGGAGGGGGGCCGCGCATCCTTACTCCCACGCACGTACAAAAAAAATATATATATAAAGGCCAGGCCCCGAGTGATGGTAACTCCGGGGCCGAAATCGACCTCAGGAGGAGGTGCACTGAGCACCCCTCCCTTTCAAATGTAAGCACAAAAATAAAATAAAGGCCGGGGCCCGGGAAATGGGATCCCTGCGGCCGGAACCAGCCTTGGTGGGGGGCTGCATGGCCCCCTCCTGTATTAAATGAAAATAATTTTTAAAAGGATCAGGCCCTGGGGGTTGGAGTCCCCGGGACCCAAAATGGTCCAGGTATATAAAAAAGAAAAAAATAACAAAAAAAACTGCAACTCGCAGGAGGCCCGCCCCCCTATCTCTTCTACTCTGCAAATGCGCCTCCTGGTGCGCTCCTGGTTGGGTAATGAAGTCACGTTTGGCTGCTGAGGATCCTTAGGGGCCAAGAAGACCTCCGGTTACCTCCAGTAAGGCCCACACAATGGGATTGCTGAGAGGTGGTTTCTCATGTTACTGGCAGCCATTGAGAGTGCTTGATCCCACGGGAGTCTGACTCCTGTGGGAGCAAATTGTCCCAAAGGGAAAAAAGCTCCCTGGGCAAATCAGAATGCTCTATTTTTTAAATGATGCTCCCGTGAGACTCTCACTGGAGTCTCTCGGACCCAACCAGCCAGATATACAAATATTTGTAAACCTTAATTTCTCAAAAGTTACTGAACAGGTTTAAACCATATCACAAAACACATGCTCTCTGGATCAAGATCTAGATTCCAGCCAAATTTGGTGTAATTCCATTCAGCAGTTTTTGCGGTAGGACTGTCTAAAAAGTTCATGGAAAATGCATGGAGCTTTTGCGCTTTGGGAACCCCCTTTTTCTCATTCCCTGCTTGACGGATCACCCCAAAACCTTCCATACACAAGCTAGGTACAAGAGAGCACTTTTGTGGAATCTTTCGTGAAAATTCGTCAAAAGGCACCAAACTTATTAGCAAATCAAAAAAGGCATTTACTAACTGTAACTACCCAGTGGCAGACGCCACTGGGTGATACACTGCAAAACTGGTGATACCTATTTTATAGTAATGGTTAGATCACACTATATATTGAAAAGACATTTCATGTTTTCTTAATAAGTTTGTCAGCGTTAGACTAATCTGCACAAAAAAATCCAACATTCCAAAAAAGGTCATCAAATTTGGATCTGACATTAGTGGCGCGAAAGGGGTAAAAATGTAGAGGTATTTGGACTGTTAGTCTGTAGAGGTCAATGAATCTAAGTTTCTGGACTCTTCATGGACCCAAACATAAAAAAAAAAATAATTGGACATGGGGGCTATTTCTCCCAGCTTCCATTTCAGGTCTTCAGACCCATAGCTTGCCCTGTGGGCGCACAGCTCTTTAATTCACTGGCTGCAACTTGATGGAAAATATTGCGACTTCATAAGGAGGTAAGCGGGAAATATCCCCTGACCCCAAGGTTCAGAGGAGGAGATGAAAAGGGCTGCCTGTTAGATCAAAATAAAGAAAAGTACATTTTGTCACAGGGGGCATAAACCAAAAGACAGGATTTGCAGACTTAGCATGGCTCCAAAAGTCCACGAACCTTAGCTTAAAGCCTGAAAACCCGCACATGTTTGTGCACCTTTATTGGACGTTTCATAGGGTTTGCAGGTTCATAAATCAATGGAAGGTCTAAGAAGAGCTCAGGATTCTCGGTGGCTTTGCAAACCCAAATTGGGGTACATGACCTAAATATAAAAAAGTACATACCAGATAATACATAATGTGGTCCTTTATTGCCACCTTGGGTTGTGTTGTGATTTTAAAACTTCTCTTTCTGCCTCGGTCTATTCTACACAGTAGTTGTCACCACTATGTAGTTATGGTTCAGCTGCACTTTCTATTGAAAAGGCACTTTGTGCTTTACTTATAACTTTTGACCAAATGAACGGATCTGTGGGGAGGGGGTTAACAAAGTTGTGTTTCCCTCATTTTAGCTCCCATAGGAAATTACTTAGTGGACTTTAGAGGGTTAGCACGCTTGTTTATCTCTGTCATTTGATGTCCATGGACTATCCACAAATTCACAACTTAAAAAAAGGAATTTGATTGGATGAGCGAGCTTTTTTTCCGAGCATGCCTTTTGGAGCCACTCTTCCAAAGCTGGAACCACGGATCTGAGAACTATGACTGGCTGTCACAAATGAAAGATTTCTCTTGTGACAGCTATTTCAGGAGACAAGACAAGGAGCTTGCATCCTGCATGAAAAAAGGCAGTGGGCCCTAAGGCCAAAGTAAGGGCACCCTGAAAGGCTTCCCCCTACAAGAGTAAAAAAATATTGAGCAAAGTTACATGATCTGCAGTACCTTTTCGGAAACCAGTGCTAACCAACCTCTAACATAACAGTTGTGGTCTGCAATACCAAAAAAAAGATACTGCTGACCTCGGCCATCAGTGAAGGTGTTGGGGATCTGTGTATCTCAAACAATCTACTCCAGCTCTTGGTCAAGCTTTGTGACCTGGTACAGCGAACCAAAGATAAACTTCATCAATATTTGTGCCGGTAAAGCTTGCCCTGGGTTTGTGGTACATGGGTGTGAAACTTGACTCGGATATGTAGTTCCCAATGAGGATCCATGGACTCAAGTCTTTTTTTTAAAAAAAAGCATACAGCATGGCCAAATGGCAAATTATGTAGTCCAAGCCCTAAGGGCAGCGGTGTTTTGCTGCCCAGAATGGGTTGGGTACTAGACATGGCAGGAGACCCGTTCTTACAGTCAAGTCCAGCTGCGCACAGCCAAAGGCTGTACATAGTGAGGCATTGGCTGTCCACAGCTGGTTTGACCCAGGAGCTAGCAGTGCAAGCTCTCGATGCCAACCCCATTGCACATAACCAAAGATGTCTACATTGAGTTTGGTTGCTTGCAGTGTGTTAGCAGCCACTGCCACCTCGAGTGCAGTACCACGCTGGACGCCAAGACCTGTGGCCAACCTCTGCTGTGCACATAGCTGAAGTCTGCATGATCTGTGCCCAGTCCCTGAAGCAAACCCCTGTTGCTCATAGCTAAATGCCATGTGCAGCAAGGTTGGCTGTCTGAGGTGGGTCGGCTGCACATCTGCATATATGCTATATATACGCACCGTGGCAGTAGAATAGTTGCTGCCTAATAACAGTATTTTGAGTAACTGTACCAATAAATACAAATTCATGCATGTATTACTACAGTGCAAAGGTCAAATTCCATTTTATTGGTACAATGAACTGACTTGAGAAAAACACAGTTTCCTAATTCATATGTTACAACGATGTTACTCTGGAAATAACCATCCTAACACTTGTGGGGCCTCTTCACTGTGAATTTACTCTACTGCACAACTTGTACTCTTTCAACAGTTTTGGGAAACTACCTTTTTTTTGAAAGATGAATGTATATTAAAAATGCATAGGAACAAAATGTCATGACATAACCACATATTCAGATGTGTAGAGTGTAATATACTATGTATTGCCATTGACAAGAGAGAACGAGAGAGAGAGAGACAGGGAAGATTGAAAGAGAAAAGAGAGAATGAATAACTGTGCAATATGGTCCAATACTGTCAGCGAGGGATACTGGTGTCATCATAAACCATGAGGCCAAAGTTTGAGAAGGTGTTTTTTGAAACAGATATATGTTTACTAAAAAAGTAAGTAAAATATTGGCTTATACTCCTTGGTTGCCGGCAGTAAAAAGAAGAGACCAATACTTAAGTAGTTAGAAATGAAGAATTTTTGATTTTCTTTTCACATTACAAACAAATTATATCTGTTGAAAGGAGAGAATGTTGAAGCTGTTCTCCTCGAGGTATAGCTGACAAGGGTACTAATTGGATCTAGAAAGTTTGCCTATTCTTGTTATGATAACCCTACTGCCTAATTTGGCTCTGTACAGTGGTTAGAAGCTGTCATTAGCATGTGACAACCAATATTTCACAGGTCTTTGTTGCCACAGTTGTCACTGTGTTGTTATTGTTAAGTCAGAGTTTCAATAGGAAGAGCGTTTTTTTCTTTTGCATATAACTCTGGTGCAGTTTGATGAATCTTCATGGAACATTCCAGAATAAAGTTCATCCATCTCAACTGAAATCTGTAAAGTGGGGGCCCAGAAAAGGGGTAGGGGGTGCAAAAACTAATTTTTACCACACGGTTTCCCATGGCAATTTTGGGAAGTGATACAGATGAAAACAGCTGAACAGAATTACACTAACTTTGTTAGAAAGCTACATCTTTACTCAAAAAGAGCACTTTTTTTTATAATTTTGTGTAAATCTATTCAGCTGTTATTTAAATGTCAATGTTTAAAATATAGTGATATCTGGACTGTTTGTTCAGATGGAATGCAAAATTAATGTTAATAGAATGTAACATATTATTACCATACCTAACCGTGACGTCATTTTAACCTTTGGTGTTTTTTCAGTGAATTCTATGTTTTTTTAAACATAAAGTAAGACTTGTATCCTTGCTCTGCACCCAATTTCATTGGCCGCAGGGCCTGGCAATCACAACATAAGGGGAGATATTTTAAATAACTCAGACCTACTGGCTTTGTCAAAGGATTAGAACATCATTATATACAACGCAGGCCTATTGGATTAATCAGGGGGTCAGCACATCAATATGTAAAAAGTGGATCCATAGGCTTTGTTACAAATCACCACAATTTTACCAATAACCACAATCCAAGACATTTAATATTAATACACACATGCCACTATGCAAAAATAATTATTGTCACAAAAATATTTAAAATAAGGAACTTTTAATAATAATTATCATTAACAGTGTATGTGACCTTTATTTTAACATTCTTCAGACCACAAAATGCAGCCATAGGACCAACCACAAGGTCTCCCCACACTCCTGCTGAAGAGCTTACAGCTTTGAGTGCTTTCGAAATAATGGTAAGCGGTCCTGAGGTCATGGAGTCAATGACCCAGGAGACTCACCGTGATTTTTAAAAAAACATTCCTTGGTGGCTGCTGTGATTCTTTAAATCGAATACAAGCCTTGCTGTTGAAACAGGTACGCAGGAGTGAACCATCTCTGAAACTCAAAATAGGCTCTTATTTTCAGCTGTGCTAAAATTAGTTCAGTGCTGAGAAGTAGCAGAATGAGGGTAGACTTGCTTCTAAGTATATAGCAAATATGTTAGAGTTTTCCCTTTAATTTGCTCTTTTAGTAAACATTGTAGCTGACATTTTATTTGTCTTCACTGTAGTTTCATTTCATTGTGTGCATTCGATTAAATATGTAGTCCTCCTTTTCTAGTGTTCTTCCTCAATGAAAGAGCGTTTGGAGTGCCACAAATTACCACCTGTAATATTGCACTGGATTGATTGTTACACAACACATGTCTCACTCAAATATTGCTCAGTGGGGTGTGAGGTGGTTGAAGTTCAACTGTTTTTTTTCATTTTAGGCTGGCACATTGACTGAGTCCTTAGTGCCAGGGTGTCTAGAAAACTGAACTCTGTGTTTTCGAACAATCTAGAAAATGTATATTTGGCGGCAAACGGGGGACATACATTTTCTAGATCCTTGAGTAATTTTAAATAACACACTCTGACATCTGTTGAAATATTAGGTCACACCTTCAACAAAAATAGGTACTTCCCATTGTTTGTCAGGTGCTTGACTTATAAAAGATATTCCCATTTTTGATTTCTGTTCTTGAATCTCATACTGCTTGAAACTGTTTATTTGAAATGGTGCTTGCTCCTCTTTCAATAGGGGTTAATTTCAGGGTACCAGTCACCCAACACCTCCTTGTTAGGGAGTATCCCTATAACAGTGGGTGAGGTGACATGCTTGGTAAATGCATGTGCTGCATACTTTGGTGAAGTGGTGAAGTTTGATGCTATAAGTCCCAACACTGGGAACTTTCATACTTACAGACCTGCTGTAGTACCAGCTAATTGTAAACCCTTTTGTGACTAAAAAGTCCCATTAGGCAATCAAGAACACCAAGCATGGTTTGGTGGTCTATTACACCATATAGTACAGAACATCAGAATTGGCCACTTAAGTAATAAGGGGCCATATGGCCTGCATTTTCTGGGTATACATCAGTGAACCTGACACTTGCAGAAGTAAGAGAGTTACTAACTCAGGTAGTGGCTTTTATAGGTGACTTACACTGTATGTCTTACAAACAGCTGCTGTGGGAGCAGTTGCTCCTTGTCCCCCTCAACATTTTCATGGTGCAGTAAATCAATCAGTCCACAGACCATTAATGCCAAGTTCAAAGCACCCAGAAAACCACATGAAATTCCATTCTGGATTACTTGCAAAACTAATCACTTGAAGCAGAGTATCCACATATGGCACCCCAGGACAGGATTAGAATTTTAACTGCGTGCCTTCTCCATAGGATGGGACCACCTATAGAAGAGTGAAACACTTGTGGTACAGTATCTGTGAGTATTTATACTACTATGCCTGGCACACCCTCCCTGGTTGTGTTACCAGAGGTGTTAAAGGAGATTCAAATTGGGCAGTTAGCTGCACCTTGCTCTTAATTGAGGGCTGAAATTAATGGATAATTTTGAGACAATCCTCTGGATATTTCTGAATAACATTTTCAGATAAGCTACAGTTCTAGCAGTGTGCCATTGGTTGGCAGTGGTTCCCATTCAAGATTATGAAAGAGAACTTCCAAAGATTATTTTTGAAATTTACACTTCTGGGACTTGTGATACCTTAGACCCACAGGCTGCTAAACCACATTTTAAAGCAAAAAAGAGGACTGTCAGAGACCAAAACGACTCGGAAAGCAAAACAAAAATGGATCTCAATCCAACAGAGAAATCTAATAGGGGTGGGTATAATTTAAGGGACCATGACAAAATCAAAAAGCTGCATCGGTATCAGTATCTTGATAGCCGTTATTCCCATTCTTTTCAGGACTGTGCAAACAGTAAAAGAGCAGAAAGAAGTGGACTAAGTATCGCAAAATAGACTAATATATCAATAAGAAAGGTGAATCAGGACATAAAGTTGAAGTTAATGTAAAGAGGGAAGAAAAAGATTCAGGCTCAAAGACTCACTTTTTTATGAAAAAGAAAGTGGCTGGTCTAGTAAAAAGACATATCCCTCAAACTACAGAGAGTTCTGCAGAACAAGGCTTAGGCAGTACCACAGCAGAAGAAACAACAGTTTGCCAGACTCTCAAGGAGCATCTAGTGTGACTCCGACTAAAGAATATAGACGGGTTCCGTTGCTGGATGGACTTGCAAACCCTCCAGTCAGGGTTCATAATACAATAATGATGCGGATATGATGTGCAGTGTAAAAGCTATATTTCCCCCTCATTTATTGGATGCTTATGACATAACTATTGCAGAAGATAACTGGCCTTTGGTTTTGATAAGAGATGCACCTTGAGGTGAGGAGTTGATAATGCAGGCAGTCCGTGGGCCCCTTCTCACTGGCCTTTGTCACTCGGTGCTCCCCCTCTCCCTGTCCCCAAAGTTAAAACGCTCGGGATTCTCTTAAATTCACAACTTTCCGTTCATTCACATGTTGGATCAGTTGTCTCTGCTTGCTTCTTTTCATTAAGAGTAATCAGGAAAGTTTCTCGCTTTTTCTCCCTATCTGCCCTAAAGATCATTGTGTTGGCCATGGTATTATCTCGAATCGACTATGGCAACATCATTTATAATGGGACCCCTGCTTATGCTTTTCACCGTTTGCAACTTGTACAGAATCAAGCGGCCCGCTTGATCCACGGCCTACCCAAACATCATCGAGCCACTCCACTGGTTAAAGCATTGCACTGGCTTCCGGTGAGAGAGCGTGCTCTTTTTAAACTTGGCTGCCTCACTTTCCAGGCTAGGTCGGGTACCGCCCCTGAGTTTATATGCTCTGCTATAAAATCTTACCTTCCAAGCCGTGAACTTCGTTCCACCCATTTGGCCTTTTTGGCCATTCCTCGCTTTAAGAAACAGAAGTCTGGCGGAGCAAAGTTCGCCGTTCTCGCCCCGCTCTTTTGGAACTCCCTTCCTGCTGCCCTTCGCACTTCTCCTTCCTATGCACAGTTTCGGAAGGACCTCAAAACCTTTTTATTCCTGCTCGCCTACAAAGTCTAGTCTCTCTCTGCTGACGGCCACCGCATTATTCCAAAGCGCCATGAAACCGTATGGTATAAGTGCGCTTAACAAATGCTTTTAAATTCAAATTCAATTCATTTTCCTCTATAGTACCTGAAGAATTCAGTGAAATATATGGATGTAAATAGATGTTCAAACAGGCTCCTGCGTTGTACAGAAATCAAGTGGGGTTGGGCAAAGAATCTGTTCCACATGTAATTCCCTTAAGGAAAGAGCCCCAGTTTCAGACTCAGTATTCATCGAAGCCAGAAGTGAATGCAAAATAAAAGCTTTTTTCATATAATTTACAATATCAGGTTATAATAGTGCATACAATGAATGCCTCTCTTTTCCTGGGATTGAAGGCTGATGGCTCATATAGAATAGTTTTGGATTATAGAAATTTAAATACACATACACACACACATGCTATAGAAAACACTCAAAGTACTGGACTAATGAAAGATTTTGTGAGAAAAAAGTGTAAATGAATTTAATAATATCTAAAAATGTCCTTAGTCAAAATATAGCACCTGAATCCTAGCACCTATCTGCCTTTTCCTTTGATGGTTCTCATTGCACATTTAGAAGATTGCCTATGAGGAATAATAATTGCCCTGGGCTTTTTGCAGCAAGGACCTGTAGCGCTATCATATATTGAAGATGTATACATTAATGATGACGACTTGACTGAACACCTGGCCTAGATGGACAAGTTAGTGATTATTTTGAAGCAACTTTGCTGTAGAATCAATTTTAAGAAATCTAAAATTGATTATTAAAATGTGAATTTTCTCAGGTACGAGTTATCCAATGAGTGTAAGGATTGGCACCTGTCTTTATTCAGAAGTGTATACTTTACAACCCTCTAACATATTGAAAAGTTACAAGCCCTGCTGGGGCTTGCTAATTTCAGTTAAGCATACCTGCCACATTATGATGAGTGAGTTAAGTCATTGTACAATTTAAACACTCCCACGTTTTCTGTAAAACATTGGATGAAAGCACATCCAGCTATCTTACATGGACTGCAAGTAGACATTTTGGAGACGCAGGGCCTGATTTATATGTTGGCAGTATGCATACTCTATCGCAGTGGTGAAAGAATATACATACTGCCAACATAATTGTACACCCACCCGATTTAATAGCATGCAAAATTTAGATTTGGCTACAGCGGTGACTACTACGTCATCGCCATAGCCAAACCTCTCTGAAGGGCTAGAGAGATTAAGGGCCCTCAGAAAAATGGCCATATGTCCAACCACAAAACCAGGATGGGAGGCGATGTAGCCATTTTGTTTACTGTCCGTCACCACCAGGCAACCCCTGGCAGTGAGGGACAATTAAAAGCAAATAATAATCCTCCTACCATGGGAGATGACTCCCATGGTGAGGGGACCATTTTACTAAACGAAAATCCCGACGTGGGATTTTCTTTTTGAATATATAAAAAAACCTGTTTGGTACAGGGTTGCATCATGCCACCGCAGCCCTGCACCAAACAGCAATATGCATTGACAGGAACCTCCGTGATGGAGGATCATGCCAGTGCATTATAAATGACTGCCAGCTTGCCAGTCATTTTTAGGTCTCGGCTAGCGAAGGCTGCGCTTGCGCAGTCTCGCTCGCGAGATTTAATGACTTGGAGAAGAGGGGCTTGAACCCGCCTCTCTTCTCTCCTCTTCTCCATTGGCTGGCCTCTTAAATGCTGGTCAGCCATTGGAGAAGAGGTTTGTCTCTCCAAACAAGCCCCGTCCTTTTCGGATTCGGGGGCGTGTTTTTTCGATTCTTTCTCTCCTCTGGAATGTAAACATTCCAGCCAATGGCAAGAGGAGAGAAAGAAAAACACGCCCCTGATTCCGAAAACGACACTGCGTTTCTCCGAGGCATTTCTGCTTGACCTCGGAGAAAGGTGGTGATGGCGTATCAGGCTCTCCAGCCCCTGAGGTCGTGTTGCCAAAACATGTCTGTGCTGTGTGCTACGAGGCCAACCCACAGGAGTCGATGAGGTGAGCCATGTCTTTGTATTTGTCTTCGAGGGAATATATGCATGTAGTGGGGTTGGAAACTATAACCCAAATGTATGTTTTGTTTTTTTAATTAATAAAGTAGTATAATATAGTAATTCGAAGATTCTTATAAATATTATTGAAAAATCAAAACGGACATGCTGAGGATTTAGTAATGGGCATGAACGTAAATGCTTTTCCAATATGGAGGCTGCTTCTTCTCGAGTTGATACTTCCTTGTTGTCCTCTATCTATTTCCACGCGGTAGGAGCCGGGTTCTCTGGTGTTTCACATTCACTACTAATGAGAAGATGGCGGCGGAGCGCGATTACAGCTTCTCTCTGACCACTTTCAGGTAAGCACAGTGAGGCTGTAGCCGGTGTCGTGGACATGGGGGAGAGTAAGTGGGCAGCTTACCTGCGCCTGATCTATACAGCTAACGCTGCTGCGCTGAGACATGTACTAACAGTTTGCGGCCTCGTCCGGGATACTGCAAAGTCACGACCCATTCCAACCTTCTTGCTATCACCAATCCTCGGAGGATAATAGAAACGTTCTAAGTGCCGGGGACGGAGGAGCCGTCGATGAGAGCACTGGGGTCACGTCTTTGCTCACAGTTGTTGTTCGGCAAGTGAAGACTGATATCACACAAGAGCAGTGGCATTACGTCTGTCAACTGAGGTACCAGGTTTCCTGTCTACCTATTCGTTTACACATTTTGGTGTTCTTATGTTTTGCCTGTCTCCCACATCACATTAATGTATTGAATTAGGCTTCAAGTTTAATCATACATTATTTAAACAATCCAATTTATCAACGCGAGAACAGCGTAGTGCAACTGTAATTAAAACTAATACAATGAATAAAAAGGCATAGAAACGCCATAGGTGGTACAATTCATAAACGTATTTACGCCGGAAATGGGGGGTGATATGGTAAATGCAAACAGTTATATAACGAAATACCCAGCTGTATTGACAGCATGCAAAAAGAGACATAGAAGACTTCATGGCTGAAACAGACAGTTCATAAATAGATGTAAACTGTATTTAGGATAAGACCCAAGGGCACAATAAATAGCACGTGGCATGACTGTGCAAACAAATGTCTGAGAAAGTATCCAGCTAATTACCAGTTGCTGTCCACTCTTTCTAGCTGCGGGGTTGAACTCTGAGCACTTCCCTTTGAAGTCACGATCCTTTTATCTGTGGCCGGACTCAGGAATATAAGAAGAACCGTCATACTGATGCTCAGAACAGTTCGTGGTTACTACAGTGCTTAATTTATGAAAAAAAATATATATAGAAGTAAAAAACATATAAGTGCCAGGGCCCTCCTTAGGAGGCCCCTGCAGCTTGCGCCACACATTGCGGCTCTGTGGGTGGCTCTGTGTGTGTGTGTGGGAGGCTCTATGTGTGTGTGTGTATGTGTGTGCCTCTGTGTGTGTGGCTGGCTTTTTTTGTAGGTGGCTCTATGCGTGGGTGGCTCTGTCTGTGTGTGGGTAACTGTGTGTAGGTGGCTCTGTGTGGGTGGCTCTATTTGTGTGTGGGTTGCTCTATGTGAATAGCTCTGTGTAGGTGGCACTGTGTGGGTGGCTCTGTGTGTGTGGCTCTGTGTGTGGGTGCAAATGCAATAGGTCTCGCATTTGAGAGAGATTAAGCTATTGACATTGTAAATAACAATGCCGTTTCTTTAAATGATTTAAAAACAAAAACATAAACAAAAATAATGTCATAAGCAATGCCAATAGCTCTAACTTTAACAATGCCGAGACCATTGCATTGTAAATGCTTGTTAAATTTGGCGGGCGGCCCCTCTGACATTGGACAGAGTAATTTACTCTGTCCACATGGCAGAACGACAGGTCGTCTGTCAAAAATATTAATCAGGTCCTATATTTTTACAGACTCAAGATAATAAAACAAACCTAGAAATTAGAGTTATTCCCAGTACCTCAGGCTACACATATGTAAATTATAATGAGTGACTGACAACTCCCATACCGCACTGATCACATCTATACTCCTCTTCTGAGAAGAGTTTTACTCCCACTGAGAAAATTCTCACCACAGTGCAGATCGACTTATTGAACAGCACTCTTTGGGGCAAGGGAAACAAAACATTATTGTCTCTCCTATGCCTGCACAAGAAGCAGCAACAAAAGCTGGGGAGAGGATGTAGCCTTATGGCTAGAGTGATCGACCTCAAAGCTGGAGAACTGGGTTTGAGTCTCAGCAACAAAGCTCAACATCCTGTGATTCTGGGCAAATCACTAACAGCCTCATGCATCAAGCCAAAATCCAGTCGGTAAAATACCGAATCGCTAATAACACCCGTTAGCGAGTAAAAAAACCCGAATCCCAATGCATCAACCACAAATGTGAGCAAATAAAGAATCGCTAAATGAAATCCGGTAAAATACCGAATCGCAATTAACCAACAAGCAAAAATACCGATTCGCTAAATACCGAATTAGCAATCACCGAAATCACTAATAGCTCCCGGCAAGTGCCAATGGCTAATAAGGAATCGCTACCCAATGCAACAACGTTACGCAAATACCGAAAATCCCAAAAATCGCTATTTAGCATGAGCTAAATAAGGGGAATCAGAACCTGGAGGTAAAGTTAAAAAAAAAAATTGTGAATAAAAAAAAATAATTCTACAGATGCAACTGATTGTGTTAATCACCAACCCCTTAAATGTGGCCAAGGAGACCCTGTTGGCTACCACAAAATGGCAGCCCTCTACGTGCTTGCAAGGAGGATGCGTATCAATGTGGCAGGACAGCGCAGGAGAAGGGTCCAGGAGAGAGTTTTCAGACTGCGCATCACCTTGCTCGGCCAGAATGAGGACGAGGTGTACGAGAAGTATCGACTCAATCGTGCCATGATCATGCGCCTCATTGCAGACCTGGAACCATTACTGCAGCACCAGACACACCGGACCAATGCAATCCCTGCGCACGTCCAGGTCCTATGCAGCCTGCACCTACTGGCCTCAGGAAGTTTCCAGGGGGTAATTGCGGTAGCCAGAGGCGTATCGCAAAGCGCACTCTCACGCTTCTTCCAGAAATTCCTAGATGCCATGCTGACAATGCTACACTCCCACATCAGCTTCCCCACAACCCCACAGCAGTTGGACCGCAACAAACAGGCATTCTACCAGGTGGCACAATTCCCCCATGTAATTGGATGCATCGACTGTACGCATATCGCCATATGTCCACCAGCAGCAAATGAGTACATATTCCGTAACCGCAAGTCATACCACTCAATCAACGTGCAGGTTGTGTGCGATGCCAATCACATCATAACGGACCTAGTGGCACAATTCCCAGGGAGCACACACGACTCCTACATATTCCGCAACAGTGGAATCCACAGGCGTCTACTCAACGGAGAATTTGGAGAGGGACTCCTGCTTGGTACGTACAAATCCCGCTTCCCAACATGAACACCACACATGTATGAACTTCACCATTGCTAAGTCTTTGCTTCTATCTTCTAGGTGACAGTGCTTACGCCCTGCGTGAGTTTATACTCACCCCATACATCAATCCAGCAACCCCACAGGAGCAACGCTACAACGCAGCACACATTAGCACCAGGAATGTAATAGAGAGGACATTTGGTATTCTGAAGAGTCGCTTTCGAATCCTACACAAGACTGGCGGCGCCATGCTATACAAACCTGAAACCTGCTGCCGGATTATTGCCGTATGTGCAATGCTGCACAACATTGCGACCAGAAGGGGGATACCCATAGAGGAGGACAGGAATCGGGACCAACGGGATGACCAACCACCTGCCCAACACCGACAGGTACACGTCTCTAACACAGCAGAGGGCCATAGGAGGCGAACATACATCATGCAACATCATTTCTGAATCAGGTGAGAATGATACATAACTAATTTGTTGGGGGTGCAACTGTTTAATGCACAGTAGCACTGCGGTATGTGCAACAAAACAAGCAATGGGAAAAAAGCACCACATGTAAGAAGTTAAAACAAATGTGCGTTAAAGTCACGGCTGTGCAGACTCAGGAAGGGGAGGACCATGGTTGCCCCACCACGGTCAGGTAGGCCTGTAATACTGTCTAGTGGCGCTTGCCACGTACACCAAGCCTCCGCTCAGGTGTGTCCGACGCCTCACCACGCCCTGTCCCCGTGGAGGCCCGCGAACTGCGGCACCTGGTGCTGGCCTCTGCCACCGACACACTGCTGACACTCGAGGCAGCCTCACTGCCATCTTCCCCTCCCAATGCACCAGCACTGAATGTGCCGCTCTGTAGGTGTTCGACAGCAGCGGTCATCTGCCCTAGTGCCTTTGCTACATCCCCGCAAAAGTGCCCAAGGTCCACCTGCAAGGACACAGAGCGGCGTGCCAACACTGCGGTGCTGTTGCTGAGACGTGTGATGGCCTTTGTAGAGGCCGCGGACCGCAACAACTGCTGACGGTGCCTCCTCCTCTCGCACTCATGGCCCGGGTGAGCTCTTGGATGTCCTCCCTGAGGTGCCCATTGCCCTCTGCCACCACAGTGGACATGTCCCTAACCGCCGCACTCATGGCACGCATTTCCCGAGCAAGGCGCACGATATTAGAGCTAATTGTTGCCATGTGCTGTCCCTGCAGGCGCTGTACACGTAGCATCCTCTCCTCGATGCCAGAAGTGTGTGGGAGATCAAGGTCGCCTGAGGAGACAGAACTTGACCGAGCCCTGCGCCGCTGTTGGAGTCTGGCGTGTCCAGGTGGTGCAGCAGGCGGTGTGATGGTGCGCAGACTTTGTCTTAATTGTGTGGAGGGGGTTTCCATCACCTGCAAGGGCGCTACTTGGGACCTGCGCCTCTGCGCTTTAGTGGCTGTTGTTGCTGCAGCTGGTGTGGCTGGTGCTGGTGTGGCTGGTGCTGGTGCTGGTGGTGCTGGTGGTGCTGGTGCTGGTGGTGGTGGGGTGGCAGGTGGAGGTGATGGATGCGCATCCTGCGCTGTCTCCATGTCAGAATCCACCGGTGTCTCAGATATGATCAGCTGGCCGCTGTCGTCCGATTCCCCAGGAGATGCATCTGTGTGTGAAACAGTGCATGGTTAGTGGCATAGTTACACCTCCGTAGTGTTGTACACGTACATGTCCCTCTGTGATCCACTAAATAAACAGTCTATATCCATGTTCAACTGATGTGGTGATCCGTAATTGTATTTACGCCTGTACATGCACACTGGGCTGACTAGACTACAACTCCCATGATGCACTAGTGTTAAGAGTAAAACTGTGTGGCCCAAAGCTGCATACACACTCAGGTCCTGCTAGGGGCATGGGAATGGATTTACGCTATGCTGGGTATGGGCACAGGCATGCATCTTACCTTGGGCACTTGTGGCTGCGCCAGACGTGTCCATCTGGGTCACTCCCACGACGGCTTCCCGCTCGATCGTCCCTTCCACCAGGTCCTCCAGGGCAGTGTTGGATTGTACTGTTGAAGGGCCGCCTCCGGTCCTGCTCGCCTCCCGGAGCCTCTCCGCAATCCTCTCCTTGGCACGCTTCCGCAGGTCATACCACCTTTTCTTGAGGTCGTCGATGCTGCGGGGCGTTACACCAACTGCATTCACCCTCTCACGGATGCGCAGCCATATGCGCCGCTTCTCCTGCTCAGGCACCTTGAGGGACAGCTTACCGAAAAGGCGATCGTGCTTGCTGCTGACTCCCTCTATAAGGTACTCCAGCTCCCTGTCCGAGAACTTGCGCTTGCGCTTGCGTGCTGACTCAGCGCTGGATGGCACTTCCTTCTCCATGATGAATGGCTTTTGCGAATTGCACAGTCGGTGTGGCTTCACTCTGCACAGGCAGTCTTCACTCACAGCTCCTGTTTGCTCCTCTGTCGAGGCAATGAGGGTGGGGCTGCAGTATTTCCTGGTTGGTGATGTCATCTGCACGTTCCCGGAGCGACGCGGTCAATTGCGATTTCGCTAATACCGAATTCGCTATTAGCTAATTCGGTATTACCGAACTCGCAAATAGCTAAATCGGTATTACCGAACTCGCAAATAGCTAGTTTGCATGCCCCGCTATTGATTAATCGGTAAATATAGCGATTTTTAAGGAATCGCTGAAATTTACCGAATCTGTTGATGCATGCTCAAAAGCGATTCCTTAATAACGATTCCTTATTTCTCGCTATTAAGGAATCGCTTTTGGTTTGGTTGATACATGTGCCCCTAAATCTCCCTCTGCCTAACAAAAATTAATGTGTCCTTGTGTAACGAAACTGGTGCTCATGAAAGGCGCTCTGATACCTGATGTCTTCGGGTCTAGTTTGCGCTATATATAAAACTAAAAAAAAAAAAAAAATGCAACTGTTTCTAATTTTCACACTCTACACCTGCACTGAATGCAGTGAGCCGATTCTTCAATTGCTACTGATGGAAAATTTTAATATATATGACCCTACACTCCGCACACAAATGTTTTTGCAATACACACATATTATTCCAAAACCTCAGAATGTTTTACCCATACATGTGTATAAAAGCGTGTTCTACATGGACAACTCTGCACATCTTGCAGTTGGAACTAAACAGAAATACTCTGGGGCTTGTGCTGAAGTGAAGGGAATTTTTGAGGATGATGGCTTCAGGAGCTACACACTCTAACGTTTTAGGTGATTCCACTTCACACATTGCAGAAATACATACCCTGTTGCTTGCTCTACAGAAGGCTAATCCATCAGTTCCTACAATTATTGTGTCGGGTTCGGCATTCTGTATGCAAGTCTACAATGTATATTTACCACACTGGTTCTTGAACAGATTCAGAAATTTAAAAGGGAAGTCAATAAAAAGTAAGCTACTTTGGGCAAATGTGGCTGTCCTACAGGATAAGCTTCGTCTAGTCCATGTACATCACATCATGGCCCATAAAAGTGAATGACTTCAGTCTTAAGGGAAGTGTGCAGAAGTCTTTGTTGCTAAAACAGTGGTATCTGCTGTAACCCAATCTCAAACCTAGATTGACACAGATATTATTGTAGTATTACAGGAACCATTCAAAGGATACATCCTCCTAATTGTTTTCCCATTAAATACTCCTACACCCTCACTAAAGATAACATTCCTATGGATTTTATACCCCGAGTAGGAGATAGACATATTCCTAATAAGTTTGTTAGGTTCGATTTAATCAGGGCAGCTCATGAGGGGAGAGCCTTTGCAGATGCTGGCATCAGTGGTACCATTTATATGGGCTGCATACTGGCAAACATATTTACCAAATCAATCAAAAAATATATGTAGCAATGCATCGTTTTCCTACAGATATAACACTCTACTTTTGCAACATCAATGAAGACTCACATTACTTTCTCTGACGAGTCTTTCAAGGACATTTTCCTGGACAACATCAGAATCCAGAGTGTTTACCAGTATAAATATATATATTAGTTGTGGTCAATTTATGCACCAGATTCTTTAGCTTTGGCCACAAAAGACTGTTGCTCCTCGAGCAGTCATAAAAGCATTATCATGTTTCGTAGGAGCAGGAGCAGTTCACACCTTTGCTTCAGACAATGGTCCCTCATTCCCTGCTAAATAAATTATCTATGTTATGTCTACTCTGGGAGTATGACTATTATATTCATACACGTTCTACCTGAAATCGTAAGGCGTGCCAATGGCATTCTCAAACAGGCTTTGATGCTAGTGTATTGATACAGGATTTAGCTGACTGCATAATCTGTAAAGCATGCAGAGTGCACACAATAACTGACCTAGAGGAGTATTAGGTGGTCACACCCTGTATGAGATGGTTTTTGCAATATCAATGTATGTGCTTGATCTTGATGAAAGGTGGCAGGGTTCAAAACACCTGATCCTTTGCTTCCTTAACCTTGGAGCAAGAAAAGATCAATGATCAAAAGGATTTCCGGCCGTCTGACAGACCAGCTGTTCCAGTTCTTGGGTTAGAAGGCAGAAATGTTGCCCCTGTTACTTAGTTCAATAGAAAACAGAAAGGTGTTGATTGATCACATCAAAAAGCATTATGCGGCTGATTCTATTCTGCAATCCGCTGTTGATACCAAGATGCCTCCAGAGTATATCAGAACATCCTCTCCCTACTCTGCAAGAGCTATCCAAGAAGAGTACAGCCTTTGTGTCTCCAGCTTTACACCAAGTACTATTCTTTAATCTATTTTAACTATTAAAACTACTGCTGTGGTTTATTATGAGCCACCAACAGAGTCAACATCAATTGAAATGATCTTGCTACAAGAAGTTGTACTATATAAGAATAATACTGATGCAGAAAGAGGAAGTGAATAAATAATATAGCTTCCTCCAGTTAAGCAACTTTGCAGACAGCTTCTTGTTTTCTGATGGTTTTTTGACAGATACCTCATTCCACCATGGTCCTATGTCTGGATTGTTAGTGAAGTCTTCTTCGTAATGTGGATTATAAGGTTAATTGTTATTTTGCTTCTTCTATAGGGGGACTATATTCCTGATAAGATAGCGCAGTTTCCTGTGGTTCAAGAATTACAGCCTTATTCTTCTTCTCACAGAGCACGTTGGGATTATCATGTTGTGGGCATCGCTGTGTATTCTCTGCTAAAAGTTTATGTTTATGGAAAAAGGTTAACCTGTCCTCCTATGCTACTCTAAAAAATGAGGATTGTTATTCAAATGCTGAAAATCACAAGAGCTGTTTTGTTTAAATAAACCTAGAAATATAGAATTGAATACACTGAACCTTACAAATCATATCGTCTTTCTTTTATTGTGTTTTTTCACAGTTTGTTGGTATTACTTAGGCATAAAAATAATAATACTAGCATCCACATGACGATAACATATCAGTTCATCACAATAATGCATTGAGGTTGAAAACAAATGCAGATAAAAATAAGATAAAGGGCTTAATTTCAAAACATATATGCAGATAAAAATAAAATAAAGTGCTTTTCTTACACCAATTAACATCCTCATTTTATCGCATACCAATCAAGTCCAAGTGTGCCTGTATTCAATAATCATGTACTACAGTCACCGAGCTTTACCCTGATATTCCAAGAATTAATGGGCCTCTTTTTTGTTTACAAGACATATAGGGCCTGATTACGGTGGTGGTCATCGCCGCTTGCAGGTGAGAATCCGACAATGAGTCATCAATCCCACCTGCCCTGTCATGATAGGGCCACCATTCAGGAGGTCGGAAAGTGGCTTTTTTTTACTGTGGCTGGCGCTGCAGCCCAGGTAAAAGGCTGCAGCATAAGTCACAGTAGTAAAAGTCACATAGTGCACATCCAGGCACCATGTGGTGTCTGGCACACGGTGCATGGGTGTAGGGGGACTGCAAGAGCCCCCCAGGCCACTTATCAGTGGCCCACGGGGAACAGGGGTCCTGCTTGGGGCCCACAAAGTTATTTTCCAGCTGCCTTTCCATGGCTTTGGGACTGCCATGAAAAAGTAGTCGGAAAGGGACACACTAATCCCTATGGCAGTGCCTATGCAGGCACTGCCCTTATTGTAGGGGTAGGAGTCCGACTGCCACCCCGACAGGATCCTTGATCCTTTCGAAGGGGGACGTCTGTCCACCAGACTGCTGCAGTCCGACCGTCTGCATCGTGATGCAGCGGTTGGACCGATGACCTGGATATCGATGTTTTTCCACTGACAGCCTGTCAGTGGCTGGCGGTCCCACAGACATCATAATGAGGCCCATAGTGATTTCAATAATTTCACACATTTCATCTACGCACTGTCTTCTCCACTCATCGGGTCCAAGAGGGAAATGCCACTTGATCCTATTTTAATTTAATAAGGATCTCCTCATTAGCCTCAAGGGAATCTCCTTAAATATTATACCAACAAAAAGTCCCAAAATATGTTGAAAAATAACCGAACTCAGGCATTCATAAAAAAAATTTACATAGTGAAATAAGAGCAATGGTAACAGTGAAATAATGTAAAAAATATTAAAATAAAGGTTGGAGACTTCTATCACGTATAATATACTCAAAGGCTAAACAGTGCAGGAAAGGAAAATAACTGTTCATATATCCAAATGTACCGCTAAGTCCTCACTCATATTGAGACCATGTGTTCCCAGTGTTTCCAGGTTAAAAATGTATTTTGATTCCAGTCTATGCAGTCCTGTGCAGATATTTCCTTCCCTATGTTGTTTCCTGACTTTCTCAAGTCTGAAAAAAGTCATCAGTGTCTAATCACTCCCAAGATAAGTCTGGAAAAGTGGTGCCACTGGATATTTCGGATCTTGGTTGGTGACTGCCCTTGCATGCTCTAAGATATATTTTTTTACTGGAAAACAGTGCTTCTCACACATCTAAGGGGACAAGGACACTCTATAAAATACACTAAATACTCTATTTTCCAATTGTTGTAGTGTCGTATTTCATAGGGTTTCTCCTGGAATGGAAGTTTGCACGCTGTTCTAGGCGTACTGTATCTGCAGGACTTGCAGTTCCTGCAGAGGAAAAAAACTATGGTCTCTGTACCAAGTCACGTTCTTGTGTTTGTTGATTGATAATGACTATGTACCAGCATATCTCTTATATTCCTACTCCTTCTCTATGTTATGCTTGGTGCTTGGCCCACATGCTCCTTAATCATGGGTTTATTGCTTAGGACCTCCCACTTTTTAGTAAGAATGTCATTCACTTTCTTAAAATCCCTGTTATAGGCCATGATTGCTCTAATCTTCTTAGGAATGATCCCTTCTGTTGTATAGCCTCTTCTTTTTTCTCACAAGTTTCATACAGCAAACTTTCTCTATCCCTAGATTTTACCTTCATTATATCTGTATTCAAAACTCTCATGGGATAGCCTCTGTCCCTTTTAATCATTTCTCACTGTGCGTCCAGGAACTTGGCCTCCAAGCTGCAGTTTCTCTTTAATCTTATTAGCTCCCCGTATGGGATGTTCCACTTCTTATGTCTCGGGTGACTACTGGCAGCACGTAAAACTGCATTTTCAGCTGTTTCCTTCCTGAATAATGAGGTTATTAGTTTGTCCCCTTGTACCTCTACATGAATATCCAAGTAATCAATCGTGATTTTGCTATGGGAGGTCTTCATCAGTTCCCAACCAAATAACAGAGAGGTTGTCTACGTAGCGCAATCAGATAATCAATTCAGCAGTCGTAGTTACCTGAGCTAACTATAACTTATCCTCCCGCAATGCACTGCTTATGATCTCACATATTACATCACTCATGACATGGTCATTGACATCAATGATTTTTTTTTTTAACCATATTTTATTGGCATTTAATTCTTAGTATCACAGACATTTCTTGATGTTGCATAAGTCCATTACGTACTCGACAAGTGAGCTGTTGATCGTCATGAATTAGTACAATCAGTCTTCTCAATAAGTAAAACAGGAAAACAGGAAAACAGGAAAACAGTCCTCCCCCTCCCTAGGTTGCAATTGAACAAACAAAATATGAGGGCAGTGTGCCCGTACATGTGGAGCCCGTTGGCCGTGTGTGGTGTTGGCCTAGTTCGGACGTGTTAAGTTTGGTGTCCTCCCAGTCCATTGCCTGGGGCTGCGTCGTCTGCCCTAAGGGAGCCCAGCTCCTCAACGTCCTCTCGTCCAGATGCTATTAGTTCATCTACCAAAGTTCCCCATGCTTTGGTCCTGTCCATCTTACCAATCCCTCGGCTGGCTTCTCTAGTAGCCTACTTTCTGTGCCCGCCCACTTTTCCAGTTCTCCTCTCCAAGTGGCGATCTGCGGGCCTCTCTGGGTTTTCCAGTTTCTAGCTATCTCCCTTTTGGCTAGGACGTAAGCTAGGTCCTGAAACTTCCCCGTCACTTTGTTCCTGGCTGTGTGTGGAAACCATCCTAACAGGAAGTGTTCTGGTGTCTGCGGCAGCTCTTTATCTATCAGGTCACCCACGATCTGCCGTATGTATCCCCAGAAGGTCTGCAGTAGGGGTCAGTCCCAGAGCATGTGGAGTATGTGAGCTTCCCCCTCCTCACATCTCAGGTAGGCCACTGTTTCCACTCCGAAGTACCTCCTAATGCGGGCTGGCGTTAGATATGCTCTATGTAGTACATAATAGTTAATTAATTTAAAACGTGCGTTCCTGGACTCCTTTGGTAAGCGTTCTAGAATTTTTTCCCAGTCCCTCTCTGGTATGTCCTTACCAAGGTCTTCTTCCCATTGTAGCTTCAGTCGTTCTAGCGGCCTCTGTGCATCTGTCTGAATGGCCTTGTATAGGCAGGACACCGTTTTAAGTCTTCCCGCTGAGAGCGTCACATATCTGCACCCCGCCAGCGCTCGCGGCTCTGTGCCCCCGCTCCTCCAATGCACCCGAATTCTCCGAGTCAAGGCTGTATGCTTCAGGAAGTGACCACCAGGGATGTCATATGTAGCCTGCAGGTCTTCGAAGGGTAATAGTGCGGAGTCTCTGTAAAGGTCTCCCATTTCCCTCAGCCCCGCTTCTATCCAGTCCTCTAGTCCTGCCCAGTGCTCTCCCTGTGGAAGATACCACAACATTGTCAGTGGAATGGCGGGGGAATAGGGAGTCACAGCGCCCACTTTCCTCAGGTATCTGGTCCAACAGCGCAGCACCACCTTGGTAGCAAGTGCATCTGCTAGTGCAGTGCGACTGACTCGTTAAAGGATTTTTGCTAGGTTGGCAGTGTCCGGTGCGTACGGGCAGCGTTCTCTGTCGGGATTACGATCAGCCGCTAGCCATTGGATCAGCCAGTATATCTGTGCAGCTAGATAATAGCTCTCAAAGTCGGGCACTGCTAGCCCGTCCTCTGCTGTAGGGCGTCGCAGTGACGACAGTGCTACTCTCCGCCTGCCTGTACCCCAAATAAAGGAAGTGACCTTCGGATCCAAGTCTTTAAACATTGCGCGAGTGAGATCCACACTGGCAGTGTCCAAAAATAATATAAGATGTGTGGCAATGTTATCATTTTCAGCACCACCACTCTACCAGTTACAGAAAGCGGTAGTGTGCCCCAGAAATCCATTGCCGCTTTCGCCGCCTTCACTGCTTTGCCTACATTACCTTCAAATAGGTCCGATGCATCATGGTAAATTTTAACACCCAGGTGTGGCAGGCACCTCGGCTCCCACCGGAGACGTTCCAAGGTAAGCGGTGGAGGGGCATCCAGGGTTAATGGAAACAAACTGGATTTTTGCCAGTTAACCCAGAGGCCAGATACAGTGCCGAATCGGGCCAGCATATCTCGCACCCCCTGAAGTTCACCAGCAGTGTCACGCAAAAAGATCAGAAGATCATCCGCATACAATGGTATCAGATGTGAGTCCATTGATATCTCTAGTCCCCTGTAATCCTGGCCGCTCCTGGCTTTACACACCAGCAGCTCCATAGCCAGAGCAAACAGGAGGGGAGAGAGGGGGCATCCCTGTCTCGTTCCCCTTTCCACCCCTAGTCTAGGTGAGATGACTCTGCCAGTGCGCACCCGCGTTGTAGCGGCTGCGTACAGGAGCTGCACCCATTTCAGGAATCCCTCTCCCAGGCCCATCCCGGCCAAGACTGCATACAAGTATTGCCACTCTAGGCTGTCAAATTCCTTCTCTATGTCTACTGTGAGCACTGCTGCTTCCTGCTTATTGTATCCGTCAGAGTCTGTTACTGCTAAAAGGTGTCTGATGTTTGTGTCAGTGTTCCGCCCCGGAATAAATCCCGCCTGATCTGGATGGACAAGATGAGGCATATGTGGCGGTAAACGTGTCGCGAGGATCTTACTCAAGATTTTATAGTCCATGTTCAACATGGACAATGGTCTGTAGGCCGTGTAGTCATGGGGTTCCTTTCCTGGTTTAGGTATGGGGATAATAAGGGCCTCCCTGGTGCTGTCAGGTAACTGCCCCAGTTCTCGGGCCTTCTGGTACAGCACAGCCAGGTTGGATGCCAATTCCTCCACATATGTTGCAAAACATTCGCTGGCAGGCCATCTGTGCCCGGCGTTTTATTACGCGCCATTCCTTTGATGGCCACCCAAATCTCCCGCTGCGTGATATCTGCCCGTAACAGTGCAGCAATTTCAGGGGTCAGCGGCAGATCACTCAGGTAGTCCCCCATGGCTGTCACCTTACATGCACACGTTTTGGTATAGCGTGCAAAAACCTTGTTGACCTTACCCTGGGCAAAGTGCCTGATCCCCCACTCAACTTCTATTTCCACTAGTGGAGAACCCCAGCTCACCGGATTCGTCAGCCATGCCAGGAGCGGCCCAGATTTGTCTCGTTCAGCATGCGTGCCTTCTAAATATATTTTGTAGTTAAAGCTCCTGTGTCTCTCCGTTTGCCTCGCTACTTCCTCTTTGGCATCCAGGAGCACCCTTTGAAACTCCGGATGTCCCAGCCTCTTGCGTTCCATTTCCCGGAGAGCTGACTCTGCCCCCTCCACTTCCCTCATAATGACCCTCCTGACTCCCGTGGCATGCGTAATGCACTGGCCCCTTAAAACACTTATAATCCGCTATCTCCCCTCTGATCTCCTCTCTAAAGACCAGTGTGTCTGGGCGAAGGCGCCACGTAGGGATCACCGCTGGCGGGTGCGCCCAGTTCAGGGACATAATCAGCGGATTATGATCCGAAATGATGCGCGGCAAATATTCTGCTGATGTGACCTGCTGCTGAGCATCCACTGAGCACAGTAGGGCATCTAGTCGCACGTGCACCTCGTGGACCACCGACAACTAAGAATAGTTTTTAGTTTGCAGGTTTAGGGTCCGCCATGCATCCAACAACCCCCAGCTCTGTCTCCAAGTACTGAACGCGTAGGAAGTGCGCGCTGCCTGGGAGAGTGGCAGCGGGTGGTGGGACCAGTCCAGAAGTACATCGTCTACACTGTTAAAGTCGCCCCCCACTATCACAGTGCCTGCTAGGTATTGTGCTAGTTTGTGGCTTAGTGCCGCAAAGAATGCAGGCTGATCTACGTTAGGGGCGTACACACTAATCATGGAAATGTCTTGGCCCTCCAGCCTTCCCTTGATGGCCACATATCTGCCCTCCGGGTCGACCACTGAATGGAGTAACTGGAACAGGACCCCCGCCTGGACCCACACCAATGCTCCCCGTGCATAAGCTGAGTAGATAGTGTAGTAGAGCTTCCCTCTCCATCTCTTTTTCAATGCCTTCCCTTCCTTTTGTTTTAGGTGAGTTTCTTGTAAAAGAGCTATCTAGGCTCCTCGCCGTTTGATATATGAGAGGACTTTATGGCGTTTTGACATAATGTGCATTCCCCTAATATTCCAGGTCATGTATTTGTAATGTCGGTTGTCAGCCATTGTTGAATATTACTGCGATCTGACCCCCTCCCAGGCCAATCAGCACCCACCACGCCCGTCTCCCATTTGAGCCCACATAATTTCTAACATTTTGCATCCCAGCGTTTTCCCACGATCCCAACAATAAACTTACCCTCAAACTCCCATTCCCCAGGATAAGTAGGAAAAAACAACCCCCATCCAAACCAGTTTATAAAGTCTACTAGTGACTGCTTGTAGGGTAGTCAGTCAGTCCCAGAGGGTGGCCAGCCGCTGAAGCTCTCCCAGTCTCGGCAGCCGCCATCGCTCTTCGCACCTTCTGCGGTCTACCCCGCAGCACTTCTCCCATAATTACCCCAGTACCTGTATGCTACAGCAGGGGCATCCCACTATGTTCATGTTCCGCAGGGCCAGGTCGGCTGAGTCTCACCGTCATATGATGCCACCCGCCGTCTGCAGTGTGACACTCGGAAGCGACTCACTCTGCGCCTCAGAGTCGCTGGACCCCCTCTCAAAGCTGGTGCCCCATGCATGGTCACTGTCTTCGGGAAGGTCTTGGCTCTGCACTCCTCTGCTAATCTGGGCCACTACTTGCATTGTGTTCAGTCGCTCAAGCTGTGACTCTTTCTGCAATGGCGACAGTGAGTCTGCTCTACCCTCTGTGACCTGGAGCGTGGTCCGCGCCGTCCTCTTTTTGCCAGATTCTGTGATGGTCCAGATTCGCCATGACGATCCAGCCAGTCAGATGCCTCCTGCGGGGTTTTAAAGAACTCCGTGCCCCCAGCTGTTACCACTCGGAGCGTAGTTGGGTATTGCGTCACATACTTGTAGTCCAGCTGGCATAGTCTCTGCTTCACGTCTCTGTAGGATCCACTTCGCCGCTGCACCTCCTGCGAAAAATCTGGGAAGAAGCGCACCGTAGAGTTGTGCACTTTTGTATCTCCCTTGAGACGCGCATGGGTCAAGATGTGGTCCCTATCCTTATAATGCAGGAGTTTCGCGATCACCACTTTCGGCGGAGCTCCCGGCAGGTGCAGCTTCGCAGGGACGTGGTGCGCCTGCTCCAGAGTGAAGAAGTTTGACAATCCCTCAGGCGCTATCTCATCTTTGAGCCATTTCTCCAGGTAGGCCGACATGTCGCGGCCTTCGATTTTCTCTGGTAGGCCCACGATCCTAAGGTTGCTCCTACGTGACCTGTTTTCGGCATCCTCAGCTCTGTCCTTCAGTGTCCGCACTTTCATTTTCAATTGAGTCATTCGTTGCTGCATGGCAGTGAGCGCCGGTATAGCCTCTGCGAGTTCCCCTTCTTTCGACTTGACCCTGTCTGCTAGCTTTCTATGGTGTTCTCGGAGGAGCCCCATGTCCAAGCTCAATGAGTCAATTTTACTTTCCAAGCGCTCACTAGATGTGGTGATAGCCTGTAGGATGTCCTGCAGTTTTGGGACTACAGGGTGTGCTCCTTGCTGCGTGGTCTTCCCACTCTCTTCCGCAGGCACGGTCATGGTGGGTTCTTCCTTGTCCCTCTTTTTAAGGGGTTTCCCCATAGTGTCCTCACGTCCCGTGGTACTCCTGGTAGTGCGCATGCTCATGGGATGCCACAAATCGCTGCCGCCTGGTATGCGTTGATCCCGTCCAGCTAGCACCTGCTCGGGAGTCCCCGTCTCGAACTCGTCTTTTGGATCAGTGATAGCGCGAGCCGCTATGAGATGCACTCAAAGTTATAGGCCCAGACGTCATCCACTGCAACCGATGTCTCAGGCAGAAGCGGGGTCACGTACTACTGCGCAATGGGCAAGGACTGCTCTGCAGGCACTCGTTTTCCTCAACCCCGTGCTACAATGTCCTGGGAGGCGAAGTGGTCTCCAGCACCCGGGTCGGTTGCGCACTTGTGGGGGTTCCAGCAGCTCTACTTGCTTTGTTCCCGCCAGGGACCACTGCTACGCCGCTCCACACGCTGCCTCACGCCATCTCCCTCATTCCGGGTGTACAACCCAGCGGGGCCCCAGCAAGCGGCTGGACACTCCTGAAGCAGGCTCCCGTCCACAGGCCTTTCCCTCTCACATCAGCCCAGTATGGCGACGATGTCAGTAGCTGCTACGCCTTGCACCCAAAGTTGGGAGCCTGAGTGTCCTGCTCCAGGCCCCCCACTGCTCGTCGTCTGTGGTGGTGTCCGCTATTGTCAGCAGTATCGAGGCCATTCAGGAGCCCACGCCTGTCCCAGGCACCCCGGTACACTTCCACAGTAGCACGTGTTCAGGTCGCCCGGGTAGGCACCCAGGCCCACCAGGGTCCTTGTCCGCTCACCGTTCCGTGCTCACTGGCTCTGCACTTTTGGGGTCGCGCAGGCGGGAGGGGGTCAAAGCCGCATCTTATCCACCAGTGGCAATCTTGGGCAGCCAGCACCCGCCCCAGCTCCGTTTCTATCCAGGCTCAACTTCTCATCATTGCAGCACTGCTGTGGGCGCGCCAAGTTCTATGCTCAGGGGGGAGCCTCCTCAGGTGCTGTCACTCTTCTTCTGGTCGTGGGCCCACCAGGCCTGTTCCAAGGCCCTCGGCGACTAGGCTACCTCTGTCCAGCCCACCCTCAGTAGGCCCCAGTCTCAGCACTCCGCGCTACACAGTGGGCAGTAGGAAGGGAATCACCCTATGGCTCATGCAGGGCCACGGCAGATAAAGTTTCCCAGGCTTGCCGATCATCGTCTGCGCCGCCATCTTACCGCCTTTCATCTCCGCTGACGGCGCATCAGGTCTCTTAAGGCGTGACATGTTGGGAGCTTCTCTGAAGTCCTCCGGCCTGTGGGGCCACTCCCTGCAGGGGGCGGAAGAAGAGGCGCTCCAGTGCTGTATACTCGCACTTTGCAGCAGGCAGCTGGCGTTTGTCGCGTCTCCTGCAGCTCCCACTGAGTGCCGCCATCTTAGCTCAGTGCTTGGCCGCGCTCACCGCGATCGAGTTTCTGCAGTTTACAGCCACGGGGAGAGTTCTTTCCACCTCCTGGGTGCCCCAGCTTCAGTCCCAGTGTGGGGATGATCGCGATGGCGGCTGGCCAACGGGAGCTCGCGGTGAGAGCTGCTCACTCCATCGGCGCCAAGCCACGCCTCTCGTCATTGACATCACTGATGACCTCACTAATGCCATCTCAAATGACATCACTGATGATGTCATCCACAGAACTACTCACACACCCACACAACCATTCACATACCCATTCATAAACCCATACAACTATTCGCACACCCACTCACTCATCCATAGAGCCACTCACACATCCCCTCACTCACTCATACAGCTACTCATATAACCACTCCCTTACCCATACAGCTACTCACACAACCACTCACTCATCTATGCAGCCACTCACACAGCCACACACTTACCCATAAAGCTACTCACCTACCTACTTATTCACCCATACAGTCACTCACATGCCCACTCACTCACCCAGACAGCCTCTCAACACATCCACTCACTCACTGATACAACCGCTCACATCCACTCACACACCCACACAACCACTTGCATATCCATTTACACATCCATACAACTACACACTAACCCGCTCACTCACTCATACAGTCACTCAAACAGATACTCACTCTCCAATGTGGCCACTCACACACCAGCTCACTTAACCAAGCATCCACTCAAACAGCCACTGACAAAACCACTCACCACCCATACAACCACTCACACACACACCCATTTACGCCTACAACCACTGATGGTCATACAACCACTTACACACCAATACAACCACTTAGACAGCCACTCATCTGTTGAGAAAACCACTCACAACCCCATTTATAGACCCATACTGCCACTCAAATACCAACTGTCAGACCTATACAGCCACTCACACACCCACTCACATACCCACACAGCCACTCAAACACCCACTCACACACTGATGAAGACAGTCACATGAGTCACTCAGATGACATATGTTAGGAATTGTCTCACTCATTAGTAGTACAGAAAGATGTAGTTTAACGTATGCAGTAGCTGAGTATATATCCTTAAGTCTCAGAAACATTTACAAAACACTTAGGGGTCTATTATAATGTTGGGCAGATCGCCACCGCCCGCATGGCAGTGGCGATCCGCCCAACATTATCTCCCGCCCACCTCCCATTTCCCCCCGCCACATTAGGATGGCGGGGGGTACCGTGGCGGACGGGAAGACCATCCACCGCTTTTCCGCCCAGTCGATGAGTCGACTGGGCGGAAAAGGGTTGAATATGGTGGCGGTGTCTGCTAGACACCGCCATCCATATTACAATGCATGCAGGAAGCAGCCTTCCCGTGGTGGCATTGCAGGCATGGAAAGGCATGCGGTTTTTGCAGTTGGGGGCTCGTTGTGGACCCCCAGGATGTTGGGGAGGTGGGGGGGCAAATGAGCGATACCTATGGTACCCCGCTGCATATGCATGCACAACGTGGCAGGCACCGCCCTGTGCCTGCCACATTTTGGATGCAAATGCACAAATGCCTTTTTTGCATTGTGGCGGGTGCTGCTGACAGCACCGCCTGCCACAACGTAAAAAATGCGGGATGCGTCCGCCAGTGTGGTGGGAGCATCCTAATTGTGTATGCGGGAACGCCGCACACATAGCGGGTGGTCCCAGTTCACAATGCAATGGCGGGCGGACATCGTAATAGACCCCTTACTCTCACTGGATGATGTCATCAGTGATGTCAAAAGTGATATCATTTGAGATTTCATCAGTGAGGTCACTGACCATGTCATGAGTGATGTAATATGTGAAGTCATAAAGCAGTGCATTGCAGAGGCTAAGTTATAGTTGGTTCAGATAACTATAACTGCTGAATTTCTATGGTCTTGTGCAAGTGAAATCTGAGCCTAACTATAACTTCCCCGTAACCTTTGGTTTTGCAGTGAACATATATATATATATATATATATATATATATATATATATATATATATATATATATATATATATATATTCACTGAAAAAAACCATAGGGTTCAGGGGCGTTATAGTTAGCTGGACTTTTCACTCGTACAAAACCATAGAAATTTCCCCGTTATAGTTAGTTCAGCTAACTATAACTCGCGCGCCCGCAATGCACTGCTGATGACGTCACATATTACATCACTCATGACATGGTCAGTGACATCACTGATGACATCACTGATGACATCTCAAATGACATCACTGATGACATCACTGATGACATCATCCAGTGAATGTGTGTTTTTCTGAAAATTACATATGTTTTATATATGTATATCTCAAGGTCGATGGAAGAATAAATGGGTATATAAGTGTCTAAATGGATGATTTGTTTTTGAAAAATTGATTGTATAACTGACTGATTAAGTGTATCTTAGTGAATACATGGCTTAGTGAGCAATGTTTGAATATGTAAATATCTGTATCAGCCTCTCACTTTGTGTATAAGTGGCTGCATGGGTTGGTGAGTAGCTACATGAGTGTCTATATAGGTTATTAGTTGGTTTTTTGAGTATCAGTATAAGTGTCTGATGTCTGTATGGTTCGGTGGGGGGTATTACGTAGTGCATAGGTGCATGAATGAGTGACTCACTGTTTGTATGTGTTGAAGACAGCATGTGTGCAGGACTGTATGGGTGGATGAGTGTGTGCATGGGTGTCTTAGTGAGTGAATGACTGTCTCAATAGTGTCTCTATGAGTAACTACATATGTTTTAAACTAGTATATGTGACTATTGGTGTATATAAGTGAGCATATTTGAGAGTGAGAGATTGAAAGAGTTCCTGTATGAATAAGTATGTGTTTCTATAAGTGATTGTTAAAAAGACTAAGTATGTGTAAGTTTCTGTAGAAGTAAGTGTGGTGGTGTGTGTATACCTGTATATGCAGGTAAACGGATGTTTGATTCTTTATTAGCATGAGTGACTATGTGTGTGAGTAACTTTATGGATGAGTGGCGTTGTGTAACAGGATGTATAGGTGTATGAGTACATATGATGAGTGAGTACATGTATGAGTGACTGTATAGGACTGTTGGTGAATGAGTGGATGTGGATGTGGATCTTACAATTACTGAATAGGTTGTTGTAACTGGTATTGGTATGTCCATTGTTTTGAAAATTGTAATTTCTATTTGTGAATGTGTGTATCAAAGGTTATATTAGGGGGAGAGGAGGTCTGCCACTCTATTACAAGGATGATGTCATCAGTGATGTCATCAGTGATGTCATGAGTGATGTCACTGACCATGTCATGAGTGATGTAATATGTGACGTCATCAGCAGTGCATTGCGGGCGAGCGAGTTATAGTTAGCTGAAAACTATAACGGGGGAATTTCTATGGTTTTGTATGAGTGAAAAGTCCAGCTAACTATAACGCCCCTGAAACCTATGGTTTTTTCAGTGAATTTCTAAGGTTTTTTAAATGCTAATTCCTAGCTATAACGTGCCTGAAACCTATGTTTTTTTCAGACGAAGAAAAGTGCAGGAAGAAGTATAACGTGCAGAAAGAACAAACAGAAGAGCAGAAACAAGCCTTGTTGCAAAATCATCCTGTACCCTCAACTTTTTCAGACGGATACTGGTGGTAACTGAGTCTGACTAACCAGTCCTAGAGCCAGTGCTATGTTAAAAGACACTCAGAATACAGTGAAAACACCTACATACACTAGGGCACACTATGTGTTGGGGTCCCCCTGTGATTAGCATGACCTCCTCTGTAAGCCCCTAGTATATAATAGGGCAGGGGATTAAAACTACCTCTTAAAACGCACCACAGGGCGTGTTTGAACACGTCACCTCATGCCCCGTCCCCTCTCTTCCCCACTGTGTAAACACGCCCTGTAGCCGTTTTAAGTTGGGAGATTAAGTCCCCTTGAATCCTGAGGGTCCCTAGGGTCCAAACTAGACCACTAGGTACCTCAAGTAAGCGCCACAGAGCTGCGTTGCAGAGAGGTGTAAAAAGTGGCACGGCCTGCACCACCTCTCTGCAACGCAGAGCAGTGGTGCTTACTGGAAGCACCTGGTGGGCTAGTTGGACCCCAGGGTCCCTCAGGATTGAAAGGGAATTATTTCCCCAACTTAAAAACGCGCCACAGGGCCTGTGGGCGTTCTGAGTTGAGAGATTAAGTCCCCTTGAATCCTAAGGGTCCCTAGGGTCAAACTAGCCCACTAGGTACCTCCAGTAAGCACCACAGAGCTGCGTTGCATGGAGGTGTGAAAAGGGGCGTGGCCTCAGAACTCCTGTCTGCAACGCAGCTCCCTGGCGCATACTGGAGATACCTGTTGGGCTAGTTGGCCCTCAGGGACCCTCAGTATTGAAGGGGAATTAATTCCTCGACTTACAACTGGCCAGGGGGCGCGTTTGCAGAGTGCTGCAAGGAGGGGGCGTGGCCTCCGGCGCGATGCCGGTCTTTTATGTATTTATTTTTAAGAAGGAGGGCTGTGTGGCCCCCTTTCTTTTTCTAATTTATTAGCCCTGGGGACCCCATCCCCCAGGGCCTGCACCCTAATTTTTTTTGTAGAAAAAAATTAATTTGGCCCTCCCAAGGCCTTAATCGGCCCCGGGGACCCCAACCCCCTGGTCATGGCCTTTTTAAAAAAAATGTATTCTTTAGGAGGGGGGCTGTGTTGCCCCCCTCCTCAGGCCACTTATGGCCCCGGGGACCCCATCCCCGGGGCCGGCCTTTGTTTTTTATTTTAAAAAAATATATATATATTTATAGACACACCTAGGACATGCTGGACAAACCGTATGTACCTATCACCATGACGATTTGCGTGATATTCATTAAAAGGCGACTATGCATACAATGAATCCACGTAGAATGTATTCACACCGCTAGTGAAGCTCTGACATGTCTGACACCCTACCGTGCCTAATCCCGGCGCCCCCGCTGGTGGGTACTCTCCAAGTAGACACCCTTGTCGTTTATTTATACAAACATGGGTAGCTATTGACGGGCACATTTAATACATTTAATACACATGCACACCAAGCCATTCAAAGGGGATTCGACAAAAATTCGACCAAACTATGCAAGAAACCCCCTCACGGTTAATAAAACACACATCCACCGCCGGATGTGTAATACTTTTTATTTTACTCTCTGGAAAGGAGACAAACCTCACTTGAGAGTCACAGCGTGCTCCTGGCTGAGCCCAATGCTGTGTTACACCCACCAGTGCCCGCCGAGTGCCACACACCTCTGTGTTGTATTCCACCAGCTAGTGCGTATGCTATGACACTCTCTAGCCCATGTGCACTGTAACACCACCCCGTGAATATGTCATGCCGCACTTGCCTTCGCACGGGTTATATTGCCCCATCTAACGTGCCTTCCTCGATGCCTATGTTATAAAGCACAGCGCTATGCCATACATATTACAATCTGGGATCCATATCTTTGTCACAGTGCATATGCAATGTTACACTACCCAGCACATATTTTATATTACAACTTTAGAGACTACTTAGGTTACACAACACTGCCCTGTGCATATTACACTCCAAGGCGCATATCACATAGCAAGCGCTAGTGCCTGTGCTATCTCGCGCTCTCCAATGAATCTGTCACTGCGCACAATGTATTGCATATTATATTTCACGCCCGGTTCATCTTATATCACACTTTTTGGTGCATAGTTTATACCATATACTATATCTAGTTTTCATTTTCAATCGTGCTCTCAGGACTATGTTCTATATAACACTGCGTCCACCTACCCTTTTCACGGGCATTACATTTTGCGTTGGGGGGTGGAGGGTCAGGGGATGTTTCTGCCAAGTGAGCCCGGAGTCACAGTCCCAGACGTCCTCTTCTTCCTGAATAAAATTGAGATTATGCTGCATACTTGTTCATATTTTAAGTAGTTCGCACAGACACACATTTTAAAAACAATAAAGTTAATACCCCCTTCTATGAACAGTTAGCTTGCTGCCCCATCCACCTCCTCCCTTTCCTCTGTTGTCTGAATCCATGGACTAGCCTCCTCCCTCCTGCCATGCATGGTCTGATGTGCTGCCACTGCCCTGCATTTAGCATGATGTACCAGTCCACTCATCCTGCCCTCCATTGCCCAATTCTATGGCCCATCATTGACCTCCTGCTTAGCCTCTGTGCTTTGCTTGCTGCCCCTATTCTCCTTCCCCTGCCCTCCGATGTCTTTGTGCATGCCCCTGCTCCATCCTTTTTGACCACTATGTTCCATGGACCTGCCACTCCTATCTACTCTGAGTGTTCTGTTGAGCTGCCACTCCCCTACCACCTGCCTAGCATTGTCAGATGACTGTAACCTGTCCCTGCCACCTCCACCCTGCCTGTCCACATGCCATGCCCCTATCCCCTTCCTCCTGTCCTCCATGGTCCATTTTACTGCCACACCCTTCTGCCCTCCCTGGTCTGTTGTGCTGCAACTGCTCCTCCTGCCTGCCCCACGCGATATGTTGTGAGGCCCCTTCCCCTGAACTCTCTTGTCTGTGCCCAGGTCCTGACCCTCCATGGTCCTTTGTGCATGCCCCTGCACCCTCCTTCTTGCCCATCATAGCCATTGTGCTGCCACTAACCCTCCCGCTTGCCATGCATGGTCTTCTGTGCTGCCATGGCCCCTCCCACCTTCCCTGTGTGGTCAGCTAGCTGCTCCTGACCCCCTCCCACCTTCCCTCCATGGTCTGTGTGTATGCCATCATAGTCTCACTGTTGCTCTCCATGGTGTGTCTTGTTTCTAGTGCCCATCCTGCCTGACCTCCACGGTCATCTTGCTGCTCCTGCCCTGCCCCCTTGCCCCCAGCCCTCTGTTTCCATGTGCAGACCCCTATTCCCTCCCTCCTGGCTTGTCGGTTCCATCGTAATGCCCCTGATCCGTCCCTCCTGCCCTTTATGGTCTGTTATGCTGCAGCTTTCTCTCCTGTCTGTCCATTATGGTCAGCTAGCTACCATTGCCTCTTTCCCCTCTGTTGTCTGTTGTCCATGTGCATGGTCCTGTCCCCTCCCTATTGCTTTCTATGGATTGTTGTGCTGCACTCCCGTCCCGCATGCCCTGTGTGGTGTATTGTGCTGCTGCAAACCCTGATGCCTGCCCTGTAGGGTCAGTTTGGTGCACCTCTCAATGTCCCTCCTGTCCTCTGTTATCCGAGTCCATGTCCCTACCCCAATTCCTCCTGCCTACCATTATCCAATGTACCATACTTGCGAACATTTTGAACTTGGTAAGAGGGAGATTTTGAAATAAAACTGGGGTATTGATTTTCCCCTTTGAGTTACATTGAAAAAGAGAAGATTGTAGACAGGAAACAGATCAAGTAAAGCCCATTTGAGCTTAAAAACATTGGACGTTTCCTGGCTGAAACGGGTCTGTTGGCATGTATGGTTGTATGACCACTGCCTCTTCCTTCTGCCCACAATGCTCTATTATATTGCCACAGCCTCTCTTGCCAGTCCTGTATTGTTGGTTTGTTGCCCCTGCCCCTCTTTCCACTGCCCTCCATAGTCTGTTGTGCTGCCACTGCCCTTTCTGCCTGCCTAGTGTGGTCAAATTGTTGCCTCTGCACTCTCCTACCTGCCTTCAATTTTCAGAGTCCGTGCCCCTGGCCTCTGCCTCTCAACAGTATCCCAATGAACAATTAGATTGCTAACATTCTATATTTATTACAAAAGTGTGGAATGCCTGACTTCATCTTGATGTAATCAAAACTGTAATGCCTAGAGCATTTCCTTTAGAAATTACATATATGAGAGGGTCTTATTTGCATCAAAATTATGGTTAGTGCTCTAAAAAACTAAAATGAGGACATATTTTCTGAGTTTTCAAATAGCGACAAAGAACTTTTAAATTATTTGTAATCTTAGTTTTTTTATCCAGTTGACCGTTTGATTAAATGTTGCATCCAAGGGGAGAGGGTGTGGTGTTACTTCCAGAGCTGCAGACTTTGCAACTGGGGAACCAGGTTGGAGTTTCTGCTTCAGCTCAACATTCTGTGATTCTGGTCAAATCACTTAATCTCCCCATGTCTGCAACCAAAATGAATTTGATCTTGTGTGATGTAACCAATGTTCATGTAAAGCACTCCAATACCTGACAAGTCTGCACTATATAAAACTGCAAATACACAAAAAATAAGTGTTTTGCACACTTCTGTCATTGGGCTACATTTGGGCTACATCTGGGTGATATTTGGGCTACATTTGGGCTCTTTTGTCTCTGGTGGCCATTTTAGGAGATTAATTT
Source organism: Triturus cristatus (assembly GCF_964204655.1). Lineage (NCBI taxonomy): Eukaryota > Metazoa > Chordata > Amphibia > Caudata > Salamandridae > Triturus > Triturus cristatus. The sequence continues at coordinate 1,355,818,696 of NC_140589.1, forward strand.
GTTATGAAGTTTCCTAATTTCCTCATTTACTGCAGTCTCCTCAGCAGGAAATGCTTTCAGTTTTTTACTTTGATTCCATCAAGAAGTTATTCAGATAAGTCACACATTTGCCATAAATTCTGAATGTTAGCACTCTAGTTGCTCATTAGATCACTGTAGTAAAGCTACTGCTCACCACGGAAGTCTGCTGCTAGTATTAGAAGTGCATGTTTCAGTCTGCATATCAGAATTTTTTAATGAAATAGAAAAGGATTTGAGAAGTCACTCAAAATGTGCCCTAATTTTTCTTTCTTCAGCACTAATCATAATTTCTATGGTAAAATGAACCCCCTCATTGTGTTCCTTTTTAAATTAAATGTTTTAAGTGTTACCAGTTTATTCCAATCAAGATGGCTTCAGGTGTGCCATACTTTTGTCATAAGTAAGACAGTAAGCGCTCGAGTTGTTCTTAAGAACACTCTGGGACATTCTGTCATTGGGCTACATTTGGGCTCTTTTGTCTCTGGTGGCCATCTTGGGAGATTTATTTGTTATGAAGTTTCCTAATTTCCTCATTTACTGCAGTCTCCTCAGTAGGAAATACTTTCAGTTTTTTACTTTGATTCCATCAAGAAGGCATTCAGATGTGTCACACATTTTCCATAAATTCTGAATGTTAGCACTCTAGTTGCTCATTAGATCACTGTAGTAAAGCTACTGCTCACCAGGCAAGTCTGCTGCTGGTATTCAAAGTGCATGTTTCAGTCTGCATGTCAGAATGTTTTTATGAAATAAAAGAGGATTTCAGAAGTCAAAATGTGCCCTAGTTTTTCTTTCTGCAGCACTAATCATAATTTATATGGCAAAATAACCCCCTCATTTTGTTCCTTTGTAAATTAAATGTTTTAAGTGTTACCACTTTATTCCAGTCAAGATGGCTTCAGGTGTGCCATACTTTTGTCATAAGTAAGATGGCTGCCAACACTTCTTGGATGAAGTACTGACATCCAATCAGATCTCACGATGAGATGTGTGGTTAGGCTCCGCCCAGATATGTATGTGATTTTACTTTTGATTTTCTCAGGAACTACTGAACAGATTGACACCATATATGCAAAAGGCACATGCCTGACCTCTTTGCCAAATTTCAAGTAATTCTGATCAGCCGTTCGGGCTGTACCTTGGACTAAAGGTCCCTATGGAAAATTGCATGGGGAAAACGCGTTTTGGGAGTCCCCTTTTTTCTCAGCCCCCGCTTGACGAATCCCCCCGAGACTTTCAGGGTAGGAGCGGAGCGCCCCACCTATTTTGAAAGTTTCGCGAGGATTCGTCAACCGGCGCCAAAGTTATTCCAAATAGAATGTTGCAGATTTCCTATGGAAACACGGTCTTAAAGATAACTATCTACTGGCGACCGCCAGTAGATAATATATATATATATAAAGGGACACATCAAGGAAAACAGCTCAAGTGGGCAATATAAATGATCCCCTTCAAGATCCCAACACTTAACACATGTTAAAAGTACTTCCGACTGGCAGTATCATTACACAGATGTGTAGATAAGTGTAAGTACCAAAGAAAAGAACCCCTCCCAACACATCTGTGAAAGTTACCCCATGTACATAATACTGTATGTCCATCTTTAAGAACATCTCATATATATTTAAACACTATGTAATACTGGAACATATTCACAGTCCCAATCAGTAATAAAAGAAAATTGTAAAACTAAATATCGAAAAATATAACCCAAAGTATAAATATCTCTCCTAGGCTTGGAGCATAGAATTGAATCATACAAGGCAGAAAATGTACCAAATGTACAAAAACAATCTTATCTGTGCATTCCACTATTCCCTTATAGTGGTCTTGAAGAAAAGGGTAGGGTCTCTTGCCAACCGTCCGGACATAATCTCAGAGAGATTCCCTTTCTTTCTTCCTACGAATGAAAAATATAAATAAACATCAATTAATAAAACCCAGTCTGTCTAGGCAACAGGCCACTCAAGATCAGTAAGAGACATTATATAAAATGTTCAGAGAGGGCATCGCCAAGGTGTACCTTCGGTTCAAACGCCATTGGCCTTTTGTTTCCAAATCTATAGTATATTTAGATTTCAAACGTCTAACGGTCAAAACTCTGTTCCCACTTTTTTCCTTAGAATTTTGGACAACAATGTAGTATACCAACTTACTTCTGTCACTGTAGTGTTTTTCACCAAAATAGCGTGCCATGGGTTATTGTCGGTCTTTTTTGTCAATTGCTCGCATAGGTTCCAAGATCCTCTTCTTGGCCTGATGAACAGTGCCCACTGCATAGTTCTTTTTGCATGGACACTCCAGAACATATACAACAAATTGAGAACTGCATGTAAGTATTACTACAGGAATAATCTGTTTCTCAGTATGTCTAAAACAGCAACACAGAATATTATAAAACCAGCAAGAAGGCACGTTATGAATAACGAAAATAAAATTAGCATTTCTAGCATGTTTTAAAATGTCATTTAAAAGCTAACACCCTAACTTCTACTTCTATGTGCTATACTAACAGAGTATTGAAGGCAGAGCAACTGTCAGTCTAGAGTTTTTTAGGAAGAAGAGACGCCCTGCATACCTTGTAGACAGCAAAGACTATCTTTCTCAGCAGAGATGTGAAGACAGTGTTCTCCACGAAGGGTAAACACGCTGCAGTAGCAGTCATTTGGTCTTCCTCCAGGGTGAGATGTAGCATCTGCGCAGTGCAAAGTGTGCTGGTAGTAGGTGAGACCCTCTCTGGCAGAATTTTGGGCAATAATCTGAGTGAAGGACCTCTCCTGGCAAGTGGTCAAGTGGTAATCCTTCTGTACTAAATCTTATCAGAGATTGGAATTTCTGACATCAGTTTAGGAATGCCTGACATAGATAATGTGCATCAAGGTGTGTGCCCCAAATGTTTCCTTATGAACAAATAAGGTAAAAGGACATCAACTAGGACTACATTATTTTGGTTATAAGTCTGTATGTGTTCTTATTTAACCCTAACATGGTGAAGAGCAGACATCTGACCCAGAAGAATGTCATGTTAAGTGTGGTATCTATGTCATCAATCAAATGACTTGATGCTTTCACAGTTCTTAGAAATATAAGGTCAGGCAACATCTGCGTCTAATGGCAGACATGACAATGATTCTGCATAAATGGGGAAACATGGCGACTTCCATGCATTAAGAGTTAGACGGTGACAGCCTCCATTAGCCAAGATGGAGTTGGGGCCTACATAAGATGGAGTCGTACTTTAGGGGCTTTATGTCAAAATAGCATTGATAAATTGACAGAAGCCATATCGCCTGTATGTGGTGAAATTTGTTCATCAAAATAAAATATATGGCCTTGTTCTTTTGCACTTGAAAAATATGGGAACATTTTTTGACAAATTGGCAAATTGGAAACTGCTACAGTCGGTCTTAGTAGAAGGACCATGAATATCCAGCAGGAGACAGCCCGCTGTATTAAGGATATGGCCAGAGGATTGGGTCAGGGTGCTTCATTACTGAAATTACATCAAACAATCCAAGGTCGTTCCTGTGATTAGCCAACTCCTGGTCAGGAAAGTGAGGAGGTTCTAGCCATAGAACTTCACCTATATCAGAGCTTCAACACTCAAGGCACACTAGGGGGCCGATTCCGATCCTGTATTTTTGTTTTCCGTACGACTCGTATCCGTAATTTTTCCCGTACGAATCGTACAAGTCCCATCCCACCCGTGAAGTACGATTCGTTCGGAAAAATACATACGGATCGGCCCGATCCATACAAATTCGATCGGGAAAAGTTGTACGAGACGGACCTGGACACTTTTCCGTACGAAGCCTAAAAATACAGTCCGACCGTTCAAGTACGATCTGGACTGGCTTTCCGATTTAGGATTCGTACGGAAAACGTCCCGTACACGGGGAATGACTTCACCCGCTACAAAGCAAACATTGTACGACGCGTATCCTGGGAAAAGTAGTTCCCGGGGTGCGAGTTGTATAGGGGTACCAGTCGTACAGGCCCCCCCATGCATATGTACGCACCTCTCAACAACATCGCGTATGTACACACCTTACAACAACATCATCGCGTATGTACGGTGCATACCCCAACATCGTGTATGTACGCACCCCACAACAACATCATCGCGTATGTATGGTGCGTACCCCAACATTGCGTATGTACACACCCCACAACAACATCATCATGTATCTACGGTGCATACCCCAACATCGCGTATGTACGCACCCCACAACAACATCGTCACGTATGTACGGTGCGTACCCCAACATCGCGTATGTACGCACCCCACAACAACATCATCGCGTATGTACACACCTAACAACAACATCATCACGTATGTATGGTGCGTACCCCAACATCGTGTATGTACGCACCCCACATCAACAACATTGCGTATGTACACACCTAACAACAACATAATCGCGTATGTACGGTGCATACCCCAACATCGCGTATGTACGCACCTCACAACATCATCACGTATGTACACACCTAACAACAACATCATCGAGTATGTATGGTGCATACCCCAACATCGCGTATGTACGCACCTCACAACAACATCGCGTATGTACGCACCGTACATAGGCAATGTAAAACAGCACAAGGAGGGTCTATTCGACTTGCACAACACCACAAAACACGTCTACAGTGCACAAAACATAGAAATGACTGACCTGGCCACATCCAAACAGGCAAACAGAGGGGCAAACACACAACCACCCCTTATAACACACCCACCAAAAATTCAAACTGAGGTCCACCCACAAATGGACCAATAAAAAGGGCCCACACACACAAACCATGAGCCTTTGCAACAGACTCACTGCAGCTAGAGAGCACACACCAACAGCTGCACCCATGCACCTTAACATATACACCTTCACACAACCTCCTTCACACATACCCCCTCTTCACATTCAGACCCACACCTTCACATTCAGACCCACACACCCACAACCATCCACACCCTCACCCCACACCATGCCCACAGACAAGAATCCAAAGTTCACAAGGAAGGAGCTGGAGATCCTTGTCAATTAAGTCATCAGCGTCGAGCCACAGCTGTTTGAAACATTGGTCAGACAGACCAGCATAGCCAAAACATCACGCCTGTGGCAGAGGATCGTCGATAGAGTGAATGCTGTTGCACTCATCAGAAGGACCAGGACTGAATGCCAAGCCAGGTGATACGATCTGCGGAGGGCGGTCAAGCGAAAAATGAATGACGACTACGCCCAGAGCAACATCACTGGAGGTGGTGGGCCCCGCAGACCAGTACATTTCCATCCCTGGGAGGAGAAGGTGATGGCCCTGCTTCCGCCGGTGGGAGTACATGGACTTCAAGGACTTCCAGAGCCTGGTGAGTACACAAACAACTTACGTAACATGGGGGTAATGGCATCCACACCCCAACTACACAAAATGCACAGAACTACCCCCAAGCCCTCACCGGCCAGAACCACAGTCAAAAACAACGCAAATGCCAATAACATGTGTATGCCCCATTGAGAAAGCAAGGTCATGCTATGTCCCATCCTACATGAAGCACCAACCCAAGAATGGATGTCCCGTATGCTGGGAGGGTGGGTGTCACAAAACGCATTGTTGAACTCTAAATCAGACAACATTGCCCTCATCCCATATGGCCCAGGTACATACCCATGCACCATGCGCAATGCACAGGGATTGGGAAAGTACTGACAAGATAGCTGACACTTGGCCCGGGTGTAGGCAGCACAAGGCCCTCCTGTGACCAGTGCAAACACAAGACAATAAGGTCAGATATCTAGGACAGGAACTCACACTCACTGTCATGGCAGCATGCTCCATGGGGGGACAGCTACATCACCTGGGAGCCCCAGTGCCAAATCATACTACCACCACCAGCAGCCCCTGTCACCCCTTACACAAGCAGACACCCCTGGGAGAGGCAATGGATTTACCTACTGTCACAATGGACATGTAACACAACAACACCAATACATAGCCGAAGAAGCATCCAAGCCAAAAATCTACATGTCAAAGACTCAGGAGAACATATCAATCTGTCCCCGCAACATACCCATCCACAAGTGAACATTGAGGAGAAGGCTAGGCACATACAACTACCTGGAGGAACAGTGCCAACTTGAATGTGTATGAAACATGGATGTTGCATGAAACAGCATTAACATTATTGTCTGTCTCTCACACACAGGGCAACGTGATGATTCTCCCCCAACAATGGGGGTGAAAAATCACAGTCCCAGCCTCGGGAGGAACCTGATCCCACCGGCAGCGACGCCTCTCAACACTCCGCTGATGACCCAGACCGACCTGGACCCTCTGGTGTCCAAGCCCCTGCAGCACCTGGTTCAGGAACATCTGTGCCAAACACCACCCCATTCCTGTCACATCCCAGGAGATACCGAGGAGCCCTGCCCGCGGTGAACAGCTGAGCCAGTCTGACCAGGAGGGACAAGATGCGCCGGGCACCCAGGAGGAGGCAGACAACACTGCCACTGCCATCCCTCAGGGGTCCCATAGACCCGATGTGCCCACAACGGCAGTCCAGGCTCGTGTGGGCAGGGGTGGTGGGAGTGGAGGAAGGAGGAGGCAAGAACCTGACCAGCCAGCTGAAGGGACCAGTATGTCACACATAGACAACATCATGGACGCATACCGGCGTGACACCAGGGAGTTCAGCCAGGTGGTGGTGACCCTCACAGAGATGAAGAACCAGCAGGCCGAGCAACACGACAGTCAACAAGAACACCAAGGACGGATGGACATAAGCCATACACTCCGTCAGATCGCCGACAACATGGGCAACCCTCCCTGTGCCACCAGGCGAAGACCACCACCAGCCACCGGGAGGGAGGAGGAGGAGGATTCGTCTGACGGAGCGTCCCAAGCATCGTCAAGGCCTGCATCTGAGGGTCCCCAGAGGAAGGTGGGTCGTCCACCGAAAAGACCGTGAGAGGCAGCGGACCATCCACATCTCCCAGGTCACCTGGCGTGGCACCTGGCCTCCATGTGCGACAGCATCACCTCATTGACTGACATCATCTGCCACATGGACTTGCTGGTCACAGTCTGACCAATGATGCCAAACACTGTGGCCTGGACTCTGATGATTTCAAATGCCAAGGATCCCATCTCCCCCTGTGAACTTTGGATTCTATGGTCCCTGCATTGCACCTTTTTCTGTGCACAAATCACGCCCTAGACCTATAATAAAAAAATGTATAATTGTAATTTGATGTTGCAGTCATTTAGCATGAGTCCACAACATACGTGTGGGGATATGTCAAAGTATGCCTGAGTGTGGAACTAACTCCAGCCATCCATACACTTGGATGTGAGTCCGGTCGAGGACACACATGGGTCACAATGTATCACCAAATACAGACATGGAGCCCAATACTCACCGTGATGGCCTCAAGCTGCTGAGTGGGGGCTTGCAATACTGCTCAGACAGACCAATTTGGCAGAGTATCATGAAGGTGTAGAGGTCATGGGTCATGTTGAGGTGCCCGGGGAGGGAGTCCCAGGTCTGTTTGGTGAGGTGGGAGAACTATCTCCTGTATGCAGTTGTTCTGTGGATGTGATGAATGGTGGCCAGGGCAAGGTGGGCTGCACGGTGTTGGGCCAACGGGGTGTTGGATGACAGACGTCCAAGGTCTGTTTTGGGTCTGGGATTGTGGACTGCCTCCTGAGTGTGGTTGAGGAGTCTGAAGGTGATCCTGCAGCAGACAGTGAGCCATTGTAGCGATCTCAGGTGGACGGGGATGTGGCTGGAGCGGGGGATGTTGAAGATGAGGTGTGTGGATGCACCCTGGATGTGGACAACTTCTACTGCAGTTTTGTTGTTGTTCCTCCGAAGAGGGCGGTGCTGTAGTTGACCCGGCTGGTGTCGTGGACCTGGGGAATGGTCTGTCTTGCCTTGGAGTAGATCTATCTGTGGATCATTTGAAGAGGAGGGTGTTGCAGCATGAGGTACAGATGGTGTTGAGTTGCATGGTAATTGTGAGCGATGAGTCCATGATGAACACCAACTTGCGTGCGTGGCCACTGGGTGCTGGTGCGGTGCCCAGGCTGGTGGGACACAAGGAGTTGACCCAGCCGTAAGGGGACAATCCTCAGATGATGACCTCAGTCCTGTCCAACTCCAGCCTCAGGTAGCTGATGTTCAGCCATTCGTCAACGGATCTCATGCCTTCTTGAAGGTTGGATCTGGCAATGGCTGGGTCTTTGGTGAGGTTGAGGAGTAGCTGGGTGTCAATGGCATACGAGATGATGATGAGGTCGTGTGCGCATGTGATGGTGGAAAGGGGGGTCACGGAGACATTGAAGATCGTCACACTGAGAGATTAGCCCTGGGGAATGGGCCACATGACCCCAGTGTACTACATGCGGCAGGGTGGAGGCCGACTCCCTGGGCCTTGCAGGTGAGCTACTTGTTGATTTAATTCTGGGCCCTCCTCTGGATACTAGTGTTGGAAATGTGTGAGCTGACAGTGTGGTAGCACATGGTGTAGAATGCCGTTGAGAGGTCAAGGGGGGTGGTCTCACCATTGTTGAGCAGGGCAAAGTTGCCATTGGTGGTGGCAATGATGACGGTTGCAGTTGTGTGATTACTGTGGAAGATGTTCTGGTGCCGGTTGCCTGGAGCTGTTTGCGCAGAGGAGGTTTGTCAGTTGCTCATTGAGTGTCATCCTGATGACATTTGCTGGGTAGGGAAGCAGGGTGATGTTCCAGGAGATCCTGCGGTACTGCCATCCATTGTTGAAGAAGGGCCTGGGTCTCTGCATGCCTCCAGCTCCCATGAAATGTGGCAAACTCAAAGGAGACAGTCAGGACGCCCTGGACATGGGCTTCAAGGATGGGTAATGATGTGGTTGAGATGTTGTGTGGGAAGGGGCCTGATGGAGAGCCAGATTGGATGGTGCACATGAGCCAGGTGGTGTATTTGCTGCTGACGGGAGTCCAGAACCTGAGGGGGGTTTGTCCCACGGATAATAGTGCTGTCTGCCTCTGTGTGCCAAGGCTGTCGTGTATGGCCATGAGCTTGCAGTGGTAGAAAGTTGCAAGGGATGTGATCTGCCTTGCAAGGGTGGGGTGTTTTGTGGATGGAGCTCTGCTGTCAGTTTACTCACAATGCTGATGAGCTCCTTGATGTCGTGTGTTTTGGTGCCTCGGCCCTATCTGTACGATCTCCACTTGTCCTTGCTGATGATATGGTGATGGCTGTGTGTGGCGTTTTCCAGGGCTGTAAGGTAAATAAAGGTACTTTGTGTTGCAAGGTTTGCACAAGAGTCCGGCTAGATCTGTATGAGTCCAGTAGGTCTACCTTGTCCCAGGTGGCTTAACTGTTGTTGTGCTTCACAGGAAAGTCCGTCAATGTGGCAAGATTGTTGGATCAGTAGCTGATTCAGTGTGTGAGGTTGCAGGGTGTGGCGGTGGTGTTGGTTCGAGTGTCCCACACAGCTTGTCTGTGGTGACTTACATCAAGCATCATTGGGGGATCGGTAGCGGGGTGTGGGGCAGTGTGTTACTTGTCGGAGACGTGGATGCAAATGTTGATGGACCAATGTTGGATGGTGGTGTGGTTCTCCTCCAGCAAGAAGTTACTGGCCCCCAGCCACATGTAGCCTGTGGAGGTGAGGGCATGCGTGCAGATGTACATGTTGATGGATTTGCGGAATTGTGGATGTAGGCATGGAGATCTGTAGATGAGTGTTACTCTGAGGGTTGCCAGGGGGTTGGAGCAAAACCGGATTTGTGACTCTGAGGGTGTACTTGGGAATAAATTGCAATTCATCCTCCGGGATTGTTGTTGCCGTCCCTGCGGGTGATCTTGTATCCGTCTGAGATGGCAATGAAGAAGTTGTGTGCTGAGGATGCTTTTGTCCAGGTTACTGTCATGAAGGTGATGTGTGGGGCTGTTGTGTTGAGGAGGTAACAGAGTCCAATGGCGTGCTTGTGGACGGAGCGGTGTGGAGTAGGAGGCACATGACCTGGTTGTTCTGACAGGGTCTGGTAGGCGGGGCAGCGCTGTGTAGGCAGTTGGAGTTGCACACTCAACATGCAAAGGTGTCGTGTGTGCGCTTAGGGGTTGCCTGATAGCAGGCGGTTGATTGTCTGGAGGACATTGCTTGGAGGGTGGCTGCAGCATGAGCCTGTTGTGTAACGTGGGTCATGCAAGGACCAGAGGGTCGTGCACTGTGCACGTTGCAGGCGCAGACGGTCCTGCCTTTGGCACAGCGTTGGTGCAACAGTGGCACAGACAAGCTGCTGGCTGCATTTAGAATGGGTGGAGGGGGAAGGGAGGAGCATTTTGGAGGCGTGTGGGTTGCAGAATCAGGGCACTCGGTGGGGCGGTGCCGCAGGTGAGGCAGCAGCAGGCGGAAGGGGTGAGAAACTAGGCAAAAGGTAGCACACAAAGACAAGGAGGTCAGAAAGGCACAGTGCAACAGGTGTATGTAAAGAAAGGAGTGTCAGGTTACTCATGGGTCACTCAGAGAAAATGTATGAACAATCAGCAAAAATGACGACCACAGGATCAGGCAACAAAAAGCGGAGCTGTGCACAGGAGACACACCGTCAGCAGGCGTTCACGTCCCGTTGTGGGGATCAACCTGCACAAATACATACACAAACAGGTACTTCATGCACAATACATATTATTAGCCATGAAGAACTGCATGCATGTTGCCGAAGTACACATACACCCATATGCTCAATCTTTGACAATTATGCCATAGATGACGCATGCAAACTGGCAAGAGATCTGCAGTGACAGAGATGAGGCACTTCGGATTGTGCTGAACACCTTTATTACACAAACTCACACTAAGGGAAAAGCATCCATACGAACAGACTCACAGGTCAGTTGACAGAACAAGTGGAACATACGCTGGACCCCCCCTTCACAACACGGATGTTGTAAATCCCAATGAAGTGGCACACAAGTTAAGGGGATGAGCCAAACACATCCTGCTGCACATGGAGAGGCTGCAATTCACCATAGAGCCTGTTGTTGTGATGTCCCACACTATGTCCACCAGTAGCATCCGCAATGTTTCAGAGGCAAGGTTTACGCACATTGATGCCTACATCAGACTCCACACTCCACTGCAGATGACTGTCAAGAAGGGTGAATATCATGTCATGGGAGTGATGCTACATGTTACATGCTCCATGGTGAAAAGACATGTATGCATGGTACCATAACATGCACAGAAGCAGTCAACACACATTCCCAACCCGTACCACCACCAAAAAGCCTTGCTGCTATCCTTACCCAAACAGACATTTCCACATGTCCGTGCACGGCACGCTGATTCAGCACACGTTGCAATCCTCATGAGGAATAGCAGGAGGGCAAAGATGACACAAGCAGACAACAGGCGCAAAAACCTGGGAATGACAGACACACAAGAAGTTACCTAAAACAAATCTCTCCGCACACATGGTCAGTTACGAAACATGAACAATGTTGGACACATGCAAATTTCAAAGAAAGTCTCTCCGCAAAACTGTGTGGCATGACATCATCACTCGAGTGACACATCAGTACACACATCAAAGTCACTTTGCATTCAGTCAGCTGGACACACACATTGCAACACATGCCACTCAATGCTACGAACTTGCACACTCTTACCCAGTGACTCACCATTATGAGAAGAAGTTGCGTATGAGCTGACTCCGGATATCATCCTCCTCCTCCTCATCACTTTCCTTGTGACCAATCCCTGGATCCTCCATGGGTCGATGTTCCTGCTCATCAGGATCAAGGATGAGTGGCACTGCCTTCTCAACAGCCATGTTGTGCAGCATGCAGCACACAATGAAGATTTTGCACACCTTCTCCCGTGCATATGGGAGGGACTCGCCTGTCTTGTCAAGGCACCGGAATCGGCTCTTAAGGAGTCCAAACGTCCTCTCAATCACTCGCCTGGTCTGCCTGTGTGCATTGTTGTACTGGTGATCTGCAGCTGTTCTCGGGTTGCGGAGAGGTGTCATTAGCCATGGCATGTTGGGATATCCAGAGTGGGTCAGGAGATGCTGTAAGAGCCAAAGATACCGCAACACACAGGACAAACAGAGTAAACCCACCAACAAGACATGCTCGTTCGTTGTGCAGCCGCAGCATCAGTTGTGGCACCCTGCTACGCCTCATGATGTAGGCATCGTGTGCTGATCCTGGAAAACGTACACAGACATGGGAAATCAGCATGTTAGCAAGACACACCACAAGGGCATTTATTGAGTGGTAATGTTTACGGTTGCGATAGGCTTGCTCCTGTCCCTGTGGTGGTACCAAAGCCACATGTATCCCATCAATGGACCCAATGACATGGGGCATCCCTCCCATGGCAAAGAAATCACCCTTGACATCTGTCAACTCCTCAGGAGTTGGAAATTTGATGAATTCATCAAGGTTCTCCAACATGGCTGCCAAAACATCACGCAGGGCACGGCTGAACATTGTCTGTGACATCCCACCAACATCAGCTATGGTCAATTGAAACGTACCTGTGGCAAAATGTAGGGCTGCCATCACCTTCATCTTGGGGGTCAGCGCAGTAGGATACCTGTGTCGCGGTTGGAGGTGTGGTGCCAGCTTGTCGGTCAAGTCCTCAATCAACTGTTGAGTGAATCTGTAACGTCGGATGCAGGCACGTTCCCTCATGGCAGCCAAGTCTGGCATTGGTCTTGGGACAGGCGGTGACCTGCAAGACATTGTTAGGAATAATGAAGATTGAGAATCTGCCAACATCAATGTCAATGAACATAGCACATGCTAAACTGCTACAAAACATGAGGTAACTATGGAGTCTGGTGTGTGCAATACATCCAGGACACATATGCCAGCTTGCTGACACTCCTACGAAAAGCCAGATACACCTGTTGATTGTCAAGTCTACATGACATGCCCTGAAATGAGCTGGGGGCAAGTCTGAGTGAACAGCCAGAGATATCACCGGAGTGACACACATCCACATAGCTGCATTGGAAGGATGTCATCTCATCCAGACAGTTGACTGCAAGGCACACGCACAGGTCACATGGAATGTCAAATGTACATATGACACACATTGCGATGAAGGGGTACACGTGACAACAATTAAACACAGCCATTCAGACGACGCAGACATGTATGCCTCGGAAAATATGATGTCCAATGCACACAGACCCTACAGCCGTGGGAATCCACATGTGGCATGGTGTGTGTAGATGTGTGCCATGCCCATCTCCACACTGACCCATGTTGGATGCACCAACAGCAGATGCAGTTGACGGAACACTAACAGCAAGCTCATGGGAACACATGACACACACCTGACATAGTCACATAGGGGCACGCTGATCGTGACATGTCAGTTGATAGAGTGTCCCTGTCCCTGGCCTCAGGAGACAGGTGCGGGTGTTGATGACTATGCCATCCCACTGCTGCTGTGCATGACACAGTTGGACTACAGACACACATGTGGCAAGTGTCAAGGTGATGTGTGCCACATAGTGCCCCATCACACATGACATGTGTACACAGGTCTTCATACATCAATTGTGCAACTAGATGAGATGACATGTGCAATATCACTGGCTGACACACCTAGGGCCTGCACATGAAAGTATGCAATGACAAGTACTTGATGGGCAACCTTGTGCAACTCGTAGCCCTCCATTCCTGGCATGTGTATGCCTGTATTACCATTGTAAGCATGTGAAACGCACAGTACACCCACAATCATCGTGTTTTTACGCTTCGTTTCACTATTGTACTTGTGCCGTAGGGGTACGTGTGAAACGCACCGTACACCTGCAATCATCACGTGTGTACGCTTCGTTTCACTATTGTACTTGTGCCGTAGGAGTACGTGTGAAACGCACCGTACCTGTGTGTGGATTTCAAAATGACATAGGGGACACATAAGGGACAGGTATTAGGCCCTAAATGCATGCTGGTTGTCATGGATACTGAGTTTTCAGTTGAAATGTGTCCATCAGGTGTCCTGGAACAGTCAGTTGGCCACAATATACAATGTTGCAAAGTGGTTGTTGACTTGACATGATGCTCAAGATTTGAACGATGCGAATGCGTGTCATAGGTGTATGTTTAAAGGGATTGGGGTAAACGTACGATGCAAATGTGTCTGACCAATTACTATGTACTCCTCAAAATGAATGCCCCTCAGCAAGACGGATATAAGGCAGCCAGAACCCATGAGAGGGCACTTGCCTGCACAACTTTCGAGTCGACCACACTGCTGCTATCTCTGCTTCCTCTGGACCATGTCACGTACTGTGGAGAGGGCCCGGCCATTCACCCTGGAGGAGAATGAGGCGTTGCTGGCCTGCCTCCTCCCACAGTACACCAAGCTGAATGGGAGACTAGGGGAGCAGGTGAGTGCTGACTCCACTACCTTTGCCTATGCACCTGTTGTGTGACTGTCAATATTGTGTCCAGGTGGGACAGACATGCAATGTTGTTTAGAGTGGGTCCCGGGGGGGGGGCCTGCTGATGTCTCTCATGCAGAGCATGATGTAGTTCCTGTGTGCACTCCTCACTTGCATTGTGCTTACTGTGACTTACACTGCATAGTGCATGACACATTCAGCCTGGCAAATCCTTGGTGGCTTTTTTTCCTATTGTCCTGAGGTGATTCAGTGGTTCCCCCGGTGTGACAGGTGACTTTACCCACAGATGTGTATGACCTCATGGACATTGATGTGTGTGAATGTTCCTTGTCATGTGGGTGAGTGTCTATGTGAAGTGTTGCACCACAGCTGCATGGAGGAGGCAACAGATCTACCCATCTGATGTGACAAGTAAGCCGTGCTGTGTGTCTGACTTACAGAGCTAGCACGACACCTGTGACACCCCACTGGCAAGTGGCACATGTGCAGAGTGAGGGTTGTATCCGCTGTTGTCAATGACAGGCGAGTGATCTGTGCCTGGGTGTGTCTGTCTAGTCTGCTGAGGGTGCATCAGTGGAGTGGGACATGTGACTGCTTGACACGTGCTGGCCATCAGCCTGCTGTTGCATGTGCTTCACAGTGTGTGCCATGATCAGTGAGTGTGTCGCACCCCTCATGCCACCTGTTGACTTTCAATGCCATGTAGTGCATTGGGGCTTGCACACAGGCAATTTCTTAATGTGAATGATGCAATTCCTGTCAGCATCGTACGCCCTGTTCAACATTTAAAAGATGTTCAAATGTGTGTCTCTGGGACATGGAGCAGGTGTATTGATGTTGTGTCATTTTGTCATCCTGACAGGTAACTGCCTACGAGAAGGGGGAGATCTGGCGGGACATCGTCAGGGCCGTGAGATCTGCGGGGGAGCGTAGTCGGAGCCTGCCACAGATCCGCAAAAGGTGGCAGGACATCCGGTGCTGGACCAGGCGGATCGTCCGGGTCCAGCTGGGTATCGACCCTCCTTGCCCCCACGGCGGGCACTGACGTCTGACCCCCCACATGAGCCGTGTCCTGGCGGTGGTATTCCCTGACCTCGATTGGCAGTTACAGGAGAGACTGCAGCAACAAGGGGGTAGGTACATGGCTGTTTGTTGTGTTATGTGTCACCAGCATTTGGAAGTGCTCTTTAGCCTGGATACACTCCCAGAGTTTATATGTGCAGTGCATTTTCTGTTCCCCAATGTCACCTGGTGCTCTATTTCATCCCTTCCCCTACTTGACATGTGTCCCCTGGTCTATGTGTAATCACATTTGCACATGGTCATCTGGAGTTCCAGTATATCTAAGTGCACATTGCTTTCGGCATCATGTGGGAGGGTGGTCTGTGACTTGTGTTGGTACCTTGCCTGTGCCATGACCTGTTCACTATGTTGGGGGTCCATATTTGTTGGCACTGAAGATGATTCTCAACATAGGAGTGTGAGGTTTCAACTGAACACCCTTGCAGCATGCATGACCAATGTTGTGGCCTCAGACATGATTTGCATGAGTGGGAGATATGCATAGTGCCATGACGGTTGCTCATGGTACAGTCAGCTCATTCCAGGAACACGGAGCAGTGTGCCCACTACAGTCCCCTGAGACACCCTGGCCTCCTAATCATGTGTGTCATCCAACACTGTGCACATTCTCTCTGGGTTCAGCATAGGTCTGCCTCTGTGGCATTGTTCCCTGGCCTAGTTTGTATTTTTCATATGTGTGCTACATGTGTCCACTGGACAGGGATACACCATTTTGCTTGTGCATACTCACACTGGGCAGTGCCTGTGTGGCTATTCACAACAATCTGTTGCTGGTTGTTTGTCACAAATATGTGTTGCCAGCCCCAGGAGGTGATGTTGTGGAAATCTAGCAATTTTTGCTGCACAGTTTTTGTTACCCTGAATAAGAGGTGGCACTTCTTGACCTGTATCAATCACATTGACTCAGGTATGGGTGGTTGTGCGGGAGAGGCCTACATGGGCACCCCTGATTTTTCCTTGCCGGGTCTGACCTGTGTGTGAGAATTGGCTGTACACAAAATCACCGTGCAGTGCCCCTGTGATGCTGGCCAGTGCTTAATGTTTGTGCTTTGCAGCCTGTGTCATTTTTTCAAAAACATGATTCCTGCTCATACATTTTTGGCGCCTGTGTGTGGTTCAGATGCAACGCAGTTTGGACTTTGTGTGCTGACATCTGTGTGGACATTCTGGCTTGCCATGAGGGTGTCTCCACAGTACAGCTATGCTTTTTAACAACCCAATTGCAGGCCCAGTAGCTTATGCATTGTCCTGGGTGTGGACATTGGTGCCACTCCAGATGACAGGCAGTAGGTCATATGTGTAGCCAACTGTGTAATCAGGTGACGGATGGCCATGTGACAACTGACATAATTCAAGTTGTTACTCTAAAAAAATTTGTACCTTGGCACTCACAGCACTTGTCAACAGTTCTTCATGTTTTAAATGTGGTAATTTGATGATTTGTGTTAAGAACGCTGATGTGCCTGCACGAAAGATGTCTCCCAAGGAAGTGCACACCTAACGACATTTCCACTTTCATGGAACACGCTGGCACCTTTGCAAAGAAGCCACTGTTAGAATTAAATGGTGTTGCAGATTCTCCATATACATGTTCCCACAGTGGTCTTGATTTTGTGAGACTCCTTTGTTGTTGGTGATACAAACTAACAAGTCTCAAGACATCAAGACCTCCGTGGGCCCATGTATATGTACTTTCTGCAACACCATTCATTTCTAACAGTGGCTTCTTAGAAAAGGTGCCAGCTTCTTCAATGACAGTGTAAATGTAGTTTTGTGTGCACTGCCTTGTGAGACATATTTCATGCAGGCACATGAGTGTTCTTTTCACGAAATGGCGAATTGGCACATTCAAAACATGTTGATTGTGTAAAGTATTGTGAGTCCCAAGGTACCAACATTTTTTCGTTTTGTGTTCCAAAGTCCTTACAGGTCTCTGAGTGTGGTGACACCTTGAGTATTGAGGTGTGTCAGTTTACGTTGGGTGCACCACTACTGTTTCTTTCATGGTAAACAAGAGGTGGCATGACTTAATTGTATTGCTGTGCT
This sequence comes from Triturus cristatus, assembly GCF_964204655.1. NCBI lineage: Eukaryota > Metazoa > Chordata > Amphibia > Caudata > Salamandridae > Triturus > Triturus cristatus. The sequence continues at coordinate 1,355,836,258 of NC_140589.1, forward strand.
CACCGGTTCACAGACACTAGCTTCTCAGTATATTTCTCATTCAAGTAGTGGCCTGGTGTGTTCTTTTTTACCTTGTGTCCAAGTGGCATAGTGGGTCTACCAACTGGGCAGTACAGGGCTTACATATGTGCGGAGTAATCTAGCTGTTACTCATGATGCATTGCCTGATATACACTGTGACCAATTGTTTTTGTGCTCATGTGTCCGATGTATACAGGTGACTGATGCATTTCGGTTTCTTCTCCTTGCCTACAGCATCATCATCCGCAATGGAGGGAGACACCTGCACGGACCTGGAGGAGGGATCCAGCGACAGTACCACCAGTGCTGTAGAGTCAGGAGGAGCCAGTGTCACGGAGGGCGAGGGGAGTCAGTCAGAGGACTTGTCTGGACACGATACCAGCTACGATGCCGACGGGTCCGACGCTGACCTCCTCGAGGAGGCGGAGGCTGCAACACCACCTGGCAGCATCCCCACATCTGTCCCCGCCTCCTCTGTTACCATTTCCGCCCTCCCAGTTGCTCCCGTCCCTTCTGTCCGTGCAGAGGCCCAACATGTCTCCTTCGGCCCAGGCACCGCACCCCCTGCCACTGTCACCCCTGCTGCCCTCAGTGAAGAGTCTGTGGGCATACTGCGGCAGTTCCAGGTTGGGCAGGCATCAGTGCTGAATGTCCTCCATGGACACACTAAATTGCTCACACAGATGATGTCGTTCATGGAGGGCATGTCAGCAACGATGTCTGACCAACGCAGGATTCTGCGGTCCATGGACTCTTCCCTGATGGCAGCAGTTACTCTACTGCAGCACTCCGTCCCCCCCTACACCAGACCCATCCACACTTCCCTCTCCCATGCCTGTCCAATGCACACCCAGACAGTCACGGGCACGCACCCCACCAGACACAGCCAGCACACCCCCAAGTAAGGCAAAGCGCACACCTCCTGGCAAGCACACTCAGGGGGATGTAGGCACACCCACAGGGTCTGGGGACAGACGACATACATGCAGCAAAATAAACGTACTAATTTCTAAAAATTCAGACCTTTCACAGTGAAATATATCTGTTCTGTGTTTGATAAATAAGCTCAGTGCCCCCACATGTAAAAAAAACATTATTTTGTTTCAGAAATCTGAGCTGTTCAGCTGTGGTCAATACATTTGGGAAATGTATTGACCACAGTTTCGGGGTAACTTAGACTCTCTGCCCAACTCCCCTATATGTCCATGAGGCAAACAGAGGAATTGTGGAGACCCCTCACCCCCATGTTGCCGATGCCACTGGCCAAGAAAAGAAAGTATTTGGATCAGAGAGATAATCTGGAACCCAGAGTACAAACCCTGCAAATTGACCAGAACAGGGACATAACAAAGATATGTGTACTTGGGCGTGCTTTTGACAATCTTAGTACCTTTTTGGCACACAAACATTTGAATAAATCAAAAGCTACCTGACTTGGGACAGCTTTTCTCTCGCTCTACAGTAATCTTTGGGGCATGTCTCTGGCTCCAAACGTAAAAGTAATTAGCGCAAAGCTGCTCCCTACTATTTCCTATGGATGCAAAGTTTTACATAGAAGAGAGTCCAAACTCCTGAATACAATAGTAGGCGACATTTTTGAGAAACATTCAGATTGCCTAGAAATGCTTCGCTGAGCAAATTCACTTGGCATATAGTCAGACAAGGCACATAGACAAGAACATGCTTTAAACTCACGAGATCAAGTGTAGGCACATTGGATCATCTAATTTGGACAGAAATGAAGACTTTAGATGAAACGAATGTCTGCCTTGCACCTATCTGGATTTTTCCTCAACGAATCTTTGAATGAAAGAACTCTGGGAGTTATCACTCTCCTGAAATTTATTTAAAATAATTTTCGGGACTTACCTCTCTCCATAAATACATTTAAAATACCATTAACCAAAAACATGTAGTGTTCTCTTGCTTTCAAGAATAAAATGTCTTTTCAAAGTGTTCACATGCCTGGATGACTCTTAACAACTACCAGTCAACCAAAAGGCAACTTTGGTTAGATACCTTATTAATATTTTTTATACATAAATTCATGGTTTACAGGTTTGATTGGCTCCCAACATTGGACCTTATTTTAACATGGATTAAGCAGAGGTCTTCTAACATCTGCAGACTGTGTAACCTTGTTGTACAAACCCTTATCCATGCAATTTGCATACGTCCAGCACTAATAAATGAGTGGAAAAGCCTCCTGAGAGAACAATTAAACCAACCAAGCATTTGGACCTGCAGACAGACTTTGGCAAAATGTCTAAAGAGTGATAATGCAATTTTAAATTTACAATTTTCAAAATGTATGTGTCAAGCAGAAAAGAAAGTCAAAAGCCACTAAATCATTTTAACAAAGATAATTTATATCTAAAACTGTGTCTGAAACTTTTTCAAGTTGGACATAAACTTGTAGCATATTGCTATTCATTTATTCGGCAATGCTTTTCTATGTGTAATAGCTTTTATTAACTATACATGATTTACATAAATTTGAAATTACCGGGAAAATCAGTCCCAAAGCTATTGATTCCCCATTAATTCCTCATTTTGTAGTGGACCTTCAAGATCCAAATTGTAACGGGTTAGATTTTGTTACCCTCTGGAGTTACTGGTACACCCTGACATTGGTAACTCCGAAAGGTGGAGAAAATCAGACCCATTTACCGGGCCACTCGCAATAAGGGCCTTAGTGTCAAGTGTTTCACCATGCACCTTATATCAATTTTGGAGAGAATGGGTTATTGTTATTACTACCTCTACAACATGTCTCACTTCTCTTATAGTGTCCGTTCTTGAATTTAATAGGAAAACTGGACCCTACCAGGCTTGGTCTTACTTCTCACTTTCTTTTCTCTGTGCTTGGTACTACTGAAAGCACCAACAATTACTTCTATTCTTCATGGAGCCCTTCTTCACTATCCCCTCCTGTTGGGATGGGAATGTTCTCTGCTTGGTGTGCAGGCATGAACCCTGCTTTGAGGAACCTGTCCGCATTAAAAAGTTGTATCCTGACCTTTTCTTTTGTACAGCTAGTGCACTAATCTAGAATGGGTGCTGAGTCCTAGGCCTGTCCATGATAATTCTGAGGTCCAAAACCCATTGTGAGACCTGGATGGGTGCACCAAGCATGCCCTCTATCATTACATACTGCCCCTGTCTTGGCAATGTCCTGTGTTGTTGACATAAAGCAGTGGCAGCAGCATACCACTTTAATAGATTACAGTACTGAAGATCCCTTTTTTGTGGTTCAGGTGGAGTGTGGTGTCTGCTTATATGTCATGCTCAGACCCTCGTGTTGACATTTTATTAAGAGTAGAGTTTGAGATATGGTTCTTAGCAAGGCTTGGTGTTGTGGTGAAAGTCTATTTGCTGGGTCTTTCAGGATATATTTTGGCCTGTCTCTCATTTCATTGCACATGTTAGAGGTGCGGTGTGGGAGTACAGTTTCCCTAGGCAGTGAATGTGTATTGTCTGCAATCCTGGCGCTGAAAGGAGGAGAACAAACACTATAGGGGCATATTTACTAAGAAGTGAAGGAATACACAACACAGCTCACATGGAAAACAGCAAAATCAAGCAGAAATTAAACATTTCTCCTCATTTCACCAGGTTAAGACCAGGTTTTCCCTGGTCTAAATTTTGGCGCTGCCTCCTATTTACGCCACCCTTGTAAATAGGGGGAGCATCAAAATCAATGGGTGTGCAGTGGGCGTGGGTGTTGCAGTGGAACACCCACCGCAACACCTATTGCCCTCCCCTTAATGCTAAGTATAGCATGAAAGGGCGTCTTATTTACAAGGCAGCGCTAAGCCATGTTAAGTGGCTTAACCCTGCCTTGTAAATAAGGCAAAGCCCCTATCGCCACTACAACATCCTGAAAAGTGACTTTGTGGTGGTGATAGGGGCTTTTAAATATGCCCTATAGTGTGGGAGGTTGGAGACAGCGCTGTTCTTAGAAATTCTACAAGGAGTTTTAAGCATGGCATTGTAGATCAGTCAGGCTAGAGCTCCCAAGTTGTAGGGTGCAGAAGCCTGTAGCTGAACCCATCACTGCGCGTAGTATTTCATTTTACTGTGTTCTTAAGCTACTTCTCTAAGGCAGGCACTGGGTCAAAGAGTGGATTATAGAATCTATTGGTTGATTGTTGAGATATGAGTTTCTTTGTACAGTACTTCCCTGAGAAGCTTTTAACCGCTTTCCATTGTTGCCCTGAGAGTCAAGTGCAGAACAGGAATACTTGACCTTTTTGAAGAACTAGAATAGGATGGACACCAGGACACCTGAGGCAAATGATCCAATCACCACACTCCTCCCTCAACAGTGATGTAAAATCAGAATCAAGCACAACTCAGACAATGGATGTTGGATTTATTTGGTAGTAGCAAGAAATAATATCTCACAAAACACTGGAAGATCATCCTCTGTACTCAGTGTCAGACTCAAGTTACCACTAAACTGTGGATCCGAATGCTGCTGCAGGATCAACATGGAACCCATCTTTGTTCTTCCTCATCGACAATGCTGAGGATGTCCAAGACTGTGTTGATGATGGTAAAGAGGGGGTAAAAAGGATAGGGATATGAGAAAAGACACACAAGAGACATTGTCGGGTTTTAGTCACCTAACTCATCTTGTCAAATGGAGGGTCTCATGGCTGTTCTTCAGTGTTTCACGAGCGACAGCTCTTTCACACTAAACAGAACATAAAACTACTCTTACTCTTTGGTCTTACATCAATTTCAATCATATGCATTTGTTTTCTTTTATATGGATTTCATATGAATGGTAACATTCTAGAAAAACTGAAAATAATACACAGGAATAACTCTTGCAACACATGCATTGTATTAAATACTCAACATATCTATGGCACATTGCCTTTATCTTGGTAGAGCCAAGGATATTATAATAAAAATTGGTGTATTTGATACCCTACACAGAGCTGTTAAGGTGCCACAACTTGAGGCATCAAAAAGAAGCAAAGGTTGTCTCAGGATTTGAAAGTACCCCTGGAAAGGCCTAAGAAAAATTTGTTACAGCACAGCTTAGAAGGTAAGGAAGAGTTTCAGTCCATAGGTGCAGAGGGTAGTTCAAAATATCAGCAGTAGCTTTGTAAGCCAAACAAACAAATCTAACACTCTCTAGCTAACTTCTAACCTGAGGACGAACACGACAGGGCTGGAAGAGGTCAATGAGTTACAGAGATGCAAGGAAATTCTTTCTAGAAATATTGCAGATGAAGTTCCAAGGTGCACCACAAGAAGGAAACTTCTGAGAAGACGAATTTGGCATCTGGCTTAAAGACTGTACAGATGAGCTGGAGAGCTATCAATACAGTTGAAGAGTCAAACTTAAGCAGAGGAACACAGGTGAAAAGGAGAGCCCAACAGAGGCTTGCTCTCATCCACAGGGCCAAGCACCTAGTCACGCCATGGGAGTGACTTTTATAAACTGCGGGATCCTTGAATCCTGCACTATATCCTCAGAACCTACTGTAGATTGCTAGTCAGATGGGGCATAATATCACAGTTTTTTGTAAGTTGCCTGCTTGGGGCAGGATTGTCTATGCTGATGATGGGTGTGACACTCACAACTTTTCAGCCCCATACAATACAGTAGGTATAAATTGAGTTTTATAAATTTGCAGTAGGGGCAGTAATACAACCCCTCCCCTAGGCTGAGGAATACTAAATAAAGTGGCAATTGCCTTTGTAAGTTTTGTCCTGCTGTATGTAATACGCGGTGACTAGGATCTAGTAGCAGTATATGTTGGACCCAAGTATGAAAAAGTGTTAGTGCAGTTTAGACTGCTTTTACCTATTAAAATAGTAGACAAACAATGGGGCATATATTACAAGGGCCATATCTCCGCTTTTTTGGCCTTTAAAGCCAAAAAAGCGGAGATAAAAATATTGTTCTATTTACAAGAGTGTGCTAACATGCATTACCGCATGTTAGCACCCTTTTTTCCGATGCCTCCCTTTGCATCTCTAATGAGATGCAAAGTGGGCGTCACTGGGCAGTACAACCTTGTAAATATAGCTGATGTGCACATCGCGATATTTACAAGGTGGCCAACGCATTTTAGCATACGTTAGTTTTGGGCAAAAAAACGCTGTTTTCGCCAAAAACTAACGTCTGCTAAAATCATGACTAGCCCATACCTAACACGGGGGGTGGATTCTTGTGTTACGACCACATGGTCGTATCAAAAAGCATATCGCCGTTTTGCAGGGAACATCGCTGGAAAACCAGCGATGTTCCCTGCAAAACGGAGATTACCCCACTATCGCTGGAATTTATATCGCCATTGTGCTATGCGTTGTAAATACAGCGCAAGCATGGTGATAAATTCCAGCGATAGATGGCGATAAATATAAAAGCGCTAAGCGCGCTTTGCAATATTTATCGCCGTCTGTTGTAAATATGACCCACAGTTTCTAAGGGCTACAGGCCATAATGTAGGATTGAGTAAAATGTGTCTGCAAATCAAGTGTGCCCTTAAAGTCCACGAACCCATGAACTAAAAGATGCAGGGCTCTTGGTGCACGCCCATCAGGACAGCATTGTCCGCATACAAGAGTGAGGGTAATATTGAACTTTTAATTTTTGGGACATCTGATGTGCTATTCATCATAAAAGGATGAACATTATTAATGAATAAAATAAATACAAGTGGTGCTAAAACACATCCTTGTCTCACTCCACGAAAGACACCTTAATCTGATGTAACCTAATCATCTGTGGATATTCTGACCCTGGCCTTCAAGTTCATGTGCAAAGACACAAGAAAATGCACTAGTGCTTCATCCTTCCCCTGTGCAAGAAGATTTGACCACAGCTTTGAGCGATTAATGCAATCAAACGCTGAGGTCAAATCCATAAAACCCAAATATAGGGGAGATTGTTTCACAATGGTGTATTACTCTTTAATGAAACACAGATTTGCACTTTGTTCAATAGTTCCAACACAATTCCTAAAGCTGTATAGGCATGGATACAGAATAGACTTCCCTTCTGCCCACTCTGTAATTCTGTTGTAGAGAACCCTCCCAATAATCTTTACTGTAGTGTCATTTAAAGAAATGGGTCTGTAACAATTATGCTGTGAGCGATCACCCTTTTTAAAAATCGGCACTATGATTAAGGCTGTCCATGAGCTAGGTAATGGGGAATGGATCAGGCCATTAAAAACAGTCACCAATAAAGGTGCCCAGAACTCAGGGCTATGCTTAATGAGATCAATTGGAACACCATCCGAGCCAGGAGCCTTGCCACGTATACTCTGGCCAATAGCATCTTCCACCTCATTCAGAGATACTTGAAATTCCCTAAGAATATACTCCATATTAGGGGTATTCAGGGCTTGAGTGGCAGCAAACATTTTGGGAAAATGGGCTTCCCAGGTATCGCTGGCAATATAGTTATCAGGGTGGCTACATGACTCAGATGCTTCATATCAGATACTACCCTCCAGAATGATTTACCATTCGACGTTGCTGCTGACAACACCAGAGAATGCCATTGATGTTGCAGCACTTCCCTCTTCCTCCTAGAAGTAGCCTCTTTGTACTCCTTACAACGGAGTGCCACTTCCGACGGATTCCGAAAGGTAGCAATAAGCACCTTACGCATTTGGCGATTAGCCCCAGAGCATTCATGATTAAGCTACCTAGGCTTGGTAACAGGCATGCCTGCTGGGTGCAATAACTTATTCCTGATGTGCGAGCAAAGCTGAGAAAAAACCCGAATCACTTGGTATTCTGAGTGATTATCTGGTAAACAAATTTCTACCAGATTTGGGTTCTCAATAATCACAGTGTGAAAAAGTTGGGCAGGCTCAACGGCTCTCCATCTTAATCGTAAGCCATCAGTAGTTATTTGTAAATTACTAGCTCCGCACTCTACTCTAGATTTGGGCTTAGGGGGCAAGGCAAATACCACCTCAATCGGGTTATGATCTCTGTATGTAGATGCAACTACGTTCCCATATGATACTAAATCTGCCAAATTAGATAATAGAAAAACATTATCAATTATGGAAAAGGAGCCTTTGCCCCTATAAGTGGGTATCGAATGATCAGCGCTGCCAGCAACATCCATTACGTTAAATACATCCTGGAAGGCCAAGTAACTCATCAACTCCAAAACTCTAGTATCAGTGCCAATCATAGGTTTAACTGGGATTCTTCCTACAACAAGGATGGGAGTGGGCAAAGAATTACTATCAGTGGAAATCCTGGCACTAAAATCTCCAGCCAAACAGAACCCAGCCAATAGACCTTTAGAGGCAACTTCATTCTACAATAACAAAATAGAATTAAATAGAATCTGGTATTCGGGACATTGTTAAAATGATTATTAGAAAAATTGATTAAAAAACAAGTCCATATCCCTTTTAAAGCTCACAACCTGGAAATTGTCATTGCTAAATACAATTGTTTTAGCGCTACCTCCGGCTGAGAGATTTACCCAGATAGCCAAGCCACCCAATGCACGCCCAGACCGGGAAGGCGTTACTGGAGAACTAAAGCATTCAAACCTATCAATTAATAATTCTCATGTTTTACAGGTTTCCTAAAATTTACTGCCTTATAAATGTCAACCATTCGAATATCATAATTTTCGATTGGAGACCGGCCTGGTTCCAGCTCAAAATTCTCAAAACAGAATCTCCCAAACTTACGATATTACCAGAAGGTGAAACTGTGTCACAATAAGGCATTTTCACCGGTAGGGGAGTATAGGTTCTTTGCTGTCTACAGCTCTATGACACAGTCAATCTAACCCCTCAAGGTCGCTTAAAACAGAAATTAGGTACAAGCTGTCAGCTGGGAGTATTATGATTTAGAGAATTTTGTGGGGCTCCCAAAATGCTTATAAAAATAACCCAGTGTGAGTGAACAGATATTGATGTCAGTGTTACCAATGACCTCCTGAGCTCCCAACAAGTTGCTCACAATTTGAGGTCTGCGGAAATTCACAACAATGCAGTCCCCATCTATATCCTTTTTGGAGCGGTCGACCCACCGCACCCTTCGCACCAATATTATCTCATTAAGGTTAATTCTGTTAAAAAACTTGTGCTTATTAAGCTAGTCAGCGCTCTGGTTGCGTAACTCCATCCACAAATCTGTTTGAGATTCCTTGAGAGGAAGAACTCTTGCCAATACCAAAACATTGGGGCAGGATGCAGGGGGCAAATCCAATTGGTCTTTGTTAGCAATGAAACAGTTCCAGACTGGTTATGATTAGTAGTGCTGTTCCCCAATGAATCAGGTTTATGCATGTCCTATGAAACAACCGTAAGAATTAGGCAGTTCTCCGAATGGACCCGGTCAGTTAGTATCCTTGGGATTCTCCTGAGCACCTTCGGTGACTATAGCACTATTACTTGCAGGAGTTTAACCCTGTTATTCACTATAGGTTCAAGTTCAAGTTTATTTATTTGTTTGATTAATTAAAATCTTACAAAAAGTGACTAAAATATCACCAAATATAAAAGATTTAAAACACTATATACACGATTACTATCATGTCTTACTTAAATACAATATACGGTATATTTTGAGATGTATTGAAAAAAAATAATTCGAATATTACTCCTCTAGTTTTTTACCAACAGCACTTAAAAATTTTACAAATGCAAAGATCATAAATATACCTTTAGAGTTTAGGCATGCCATCAATGCTTGCCTACATGTCCTTAGTCCACGGTCATTGAATAGTCTCTTTAAGATAATTTTCCTTTCCGTTTCTAACTCGGGGCAAAGACATAATAAATGTATAATGTTCTCTTGGCCACATTTACATAGCCTACATTCAGTGTTCTCTTCAGCCTTTTTCCATGTGGGTAAATGGCATAAACCCGGCAATAAGCCAAAGCGTGCTCTGATAAAGACTTTCTTGTTTTTCTGCGATCATGGTGTTTCAAAATATTCTTTGACTTCTTGTTTGATAAATCCATTTATAATTGGCCATGCATGTTTTCTTTTTACAAGTATATCCTTGTCTTTTATTAGCGACAGATGATTAATACGTTTATTAATTGTTTTTTTAAAACTTTCTTGGGTAATAGTATTCTCCCAAATCGATATTACACCGAATTCTTCCTTCGCTTTATTTAGATAAGACCAAGTCTGTAGCTTCCTATTTTCTTTAACTTCTTGCCATAATAGCTGGGACATTTGGTTTTCTTGATCGTTTTTTATTCGATTCTAGACTTTAAGAGCTTGTCCTTTTCTTGCAATTAGCTGGTTATTTATCCCAAATTCCAGCCTCACCTGTGCTTGTGAGGCATTATTCATCCTGCAGAATAAGATTTTATATGTTTTTTAAACTGCGTTGTTAATAATCTCTGCCTCTTTCCCATTTAGTACCTCGCAACCGTATGTCAGGGTGGGTAATAATTTCGCCGAAATGATCTTTAGTAAAGGGCGATAAGACAAGACACTTATTGATTTCTGAATAATCCTAAATGCCGCAATCAAAGTATTAGCTTTTTTTGTAATTTCTCTTTTTTGCAGAAAAAAATTGCCACTATCATTAAATATTACTCCAAGATACCGGTAAGAATCAACTTGTTCTAATTTAATTCCCTCCAGCATCCAATTGTATTGATTTTTAAGCCTTGTATTTTTTGTAAGTACCATTACTTTGGTCTTTGTTTTATCACCATATCATTTTCTTTTGCGTACATTGATATACGATCTATTAACCTTTGCAACACAACTTTGGTGTGACTTAATAGAATAACATCATCTGCGTACAGCAGATTAGATATGTGTTTATCTGCTAATCTAGGCGGATGCGCGTTTACCTCATTCAATGCGGTTGAGAGATCTGCTAAAAATAAATTAAATAGCAGTGGTGCAAGGACTCACCCTTGTTTTAATCCTCCAGTCGCAGGTATTTCGTTGGTTAGTGTTTGACCATCACCAATTCTTACCCTGATCCAAGCATCAGTGTACAGTAATTGTATCATTTTCAATAGTAAGTTTGGAATGCCTTGGTCTTTAAGTTTTCTCCACAGACGATGTTTGTTCACACAATCGAAAGCCGATTTGAAGTCGACAAAACAAAAGTACAGAGGCTGTTTAGCTAAAAGTGCCTTATCCATTAATACAGATAAGATCAGTATGTTTATGGAGGTTCCTAAGCCTTTGATAAACCCTGTTTGATTTGGGGGAAATATCCTTTTATCCTTTACCCAAACTAGATAGTAAAAGCCCCGCAAACAATTTTGCATCAGTGTCTTGGAGGGTAATCAAACGGTAATTCTCCGGTAATTGCCAATTTCCCTTTTTATAAATAGGAGATATTAAAGACCCTCTCCATGATTTTGGAACCAGCCCCGTTCGTACGACTTCGTTAAATACCTTTGTCAAATATATAGCCCAGAAATCTGGTTCTTCCTTATAAAGAGCAAACGGGATGCCAATAGGTCCTGGTGCTCCGTTATTTTCCTTCTTTATTAATTTTGTGACTTGGGTTTCTGTCGTATAAATTTCTGAATCACATTCTACATCGGTTTTAACCATCTTTGTCTGCTTGCTTTCTTTAATATTTGGTTTGGCTTCCTCTATATTTGCTTCTATAACGGGATTTAGGATTTTTATAAGATATGCAAACCATTCATCTTCAGTTAAGGAGGATGTTGCCACAGATTTATTAGGCCTAGTTAGTCCATTAATCACTTTCCAGAACTCCCTTGAGTTTGCTTGATTACTGGCATAGAAGATTTTTGTCCAAAATTCCTGCTTGACTTTATTTTTTTTGTTCCAAATTAGTTTCCTCAATTTATTGTTGGCATTTTTTAGTTTTATTTGTATTATTCACTATAGGAATAATTAAAGGTGTAAGTATAGGTTGAACATTCTCATGGGCAGCTAGCTTATAGATAATGTCAGTCATGCTACTTTCAATATATCTTAATTGGGCCTTAATTGGTTTCAGTTTATCCTCTAAAAGGGCACAAGGTTTTTCACACAGCATATCATAGTTAAACAAAGTCATATTAGCACAGTCTGATGTCTGTGTTGACTGGGTTTGGGACTGATTAAGACGCCATGAGAAAGGTTGACCTATGAGACTTCTAGTTCCCGTAAGTGGCTTTGCAGCAACCTTTTTCTTTTTGACTACAGGCGCGGATTCTGACATGATACTGACAGGACTTTGGGAGACTAGCAACCCTTCCACTCCATTATTAACCAACTCTTGATAAGCGGGAGTAGTCTGTGAATTGTCTGGAGTCCCTATGATACCGGGACTCATTATGGCATTGTTATGAGAAAGATTGCCCAAACAAACCTTTTGAGGCCAGTCTAATGATAGTCTACGCTCAGTCAACGTAATCTCCTTCGAGATTATGTCCTTTACCCTTTCCAATATATTGTCAATGGTTGTGGTAGAATGAGGAATGTCAGCCACACCCACTGGTGGCCCGCAAGCCTTACGTTTGCCCATAATGTATATGGCACTTACCAAAAAAGTCAATGGTGGCACAAGGGCGAAAGAGAGCAGGCCCTGACTTGACCGGGCACAGACGGGCCTGCTCTTGGCCTAGTCTTTGCCCGGGCATGTGCCCGGGTGTGTCCTGTGCGTGACCAGTGCAGCAGGACCAGGAGGCGTGCATGGTAGCGCTGCTGCAGATGACAGACAGGTGAGCCCACTCAACAGGACCACCTCCTGGGGCCCTGAGCACTATAGACGCTGTAGTGAGGCCAAAGGGGTGTCAAGGTGACCCCTGCAGCAGGACCGGGAGACGCTCTTTGTAGCACTGCTGCAGATGACAGACAGGCGAGCCCACTCACCAGGACCACCTCCTGGGGCTGTGTGCATTATGGACACTGTAGTGAGGACAAAGGGATGTCATGGCAACTGCAGCACCAATTCAAATCAAGGCCCTAGTGCCTATAAGGTAATTGCACATGTGACTGCTTGTTTAGTAGTAAAATGTAATAATAATTGGTGTTTAGTGGGTTTCTTAGACCTTTTGGCCCCTGTGCAACTGCACCTGCTGCACCATTCAAATCAAGTCCCTAGTGCCTGCACGGTAATTAGACTTGACTGCTTGATTAGTAGAAATATATAGCAATATCTAATGTTCAGTGGGTTTCCTAGAACTTTTGGCAACTGTGCCACTGCAGCTGCTGCACCATTTGAATCATGACCCTAGTGCCTGCTAGGTAATTACACTTAAATGCTTGTTTAGCAGTAATATATAGCAATAATTGGTGGTCAGTGGGCACCAATTGAACCACTGCAATCATGACTCTAGTTTCTGCAAGGTAGCTGCACTTCTGACTGCTTATTTAGTAATAAAATACATCAATAGTCGGTGTTCAGTTGAAGGCCTAGAGATTTTGGCCCCTATACCACTGCACTTGCTGCACCATTGGAATCGTGACCCTTCTACAACTGTACCAGTTGCACTATTTAAACCATCACCTTAGTGCCTGCACGGTAACTGCACTTGTGACTGCTTGCTTAGTAGTAAAATATCACAATAATCAGTGCTCAGTGGGTTTCCTAAACCTTTTGGTCCCTGTGCCACTGCACCTGCTGGACCATTGAAATCATGACCCTAGCGCCTACAAGGACAAATGGGGAAATTCTTTGTATCCAGTAATATATGTGTTCCGAAAATGGCACAGTTGCAGACAGAATACATAATTATTGTGTAACTAAACATAAACAAAGAAGCTTTCATAAAAAGTGACTTTAAACGTGTTCCAATCTCAAAAATGAGTTGCCACAGATGTCATAAATAAAGCTTATGCTTTACACATCAAAGTGAAAACTACGCAATGTTAAATTGTCTCACAATGTGGCTGGTTCTTTCCTGTCAAAAAAGATCTTATCCTGTGCTTGACAGTAAATGGGCCATGAACAGTGTAAATTGCCCAAGATCACCACAAGTTAGACTGGCGCTGAGACAGAAATGCGGTTTTGAACTTTTTTCCTAAAAAGGCAGTTTCACAAATTGAATGGACTCAGCAAAGAAGAAGAATTAAAAAAAATGTGCAAATGTTTTGTGCAGCTGAAAAACGAGATACCTTTTGAGATGGCTATGTCTAAAATCTAATTTACAAAAAAAGGACATAGGTAGGCTCCATAGAGAAAGTACGCTGCATTCTTCTTTCCTATAAAAGCTCTGACTTTGGAGTGAGCCGAAAGGAAAATGAAAACTAAGCTCCACGAAAACACAGCTTGATATTTTACCTCGATCTTCAAAGGCCCAGCAAATGTGATGAGATAAGAACAAGATTTAAAGACCTGTTTATTACAGAAAATGAGTTTGTGCAAGAATACTGTAAACACAGTTTTGGCATGGGGTGGTATGAACTCAAGCTGCACAGCCTAAAGAAAATAAAGCCAGCAAATGGAAAGATAGAAAACGTGAGTTGCAAACACAAAGCCAATAGCAAGCCATGGGCGGAATACATTTCCAGGTCAAATTTCTGAAAGTCCCCAAGATGTCTTTCACATAGCTATGCTGTCTGGTAAGCAGCGACCTAAAAAGACACACACTTTCCGAGATATTCAGTTTACAAAGTTGTGATAACACACTGATCGTTGTACATTGGTTTGCTCTAGTAAAAAAAATAATATTTGTCTTGTATTTATTGTGGAAGGAAACTCTGTCTAACATTTGGATTGAATCCGAAAAGTGTTTATTGCAAAAATGTATAATCGCTGAGTCACAGGGTGTACTAATAAGGGGATCTCCCTACACCAACAGTGTAGAAAGGTTCTCCAAGGAAAGGCAAGGTGCTACTTTATACTCTATTACAGACATTTTCTGGTATTGCTCACATGACTAATTCTCACCAAGCACACAAGCTGGTGTTTAGCTGTGCTCATGAGGGAGCTGGTAGTCAGCATTCATAACTAACAACAATGTAAACAATTTCAACTCAGAAGCTGTCTTGCAAAATTCACAGCAAGAGGGACAAGGCACATCCAGACTCATGGTGAAGATGGGCATATCTAGTAATCAGAGTCAGCTTGACCAGAAAAACACTGTGGTTAGAGATTGCTATTTTCTAGCGTCAATATTTTTATTGTTGCATTATTAAGACAACTTTAGTCTGAAATCATCAGATGCATAAGAAAGAATATAAAGTCCATAGAATGTCATATTAAAAACTGATAGCATGTATTTGTTCTTGAGACAAACCTTCTCAAGGCTTTCAGTTGAAAGTTAAACTCAAACACATGAGTAAATAGTCCTGTGTTTTTATTTAAGAGAAAGTGTGTTTTGTGCCATTCTAATTTAAAGCAAGTCCATTCGAACAAATGTTCAAGGTCAACACAAAAATAAGAGCAAGCAGTTTTAATTGCAAGAATCACAAAGTATGCAAATGAACTAAAATAATATCCTATTAATACTGGGGAAAGTAAGTTGGTCAGTTTTAAAGTGAATATGTAGAAGAAATCTCATTTAGAATTTCAGTCATTTAATATAAAAATGTGTTGTGACCAGATGGTGAGCTAAGTACATTCAAGTTCCAATGAATGCACAGGATGTACCATAGTATGTTAGAACGTTTTTATCTTATACTGCATCAGAAATACCGTCATTATATTATTTGTTGAAGTCATACTTGATGTAACCATTGTCGCCATTGATTGCACCATTTGGGCAGTTGTGTAATTGTTGCACAGCTAACCGTAACTGGTATATTTCCAAACTTTGCAGAGGTCATTGCATCTATTCCATTGAAGGTTTTTCAAGTTGTGCTTCATGCTACAAGTGGTCACCTACAGAATCAAATAATGAGTAGCTCAAATGGACAATTACTTACAATCAGAAAATAAAAACGATTCATAGTACAACATTTTCACCCCAAAAGCGCAAAAAGCCAAACAAAGGTCTGAAGGATGTTGGAACAATGAAGCAATGAAGCAAACTTATATATAGAACTTGAACATGGCAAACAAATGGACCATACCGCTTTACTTTTGCTGTAATAGAAAAACAAAGAAAGACAAGCTCCAGTTCACCACAACGTTTAAACTCATAGAAGCTGTCTGCTCATACATGCAGCAATGACTCAAAAAGACCCCGATCTAAGTTTACAACTCAGTCCATTAACATGTAAAGCTGAAATGAAGAAACAGAAAACACATTTGAATTACCTAAAATACAATCAGGGCTATTCACAAAGCTAACTTACACATGTAATTTATTCTTACTCTTTTGAGTAACTTTACTACTTTTGGCTATTCAAAAATCAGAGTGTAAACCGTCTCAAAAGTGCAGACCTACACATCTCCACACCATCTAAAAGATTTTAATGGAGCACTTGTAGATATAAACATTCTGTTTTTACAGAAAAAGTCCTTCCATAATAGTTCTTTCTTGAGGTTCGTCCTGAATTTATCTGTTCTGGTTCAGTGAACTTAAGTTTGCTTTTATATGCCCTAAGAAATCTTTCAAGTCTGATACATTCACGTTATCAATGGCAATAATGTGAAATGTTTCAACATTACTGTTTTCTGATTCCAATTGTCTAGATAATGAATCAGCATTCCTGTGGTGTTTTCCTGGTCTGTACATAATTTAATTTTGCAGTCTAGAAAACAACAGAATCCATCTGGCATTCTGTAAATGAGTACACTTCATAAATTTAAAAAACAGAGGGGCATATTATCAAGAAACGGCGTTAAAATTATCGCCGCTTTAGCGGCAGAAAACTGCCGCTAAAGCGGCGATAATGGGCTTGATAATATGCCCTTGAGAATTACCATAGAAGCCCATGTTCTGGTGTCAACATGGGCTTCTATTGGAATTCTCTGCGGCATATTATCAAGCCCATTATCGCCGTTTTATCAGAAGTTTTCTGCCGCTAAAGCGGCGATAATTTTAACACCCTGCTTGATAATATGCCCCAGAGTTTTTTGTGACCTGTCCATACAGTTACCAGGTACAGAGCTCCCTCACAGTGATGTCAACAGGAGAGAAATCCTCTTTAACAGCCAGTAGCTCCTTGTCATTAATGGTGTAGTTTTATTCAGTTCATGTGTGTGAAATGAAGGCTACTGAGTGTACCTCTTCTATACAGGATTCTTCTGTGACAATATGGAACATAGGGCAAATGAAGAAGCATTTGCTTCTATTTTGAAAGGTAGGGCGTGATCAGCATGTTTAAGGATGGGTGTAGTCTTAAATGCTGCCTTTACCCCAAACGATGGATTTAGGCCCAGATCTGTGTACTGGGGTGAATGTATGACATTGGTCTGCATTCTGTCCATCATTAGGTCTTTTTGCATTTACCTCAACAGAGGCTTTCTGTTGTTTGTGCCCACATTGGAACATTGTATCCTTCTTCCTCAGTTGGCTATGGGTGTCACTAAGGCAGAAAAGACCTCAAAAAATGTCATTAAAAATTAGCAAAGCCCAAAAGTCTCTGCACTTCTCTCATATTATGAGGAAAGGGCAATTCTACCGACGCTTAGACCTTCTTAGGATCTATACTGATTCCTTTCTAAGACAGAATGAAACCAAAAGGGCCACCAATTGGGTTTAAAAAATGCACTCATATAATTTGGCATACAAGAATGAACATGTAATAGACATGTAAAAAATGACACAGCAAACAGAAGTAATCAGTATGGAGACGAAAGGAAGGGAAACAGAAACTCTTTGAATAAAAAAAGCACAGCTTAGTGTAGCAGTAGGGATATTTAAGAAAGGACAATCTAATCCACACTAAATGACAGAAAACCTTTCAAATTTCTTAATGTAACAACTCTCTGACCGTGATCATATTTGTTGGAAAACAACCTTGACAAAAACACAAAATGTTATTATAATAAGAGCTGCTAAAATGAGAGGTATGCACTTCGTTTATGTGACAAGTATGAATTTCTAACCACTTCTATGTATTAGTACCACCCTTAAGGATGATGTAACTGTGATACTGACACCACACTATACTTAAGAGACATTTCAGTCTGGTAAGTAAGTACAAGCCCAAAGCACAAAAAATAGAGAGATATGTAATCTTTTCGATTTCTATAAAAGACACCCTACCAAAGTACATCAAAGCAATTTGCACAGCAAAACGTGACTTCTTACACTCTATTGCACTACTGTGACAAATAACATCAGTATAATTCACAACCTCCTCAATATGGAACTAACCGATACGCCTTATGCCAGTCTCATTACATTTTTTAAGCAGGCAGAGATACTCATAAAGGAGAGCCCTATCGTATAGTTGTTACAATGTACATTTCCCAAATAAAATATTTTAGAACCAAAAGGCATACTTATTCACTCGAGATATTAAGGTGAAATTAATGGTCTAATTCTTTTTTTCTTTTGAAAATTTTGGAAAGGTTGGAAAAGTTTGGGAATTTATTTTTTTTCAAATACTTAGGGACTTATTTATGAGAGCGCTGCCTCACTTTTGCACCACGTAAAGTAAAGATTTATTAAAGAAATACAAATGTATTAAGCCACACAAACCCACCCTGCATGGCATCATAAATCACGAGTAAGGCAACGCAGAGCAAATCGCTGTATTGCCTCACTCTACTCCTGGGAGGCGTTTCATGGGCATTGCGGTGGGTTTTCTCATCCAATACCCATGGAATTTGATGCTGCCCCAGATTTACAAAAACATGTAAACCCGGAAAGCGCCAAATCCGTACGTCTCCCAAGGTGAGCCGTAACATTGAGAAATTACTTCATTTCTCCTTGGTTTTTAATCTGTCCATGTGTGCTGCATTCTGCAGTACACGTAGAAAGAGGAAAACACCTCTTAGGATTGTTCTGATCCTGATTGATCCTGCCTGCAACATAGGGATCTTTGCACCATGGTGCAAGGTGCCTACGTTGGTGCTAGGCTGCCAAAATGGTGCCAGCGGAGGCAGAAAGGACAGGAAGCATGGTATTGCTTAAATATGGTGCATTCCTGCCCTTTCACTTTGGCATATGGCAGCACAGCAAGGTGCATTGCTGCAATGCCCAATGCCTAAACGCCATAAATGAGACCCTGAGTCTCAATCCAAAACACCTGCAGACTTAGCCTAGAGCAGCTGCTTCAGCTGCCAAAAGGGCTGAATGTGGCTCGGTTCAGTTGTCGTAAAATACAGACGATTCCAAGTAACGAGAAATATTCTAAAATAAAAAAGTCGCAAGACAATGGACTCACTATTGTGAGCAGAGTGCCTTCCTTTTGAAATCCATTGCTTGCATTTAGTTACCTCACTGTACATCTGTAGGATTCATTGATTACATAACCCCAGATTTGAGACATTCTCTGTGCAAACCTCCAAAAAGTCTGAAACCAATGGTTTATGATAGTTATCTTAAACATCTGAGACACTCAACACCAAAGCTGGTATGCGTACTTTAACAATAGTTCCACATACACTGATCTATGCTTTGCTCACACATTTCTCTCTAAAAAAAGCACTAGAGTTTATTTGTTCTGTGAAACAGAAATCTAAGTTTTCCTTTAAGCAGATGTACGAAAAAAAGTTGTTTAATCATTCTAGCCGCCTTTAAACACCCGTGTTAGGCCTGCAGCCAATTAGGCTACTAAACCAACCAAGGGGTGAATTGGTATAAATAAATACTAATTCGTGCATAAATATACCATGAGTATGGGATGGCCTATGAGTTTTGCTGCACAATGGGAGACAACAAAAGATCATATGGCAGAGGGTTTCCATTCTGACAGTTTCCATTTGCACCACACTTGGAAGCTTTTGCCAATGATATTTCCAAGTTTGCACAACCTCTTCTTTTGTTTTTACATTGTTGGCGACTAGATATTTCCTACTACAGCTCATTCATTTGCATAAGGGGGCGTATCTTGATGGGCGTTGCTTGCACGGAGAGCGCATGCTCTTTAGTGTGTATATAGAACTCTTTCAACTCAAATTTCTACGAGTTAAAACATTATTTTTGACAACAAAGCTCAGCAACTGAAAAACCGGAGGGGGGGGGGGGGCTAATTTACTAACATTTCATGCAACCATATTTACAAAGAAATGGCATAGTTCTGCTGCCTTCTTGTGCTGCCTAGTGCTAACACAAGCACCCTTGAACCATGGTGCTAGGGTACCTGCGTTATGGGGAGGATTGCTCTTGTGCAGGAAGGGACAACTTCCTGCACGAAAACAATCCTTAAAGGAGTTTTCCTCTTACTATGTGTGATGCGGAATGCATCATAACGTGTATTTGTAGCGCAAGTTCACCCCTAATGGGGTATCTTGGCGCTGAATAACAGATGTTTTATTGTTACCCAACTCAATGGCACTCATTTTATCAACCTCAGATGGCTGAAAGGCTGAGTGGACCTGCCGGGATTTGAACCTATGACCACAAGGCCGAACATAGGATGCTGTAGTGGATACATTAGTCCAATGAGACACTAGACCCAGCTTCACACATAGAAAAAAGAAAAAGGAACAAGGAGAAGTAAACATACTTCTCCTCATTATGCCTGGGTCTGAGAGGCGTACCATTTTGACACATTCTCAGGTTTACAACTATTTGTAAATCTGGAAGTGCCCCAAAATCCATGCTTCACCCATGGAACTTCTCCCTGCCGCAAGGTAACAGCTACCTTGCGTTACCTTGGAATTACTACACCACAGAGAGCAACTCAAGGTGGCTTTGCATGGATTAGTAAATCCCAGCTAAGGGCTTGCATTGGCTTGCATTGCCTTGTGTGACGCAAGGGCAACTCAAGCCCTTAGTAAATTTGTCCCTAACCTTAGAAATTTATGTTTTGGGGTGAAGAAATAACAAGTCCTGTGCTTTCATCTCCAACACCAGGAACCCCAATCATGTGCTTCAGATTTGTAGTACCATATGAATTTATTTTTCAAATATATTTGAATATTGACTCAAAAATGAAATCCGTTTTGCTCCAGTTTTTGCTAGTCCTTATGTTAAACTGTCCGTATATTCCACTATCCAAACTACCTGTTTGGATACTACATCATATGGACAGCCTAATAGAAGGACTCTATTGAAATAAAAATTGCATTTTCAATAGTCATACCAGAACACAACAGATTTTATTTTTTGTTGATATTCAAATATATTTAAAAAATACCTCTGATAGAGTACTACAAGAGGCTACCGTATCCTTGCTCACTGTTTCTGAGCTGTACTGTCTAAAAAATAAAGTACTAACACAGAGAAACATCAGGTTAAATGAATTCACTTTACACACTGCAAGCAATTAAAAACAGGCTCTTGGCTCTGCACTGGGGCAGCAAAGTCCATCATGATGCATCATGACACAGCCCCAGAACAGATGCCTATTGTTTTTGTTGCTGAGGAGGGTAGGAAAACTTGTCTCTACCTGTGCGTGCCCCTCATGTTCAGTTGAGTGAAACAGTGAGGCAGCTGTATGAGGCAGTGGAAGTACAAATGAGTCAGTGGAAGATCTCCTGGCCTGAATGCAAGCATTTTCTAGTCAAGTAAGGATATGTTATGAGGAGAGTCCAATTTTGCTCAGAGGAGGCTCCACAGGAAGGCTTACCAGAGTTATGAGTTGTGTCCTGTCCTCCTTTCCTTCACCCATCCCTAGTGGTTTCAGAAAGAAAGTATGATTCATGCAATGAATGTCGCCCTTCAACATTCTCTTCAAAGGACATCACAAATACCCACCCCACAACTTCAAACTGATGACTTGGGTTGGGCAATTGTTTTTTAATTGATAAATGTTTTGTATAATTCTTAATTGTTGTGTTTAGCGTCCTTTGGATATTTCATTTTGTCCTGTTTTTTTAATTGTTTGCATAATTGTTTGCTTGTGGGAGACGGGATTGATCAGAAAAGGTTTTGCAGAGACTTTGAAACGTTTGTACTCTATGGCCGTGGGGAATTCTCTACCTGAGCAAGCCTTCAACTGGTGTTTCAGGTGATTTTTGTATGCAAGGTGTGTGCTTGAATACAAATGGTATGTGGACAAACCAGCAAAGTTTTTTTTCATAAAACATACAATTTTCATGAAAATTATGCAACAAAACAATGTACAATGTCACTCACTACTAATGAAGACACAAACACAGAAGGAGGACTAAGAAACCTGAAAATAGACAGTGAAGAACAGCTTGCTATGTTATTCTGGGATGACTCTCCTCCCTCTCACAGTTCTCCCACCTTATAATTTGAAACAAGACTTTTTAAAGTGAAGTCCCAGAGTTCCCTGAGTCATGGGGCAGATGTAGGAAGCATTTTTATTGTAACAAACTATATGATTCAGAGTTTACAATCACTATTATGCTTTTCCAAATGTACTGATCCCATTTTAGGATTTAGTAATTTTTACTGACTACTAAATTTAGATTGCAACCCCATGACAATGTAGTATTTAGAACCGGAGTGTTGTAGGTGTCCCTTATAAATACCAAATCTGTATGTGATGTATGAATGTTTCTGTGACAGAAATCTGGTGATAAAAACATTCAAAAAATGAATGACTCCTGATTTGGAATGATCACCCAAGTGGAAAAGGGAAGAGATCCCCTTGAAACTCCTTCATCTTTCTAAATGTTAAACAAAAGGTTTGTTGGGTAGTAGGCAGTGGCACACTTTCAAAGAAGCTTGAAAAGAAAGTATTTTTTTAGTAGCCCGTTGTTTTTAAGGAAAATGGCTGTTTTAAAAAAAAATTACTTTATTGAAAAGCAATGACAGACATGGTGGTCTGCTGTCCCCAAACAGGCCGCAATCCCTGTGATGGCCAACAATCGGAGTGAGTCACAATTTGTGATTTACCTCATTAATATTCATAAGGCAGGTTGGATTATGACCACTCCAACTTGCAATTTTATGAATCAACCTTTTAATACATAGATCGATTCCTAAAATTCTTTACGCAAATTGCAACCAGTTCTTTTGTGACCAGTAAATAGTACATCTGGCCAACATGCCGTTACTGCTGGATAGAATCCAGGCTGATCCCAAAATGGAATCAAGGCAAAGCTGAATAAGTTAAATGGTCAAAACATATCAACAGACCAATATATTGAGGGGAGGGTACACTCAAAACAGCACACTCCTCTCATTCCCCACTTTGATGAAGTTATTTCAGAGAAAACATCTTCTGGGTGTGCTTTAACATGAAACTAATGTGTCAAATCATTCGCTGCCAAGGTAAACTGAGTTTCATGGTATAGCCGGACTGGCCATCCTTTCACTCTTGCATTTTCCTGGAGGGCTGCACATTAGGAGGCTGAATTCAGATCAGAGTGATTTGCCATCAGCCAGCCATGCCACAATGGCACTGTTGGCACAATTTTATTTGCAGTCTTCTGCAGTGTGTGCTGTTTTAAGCATTTTTACCCATGCTGATTTTGATTTCCACTCCGGCAGTGTTTAATTTGTAAAAGAAAGTAAGTACCAGGGCACTTATCAGTAGGCCACCACAGCTTGCACCACTCTTTGCCCCTGCCAGTACTGCTAGTGCCAATGCCAACACAAATTCTAACCATCACACTCTTACAAGTGAGACAGTTCGGACTATTCCAGGCCACCCAAAGCTATAGAATGGTCTGGATTGAAGGTATTATTAATTATTTGATGTATTTTGAAATACTGAACACTCTTGTGTTGTGCTCACATCAAAATTAAACAAACAGCTCCACTATGTTTTAGAGTGTTACACGTGACAGTGTTGAGAATTAAGTGCTGGTGCTGTGGACTGGCAAATGCCGGCTCAAATTAAGCACTGCGGTCCGACTCTGTTTCACATTGAGATTTGAGAAGAAAACTAGCCTGGAACAGGAATCTTTTCATTATTTGGTTCCCAACTTTGACTTTATAGCAGTTATTTTCACTTCAGACTAGCTTAGAGCTCTCTCCAATCTATTTAGACATGCATCTTTGGTGTGCCTTTGGGGTGTTGCTCTGGCTTACATGGCTTTCGTTTTCTCGACATGTTAAAACAATCTGATATTTTGTGAGCATATAGGAAGTGCGTAGAAGGGAAGGGTTTTAACACATTACCAAGAATTTATATCAGCATTGAATAGATAAGTAAAGGGACCCTGATTAGTAAGGGAGTGAGCAGTAAATGATTTCCCAGTGAGGGGCACCTTCAGCTATTTTCTAAACTGTTGCCTTTTTAAGTGGGGCAGTCAAGGTTATATTGGAAGCTAACTAGTCCATGGAAATGTTTAATTGCAGCTGCATACCACTAGAAGCAAACGTCAAGCCTTTCCAATCCCTTCAACATTTGACGAGGATGTCGTTTAATGGCCGGAGATGCGGACTTTGGAGCTAGGAAACAAGGTTCGAGTCCCGGCTCAACATCCTGTGACTCTGAAGGAAAATACTTAGGGGCATATTTCCAAGCCGCTTTCGCCTACGGAGTCACTTTTTTACGCTCCAGTGGTGAAGCACCATTTCACATATTTACAAGGTGGAGCTAAGCCACTCAACGTGACTTAACGCCACCTTATAAATATGTCCCTTCCCGCCGTAGTCCTCTGCGGCAAAGGGGCGTGCAATTGGTGTTGCATTGGGTGTTCCACTACAACACCCATTGCTTTTTGACGCTGTCTCAGATTTACAAAGCTGAGTCCAGGGAATATCTTGTCTTAGTATGGCGATATGAGGAGAAATGACTAATTTCTCCTTATATTTTGCTCTTTCCATGTGTACTGCATTCTGCAGCACACATTGAATGAGCAAATTGCCATTATTGAGTGTTTATGCGCAGGAAGATGTGCCTTCCTGCACATAAACAATCTCCCCTGCAGTGCAGGCACACTTGCCACATGGTGGCAGGGTGCCTGCACTGGCGTTACCCAGCTCTTTTAGCACCAGCGCTAGGGGAGACACAGGGGTGCGCCATATACTTGTGAATACGGGGCATCCCTGCATTTTAGAAATGTCGGATCGTGACATTGCCAAATTTGGCATAACACTGCGCTCTGACATTTTTTTATAAATATGCCCCTAGATCTCCCTGTGCCTGAAAACAAATAATGTGCCCGTGTGTAACATAACTGGTGCTCATGTAAATAGCTCCAATACCTTCGGTTTGAGTGCGCTGTAATGAAACTGAAAAAAAAAGTAAATATGGCAAAAAGGTGCATTTTCCAACATAATTCTACATGTATGATGGCAAAAAGTACAGGTTTTGTAGCTGCGTCCAAAGAGGGACCAATTAAATTTTGCACAGTGCACAGAATTGTTATTTCTTCTAATAAGAAAATAAAGTATTTCATTATTTGAAAAATGTGTGTTCAAAAGACCAGTAAGTGCAAAGTAGACTAATATGTGTGCCACTCACAGGAAAAGCAAAGCCTAACTTATGCAGTGGCCCTGTATGACAAAATGGGAATGGTAAACTCTATTCTATTAGAAATAACACTCAGTTTAAATAAGCAGAGGAGACAAATGCCCACCACTCTTCTTGTGCAACGTAATAGCACATGAAAACATATGACCCAGAAAATAAAATACCATAAGAAGCTGTGTTGTTATCATATGATAGCAATAGAATAACCATGTACGAAATTGGGTCTCTAGTTGGCAGGGGTATGCACCCTGTCCAAGGGGAGATCTCAATCCTAATCAGGGAAACTCAGTCACACACTTAAATTAGCCTATGCTCACCCTCTGGTAGCTTGGCACAGAGCAGTCAGGCTCAACTTAATAGGCAATGTGAAAAGTATTTGTATACACTTAGCTACAGTAACAAAGTGAAAACCCCACAAAAAGGCTCCACATTGGTATTGAAAAGTAGGATACTCTTTACTGAATAGAACAAGACTAAAGCGATGAAAATCCAATTAAAGGATCTCAAGTTATGTACTATTCAAATTATAAAGGGAAACACAGTGCTTAAACCAATCGTGTTTAGCAAAGTAAATGGTACAGGTCCAAACAGAGGATCGGTAGATATGCTTCCGTAAAATTCCTGCATGCTATAGTGCTCAACTGCACTAAAACCGTAGAACTTGGCAGGTCTCTCGAGAACGGTGTAATTATGACAGTTCTGCAGCTCACAATAGCGCTCAGGTCGGCTACAGGGATTTTGCGGTTCCCGGAGCACACAGTACCTTTCTCTGGCAAGGCAGTGAGGTAGTGGGCCTTGGAGCAGGCGGTGCATGATGAGCTACCGCTGTTGAAACCTTGCTTTGATGCAGTCTCCCTTTAGGGTTTTGCAGGCAGTGTACAACATTTCCCAGGCAACGCTCAGAACAGGGAATGCGGCAATCGTGTGTGAGGTTCTGCTGTTAGTCAGGAATCAGCTGCAGGTTGGAAGAAAAGTGCAGGTCCGTTTGCAATGAAGCAAGGAGAGCAGAGATCAGTTGCAGATCAAGGACAAGAGCTGGTTTTTATCCAATGGAGCGCAGAGCTCTACTTGCAGGTCGAATAGGAATAACTGCCCATTGAAGTGTAAAGCGCAGATTTTTGCAGGACTTGGCTGCCGGACTCAGAGATGGCAGAGCCAGGTAGCAGCATAGATGAAAATGAACTATTTGATGGCCTTAACCCTTCGTGAACAGAGGTCAAGCCAACGAGCCCTTGGAGTTGCTAAAACTTCTTTAAGAGGTAGTATAGAAGAGATCCAGTTCTTCTCAATGTCAGGAAAAAGGCAGTAGTCTAACACAGTAGAGCAAGTAGCAAAGTGGCAGTCCCTCCTAGCACAGCAAACAGCAAGCAGCAGGCCAACACAGCAAAGCAGTTAGCAAAGTGGCAGTCCTTCCTGCAATTCAATCCTCTTCCTGACAAAGTCTCCTCCGGTCCCAAAAGTGAACTGAGTTTATGGTGTCAGAGGTCCAGTACTTATTACCATTTTAGTCTTTGAAGAGGGCACATTTTAAAGAGTCCTTTGAACTTCACAATGTCTCTGCCCTTCCTTCCCTGGCTCAAGACTGACTACAGGGGGGTATTCAGTTCTTAGTGTGGGGACGGGCACAGCCCCATTCAGGTGCAAGTGTTGGCTCCTCCCTCTCACTCTAGCTCAGGAAGACCCATAAGCCTGGTGTTGGGCTATCAGGATGCAACTGTCACACCCCTTCCCCCTTTGTGTGACTGTCTAGAGAGAATGCACAAAGCCCAGGTGTCTCCCAACCCAGCTGTGTATTCAGAGACAGGCAGAGACACAGAATGGTTAACTAATGAAAATGCCAACTTTCAAAAAGTGGAATTTTCAGACTTACAATTTAAAATACGACTGCACCATAAGTTGCGATTTTAAATTGTGAGTCTACAGACACCAAACTCCAAATGTCTATCTTTTCCCGATTGGACATTACACCTAAAAGATGTTTTAAGACAACCCCACTGTTAACCTTTGGGAAAGATAGGTAGTGAAAAATACATTTAGCAGTTTTTCACTACCAGGACCTGTAAAACTCAAAAGTACATGTCCCACCTTTTAAATTCCCTGCCCCCTGCCCACAGGGCTGCCTAAGGCCTATCTTTGAGGTGGCTTAATATGTAATAAAAGAGAAGGTTTGGGCCTGGCAAGTAGGTTAACTTGCCAGGCCAAAATTGCAGTTTAAAACTGCACACACAGACTCTGCATTGGCAGGTCTAAGCCATTTTTAAGGACTACTGGAGTGGGTAGCACGATCAGTGATGTAGGCCCACTAGTAGCAATTAATTTACAGGCACTGGGCGCATAAAGTAAATTAAATAGGCCAATTGTGGATAAGCCAATGTTACCATATTTTGGGTACAGAGCACTTGCACTTTAGCACTGGTTAGTAGTGGTAAAGTGCCCAGAGTCCTAGAGCCAAAAACTAATTCAGCAAAAAAAGGGGAGGAGGAAGGCAAAACGTTTTGAGGTGATCCCGCAGGAATGGCCATTTCCAACACAATCCCCCTCCAGCCTAATGCCAGGGTAGACTAATCAATAACTTGATGGACTTCCCTGCTTAGGGCGATAGAACATGGACAATGACTCACTACTACTGGGGCACTTTCCAGTTCTGTTCAGCACCTAACCTTACTTTGCTCACAGATGCATCCTCGTAGGCAGATATTGCCACCATGGCCAACAGTGTTATGTGACCCATTACACCCCTTGGGTCTGACTTCTGTCCCTAACACTGGAAAAACTCTGGCCACAAGGACAACAACCAACAGAGACCACTTACAGCTGTCAGTGTAAAGAACAAGGCCCAGGCCACCCAGGGCTCTCTGATCTCTGTGGTTTCTCTAAGTGGGGGGCAGTAGCCCCAGGTGAAGTTCACCTTCCACCAGTGCCCCTCAGAGCAGTGAATGGGACCCCATTCACTTGCGGTGACTCAAAAGTACATGTCCTACCTTTTAAATACACTGTACCCTGCCCGTAGGACTACCTAAATGTTGCAATTAAAAAATACCCTCTTGGTAAGCAGGAGTCAGTCAGGCAGCCATTTCATGTAGAATAACAAGTTGTAGGTTTATTGAAGAAGTTATAGGTCAGGTTATAGGTTGCATAGTAAAGTACTCCTCCAGAAGCAGCATTCTCTCTGCTCAGCTCACTCTCTCCAACCACTCCTTCAGTACTTCACCAACATTCCATGATATCACACACTGGCTGAGCAGCAGGGAACAGAGAATCTATGGACAGAATGCAGTACAACCAGCTGCAGATTATAACACGAGGGCCTACCTTAGGGGTGACTTGATATGTATTAAAAGGGAAGGTTTGGGTTTGGCAAGTTGGTTAACTTGCTAGGTCGAAATGGCAGTTTAAAACTGCACACGCAGGCTCTGCAGTGGCAGGCTTGAACTATTTTTAAGGGCTACTGAAGTGTGTGGCGCAATCAGTGCCACAGGCCCACTAGTAACATTTAATTTACAGGCCCTGGGAACATATAGTGCACTTTACTAGGGTCTTATACGTAAATTAAATATGGCAATTGTGGATAAACCAGTGTTACCATATTTTAATAACAGGGCACATGCACTTTAGCACTGGTTAGCAGTGGTAAAGTGCCCAGAGTTGTAGAACCAACTAAAATGAATTCAGCAAAAAAGGGAAGTAGGAAAGCAAAATGTTTGGGGGTGACCCAGCAGAAAGGGCCATTTCCAACAAACTGGAACCTATTTTCATGGTTTGTCGGAAAGACTTATTTCCAATGCTAGTTGCCACTGACTGGAGGGGTTATTTACTATCAGGATCAAGCTACTTTTACGATACAGGCCCTTACTTGCCATACTAATAGTTTCTATGTACTTGATGTAATATAAAATGTTGCTTTTGAAACACCTTCTCTAAGCACACCTGGCGTTTTGTCGAAATTTAAGGCATGCATACTCATCATCCCACAGAGGATGAGTAGCAACTTTTTAAAATTAAGACCTGGAAACATGAAAAGCCGTCTCAAGGGAAAAATCCAGGATGTCAGCGACAAATAGAGAAATGCCCTCGAAATGGATAGGGGAGAGATAGAAAGGAGGGTGATGACTCCAAATGGAGCAGGGGAACCGCTAGGTTGCGGGGCAGTTCACACTTTATTTTGGGGATGTGCCCTGAGCCCACCAACCTTTGATTGAGTCCCTGGCATTTTTGTTACCCCAAAGTTTATAATTTGACTAACATGAGTGGGATCTTGCAGTTTGGTTGGAGGGTTTCTAGGTAAAGCAGTTTTATTTTAACATTTTGTTGAAACTCAAAATCTGGGGATTCAGCCTAATGGTTTTCCCAGTTCCTACCAAGGGTGCCAGACAGAATGGGAGAGATAGGTGTACGTAACCTTTAATCTTTGCTTCACTAGATTTTTATTTCTAAAACCTATCCAATTGACTCACTGTGTTTGCAACACTGTAATAAAGACAACAAGCCACAAAGATAGCTGAGAGTTCACAAGCTCTTTCCAATTGGAAACGTTGAACCAAGTGCCCCATGTTGCATAAAAGTCGAGCACCTAGCATTTAAACACTAACCGGCCTCTCCAAATCACTTATGGATTGATTTGAAGTTTGGCGGACGGATTACTCCGTCATAAATGAGACAGATATCCCGTCCGCTGTATTACAAGTTCCATAGGATACAAAGGAGTTGTAATATTATGGACGGGATATCAGACACGTTTGTGATGGAGAAACCCTGTCCGCCAAACACTGAATCAGGCCCTAAGATTCTAATTTCTACTCCGATTCTTCTCATTTGGATTACTATTTTTTCTTATTTGCACTTCTGACTAACTCTCTTCCACCTTCCAATCCTTTCAGAGCTTTTCTCACACTCTTCTTTTGGCACAATCCCAATACCACCACGTCTGTCTCTCTTGCCTCTCTTCGTTGGTCTCCTCTACAGCACGGAAGCAGGATGCATTTTCTTTCTACGGTCTTCAGGTGTATCCACCCCCTCACTCCTTCGGGTCTCATCTTTCGTTTTTGTTTTCTGTTTCTTCTCACTCTCTTTGTTCTTCTCAGTTCCTACTTACCACCTCCTGCCCTGCCTGTGCTCAGTTGTAGGTGGATGCATTCTCTATTGTCCTGTCTAGCGTGCGCTCAGCCTCTATTTTACATACTTTCTGTTTTCCCTTAAAAAACATCCCACTTTTCGGTTTCTTTTTACATTACTTTGTAACTCTTAATTATTCTGTACTGTTTATATCTAATTTCGTAACATCTGGTGTTGTATCTATTCCCCAGTCGGAGCTAATATTATTTGTACTTTTCTGGGTGTACCCTAATGTTAAATGTTCTTTTTTACTAGAATTCTAATAAAAGTTATATCCTTCTTTCAAGTAATACCACCAGCTAGTCTTTGGGCTATTGAGTGTTTTCTGTTTTATGCTGTACCCTAGCCTCTTATTCTTACCACTCATAGAGTAAGCCTTGACTGCCCATCTTCACTACCCATGAGAATCAAGTGCCCAAAGACAGAAACCAATTGGAGTGCATCATCACTGTTGAATAGAATAGGATAGAATGCTTCCCAGTAAACACTGAATACCGCACAACCCCAAGAAAAGCGCTCTCAAGCTAATTGAAAAATCCCAAGTAGAAAAAGTAAAAGGTCTCAAAACACAGACAAATGTTAATATGTATTATTACGGCCGGCTCTCTACGGATTTCCTCACTTTCACCTTCCAACAGTTCCCAATTATCTCTGCATTGCCCTTCCCTCACATGTTTTTCATTTATTTATATCAATACTCATACCAGTGCAGAGAGTCAGAGCACTTTACATCACACACACATTACACAGAGACAAAGAATCATACCTGTGTAAATCAGTCTATAGGAAATGTTACATAAGGCAATGTTGATTGCAGGGTACAGGAATCACATACAATCCATACTGGTAGGCTGTATATTTTAAGAGTGTTTGGCATGGAGAAGCACAAACACAGGTTTTAAAACTTACCACAGTGGTTGGGGTTGTCTTTATTAATATCAATGTATTGCTTCCTAAATTAACCCTTTTTTAGCATAATTAGTATAATGAAAAGGGGGGGGGGATATAATGTTTCTACCTGTGCTATGCAGTTTACATGCAGCTGTTAGATGAGGTACTTTATTTGTAACTTATGAACTGCAAGATACAAAAGCATCAGTGAGACAAAAGCAGCAACCCGCTAAGCTATCCCCATAAAATACAGTTATGTGAGCTACATGGTACACATTTTTTGAAGCAGGCATATTAACCCTCTGCTCTACTTTATGATGAGTCAAAACTGCCACTAGAGAAAGCTCTGATCTCCAGCATGAACATTAATCACCATAGTTTTCTTGACATTTTTATTGTTGTCTGAAAACTGCTGGACACACAAGGAACTCTGCATCAAGTGCTTTTAAACCCATAAATTATTTCCCTAGGTCAGTGCCGGGTGCACCCTAAAGCCAGCACTGTGTGTTATCAGCAAGGTCACTGAATTAATACATCAATCGGAGACCAAATTATACAGCAGGTGTGACTCCATTTGGCAAAGAAGGCAAATTATCCAACAAATAGTTTATGCGGCATAGTATTAGTTTAAAAGTAAATTATGCACTACATAATATGAGAATATTATCTAGCTATGTGAGCATATTAATACACAAATATAGGAGGACTCCAATCCTATTAAAACAAACAGCTTTCTTAAGAAAGAAAACTATACACATTCAGCACATTAATTTGAAACGTTGTTTACCCACAATGAATATCTTTCTCTTGCTGGTAAATATAGCAACTACATTCTTAATACCATCACTTCTGTCTCCCAGAGTAAAATAGACTGTGTCAAACGTATACAATATTGCAGTCAGCAATCCTAAATGCATCCTATTCTTGTTAAGTAAGGGGTTCCTCCTTGGTGCATCCAAGGGTTCTACATCTTGTCATCAGTTTTAGGTTTACCTCTGGAAACACTCAATACATTAATATTTATTGTGTATGTGTTTCTGAGGGATGCACTGTAGCATTCTGTGTATCTATTGTTAAAAAGAGACACAGGATGTTTGCTACTTTGAGAACAAAATCAGAAAAGAGTCTGAGATGTAAACATGGATTTGTATGAATAGTGAAACAAAACAATTTATTGGCAAATTAAGAATTACACTTTCCTACCTGTCTACATTAATTTTAAATATTTAAAAAATTCCTTTTTGCTGCAGACAACAAATTTTGTCCCTGTCCATCAATTGAGAATGTTTTCACCATCTGGGAAAAACAGTCACCTTTTTAAATTCCTGAATACAACAATCAGCTGAAATGTGAATAGATATATTTTATAAAGTGTGAGGAGCACAGTTGCACTCCACAACTGTTTGAACAAGAAACTATTTTTGTTAAAATCTTCACATTAAACAGCAGATTGAGGGTTATATTGCATTTCACGGTAATTCCAATTTATGCGGAAAAAGCTGCAGCTCAGGGGTCACATTTTACCAGTGGCCATGATCATAAGTATTGCTATTCACTATAATCCATGCCAGGCAGCTACCCTCTGAAGGATCAAAGCCTTTCTGAACTCATTCTTAAACATATGACCACGCCTTGGGGGTTTAGTATAGGGTGTGGTTAGATGGAATATTAGAAACTAAAATATAGTGGGAGAAAATATTTTGTCAAGAATATCAAGGACAAAAATATTGTGAAGGTAAGTTTCTTTAGATAAGCAAAGTTTCACTTTATATAACTCCACATATATACACCTTGACAATATATATATTCACTGAAAAAACCATAGGTTTCACACATGTTATAGTTAGGAATTAGCATTTAAAAAACCTTGCAAATTCAGTGAAAAAACCATAGGTTTCACACACGTTATAGTTAGCTGGACATTTCACTCGTAAAAAACCAATGAAATTTCCCCGTTATAGTTAGTTAAGCTAACTATAACTCGCGCGCCCGCAATGCACTGCTGATGACGTCACATATTACATCACTCATGACATGGTCAGTGACATCACTGATGACATCACTGATGACATCTCAAATGACATCACTGATGACATCACTGATGACATCATCCAGTGAATGTGTGTTTTTCTGAAAATTAAATATGTTTTATATATGTATATCTCAAGGTCGATGGAAGAATAAATGGGTATATAAGTGTCTAAATGGATGATTTCTTTTTGAAAAATTGATTGTGTAACTGACTGATTAAGTGTATCATAGTGAATAAATGGCTTAGTGAGTAATGTTTAAATATGTAAATATCTGTATCAGTTTCTCACTTTGTGTATAAGTGGCTGCATGGGTTGGTGAGTAGCTACATGAGTGTCTATATAGGTTATTAGTTGGTTTTTTGAGTATCAGTGTCTATATGGTTTGGTGGGGGGTATTACGTAGTGCATAGGTGCATGAATGAGTGACTCACTGTTTGTATGTGTTGAAGACAGCATATGTGCAGGACTGTATGGGTGGAAGAGTGTGTGTATGGGTGTGTTAGTGAGTGAATGGCTGTCTCAATAGTGTCTTTATGAGTAACTACATATGTTTTAAACTAGTATATGTGACTATTGGTGTATATAAGTGAGTATATGTGAGAGTGAGAGATTGAAAGAGTTCCTGTATGAATAAGTATGTGTTTCTATAAGTGATTGTTTAAAAGACTAAGTATGTGTAAGTTTCTGTAGAAGTAAGTGTGTTGGTGTGTGTATAACTGTATATGCAAGTAAATGTATGTTTCTTTCTTTTTTTCATGAGTGACTATATGTGTCAGTAACTCTGTGGATGAGTGGCATTGTGTAACAGGATGTATTGGTGTATGAGTACATATGATGTGTGAGTACACGAATGAGTGACTGTACAGGACTGTTGGTGAATGAGTGGATGTTTATGTGGTTCTTAGAATTATTGAAGAGGTTGTTGTAATTGGTATTGGTATGTCCTTTTTTTTGAAAATTTCAGTCTCTATTTTTGAATGTGTGTATCAAAGGTTATATTAGGGTGAGAGGAGATCTGCCACTCCATCACATGGATGAAGTCATCAGTGATGTCATCAGTGATGTCACTGACCATGTCATGAGTGATGTAATATGTGACGTCATCAGCAGTGCATTGCGGGCACGCGAGTTATAGTTAGCTTAACTAACTATAACGGGGAAATTTCATTGGTTTTTTACGAGTGAAATGTCCAGCTAACTATAACGTGTGTGAAACCTATGGTTTTTTCACTGAATTTGCAAGGTTTTTTAAATGCTAATTCCTAACTATAACATGTGTGAAACCTATGGTTTTTTCAGTGAATTTGCAAGGTTTTTTAAATGCTAATCCCTAACTATAACATGTGTGAAACCTATGGTTTTTTCAGTGAATTTGCAAGGTTTTTTAAATGCTAATTTCTAACTATAACGTGTGTGAAACCCATGGTTTTTTCAGTGAATTTGTATGGTTTTTTAAATGCTAATTCTTACCTATAACATATGTGATTCCCATATTTTTTTTTATTGATTTTGTATGATTTTTTTATTATAAATTCTTATCTTAAATGTGATTTTTTTAAAAAAAAACAAGTTTTTTTTAAACTTTTTATTCTCTTAACCCCTTCGGTGCTCATGACGGAATGGTTCCGTCATGACCCACGGTTGAGCTGTGCTCATGACGGAACCATTCCGTCATGACCCCGCCCGCGCAAGATTCCGCCAGCACAGCGGCGGAATCTGCGCAGCATGGAAGGGGTTAAAACACTATGTTTTTTTTAAAAAAATATGCAATATAT
Source organism: Triturus cristatus (assembly GCF_964204655.1). Classification (NCBI taxonomy): domain Eukaryota; kingdom Metazoa; phylum Chordata; class Amphibia; order Caudata; family Salamandridae; genus Triturus; species Triturus cristatus. The sequence continues at coordinate 1,355,871,380 of NC_140589.1, forward strand.
CAAGTTTTCTCTTTTTTTTTTACCAAACAGGTAAGATATATTAGTATAACATAGAATTTTTTTTTTTTTTATTTATTTTTTTTATTGCGCGTACGGTAAGCGTACGGTAAGCGTACGGTTTACGCAATGTCCGTAATTTATCTACTCTGTTTGCGTATAGTTACGCAATTTGCGTAGCCGCACGTACTGTGCGTGGGGCGCGTAGGCGTGTACGCTACACGCGCACGTTACACGGAAGTGTTGTAGAGTGACTGTTTTGCGCATGCGCGCGAGCGCGTGTCTTTTTTACGCGCATGCGCACTTTTACCGTAAGCGCACCGTAAGCGTAACGTAAGCGTAACGTACGCGCACGGTGGGTCATGTGATCATGAAACACAACTTTTGATTGGTTGAAACTACTTTCAGTTCTAGAACTCTCCTACACCACACCCATTCCCCTCATTTCTGCTTGTGATCCCTTAGGAGAAGGAGCTGACTTGTCTTTGTGATACGATGGCAGAACAGCACTCTTCTGCTGAGAGTGAGGCTAGCAGCACCACCATCAGGCAGAGAAAGAGGAAACAGAAGAGCTCTTTCATATGGGAGTATTTCAGTTTTCCAGAGGGTGAGAAAAAAGTCAATGCTGTCTTGGTGACTTGCAAGCTGTGCCAGCGTGTACTTTCGCGAGGTAATCCCAACAAGAAGTATTCCTTTGGGAATCACACTATGTTGAGACACCTTGAGGATGTGCATCCTAGGACACATGCACGACATACTAGGGGCAACCCTTCAGTAAGTCGAGCAAGCACATCCACAGCAGCTCAGCCGAGTCCTTCTTCGGAAGCTCAGCAGAGCCCTTCATCTGTGGGGGCACATTCACCTTTTTCTGAACCTCTGGAAATGAACCCTCGGTTTGGTAGGGTTACTATGCGGTGTTCATTTTGCCATGATCTAATTGTTCATAGGGAGACCAGTGTTTCCCTCATTAACAACAAAATAGATCAGCACAAATGTCCAACCAGCTAATGTTCCCATACTTCCTATCCTCTGTCCCTGCATGAACACAACGGCTCTTTTAAGAGCCAACCTTACCTCTCAACTTTTTTTTATTTTTTCTTTAAAACCTTTTTTTTTTTTTTTACCGTACGCGTACGGTAAGCGTATTTATTTTTTTTTTTTTTTAAAACACAAAAAATCAATTACCACATCTCAAGATCCTTGAGGAATTAATAACTAAATACTAAAAATCTTTTTGAGATAAAGTGGAAGAAAGAGACCTTCTAATTTCTCAGTTACCTGTCCCACCCAACAATTTAATTTTTAATTAAAATGTAATTGAAATTACTTGAAAAAATGGTTGGGTTTTTTTGAAAATTTTCTTTCACAATCTGAAAAAAAAGAAAAAAGTATTAATATTTAATAAATCAATATATTACACAGTACACGTATTTACATGTTTTTCCCAAAAAATGTTTTGCCTTTTTTTTTGCTGTTTTCAGAATATATTGCATTTCACTATAAATTGTGAAAGCAATTGCATTCATCATTTAACAGCGGGCAAAAAAAAAATAACAATCTCAAAGATTGTATAAAAAAAGCCCAGAATCTCTTTTAACTTAAACATAACATTATAGAAATGCATAATATTCTAAAAAAATATCAACTAATATCAATACTTATTTCTTTAAAATACCGTCTGACATTTTTGTTTCAGAAGTATAATCACAAAAATATATCTCAAATAACTCCACAATACATCTGATTCCATTTCCTTTAGGCCAAATAGTAATTTTAAAATTCTTTTTTGATTAAATTTCCAATGGTAATCCAAAAAAATTCAAAAGTTTAAATTGTACAGATCTCACCGATTCTCTGTAACATTTTGGTTTCCGAAAGATTAATTAATAATTAAATAAGTCCACAATACAATTGTTTACCTTTCCTCATGGCCAAATAGTAATTTTAAAAATCTTTTTTGAATAAATTTCCAATGGCAATCCAATAACATTCCAAAATTTAAATTGTGCAGATGTTACCGATTTTGTCTAAATTTTTGGTTTTCCAAAGTTTCATTAAAAATTTAAAAAGTCCACATTACAATTGGTTACCTTTCCATTAGGCCAAATGATAATTTGAAAAATCATTTTTTTTGAAAATTCCAATGGTAATCCAATAAAATGGTAAAATTGTTTTGTACACATCTTGCCAAGTCTCTCTAAAATGTAGGTTTCAGGAAGATTAGATAGGAATTTGCTAAATCAAAAGGCAAACGTTGCTTGAAAATCAATTGGGAATCATTACACAGTGTCCAGCCTTTTTCACATTTAAGATAAACTGTGTAATGTCCAGAAGTAACAGTAGGTCCTTCATGGAAAATTATTGCAACTGTTACAAAAGTTTTTCCTGAAATTGATAATTGCTGTCCTGTAAACTTCTTTATTAAAGTATCTAATTTTGAACCATCAGCTTTACATCGTTGCATCATTAAAATTACATATTGTCCGTATTCCTTTAAAATTAACGTTGAAAACATTTCAGATTTACACTCACTGCATTCCATGCTATGATTAGCATCTTTAACTAATTTAGCAAAAGTGACTGTTTTACTTTCTGGCAATGTTAAATAAATAAACCTTTCAGAATCAACATTAGAGCCACATATATTGTAACAGTTTTCACAACTATGTTCCCATTTATAAGAGAGACCAAACAAATTTTCAATAGGAACCCCTTCTTCTTCCAGTACCTGAAGAAAAAACATCAAGAATTCCTGTGCGTCTTGCTGTACATTTTGAGAAAACTGTGTTCGTCCTGAACATACATCTAAAAGTTTTCTAATTTCAGTAGCACTTTCTATTTGAGTTTTATCATTACTCAGCTTTTGAAAAAGGAGACTCAACTCAGAACAGAATCTTTTTCCCTGATTTACTATTATCTGCTCTTGCACACTTTTCAGATAAAATGCAACATTCAGCACTACATTAGCGTAGCAGTTGACACCAGAGCTATTTTCAAAATGACATCCTACACCCTGTTCTTCATTTTCCTTTTTCTTTTTGCTTGCAATTACATCACTCCTCTTTTTTACCTCCTCTCTACATCTTCATTACAGATATTCTCATTTCTCCTTTTACGAGAAACTACACGTTTCTCCAACACAGGATACTGACCTAAATGAGGAGCATAGGTTCTTCTTAATCTATTATACTCCTTTACAATTTGTATCAGCACTAACTTTTGAGTCATCAAAGTCTATCATGAATAAACCAGATAATGTTTTCACTCGTGACAAAGCTACATAAGCCATACCTTCTTTGAACACAGTTGAACCAATGTTCACAAAAGCACAATCTACAGTCAATCCTTGAGACTTGTGAATAGTTACAGCATATGCTAGCGAAAACGGAAACTGCTTCCTACGTACATATAAGTCTTTCACAAGCATGAAACGAACTGAACAACGACAAATGTCTTTAACTTCTTCTATCTGATCAAATTTTATTTTTAAACATTCAATTCCATCTTTTTTCTGATAATTAATAAAACCCACAACTCTTCCCATAGCTCCATTAACTAAACCTTTTTCAACATCCAAATTTCTCCTTAAAAATACTCTACAGTTCATGCAAACATATAGATTTTTTTCTAATCCAGCTGTTTTGGAAATGTTCTTCTCTAGTGAATCCAATTTATTTTTCAGTGTGCCTGTTAATGTGATAGTAATTCTTCCATCCTCAATTTTGTCCACTGCTTCCAATTTCCTGATATCTTCCTTTTCCAATTTTAAAAGCTCCTCATTGAATATTGAGCATTCACGTAGAGTTGGCATTAAGCAGATGACACTTTTCTTTTCTGCAATGTTCTTGTATATCTTCTCTGCAACTATTTCTTCCTTTGGAAATAAATTATGTAGCAGCCGACTCTGTAATGCTTTTTTGCCAACTTCTGTGAGTAGTCCAATTCTGATATCTTTCAGAATACTTCCATATTCTTCATCGTTTGCTTGCCTCATATTAGTAGTTAGTTCCTTGTACTCAAAGAAGGACCAAATATTTGCATTACCGATGCTTCCCAATGACTTCTTTGTGTCTTCATGTGTCACAGTATTAAACACTGGTTGTCCTTTAACTGGAGTAAGTTGTAGAAGATCCCCAAAAACTATGACATGTTTTCCACCATATAACACGTCATAGTCTGTCCTTAGAATTTGCTGCATTCTTAAATGCACAAAGGCAAGCATTAAGTTTGATACCATGTTCACCTCATCAATAATGAGAACTTGCATCTTCTTCAATACTCTTGAAACTTCCAAGCATGCTTCTCCAGTTAACTTGTTGTATTGTATTTTGTTCTCATGCTCCACTGGTAACATTAGCAAGCGATGTAAGGTAATTCCTTTTATGTTATAGGCTGCTAACCCAGTTGGAGCAGTAACCACACAAGACAAAGTAGAATCCGTTTTTTGCTTTAGGTAGCTTCTGATGACTTTTATTAGGAAACTTTTTCCAGTTCCAGCTTGTCCGCTTACATACATCCTGATTGGATGAAATGATGTGCATGAGCACTCTTTTTTTTCATGTAGAAATCCGTGATCAATTTTGTTTCTGATCTCTTCATAAATTTGTTGCTGCTCTTCATTCAGTTGTCTTTCCAAATTTTGTAAGTCTATAAATTCTTCTTGAGCTTGATTCATAGCCGTTTCCACTTCATTCATGGCTATTGATGCTTCATTTTCAACGATCGGTTGTCCTAGGGGATCTTGACTGAGTGTTCCTGAACTTTGGCTGTCTTGAGAACTGTCTCTAGCTACTTCTGCTGCAATTGTAGTTTCCTGTTCAATTTCTTCATTTAACATTTGCAGATAAGTTGTGAATGTTTTGCATTGTATGCTGTCTTTGCAAGCATTAAATGAATCTTCATAGCTTTGAAATTCTCCCAGTAGTTCATCCTCTGTACGCCATGGTTTAAACAGCTGTAAAAGAGCCAAGTAGTAAAATTCCTTTTTGTCAGTAGTGTCGCAACTCAGCTTCCTGTGATTTATCAAACTTCCTTTTGTTTGCTTCACCAAACATCCTTCCTCACCAATGACTTTATATTTTCCATTGTTGATGTCTTCTGCGGCTTTCCGTGAATAAATGTAGTTCTGCAGCACTTCATAGAGACACATGTTCTCCAGATGATGACTTATTTTTGGATAATATGTGTCCAACATGTTTGATTTCAAAATATCTGTACTTTCTGGGTCATTCTCGGCCAAATATTCAATTTCTCCAACAGATTTCAGTACCCGATTTCTCATTGCTGCAAGGCCTAAACTTGCCCAAATTATTCTTCTTGATTTCGAGTAGAGACTTGCAGAAGATAACCTATCTGAACATTCGTAGGATCCAATTTCTCGATGCGATAACATCTTTAAACTGAAACTGTACAGCTTCTTACTGACAGTCTTCTCGTGAGAAATCTCTTCCCACATTTCTTTCAATTCAGTTTTTTCAAATTTAGTAATGTAAGACGTTACATATCGAGCAACAGCAATGGAATTGTCAGCTACATACTGTATATCCATGTTAGCATTCCACATGGATAAAATGACTGGGTTGTAGTCATTTATATTTTTTGATTCTTCTTTTCTTTTTAGGTTGTAGGTATTCTTAGGTGATTTTCTTGTGATAGTATGTCTCACAGATGACATAAAACTGTTTACTCTTCCATTTGAAAGAACAGGTCTAGGAAATCCAAATCGACATTTAGTGTAGTATTTTTCTTTGCTCTTGTATTTCCGTCGACAGTTTTTTCCACACCGATGACTTTGGAAACGTAAAACTTGCTCCTTTAACTTTTTCTCTTCTGTGCTTTTTGGTATAGCACATGTTGCATATTCTTCAATGTAAGATAACACTGCTTCATCAGCATCTGTTCCAAACTTTGGGGCATCCTTGATCCACAACAGCATATGAATATGAGGAGCACCTCTTGCCTGGTACTCTTTTCTCCAAAAGAAATCCACTACTTCTCCTAGAGGTGGATTTTTTTTATTGCAGATGAAGGACATCATAGCCTCAAATCTATGATTGAAATATCTGCAAACATTAACCGGATCCAATGAGCACAGTTCTCCTGCTGTCTTGTATTCGATGTTTTTAATGTTTGAATTTGCCTCTCGTAGAAAATCCAGTAAATCATCCCAAGCGTACTCAGCACAGCTTAGGGTAAGGAACCATGTTGGTGTTCCTAAATTCCGTAACATGCATTTTAATTCACCATGGCGTCGGTACCAATATTCATTTGTCCCACGCTGACAAGCCATCAGATTGATCAGTTGTGTTTCCAAATGATCATCTCGGTGCTGCACTTTCTCCATAAAATCCTTAGCAGACACATTTTGTAAATGTACTCCACTTTTTAAAATGTGATTTACTGCATAAGACAGTGCAGACAAGTCGCTTTCAAATAAAAGATGGAACAAATAAGGAATACTTTGTCGAAATCTGGGATCTTCAGCATATAGTCTTGTAGTCCGATACTCAGAAGCTGGAATCTGTTCTGGACGTTCATCGTATCGTCCTCCTTTTCCTTTAGGAAACAGCTGAGGAAAACATCGAGCTTCCAAGCTCTCCTCCCATACACTCACGGGAGTTCCTTTTGCTTTCTTCATCTGAAACAGATCAATATTGTCTCCCATAACTTCTTTTGAATGAAGAGGATGTATGCTAAAATGTTCATAAATTTCTTCTTCCTTTGACTTGTCCACTTTTTCAATTTGTCCAGTTGATGTTTCTGTGTCTTCTTGTAAATCTTCTTCTTCTTCTTCTATAAAAATTGATTCATACCATTTGTTATTCCTTTTCAAATACAAATTTGCTCTTTGTACTTTCCGTACATCTACCAGCTCCTGCCAAATCTTCTTATTCTTTGTAGGTACACCATTAACCAGAATAACTAATGGTTCAGTTTCCAAAGTATCAGCATCAATAGTTTCCATATTTTTTTTCAAATCCAAGGGCAAATACACCACTCTACCTTTTAAACCTCTCAGTAAATCTGAAGGAGGTAATTTACCAGTTTTGGGCTCCATACGTACTATGGTCTGGAACGGATGAACACATTGAATAAGTATAGACTCATATGTATTTAATTCAGAAAGTTCAGCAGGAATAGCATCCAATTCTAAATTATTATGTACAGCTCTGGTCGGCATTCTATTTTCCTCTAACTTGTTGTAACAGTATTTACAAATACGCTGATCTTCACCCAATTCAAAACAATTTTCTAGAAATATATATGTGGCAAAATCTTTCCACTTATAATTATCTTCATTTTCACTCTTTCTGTAGAGATCAACATTCCTAGTTTGTTTTCTATAATGAGTTCTGCGGCAACAAATACAAGTAATATTTGGTCTTTCATTAGAGATTTTTTCAAATTTTGTTATGTGATCATTAAATGTCTTACTTACAGAGGGTTCTACATTCTCTTCCACTTCTTCCTCATTTACTGTGTCCTTTTCTGCACTGTTTTGTTCAGGACCAAAGTAACAAAACTGAATTTCATCAACAACCTTCTCTACATCTGATACCGATCCACGGAACAGAGCCCTATTCAATTCATCTAACTTTATTGCTGGACTTTTAGCAAAATACAACCGTCTCACAAACTTTCTCATTTCAGTATGATGAACAGCCAGCATCCTAAAATGATGGAAAACACTATTACACACTTTTCTAGATAGACAAGCCAGAGAATGACCCTGCAAACCAGTATTCTCTCTCACTCTGCATGGATCTAGACTTTGAAGCACCTTAATCTTCTGTTTTACACTTTTTTTACTATATTCTCTTAGAAACTCACGAAATTTATCAATAGATTCCTGACGCACAGTGCAAATACTACTACAATTCCAAGTGTACACTGGGGCTTTAGGACGTCTCCCCATAGCCTCATCTGCCATCACTTGTACCTCATCTCTTGGAACCATTATCTCCTTCTCCATTATGCAACCATTTTTCACTTCATAAGCACGACCTCTGGTGTCAACTGCATGCAGCAAACTATTACTTTGAAAATAACTCTCTTCATTAAAAAAAGGTTCACTACTTGAACTATGCATCCATTTTCCTAAAAACACTTTACAAAAGTTTGTTCTGTTCACTACTCTTTTCCTTTTGCTTTGTGATTTCAGTACATTAACCATTTTATCTAATGTACGCATCCTATTCAAAATTAAAATGAATAGTTTCCTTTTTAATTCTAATGCCTTTGCTGCAATGGCTTCAATTTCTTTTTTTCTCTTGTAATATTTTGCCTTTTGCTTATATTTCTTCACATCCTTTATCAAATTGGACATAACTCTTCTCTGAAACATTTTTCTACGTATCTCTTTAAACGCTGTTTTTCTGTTTAAGTTAATCTTTGTTGTTGCAGAAGGTATATTTGCATTAACTAAATTCTCAATTTTTTCCTGTTTTTTTCTATTGAAAACATTCTTTCCAGTACAGACATTTTGTACATTTTTCCTTTTTTTGAAGATGTTCTTTAAAAAATCTTTTGTCTGCTTACCAGAAGATTTGTTCTTTTTCCCAACATGAGCATCTCCAACTAACTTAGGTCCTCCAGTTGTCTTCAAATATAGGTTTTTTTTGTGGTCTTTCTTTAGTCTGGATTTTGTAGGCATCTTAAATTTTGTTCACTGCTCTTCAGCAATACCTGAAAAAAACTAAAAAAAAATTCCTTTATTTTATTTAAATATATTACTACATTTTTTATGATCTTTTCAAATCTTAAAATATTATGTACCCCTTTCCTACAAGTGAAAATCACAATAACACCATCACAAATTAAATATCTAAAAACAATTCCTGTCTGCACACAGAGTCATGGTTTGAAATTAGGCAGAAAACGAAATTTCTTTGCCAATTGCAAAGCATACTTTCTACTACTTTTTTGGCAAGTGATAAGTACTTTTACAGTCTGACACATTTTGAATCCACTTTTCAGATTCTGAAAACAGCACATGTCCAAACTGCTTTTTCAGACCAGCACCATGTGTAACCTGGGTGACTGACTACACTCCAGCAAGGGCAACCAGCCTTAGTGATGCTGAATGTATTTGCATTACTGACTGAAACCTCAAACCCCACTCGGATGTGAATACTATGCATGATTCCACAGGATAAGCAGCTGGCTGTGTGCTAAGAGTCTGCTTCTGCATACAAAAAAATGGCTCCCCCTTTCCATCTAATGCAAATGTAAAATCACCAGAGCAATACGCAATAAATCTCTGCCTGTAATTCCTATTTGCACACAGAGTCATGTTTTCACAATAGTCACAAAACGAAATTTCTTTGCCAATTTGAAAGCACACTTACTACTCTTTTTTTTGGCAAGTGATAAACACTTTTACAGACTGACACATTATGAATCCACTTTTCAGATTCTGATAAAAGCACATGTCCAAACTGCTTTTTCAGACCAGCACCATGTGTAATCTGGGTGACTGACTACACTCCAGCAAGGGCAACCAGCCTTAGTGATGCTGAATGTATTTGCATTACTGACTGAAACCTCAAACCCCACTCGGTTGTGAATACTATGCATGATTCCACAGGATAAGCAGCTGGCTGTGTACTAAGAGTCTGCTTCTGCATACAAAAAAATGGCTCCCCCTTTCCATCTAATGCAAATGTAAAATCACCAGAGCAATACGCAATAAATCTCTGCCTGTAATTCCTATTTGCACACAGAGTCATGTTTTCACATTAGTCACAAAACGAAATTTCTTTGCCAATTTGAAAGCACACTTACTACTCTTTTTTTTGGCAAGTGATAAACACTTTTACAGACTGACACATTATGAATCCACTTTTCAGATTCTGATAAAAGCACATGTCCAAACTGCTTTTTCAGACCAGCACCATGTGTAACCTGGGTGACTGACTACACTCCAGCAATGGCAACCAGCCTTAGTGATGCTGAATGTATTTGCATTACTGACTGAAACCACAAACCCCACTCGGTTGTGAATACTGTGCATGATTCCACAGGATAAGCAGCTGGGTGTGTGCTAAGAGTCTGCTTCTGCACAAAAAAATGGCTCCCCCTTTCCATCTAATGCAAATGTAAAATCACCAGAGCAATACGCAATAAATCTCTGCCTGTAATTCCTATTTACACACAGAGTCATGTTTTCACATTAGTCACAAAACGAAATTTCTTTGCCAATTTGAAAGCACACTTCCTACTCTTTTTTTTTGGCAAGTGATAAACACTTTTACAGACTGACACATTAAGAATCCACTTTTCAGATTCTGATAAAAGCACATGTCCAAAATGCTTTTTAAGACCAGCACCATGTGTAACCTGGGTGACTGACTACACTCCAGCAAGGGCAACCAGCCTTAGTGATGCTGAATGTATTTGCATTACTGACTGAAACCTCAAACCCCACTCGGTTGTGAATACTGTGCATGATTCCACAGGATAACCAGCTGGCTGTGTGCTAAGAGTCTGCTTCTGCATACAAAAAAATGGCTCCCCCTTTACACCTAATACAAATGTAAAATCACCAGAGCAATACGCAATAAATCTCTGCCTGTAATTCCTATTTACAAACAGAGTCATGTTTTCACATTAGTCACAAAACGAAATTTCTTTGCCAATTTGAAAGCACACCTACTACTCTTTTGTTTGGCAAGTGATAAACACTTTTACAGACTGACATATTATGAATCCACTTTTCAGATTCTGATAAAAGCACATGTCCAAACTGCTTTTTCAGACCAGCACCATGTGTAACCTGGGTGACTGACTACACTCCAGCAAGGGCAACCAGCCTTAGTGATGCTGAATGTATTTGCATTACTGACTGAAACCTCAAACCCCACTCGGTTGTGAATACTATCCATGATTCCACAGGATAACCAGCTGGCTGTGTGCTAAGAGTCTGCTTCTGCACAAAAAAATGGCTCCCCCTTTCCATCTAATACAAATGAAAAATCACCAGAGCAATACGCAATAAATCTCTGCCTGTAATTCCTATTTACACACAGAGTCATGTTTTCACATTAGTCACAAAACGAAATTTCTTTGCCAATTTGAAAGCACACTTACTACTCTTTTTTTTGGCAAGTGATAAACACTTTTACAGACTGACACATTATGAATCCACTTTTCAGATTCTGATAAAAGCACATGTCCAAACTGCTTTTTTCAGACCAGCACCATGTGTAACCTGGGTGACTGACTACACTCCAGCAAGGGCAACCAGCCTTAGTGATGCTGAATGTATTTGCATTACTGACTGAAACCTCAAACCCCACTCGGTTGTAAATACTATGTATGATTCCACAGGATAAGCAGCTGGGTGTGTGCTAAGAGTCTGCTTCTGCATACAAAAAAATGGCTCCCCCTTTACATCTAATGCAAATGTAAAATCACCAGAGCAATACGCAATAAATCTCTGCCTGTAATTCCTATTTGCACACAGAGTCATGTTTTCACAATAGTCACAAAACAAAATTTCTTTGCCAATTTGAAAGCACACTTACTACTCTTTTTTTTGGCAAGTGATAAACACTTTTACAGACTGACACATTATGAATCCACTTTTCAGATTCTGATAAAAGCACATGTCCAAACTGCTTTTTCAGACCAGCACCATGTGTAACCTGTGTGACTGACTACACTCCAGCAAGAGCAACCAGCCTTAGTGATGCTGAATGTATTTGCATTACTGACTGAAACCTCAAACCCCACTCGGTTGTGAATACTATGCATGATTCCACAGGATAAGAAGCTGGCTGTGTGCTAAGAGTCTGCTTCTGCATACAAAAAAATGGCTCCCCCTTTCCATCTAATGCAAATGTAAAATCACCAGAGCAATACGCAATAAATCTCTGCCTGTAATTCCTATTTGCACACAGAGTCATGTTTTCATATTAGTCACAAAACGAAATTTCTTTGCCAATTTGAAAGCACACTTACTACTCTTTTTTTTGGCAAGTGATAAACACTTTTACAGACTGACACATTTTGAATCCACTTTTCAGATTCTGATAAAAGCACATGTCCAAACTGCTTTTTTCAGACCAGCACCATGTGTAACCTGGGTGACTGACTACACTCCAGCAAGGGCAACCAGCCTTAGTGATGCTGAATGTATTTGCATTACTGACTGAAACCTCAAACCCCACTCGGTTGTGAATACTATCCATGATTCCACAGGATAACCAGCTGGCTGTGTGCTAAGAGTCTGCTTCTGCATAAAAAAAAACCTCCCCCTTTCCATCTAATGCAAATGTAAAATCACCAGAGCAATACCAAACAGCTTTCTGAGACCAGCAACATGTGTAACCTGGGTGACTCACTACACTCCAGCAAGGGCAACCAGCCTCACTGATGCTGAATGTATTTGCATTACTGAGTGCAACCTCAAACCCTTAAAGTATTCCTTATTTTTACCAGTACACCTTAAATTTTCGTGAAAACATAGTCCATATTATTTTACATGTTCCTCACATTTAAATTTCTCTCAAAACAGTAAATAATAAACACAACTTCAACAAAAGGAATTCCAATTCTATTATTCATTTCTTAATTTACCATATACATCCCCTCTCAAACTCTAAACTCACCTTTAATATTAGTTAGTTGTGAAAGAAATGTGGCACTCAAACAGCAGATTATCAGAGCCAGGATCTCTGTTCTGTTCACCTCTCTCCTCTATGTAGTTCAGTCTTTCCTTGAAACAACAACAGCACCAACCATCCAAGAACTTTGGAGCCTACCTCCAGTGATGGGGCATTTTAAGTGTGGTCATTGTAAGGCCTGTGAAACAACTGTTACGACAAAAATTTTCTGCTACAAAGAACATTCGATCACTTTGAGCTCGTTTACCAATTGTAACTCTACTCATGTAATCTATGGCATCAGTTGCCCATGTGGACTCCTCTACATTGGACAGACACAACAGAAAGTCAAGTCCCGCATTCTGCAACACCACAGCCGTATCCGGTGTAATGTAGTGGGTGCACCCCTTGTTGAACACTGTGTCATAAAGAATCACAAGCCTGATGATCTTAAATGGTTGGTGTTAGAAAAGGTAAAAGTGGGCCCCAGAGGCGGCAATCTATCAGCTATTCTAAATGTAAGAGAATCTAAATGGATGACTAAATTGGACACTGTAATTAATGGATTGAATGAACTCGATGGTAGCTATGCCCAGTTAGCAGTCCTTCGAATTTAACTTCATTGTGTTTTTTTACGGATTTGTAACCTTTTCCTGTATCGCCTCCTAACCCCTGAATGAAAACCCCCCTTTTAATCATTGGTTGTCATTTAACACTAATGAGTACTTAGTTCATTTACTTTCTGTACGAACTATTTTCCTATGTGGTATGACAATATGTAAAACTTTACTCGACATTTGTTAATGTTTGACTGTTATATATACACTGCATATGGACAACTTATATTGTTTTCTGCCTTCACGAGTATATATATACACTTAGCTCATGTTTGATGGTTTGAATCACACTAGGTCACTCTTTTACCATTTAGAGGAATATGCCAACCACGGAACTTTGTCCACCGCTCCCGGTAATCTTCCAACCAAAGTCTTTTTTCCATTACGTTAAGCCACCGGCATTTAGCGCCAGCACAATAACGGAGATCACGTGATGATCTCGCGTCTTAAGTAAACCTACGATCACTCGGCTCGCTTCCCCTTTCATCCTTCACACGGGACCGGAGAAGCAGGGTAAGAGCATCCTTGTAGCTCCCCGTTAACTGATTGTTGCATTACTTTGTGCAGTTTGTCCGTTTATTCTCCTGACAACTGTACTGTTTTCCCTTATTTGCTGCGTTGCCCTTAGATTTAAGCCGCTTACTAATACATTTTATTAATTCACTGGTCAACACGGTCCTTTGTCCTACTATCCTCAGTGACTGGACCGGTTGGGTATTCTTTAGCATACTTAAGAACCCTCGGGGTCACATTTTTCAGATCACGATACCTTCGTGATTTTGCTGGCCACGCGCGTATTAATGGCACGTTCCTTCCTCACTAGCTCCACGTAGCTGGACCCCTGTGCCTTCATTCATGCTTTGTGATTTATGCAGGTCCTTTCCGACGTCTGGTTGTTTAATCCTCTCCCTCCCTCCCCTCCTTTTTAGATTAATTCCTTGGCGGCGAATTAGTGGCGACTAGTCCCCAACTGCCTTGTCCATAATGAATTGGATTTCTTTCCGGGAGTGCTGAATATTGAGAGCCTCCTGATTTAACTCGACAGAAAAGCCTTTCTGCGACATAGTAAGTTATGCGCCTAATCGTGGAGCGCCTTTGTTTGGTAATTTATCTCCACTCTATCCACTAACTTACCTATTCGATTTTAGGTGGATACCTCTTTTCCCGCTTCTGTCGTTACCTTCGGGGAGTTTGATACCCTCCACCTTTGACGATCCTTTGACGTCTTAGAGTCCTGTCTTCTGACAGATAGGGTAACTTTTTTATAACTATTGCAATTAATTTCTTTCCCGTTTTTATAGATCTATTAGCCTTACGCTCGTTTAATTTTGTTTTTTAGGTGCCCACACCCACCCCCCCTTCCACTTGCACCCCAGTCCTGATGAAGACCCCATCCCGTAAGGTCGCAATGAGTACCTACATGCCTTAAGGGGGCGAAACGTCGACACAACTTCTTTGCCAATATTATCACCAGTTCAGGATGTACTGTGATCTTCTTCATATATATGGCTTCTCTTAGAATTGTAGATATTTGAATCATGATTTGATCTGAATTTAAATACGGCAGAGATTTAATTTTGCCGATTAATTTGATTGTGTTCTTAATGCATCTATTTTTTGTATTCACTTCCTTCCAAATCCTACACTTTATCACTCACCTCCTGACTCCTCCTCCTCTTTTCTGGGCACTGTTATGATACCAAAAATGTTGTCTGTACTATGGAGCTCAGTAATAACAAATTATAAGTGTTCAATGTGATTAAATAGGCATTTGAACCTCCTTAAAAGGTTTCTTGGTACATTGTTTTTCTAAATGCTTTGTATTGAATGATTCTGTATGCTGGGACCACTGTTCTCATACTGCTCTATACCCAGGTCCCAGTGACTTTATATGGGTTTACCCTTTATTTTGACCACCTCTCTCCTCTAAGCAGAACCAGATAATGGCAAACTTTCCCTCTCTTTTTCCACACATATACATGTTAGTTTCAAATCTCAGTGCTTCCCCCTTTTTTTCAAATGTAATCACACATTTCTATTGGTTGAAAACCAACCCTTTTCCAAAAGTACCCTTCCCCCAACTTGACTTCTGCCTAATACCCTTCCCCCAACTTGACTTCTGCCTGCTACCATAGCAACAGCTCTTGAAACACTGCTGTGTAGAGTCAGGTCAGAAGTTCACCAAACAATGTTTCATTTCCAAAGAGCAGGAGTGCTTGACTTTTCAAACCTAACAGCAAATCCATAGTACTGTTCTTTGGTAACACATTTTTCTGTACCAATACAAAACATGCTTCTATAAATTTACACATACAGCCTAGTTTTTATTCTAGAATGGTATGAAACAGCCAATCAGTTTAAAAAAAAATATATATATGTATGCCTCCATTTCCAAACTGTCTTTCATTTCTTTTTACCATTCTACTGAATTACACCTCCTGAGTGCATCCAGTTCTCCTTTGAAGATGTTCACAGTGTGGATTGTAGGGCACAGCTATGTCTTCTGGAGTGAAAAGTATGCAGAGAAAACAGATATGGTGAGAGACCTTGCTTTACCAAATGTAGACATTAAATGGATTGGTCAGAGAGGGTTAAAGTGGCACCAATTGATGCCATTGGTGAAATCCTTCATGCAAATCCAACACCCTGACCTCATAATAGTGCACTGTGGTGGCAATGACCTAGGCACTTTGACTGGGGTAGGTCTGGAAATGCTTATGAAGGACACCTTTGCACAACTGTTTTCACTTTTCCCTAAAACTGCCTTTGTGTTTTCTAACATATGCCAAAGGCAAAAATGGAACTGGTCCAATCATTTCTGTCCACAGATTGACAAAGCAAGAAAGCACGTCAACAAATCTGTTTCTGCTTTCCTCTGAGACTATGGTATGGGTTCCATTTACCACAACAACTTGCGTTACGACTTGCAAGACATTTATAGAGGAGATGGTGTGCACTTCAATGATGAAGGGAACAGAGTCTTCCTCTTGAACCTTAGACTCTGCATCGGTACTTACTTGTAGGTACCACTAAAAAATCACTTCATAAACACAACGGCTCTTTTTAGAGCCCCCTAATATCTAAACACTTAAATCTGAATTTTATTTCTTTTTTTATTTTATTTTTCTACCGTACGCGTACGGTAAGCTTACCGTAAGCTTACCGTACGCGTACCCCGCGATTTTTTTGAAAAAATTAATAAATGTTTTTTTTGTACTTTTCTGTCCTTCTTTGACCCCCTTTCAAATGTTAGGGGGTCTGTAACTCTCCTCCTTGCCCCCTTTTCAAGTTATCACCCTTTTTTTTCTGAGTGAAATACACAAAATGGCGGCCGCCGCTTCCTGGTTTCGACCGATTCGAATGTTTACTAAGATCTAACAGCCAATCAGAATCGCGCTCGCGCACGTCACCATACGCGTACGGTAAGCTTTCCGTAAGCGCACGGTAAGCGCACCGTAAGCTGCCACAGATATATATATTGATTTAAATGCTATTTTCTCAGGAACTACTGAACAGATTTACACCAGACCTACAAAAGGCACTTCCTTGACCTGAGGACAACCTCTCTGCCAAATTTCAAGTAACTCTGTTCAGCCGTTCGGGCTGTAGCTGTGTCTAAAGGTCCTATGGAAAAATGCATGGGAAAAACGCGTTTTGGGACCCCCCTTTTATCTCAGCCCCCCCTTGACGAATCCCCCCGAGACTTTCAGGGTAGGAGCGGAGCGTAGCGCCCCACCTATTTTGAAACATTTGCGAGGATTCGTCAACCGGCGCCAAAGTTATTCAAAATAGAATGTTGCGGTTTTCCTATGGAAACAGGGTCCTAACTATAACTACCTACTGGCGACCGCCAGTAGGTAATATATATATATATATATATATATATATGATAATATTTTTTTATTTTATTAGTCTTCATTACGACCAATTTGATCATAAAAGACACAAATATTTACAACATCACAAGATAAAATCCAATGTTCCTTGGTGCCTTTACAATTAAAAATAACACAAATGTTAAAAAACATGTTAAAATCAGAACAGATCCATTCCATATTCAAATAAACCCCTACTCTACTTGAAATAGGAGATAGCAAAGTGCCCTAGTGCAAATATACAAATATAAGACATTTTTAGTCACAGTTTGAGTTATACCTGGAGTGGGAAACTAAGCAGAAGACAGAGCACTGGAATTTACTGTCGCAGTCTGCTTGTTTTTTTCTAACTGTTGCCTAATTCTCCATGCCCAATCCAAGAATTTCGCTATTGCTATTACAGTTATTTCTTGGGTACTAGATTTTAATATTCTTATGGCGATCAAACTAGATCTGGTACCGATCTTCTGGCAGACTGGTTTTAGCCAGATTCTCCTTGGGGAGCTATATGCTGGACACACAAAAAGTATGTGGGAAATAGTTTCATCCATGCTTTCACAAAATGAACATTTACTGTCTGCGTTCGGATACCATGATTTTGTGAAAGCTTTGGTGGGTAATGATCCTACCCTAAACTGGAAGTAACGTTTCCTATCCAGTGGTTTCGTTAAAATATCCCAGAATTCTTCGTAATGTGGATCTAATTTGTGTTCCAGGAAGGCGCTGGTCAGTGATGTTACCCCAGAATGTCTCAATTTGCCTGATCTTATCATAGACCAGTACGCATCCTTGAATTCTTTTTTGGATGGAAATAGATTATGAACCGGATCATCCTATAACTGTCTCATACCCATATCCACCAGAGTTCGTTTTACCTGCGTAGCCAGCTAATCTTATGGGAGTTGTCATTTCCATTCAAATCCAAGAGGGCTGCAGCATAGTGGGCTAATTCCGGAGTGGACCAGATCCTTCTCCAGAAAGCCAGTGGTTTAAATCTGGCAACCTCTGTAAGCTGGTGGCACCCCAGATCCGTGTAAAGGGGAATTAGGGGGGTACTCTTAGGAAGGTCAGTCAAACCCCTCATAAAGTTATTTTGGGCCAGAGCTAATACAGACAGATTTTCAAACCCCCACAATTCAGCCCCGTATAAGATAGATGCCATGGCTTTGGCCTGATAGATCTGAAGTGCGGGGCCTATTGGCTTTGATTGGGAGAGCCTATGTTCTTTCAGAATCACCCCTGCTATTTGTGAGTGTTTTACTGCCAATAGCTTGATTTGGGGCTTCCAATCCATTTTTCTATTAATGGTTACTCCTAAGTATGTAAAAATGTCGGTTTGTTCTAAATATTCGTTGTTCATTTGTACTCTCGACTTTATATCTTTGTGTTTGTGGAGCACCATAAATTTGGTCTTGTCCACGTTCACCATTAATTCATGATCGGAACAAAACACCTCAAAACGTACCAGGGCTTTTTGTAGCCCAGCATGGGTTTTAGATAAAATGAGGGTATCGTCTGCGAACATGAGGATTGGAACTTTAATACCTGCCACAGAGGGAGCGTCGGTGGGGTGGTCAAGGAAATATTTAACCACTCCATTTATGAATAATGAAAACAAGGTTGGGGCCAACACACATCCTTGTCGTACCCCTTTGGAGACTGGAAATTTGTTTGTAATGTTCCCTTGGCCACCCCATCGAACCTGAGCATAAATTGATTTGTGCAATTTAATCACCAGCTACAGTAGCTCTAATGGGATTCCTAGATCTCTCAACACAGACCAGAGCTTATTTCTTGGTACAGTGTCGAACGCTGCTTTAAGATCCACAAAGGTGGCGTAGAGGGTACCCCCAAACAACTGTACAACCCGCCAATAGATTAGTAAAAAGTAAAAAACGTGGTCTATCGTGCTCACAAAGGCCCTGAAGCCAGCTTGAAAAGGGGATAATATATTGTTCTCCGTAATCCAAGATTGAAATCTGTCTGGCCATGATCTTTTGCGAAGAATCAATCAGGCTAATAGGCCTATAGTTTTTGGGACATGAACGGTCACCCTTCTTATATATGGGAAGAATTTCCGCCCCATGCCAGGAATCGGGGATAGGTGCTCCGCTGGCAATAGCATTTGCCAGAAGTAATATATACCTTAACCAGAGATCCTTATTTGACATAAATAGATCCGCTGGCACACAGTCTGGACCAGGAGCCCTGCCTGAGAGGGCCGAAGTCACGGCTAGTTCGACTTCCCTTAGGGAAAATT
Organism: Triturus cristatus; assembly: GCF_964204655.1. NCBI lineage: Eukaryota > Metazoa > Chordata > Amphibia > Caudata > Salamandridae > Triturus > Triturus cristatus. The sequence continues at coordinate 1,355,890,734 of NC_140589.1, forward strand.
GGGCCGGAGTCTCTATGTTTAGGATGGGAAATGGAGTTACTTGTCCTGGAAAAGCAAAATGGGCCCTCAAAGAACGATACCCATTGGTCTGGGGCAATGTGATTTGACGGGATGTTTCCTTGGCCTCCGCGTCCCCATTTGACAAGCTGCCAAAATGATTGCGGGTTTTGGGCTTTACTATCTATCAGGAGATCCTTCCACATTTGTTCTTCCCAGGTTCGTTTTACAGAGTGTTTGATCGATTTGTACTCCTTACGGGCTAGTCTGATTAGGTTTATATCTTTTGATTTAATCGCCCTTGATAACTGTCTATAGGCCAACCTACATGTCTTGTTGTACCAGTGGTCACGCTTTAAATAATATGATAATATATATGTTACCTACTGACGGTCGCCAGTAGGTAGTTAAAGTTAGGACGTAGTTCCCATAGGGAAAGCATTTTTTGACTTGCCTATAACTTTGAAGTCATTTGGCCAATCTTCATGAAATTTTCCCCAAAAAGTGTCAAAGTAGGTTCTGTGTGTCATAGAAAGTTTGGGGGGGATCCGTGCTGTGTGGGACCGAGAAATAGGGGTGCAAAAAAAGGTTGCATTTGTGCACCCACCATTTTATAGTTTGGGAATGGTTCCCAGGGCTGAACATTTGTGTGAATGCTGACATAAGTGGTCGGAGTAGAGATACTCTAACATCATGTTTGAGAAATGGGTGTGTTAGCGACAAAAAGTTATGTGTCCAAAATAAAAAAATGTAATTGCTTGCGATATTCCCGACGACACTACGACTGCCAGCGTGCCCCCCGTGTACAATTGCGGGGACATCGCGAAAATCGTGATGTCAAGGTGATTTAAAAAAAATATATATATATTTGTACACACTCACCTGTCACTGTCACACAATCATGTACACACTCACAAACTAACTCAGACACCTATACACCCATTCACTAACCCACTCACACACCTATATATCCAGTCACATACCCACCCAGATACTCATGCACTCACTCACACACCGATTCAGGTACTTATGCACCCATTTACAGGCTCACTTGGAGAGTGAAGCACCCATGTACAGATCCACTCCGAGACTCATGCACCTATTTAGAGACTCAGTCCTAAACTCATGCATGCAGTCTCATACCTACTTAGAGACTCTTACACCCACTCACAGGCCAACCTGGGCACTCATGCACCCACTTACAGACCCACTCAGATACTCATGCACCCAGTTACCGACCCACTCAAAGACTCATCAAACCAACTACAGACCCACTCACACACTCATGTATGTTCTCACAGACCCTCTGAGACACTCATACATCCACTTAAAGATCCACTCAGACACTCATACAGCCACTCACCTACACATACAGTCACTCCCACAGTCAGTCATAGATCCTCTCAAGAGACTTATGGACTCAGTCATTCACTCATACACTCAGAAGCTCACACACCCACTCAGTCAGATATGCACGCAACCACTCAGTCACCCAGTCAAAGCTCGTGCATCAACTCACAGACCCACCAAGACACTCGCCCTCCCAATCACAGACCCACTCAGACACTCATGCATGCAGCCATTCACTCACCCAGAGACTTATGTTCTCAATCACAGACCCATTGAGACACTCATAAACCCACTCACAGATCTACTCAGACACTCATACATCCACTCACGGACCCACTCAGACACTCACACACCCATGCAGTCACTCACACAGCCACTCATAGACCCACTCAGAGACTCATGCAGCCAGTCAGTTATACACTCAGAGACTCATGTACCCACTCATAGTCACACTCATAGACCCATGCATCCACTGACAGAACCATTCAGACACTCATGCTGCCAGTCATAGACCCACTGAGAAACTCATGAACTCAGTCACAGATCTACTCAGACACTCATCCACCAACTCACTCACCCACTCAGACACCCACATAGACACTCATGTATCCACTCACAGATCCAGTCAGACAATCATATACTTACTTACAAATGGACAAAGGCACTCATGCACCTACTCACAGATTGAGTGAGAGACTTACGCAACCAATCACTGATCCATTATGACACTGATGCACCCACTCATAGATGTACTGAGGCAGTTGAGCATTTCATTACAGAAGTATTGATAGACTGATGCACCATCTCACAGATCCTCTTAAATACTTATACAGTGAATGAGAGACTTAGCGATAGAGGGATGCATGCAGGCATAGATTACACTGAAAAAGTTACACACTATGTTATAGAGATATTAAGGGAGTTGTACATGCTAATATACAGTCATTTAAATGCATTGTATTTAGTGTGTTGGTTATAATCCATTTTGCAGTTAAAAGTTTTGAATGTGGTGGTGGCTATTGAATGTCTGCATTTGTTTTGTTATTTCGGGATGTTTTCGCGGTGATCGCGTCTACCGATATCAGGACGACACCCGACATCACTGCGAAAATGGAAAGTCAGTTTAAATGGTTGTTTTTATACAAACTCCCTACAAAAATATGACTTTAAACAGTGCAGTAATAAACCCCTAGTGTATAAAATACTGTAAAATGTGTGCATATATGTGTTTTGCACCCCCTAAAAAAGGCATGATTGTCACGGTTACCGGAGTCATCGTGACTCTCGGTGTAATCACAAAAATGGGTAGGAGGGTTTAAACAGTTTCTTAAAAATCTCACTAGAAAAAAATGTGTACAAATTTGTTTTTAAAGCAGTGATGTGGTTAGTAATGTGTGTATTGTAATAGAATGAATTTTTTAAGTAAACATTTTTCAATGTGCTGGTGGTCATTGAATGTCTGCTTTTGTTTTGTGATTTTGCGACATGATCGCGTTCATCACGACGTTGTCAATTAAGAAATAGAATTTTAAGACACCTTAGAAATTCCCTGAAAAGACTAAAGGTTGCAGGGACGTTATAGTTACGAATTAGCATTTAAAAAAACTTTGAAATTCACTAAAAAAAACAAAGGTTACTGGGCCGTTATAGTTAGGAAATAGAATTTAAAAAAATTAAAAAGTCACAGAAAATAAAAAGGTTACAGGGACATTATAGTTAGCTGAGCTAGCTATGTCTCACGCGCCCCACAATGTACTGCTTATGACCTCACATATTACATCACTCACAACATGGTCAGTGGCATCACTGATGCCATCACTGATGACATCCCAAATGCCATCACTGATGACATCACTGATTCTCTTCGAGATGTAGGTGACTTGGTAGAAACTAAAGTTGACAATTTAGTGCTGTGTTCATGAAGAAGTATTGGGAGTAAGTGGTTTTATTGGGAAGAAACCTACATGATGCATTGTAGTGGGTGGTGTAGAAGTGAACTTAGTAGCTGATTCTGGTTCTGCATGCACTATTGTTAGTAAAGATGTTTGGGAAAAGTTGTTTGTTGCAGCTTTAGTTTAGAAATAAGAATGTGCAGATAGCATAACACAGAGTTTTACAGGAGCACCTATAAAGTTGCTAGCGTAACTCAATTCTGAATTCAAGGAAAGGAGTGTAAAATGTAATATATAATTTGCTGAGAAGAGAATATATGTTCTTGGATGGTAGATCAGGGAGAATTTAATATGATACTGGATCCCAATTGTTCAAATCCTGTTTTACTGGTTGAGAGTAAAGAGCAGGTTGGTTAGGCTATGACTTAGGCCCTTCCTGCTATGTTTTCTCAAACAATTGGAAGGTTTGGTGGATTCATGCATAAAACCATTCTAAAAGTGGGAGCCCAACCATGTCTCCAGAAGGTGAGGAATGTTTCCATGGCAGTCATGGTGAGGTGGTTTTAGGGTTAAAATACACCAGAGGATGCTGGAGTTGTAAAACAAATTGAATCTTGAGATTTGGATGGTGCCTCTGCCAAGAAATGGAAGGCCATTGGTCAGGTGAGATTGTGTGTTGAGCTAAGAGATCTAAATAAAAACATTGTAGTTGATAAGTTTCTATTGCCACACATCAGTGAGTTGCTTGCTTTGATGAGGGGGATTAATTAGTTTTCCATCATACACCTTACTATTGCCTCCTGTCAAGTCATCTTACATCCTGATAGTAAAACGCTAACAACTTTCATTACTCCAGGAGGTTGTTTCCATTTTTTGAGTGTTCCCTTTGGTTTACTATCAATGGCAGCAATGTTTCAAAGACTTATTTGCATGTTGTTCAAGGATATTAAGAATATCACATTTTTCCAGGTTGACATTTTGGCAAAGGAGAAGATAAAAACAGACTATGATACAAGTTCAAGGAAGCGTTTAAGAGCCTGGAAGAGAAGGGGTTGAAAGCAGAATATGTACAATGCAAATTTGCTAAAAGTAGTGTCACGTAATTAGGACACATAGTCAGCTGTATTGGAATCACACCAAAGAAGGAACTGGTGGAGGCTTTTAGGTTGGCTCTTCCTCCACAAAATAAGGATGATGTTCATGCTTTCCTAGGGTAAACTGAATTTTATAAAAAAAATTGTGAATGTGTTTTTCTAGGAGCATTTATCACATCAGACAAGTATTGAAAAGTGGTTGCAATTTTGTGTGGTCGCAAGAGTGCCAAGCGACGTGAATTTTATTAAAAAATTGTGAATGTGTTTTTCTAGGAGGATTTATCACATCAGACAAGTATTGAAAAGTGGTTGCAATTTTGTGTGGTCGCAAGAGTGCCAAACGACGTTAATGTGGACATCTGTGAAGCCCCACTGTGACAAGGGTTTGACCCAAAATTTAGAATGTGTTATAACAACTGATGCTAGTTGAAAGTGCCTGGGGGCTGAAAGGAAAACATGATAGCTTTTGCTTCTCATGCATTGGCAGCTGTAGAGCAGAAGTATTCTGTGATTGAGCGAAAGAGAAACGTTTGGTTGTGTATGGGATCTAGACCATTTTATGACAATTCATATGGAGTTTCCCTAAGCTTTTATTTTGTGATCATAAACCTCTCAACAGGGATCTCAATAATCATGGTTTGCATAGTTTGTCTCCACTCAGTGCTCGTATGTTCATGAAGCTTCTGTACTTTAATTATGAAGTCCAGTACATGCCCTGTGTAGGAAATGAGGTTGTAGATATTTTAAGGTGGATACCCCCTACCTGTGAAGGATTTTCCTAAGTAAAAATGGGATGACTACTATGTTAGAATATTGAATGGTGAGGGTCTATAGGTCGCTGGTGGAGGTAATGAAATGTGTTTACATTAGTTGGCTTTTTAGAATGAATTTGGGAAAGTGTTAGAATGCCTTTTGAGAGGCAAAAAATAAATTGTCAGTGAAGAATGGGTTATTAATGGGAGGGAGGCATATGGTTCCTCTAGAATCCTCATGAGAGAAGATAGTAAACATTTGCCATGAGGATCAGTTAGATATTTTTGAAACCAAACACCGGGCTAAAGAGTTGTACTGGTGGCTGGGATTGACATTAAGGTGAAAAGGACAGTCATAGACTGTGTGACATGCAATAATTTGGACACATCTCAACTTATCTTCAGACCACCAGTGTACCCATAGATAGCCCAAGTATGGCATGGGAAAGGTTGAGAATCAATATTATGGGACCAAATCCAAGAAGGTCAAGTTGCTGTTAAAGTATGTTATAGTCATGGTGGATCTCTTCTCCAAGTGGCTGGTGATGGAAGTTGTGTTGAGAGCAGATGTGAGTGCAGTAGTTCAAGTTGTTGATAGTGTGTTTCAATGCAAGAGTTTACCAAAGGCCTTTGTAAGTGATAGTGGGAGGCAGCTCATGGCTGAAGGTTTCCAGCAGTACATAAGCAGGAATGGAGTCAAGCTTAAAACTACTTCTCTGTAGCACTCTAAAGCCAATGATATGATAGAAATGTTAATAAGGTGAACCAAGGTGGTACTGTTTTGGTTCAAAGGATCAAACTGAAGAAGAAGAAGGTTAGTTACACGTTGTGGGAGAATAGCACTACACCATGTGAGAGTATGGGATATAGTCCTTTTTTTAATGAAGAGAAGGACACCCCTCACCAAAAACAATCTGGGGTGAATACCTAATGCCAGTGTGGTTGAATGGTCACCGGCAGAAATCGAAAAGACAATTCCCAAGCACAGGCAGCATGTAAGAAGCGGTTTGAAGAGGCACATAGAGGGAAATAGGTGAATCTACGCATCGGAGACAAGGTCCATGTTAAGAAAGGGGGCATTGTAAGGAATGGTGAGAATAGATTTTCCTCGCAAATGTTTGTCAAAAAGATATTGTGTAATGGCACTTGGTTGAGTAATGGCAGAGTATGAATGCCAGCCGTTCATCAAGGTTCACGAGCTAGACAAATGTCAAAATGATCTCTAGTAAAGTGAATTATGGTGTAGTTGTTAGAGAGGCTTTGAAGAGCAGATTGGAGGGGAGGTGCAACAGAGCCTGTGACAGAGCCATAATGTCAGCTGTTGCAAGTGGTTGTCGGAAGATTGGGACCAGAGGAAGGTTTGGAAGGGTCATGGTAAAAACAAAATAAATGGAAGATGTTGTGTGCAGGTGAACACTTTGCGCAGTCCCAGCTGGGTGGTAGTCTCAGTATTCCCAAGTTAACTCTTGCCTGCATCATCTTTAGTAGTTTTGTATCATAGCTGTATGCAGCCATTACCAGTTGTTTAGTCTTTGGAATTCACTTATTACTTACCTTTGTTAGATCTCTGTTCATCATAATGATTATGTGAGTTTTGCATTTGTAGTTGTGGGGGAAAGAAGTGTGAAGTTGAGTACGCGGTTTGTGCTTTGCGCCTATAATTATGCTTGCCTTCCAGGGTTGCCTGAATATCCACTTTGCTTAAAATGTGGTTGAAGGCAGATGGAGAGACATCAGGGAAGGGACTGGAGCATTGCACTGTTGAGCCTGGATGTTACTGGGTTTTACTAAAATAAAGCAGTTACTCTACCGAAAGGTATCATTGCATTTTTCAACTTAACAGCCTTCATAACTTTTTTTCCACAGCAGGTATCTAGGGCACAATTGTGCCCTTTTTCCCCACATGTTGTGAATTCTAAAGGTACCCTGGGTTTGTAAGGATCCCCTGGAGAGAATCATGAAAATACACAAAACTTAGGAAAACTTTTTGGGGGAAAGATAGGGAAAAGTTTTGTGCAAGAAAATGCATAGCTTTTGTTTTGAAAAATGCTTCAACAATAGTTTTGCTGTGCTAAGATCATGCTCCTCCCAGCTTTCATGAAGGGAGTGGTATTGATATTTCCTATTTTTTGTGATTTCTACCAACTTGCAGTTTGTGGTGGACACCGGTGGGAAACCCATGGGTGAACCTCAAAAGCTATATATTTCTCAAAAAAAGACAACATTTGAATTCAGGATTCGGTCATTTGTATTATTTGCTCTATATTCGTACAATAGAAACTAGTATAATGAAAATAAGTAGGAAAAGTTACTAATAGATGGCAAGGTTTTCATCTGTAAATTTTTGTCTGAATGGCTGATTTGCAAAAGTAAATATACTATTGCATCTATAGGATGCTTTTGATGGCAGGGATGTATAGAGTTCGTTGTTTATCCAAAGACACTCCCTAGAGCCAACAACTAAGCTGCAGGTTACAATGATTTTTTATTGTGTATTGACCATTCATCAATTCTTATGGTAAAATGTAATTAATGAAAATTTAGTATGCCAGAAACCTGTGCATTTTTTAAATGTTCTTCAGTTACTGAGTTTAGTAGAGTGGGTATTCACAACTCTTAATTTGGGGTTACCCATACTATCTTTTGATTCAAAAAGTATTTTGCAAACAAATTTCTTTTTTCAACACTGGCTTACACTTGGAAGTCAAAAATGATGATAAATACAATTAATAATAACAAATGGTCAACTATTCTGTATTCCCACACTACTTCTGAGAATAATGTTACCACACTTGTGTGGCTACACCTATTTCCCATAAAGGAAATATAACTCAGTATGGACACATCACGTTTTCTCGTTAAAAATTGATGCATTTTGGTAGCTGCAGTATTTTGGCCCAGGCTTGGCTGCCAACCAGGGAAACCTACCAAAGTCAGATATTTCTGAAAATAAAGATTCCTATGGGGGTCTAGAGTGATGTGACCTGCATGCATCTCCTGGGTTTTATTGCCCAGAATGCCCATCAAACAGCATGTTTGCCTAAGTCATTCATTTTTCTCATATTTCTGTGAGGGAAAGTTCCTACATTTTTGTGGATCTGCAAAGTTCCCACCATCCAACTTCACACACTTATCCCAATAAAAACAGTACCCCACTTGTGAGAGTGGGCCTTCCACCCACTGGAGCAACTGGTTAAAATTTGAACCATGTGAATTCAATGAGGTATCAAGAAGATCTTCATAGAGTTACAGTTTTAGTCCTTTCATATAATGTGTGATAGGTCCACGCACACATGGAGGTAATGTTTTAATCAGGATAAGTATGGGAACACAGGGTGACAAGATTTCAGCCATTGGCCTAAAGAGCCAGAGTTTGTGTGTCACAGAAATATGGGGGAAAAGCCTTTGTTGACACTTGCAGAGCATTTTGGGTAACAAAACATGCTGGGATTCATGTATGCCACACCACTCTAAATTCCCCTAAGACTCTAAGGACCATATTTATGACATTGTCATACAGTGCAGTGCAGCAAGTCACTTTGCTGTGCTGCACAACATGACAGGGAAAGGGCAGGAATGGTCCATATTTAAAAGAATACGGCACATTCCTTCCTTTACCACCGCGCTGGTGACATTTTGGTTACCTGCATTGCATGCAGGATTGTTTTTGTGCAGGAAGGAGCACCTTCCTGCACAAAAAAATCCTGAGAGGCACATTCCTTCTGTAAACACATAGAAAGAGGAAGTAACAACAAGAAATAAAGATATTTCTCCTTGTTACGCCTCTCCGGGGAAGGCATATCTTTGTGGCGCTTTCCCAGATTGACCAGTTCTGGTAAAAAATCATGGGACTTGCATGGGAACACCCACGCACTGCCCTTGAAATCCCTACCTAGCGCAAAGTAACACCATGCAGCGATTTGTGCTGCGTTGCTTTACTTGAGGTTTATGAACCCACTTAGGGCCATGCAAAGTGGCCATGCGTGGCTTCATAAATGTCATTTTTCAGTTGCGTTGCACATGCACCTTGTTGTGTGGTGCAAGCACGATGCAACTGGGTAATAAATATGGCCCTAGTTTTCAGAAATACCAGGGATTGTATGATTTCCAGGATGCTGACTGGCACAGAGCCTGATGGTGCAGCCATTCACCATGGCAAATGAGATGAAATTGTGATTTGCCATCTCTGTGCTGGTACATATGTCAACACTATACCAATAAGCATCCAAATTAACTCTCACTTGCCCTGGGGATGGGATTTCTAGGACCCAGGGAGCAGAAATACTGTTAGGCCTTTAGGGTAGTGGTATGACCTGATGCCAGGATGGACTGGGCCCCCCATCTAATTCTTTAGAAAAAACTATCCAGACGGGTTTCTGCTCCTCGGGGTGCAGATTGCAGGCAATATCGCCTATCCTTCACCTGGGGGTGGGCAAAAGGATCGTTGGGCTTTGGTGTAAGGGAGTAGGCCTGATGCTCTGCACCCAAACCCCAGAGAGTAGCCATTCTCCTGCTGCACACTGCCTTTAGCCATGGACAGCTGGGATTGGCTGTGGGGTCTGGCCTCTAAATATATGCAGGGAGCCTCCCAGCTACCTGCAGCCCTGGGGACCACCACTTCCCAGGGGCAGTAACATCATTATTATATGAGGGGGAGCCTCACTGCTCCCCAACTGCCCCGGGCACTGCTGTATAAAAATGCCTGTTTAAAAAAATATTTTGAGCATTTTTTTTAAATAAAAAAAATCATTGGAAGTCACGTTGCATTCACGACTCCTGCCAAAAATGAAAACAAATGAAGATCGGGACTCCCGTGGTACGTTTAGTATAGGCCCCCGAGTGGGCCAGATCCCGGGCGCATTATTAGACTATAGGAAGGGGCACACGTGCCCCCCTCCTCGGGCTGTTCAAAGCCCCGGGGACCGCCACCTCCCGGGGCACAAATGGGGAGGGCCTACAGCCACCCCCGCAGCCCCGGGTACCACCACCTCTCGCTCGGCCCCCATGCCTTTAAGGGAAATTTAAAAAATAAAATAAAAAGAAGAGACCTTACACCGGGGGATGGGGTCCCCAGGGCTGATATCGGACTGGGGAGGGGGACCTCCCAGCCCCTCCCCTTTTATAAAAAGTATATAAAGGCCTGGCCCGGAGAATAGGGTCCTGGAGTTTCACCTTAGGAGGGGGGCCGCGCAGCCCCCATAATTTTTTTAAGAATGAAAAGAAAAGGGCGTAGGCCCCAGGGGATGGGGTCCCTGGGGCCAAAAGTGGCCCAAGGAAGGGAGGCCACACGAGCCCCCTCTTCCTTTACTTGAAAAAAAAATGAAAGGCCAGGCTCAGGGGTTGGGGTCCCTGGGGTTGAAATCGGCCCGGGAGGGGGGCCACGTCACCCCCCTCTCTTTTTTTTTTTTTTTTAATTTAAATGGGTCAGGCCCCAGGGATGGGGTCCCCAGGGTAACAAAAATGGTCCAGGGAAGTGGGGCCATGCAACCTCTCTTCCTAAAACATAGATTTATTTTTTTTAAGCTGCCAACTCGCCTGTGACCCTGCCCCTTCTCCATTATTCTGCAAACGCACTTCCTGGCACACTCTTGGTTGGGGGGATGAGGTCCCTTTGGCTGCTGAGGGTCCTTAGGTGCCAAGAAGACCTCCTGTTACCACTGGTAAGCCGCACACACTAGAATTGTTGAGAGGTTTTCGGAGGCCACCCCACCTTTCTCCACCACTCTGCAAACTTGCCTCTCAGCGCACTGCTGGTGGGGGGATGAGATCCCGTTGCCTCCTGAGGGCTTCAGGACTGAAGTGAACATTTCCCGCAACCAGGAGTGTGCCAGGAGGTGTGTTTGCAGAGTGGTGGAGAAAGGGGGCGTGGCCTTTACCACCTCTCAGCAATCCAGCTCTTTGGGCTCACTGAAGGTAACAGGAGGGCTATTTGGCCCTCAAAGACCCTCAGAAGCCAAGGGGACTTCAACCACCAACTAGTAGAGTGCCAGGAGGCTCTTTTGCAGACTGGTGGAGAAAGGAGGCGTGGCCACTGAAACCCTCTCAGCAAACCCACTGTTTTTGACTTGCTGGAGGGAATAAGAGGGGTAGCTGGCCCCCAAGGACTCTCAACAGCCAAGGTGACTTCATTCCCCGACTAGTAGTGTGCCAGGAGGCGTGTTTGCAGAGTGGTGGAGATGGGGGGTGTGGCCTCCTATCAGGTCTTAGCAATCCTGCTGTGCGGGACTTACTGGAGGTAATAGGAGTGGTAGTTGGCCCCCAAGAACGTCCTTGGGGGCCAACTACCCCTCCTGTTATCTTCAATAAGTCCCACACAGAGGGATTGCTATGTGGTCTTCGGAGGCCATGCCCTCTTTCTCCACCACTCTGCAAATGTGGCTTGTGGTGCACTACTGGTTGGGGGATGAAGTCCACTTTACTCCTGAGGGACCTTGGGGGCAAAGAGGCCCATCTGGTACCTCCTGTAAGTCCTACACAGGATTCCTGAGAGCTGGTTGGAAGCCAAGCCCCCTTTCTCCACCACTCTGCAAAAGCAATTAGTAGTTAAACAACCATAGAAATTCACTGAAAAAACAAAAGGCTACAGTGACGTTATAGATAAGGAACTAGCATTTAAAAAACCTTAGAAATTCACTGAAAACACCAACGGTTACAGAGACGTTTTAGTAGGCTCAGGTTTCACTCATACAAAACCAGAGAAATTCAGCAGTTATAGTTAGCTGAGCTAACTATAACTCATGCCCCCACAATGCAGTGCTTATGACCTCACGTATTACATCACTCATGACATGGTCAGTGACATCACTGACGACATCACAGATGACATCTCAAATGACATCACTGATGACATCATCCACAGAACATCTGACACACCCACGCACAACCCAATATGATCTTTCATGCCCCTACTCCAACTTTCACACTACCATTCTTAAAACCACTGACACACCCATACCAATACTTACACACCCACTCACTGATCCATAGGTCTACACACACATTCACTCAACCACCCATACAGCCACTCATCCACCAACTCACTCACTAAAACAGCTGCTGATATATCCACAAATACACCCATACAGCCAGTCATACACTGTCAGTTACCCATAGAGCTACTCACACACCTACTCACTCACCCATAGAGTCAATCGCACTGCCACTTACTCACCTATACAGTTATACACACACCCATTCACATATTCATACAGATACTAACACATACTCACTCACCTATACAGTCACTGACACAAGCACACACTCACCCATACAGCCACTTTCCCAATCATTCACTCACACATACAGTCACTCATATACTCCAACACCCAACTATACTGCCTTTCACATATGCAGTTACTCATCCATAAACCACTGACACATCCATTCACTCACCGACACAGCCATACACACTCAGTCACCCATACAGTCTCTCACAGACTTACTCACTAACCCATGCAGCCACTGACTCATCCACTCACTCATCCATGCAGGCAGTCAAACACACCCTCACTCACCCATACAGACACTCATACACCCTTTCAGGTACTCAGAAAAACCAATCACCCATACTGCCACTCACATACCCACTCTCTAACCCATACTGTCACTTAGACACCAACTGACAGACTGATAGAGACATTCACACGTCTTAGTCACTCACCCATACATTCACTGAGACACCTGATCACTTCCTTATACAGCCAGTCACGGATCCACTGAATCATTAAACACAGACACTCATACACTCACTGATTCATCAATACACCCTTGGTATACATATTTAACAATCATACACTTTTTATAAACACTTACAGTCACTGGATGATGTCATCAGTGATGTTATTTGAGATGTCATGAGTGATGTCGTCAGTGAAGTCACTGACCATGTCCTTAGTGATGTAATACGTGAGGTCATAAGCAGTGCATTGCAGGGCGTGAGTTATAGTTAACTATAACTGCTGAATTTCTCTGGTTTTGTACACGTGTGTGTATATAAATGAAATATATATCATATTGTATATCTGTATTAACACAAATGTTTCAGTTTCTACTTTTATATTGTTCAATCATGTTTGATGAAGATTGCTTGCATCTCTTTCAGGGGGAACCTGGGTTATAGTGATTACACAAGAAAATCCTTACATGTTACAAAATCCTATATTTTTAGGGGCTTTAAACGGCTGTTGGAGAAGCATCGCTAGACACACTGTCTCGTAAAAATATAACGATAAAGGCAGCGAACTTCTGTCCAAACACTGGGGCGTCCTAAGCTTCAAATGAGACCTTCGCAGATTTCTATTTTAGACTGCAGCGACTCGTCAGCAGACAAGACGAGGGAGGCTCAGCTTGCAGAGGCGACCTCTTCGGTTTGCTCCGTTTCAAATAGGAGTTCTGGGACTTGAGGGTGACGGGTCAGGCAGTAAAAGCGCCAAATACTACCCATTACTATCTGCAGGCCAGATACGGTTTTCCCCTCCCTCGGGGTTGTGCGCCACAATAACACGACTTTCCCTGGAAACCGCCGCCTGGGGGATCAGCCTCACAAATGTACACACAAATGTTTGTTGGAATCCAAACTTACACTCCCAAAGTGTTGTTCCGCAGCACGCTGACACATGAAACATTGCAACAAAGTGGTCACATCTGTCTCTGCAAATGATGCTTTCAGGGCAGCAGGGACTGGAGCCTTAATGTGCACGAAAAGGTGCGGGATGAGGGCTGCTATCTTTCCCTCCGACCTTTCCTCGGTCACTCTTTGTTTTTTGCACCCAGTAGCTTTATTTATCCCTTTGACCCCGGAGTCTTGAAATACAATCAGCATTAGACGCTGTGAACCCCGGCGGTGAGGGCAGAGCCGATCACCTGGGCTCTCTGGAGCAGCGCGCCCTGCAATCAGCTCTTATCTCAGTCACTGATGGCGCAGCGTCGCGCGCACCACGCGCCATTTGCATTCCATTCCGGAAGGTGGCACGGCGGGAATTTGCCTCCAAGTTTGGTCACAACAGACGTAAATATACATATATGAATACAATTATAAATCAGGAAGAAAGGATGGGGTTTCCTATTTCACAAGTGTAACTGCAACGTATTAAAACAAGTATTTACAAATGTAATAGGTTTTGCCTTGCCCAGTGCTCTCGCGATGATATATCTGTCCTGTGTTTTAGAGAGCGGTTTTAATAAGCACGCGCCCTAGTGTGTGCATTGCTATGTTTACTTCCACTGGCCCCTCGCTTTTCTGAGCCTGCTTGAACTTTAAATTATTTACATTTTTTTACATACGTGTCATACTGTGGCTGTCCACAATTAGCCAGGAATTACCACCATTAAGTGAGAATCAGCATTGTGCCAGGGTAGTTCATTAATTAGCAACGTGTTTTTCAGTTTGGAGTATTTACTCCTCTCTACGTTTTGTAAATATAATGAAACCAGTATTTCTTTATTTCGATATTTCCTGAGGAAGACAGTTGTCCAATATTGATTTTGAATGAAGTCTTTATTAATTTCATAAGATATGGTTCTTATGATGGTACAGTAACCAAACAGCCGATACGTGTTTCGCCCCCTGGTCAGTATGAGCTGGGCTTTCTCAAGGCTTTCTTAGTCTCAATTGAGAATCTTGTACATTACATCATAGAATTCTTCAAAGCTTTTAAAAGCAAGTATATGTCGTTTTTTAATCGGAAGAGAAATCCCGGGTTGAATCCCTCACAAAGACATTTTCGAGTGTGCACACTGGTACCATTTACCAGGGATATAAAAGGTTAAAGTCCTTGCCAATTGGGGCTGCCAATTCACATGAATCAGTTTTAGGGAGATAGCACTGGGACTGGGGCCTGGTTAGCTGTATTCAGTGCACTGTAAAAGTCGAAAACTAGCATGGGGCAAATATTGGGGGAGACCTGTAGAAAGGTCTATTTTCTTACATGCACACACACACACACATACACACATGCAGCATTAAGATATTTTTCCATACTTACCCTTGTGCAGCTTTAACGAATGGATGTATGATGGGACCACGTATTCCATTGTAAAGCATGCCATTACAACACAGCCGTTACAAAGCGAATGCCATTACCACGCAAAACCCTTACCACGCATGCCTTTACAACGCATATGCCTTTACAACAAATTCCATTGTAAAAGCAAGAAAGGTAAAGCCATATGCATGGTAAAGGTTTTACAAGCAATTATAAGTATTTTACAGTTAAGGTTAAACCCTTTCTATATATTTATATAAAAGGTTTATATTTTCATGTAAGCTTCTTACATTTTCATGTTATAAGCATGCATGGTGAAGGCATATGCTTGCTAAATATATTTACAGGTAGGTGCAAACACTTGTTTTGTATACACACACACACACATATATATATATATATATATATTTATACAATCTCTTGAAGCACCAAACGCGTTGTGCGTGGGTTGTTGATTTCAACAAAATAAAACATCTTGCCTGAAAGACTGCGGGGTCTGCGTCTCCTTCTTCGCCACCTGGAGGCTGGAGGTTGCGGGAGTTGAAATCCTTTGATATATTTATATATATAGATAGATATTGATAGCTAGATAGATATAGATATGTATTTAAATATATGAATATATACGCATATATAATTTTTATATATATGTTTATATTTATATATTTACATGCACATAAATGCATATGAATGTTCATGTATGTATAGTGAATACACATATATACAGCTCCTTAAAACCCTACAACCCCACAACCCCTCAATCCATACCCACCCTAAACCCTAATATTAAACTTACCACCCCAAAACCCATACCCACCCTAAACCCTAAAATTACCATTTCCACCCAAAACCCTATACCACCACTAAACCCTAAAATTACCCTTGCCACCCCAAACCCATACCTACCATAAACCCTAAAATTACCCTTGCCATACAAAATATACACACATATATAAATGCTTAATACTTGCCCAATACTTACATTTAAAATACATATGGCTTTTGCCTTCATGCTTTTACAACAAAATTAATTGTAAAGGCATTCGTGGTAAAGGCATAGGCATTGTAAAAGCCTGCGTGATAATGGTACCTGCGTTGTAACAGCTGCGTTGTAATGCTTATGCTTGGTAACAGCCGTATTGTAATGGCTGTTTCCCTTAACGAGTTCTTCTAACTTCCACTAGCACCATGGGCTGCCTCTCCTCTCAGGTTAAGGGAGTCAGCATGGGGCCGCTTGCGCCCCTAGTGTATCCAACCTATATATGGGCGACTTCGAACAAAAATATATTTACAACGCAGTTTCCCCCTTCTACGAGAACATATTATCGTGGTACAGATTCATCAATGATATTTATTTTATCTGGGAAGGTTAAGAGGCTGATCTGGACCAATTCTTAGAATGGATCAACCTTTGTGATTACAACATAAAATTCACTCCCAAAAGAAGTAAAGAAAAAGTTGAGCTCCTTGACGTTTGGATCGAACACAGGGACCACCAGATCACTGTATCGCTCTATACCAAGCCTACAGCCAAAAACACACTCTTGCACTACAATAGCTACCACCCCGCTGTCAAAAAGATGGGATCCCATTTAGCCAGTTCCTACGCTTGCGCAGCAACTGCACTGATTTCCATGATTTCGACATAGATGCAGATGCCCTCAAAAATAAACTTCTATCTCGAGGATATCCCAAAATACTGGTTTGGGATTCCTACAAGAGAGCAAAATACTTTAATAGGGACTCTATGTTTACACCCAAATCAGATTCCACAAACAAAAAACTTGTTCGCGTCACATGTCACTCCAACCTGAATTACAAAATCCAACATGCTATTTATTCTGAATGGCATTTAGTTAATCTTCGAGAGGATATTCCTAAGCTTCCCAAACCTATCTTTGCATTCCGAAGAAATAAGAACCTGCGGAACCATCTAGTAAGGGCCAAACCAGAATCCACTGACTCTTTTGTACAGAAATCCATTACTGGAGATAACCCCATTAAAGGCAACCACAGATGTGGTAGGCGCCAGGCGTGCGACAATGGTATTGTCGCTGATCATATGAACATTAACAATAAAACTATCAAACTCAATCAAATGAAAAATTGCAGGACTACTAATGTAGTTTACTGCATTCTTTGCCCATGCAACATTCCTTATGTGGGCGAAACAGGAATAGAGATCAGAACGCGGATTGGGGAACACAAATCCAACATTCAGACCTCTAAAATATCAGCCCCGTTGGTTCAACATTGGCTTCAAATGAAACACACTGAAATCGATCTCAAGTGGACGGTTTTAGAGAAAATCACCTCTGCTAAAGGCCGCGAAGACAGTATAACCCGTAAGACCAGGGAAGTGTTGTGGATCTTTCACTTGAATTCTGAAAAGCGAGGTTTGAATGAACACACCCCCTGGGAACAAGTCATTTGTTGATTCATCCCTTTTATTCTTCTCATGTTTACCCTGCTGGTCGGCCCCGCCCCAGGTTTTTGCTTTGGGTCGTCATCTTTCCTTAGGAATTAGGTCTAGCCTCTGGCGGATTTCTCAGTTATGTGTATTCTCTTCTGTTGGACCTTATATCCTCCTTGTTTATTGAGGATTGAATATCGATTCTGTTCTGTTACCGCGATAATTTACTTTTGTTTATATGATGTTCATTTTTCTGTATCTCGCGTCGGGACCTGACCTCTATCTAGCCTTGGCCTTTCTGGATGGTTCGTGCACTTGTTTTTAAAACGTTTTGCAAAAATATTTTTCTTCTACTCTAGATATTTTCTCCCGTCATTCGACATCCTCTTAAGATGGCAGGACTGGGTAGTAGTCCTCTATCTATAGCCTCGTATTCCCCACAGCAGAACCCAGCTTGTAATTCTGCTTTGTGATTGGTTATCGTTTACGTTTTCGTGTGCGGTGCAAGTTCGCGCTCGTGTAATCAGCTCCCTCACTCTTCATTGGCCCTCTTTCCCTCGTGACTCATTACGCCATCTCACTGCGTTGTCCAATAAATAGCCAGGTTGTTGCTAGCCTATCATCTCCACTTCCTGAGATCCCATCGAAGTGCTGGTTTCACCGGTATCCGGCAGCCGCGTCTAGAGGAGAACGCTGTTTTCCCTCCCACCATCTGGGACTTATCTTCGCCCAGTTTGTTCGTGTCTTGGATCCATGGCAACACAGCACCCACTTTCGTAATTTAAGGTAAGACCCTACAATATACTTTCCCACTTGGTCCAGGCTTCAAAGACCGTTTTCTCGCTGCACTCTGTTAGGCCCTCCCATTTTTTAAAGCATTCTTCTTCATTCTTCTGGAGTTCATCCTCCTTCCCGGCCCCTGTACTTTTTACCCTGCTATACTCTGCTGTCCATTCCTAGATCTACTTGATTCTGATATTGCCGATGCACAGCTGGCATGCGCTATGCTAGCATTTTGGTCTCCGCCATGACAGACGGCCCTGCTATCCATATCTTTCACTCCCCTGATACACCTTTTTACTCTGGCTGTTTTTTGGTTGCAGAAATGTGATTTTCCCCCTCCTGGGAAGCTCCTGCGACTACATGAGAGCGATTGAAGTGACTAATCCATGTTTTAACTGGACTCTCTCTCTCTAGTGGGCGAAATCGATTCTTCAAGGTATATATCACTGCTATTGAGTTTTAGACTTCCTAGTTTTCGAGGATGACTATCTTTCATCCTTGAACTATCACATTGCCTTTTTCCATTTATTCACGATTAGATGTGTATGTTCAATTACTTTACGGTTGGACTTTTTTGTTCTTTTAGACCCTATCTTTATTATGACGCCGCGACCTGGAATTCTACCTCGACTGGATCTTCCTTCCATCCTGTATATTCTGGGATCGGATTAATCCCATTTAGTATCGTCCGACGACCGGACCTGCAGTAAGTTGGCTAGCTCTTCCAGCTTTAACCCCTTGTCTTTTTCACTGCATTGGTACTCCACTAACAATATTTGGCTATCCTTGACTTTTCCACATGTCCCCCTTGTGTATTTCTTTAGACACACCTCTCAGGTCACAAACCCAGCCTTTGTAGATATATAGAAAGCTCTTTTCTTTGAGATCTTCTGGTTGTGGCAGATCCTATTTTAGCTACCCATTTCCAGACTGTAACATCCTTTGGCTTCGTTCTGGGTCATTCTTTGGGTACTTTCAACACCAGTCCCTCATATCCTTTTTTTGCACCAAACATAATTCTCTTTTGGGTGAAGTAGCTAGGAAACCGTGTGTATCCATCTTATATAATCATGTTTAGGGGAGAATGTCATTTTAACTGTTTTTTATTCACTTTAGAGCCTTTATAGAGCGGCTGGGTATTAAAAACGTACATTTGACGTCCAGGCAGAGCTGGTTCTACAAACTTTGGCTTATTTTCCCTCTGGACTGGTGTTCCCTACCCTAGTGCTTTTTTCAGAATTCTAAATCTTTAGTGCCCTGAGGAAGGTGACAGCTACTTGGTAGCTCAGCACTGAAACGTGCGTTGGCACCGTGCAAGTCAGAGACCCTGGGCGAACAAACTAGCGACAACACCAATCTGGTGCACTTTTGCCCTTCATCTGTTGTGGGTCTCTGCCTCTTGTATATATTGTACATATCAAATGTGTCCTACGTGAATAGTATGAGTGGTGTGTATGAATGGTAAGACTAGTTGATACATATGTTTATGGCTGTGTCATTTTAGTATAATTCACTGTTCTGAGCTCTTAGGTGGGGTAGAAAGAATTTATTAATTAGTTCAAAAATGTATATTCTTTACGATTGATTGTTTCTGTCTGTTCATTTGTTCAAAACAATATTCTTTTGTACATATATATTGTTGTTTTTGTCTGCTCCGTGTTTGAATCTTAGAAACTTTAATAAATCTGTAATCAATACCTTTAACTAAATAATACATTCATGAGCAATGTATTTTGGTGTATGGTTTAATTTTGGCATGCATTAGCTCTCTCCTAAACTTCTAGAGGTGCCCTTCTTTATCCTTTCTGAGACGTTATTACGCTCTTCGAATATACAGTGGCAGGCGACAACCTCCTTCCTGGCCCCTGGGGTTGGACCTTTTTGTTCTGCCTCTCCCTCACATGCCTAGCTACTGCATCCAAATCAGTGATCTAGGAAGGGGGAAGTGGTGGATTGCCATAGGCGGTCAGAGGGAGTAGGAAAGTTGAAGTTCCTGGGTTTCTCAGGGAACGGACAATGGTAAGAAAAGGGGCAGAGTGGCCATTGCTTGTGCTTTGGGGAGGTGGGAAGCAAGGCAAGACAGTGGAGGGGGCATCAGGTGTGCTTCGGCAGCTCTAGGGACATGGCTGATGGGTTGGACATCTCTAAGGGTGAGATGAGGTGAGGGACAGGGAGGTTCAGTGCACTCTCTGGGAGGGAGTGACATTTTCTTTCATTGACATGCAAGTGGAATATTTGTATCTGCTTTCATCGAAACAAGGTACTACTTTTTTCAATAGGGACATGCCAGGAGCAACTTTTCACATCTAGAAACCTCTATGCATTTCCACTCAGGCAAAACCTAAAAATTACTTCTCTTTAGAATGAAATACTCTTGCCTTCCACCACATTGGCAGTCTTGCTATAATCTGCTTATGAATCAATTACTACTTGGCAATGAAGCCTTAAAATACATTCAGCAAAACCCCTGTTTCCACCATTCCATCAATTTAGCCTTCCAAATTGTTTGTGCATATGCTAATTGTGTTGGACGAAGTTGTCCTCGTCTACTGCAGATCTGTCCAATTCAGGTGTCGAAATGGAGCACATTTAGCAGAGGGTTGCATGAACATTATCTTATGACTTCCACCTTTGGATTAATTGTTTTGACCCCTCCTCCCTCCTCCCAACAGCCCAACTGTTCCACATTGTACCTGTTGTGGGACACCCCTGATACAGCAGATGTGTAACTATTAAGCGTTTTCTAAAACATATCGAAAAAACTTTGGAGAGGATGTGGCCTAAAGGCTAGAGCGGCAGACCTCGGAGTTGGGAAACTGGGTTGCGAGTCTCGGCAGGGACGCTCAACATTCTGTGATTTTGTGCAAGTCACTTTATCTTCCCATGCCTAACAAAAATGAATGTGTCCCTCTGTAACGCAACTGGTGCTCATGTGAAGTGCTCTGATACCTTCGGGTCTAGTTCGCACTATATTAAACTCCCCAATAACTTTTATTAAACAGGCTTCAGTGCCACTGTTTTAAAAGGTAGGTTCCATTTCTCCTCCACAGGATTTCACGTAGTGAATGTATTGAATCTGATCTTCAATAAATGTTACAATCTTGTCAGATGCATGATCCAGATTTGCACATGCTAGCCTGCCACTGTCTTAAAAAGCTGGGTTTGCAGTAGGTTTGCTAAGAAGTTGTGAAGATTTATTTCCTCAAACTTTGTGAAGTTTTTTCAAAACTTGACATTCTTTGTGAAATTTTGACAATGGTTTGAAACTTTAGTTACAGGAAATAAAATCCTGCAAAAACCCTTTTTCAGCTGAAAAATTCTCTCAAAAAATATTCTTTTACAGTAACATTTTTCTACAAATGTTCTATGCGAACTTTTTTTACCTACAGGTGTTTGTTTCAAAGTTGACAACATTTGCAATCTTGGTGAAGTATAAAACTTGTCACGTTAGTAGCATTTGCTAAATAACATTTAACATTTGCATAGCACTAGTTTGATTGTGAATGAAATGGTAAGGAAAGTTTACCCGCCTTTCTTTACTTTATCTTGTGAAATGTAAATATTTACATAGAGCCTGCTTTGGACGTTTGTATGCAGTTTACAAGGAGGCCACATTTTGGAAGAGGGAAATTATTCCCCAGGGGCTACTTGCCATCTCCCAAACAATTTATGGTACAAAAATAACAACAAATGTTTTCAGACACAAAGGGCCCGACTACGACTAAACTGGTACAGTGGGCATGGTGATACCGGTTGTGGTATTACTGTTACCATGAGTTTTTTCCACCCCTTGCCATTCCAAGTTTGATATCTTGAATTGGTGCTTCACTGCTGATTCCTGCACGTCATTTGCCATTTTTAGCTGGAATTCCATCTAGACATGTAATTATGCACCGTCAAACATTTTAACTTTTGTATCACTAGTGTTTTTCTATTGTAAAGATTTTAATTATTCGAACAATAAAGGTATTTCTGATCTAGACATTTTTCCCGCTTTTAGAAGAAGACATGTCTTGGTGAGACACTCCCAACTGGTGGTGTTCCCACAGGACTTGTATCCCTGGTAAATCCCATTTAGACAGTGCCCAGCAGTTACATCTGACTCGGGGCTAAGGGCAGGTGGCTTCGCATTGGAACTCTTTTCAAACAGGGAGTCTCTCCATACTGTTGCGAAGAGTCTTGGAAGAACAAAAACGCCCTTATATTAATTTTTCCAATTTCAGATGCACTCTTGCAGGGTTTATTTTAAGGTCTGAGCTTTGACAGTGCAGCTGCCAGACAGACCTATTGGTTACAAAATACATAGGGCCATATTTATAACACTGTCACGCAGTGCAGTGCAGCAAGTCACCCTGCTGAAGTGCACTGCGTGACAGGGAAGGGGCAGTAATGCACAGTATTTGAAAGAATACTTTGCGCATTCCCGCCTTTTCCCCTGCGCTGGTGCTGTTTTGGATGCCTTGTAACAAACCAGTGGGGAACCCAATAAACCCTTGGAGGCTTGGGCAGATAAACAAAGGTTAGGTAGAGATGCCTACATTTTATTCATTAGTCTTAGTCAAATTTCATATGCACTTATTACTGATGAGTTGTGCCCCAAATGGTGACTGAATGTTGGAAAAATCTAAACATCAATGTAATTATTCATGAACTGAATATTCAGCAGAGGAGTTGGAAGAACACGGGTATATCTTTTTTTTTCTAGAAACACAATTTTAATGTGAAACAGACATATGAGGGGTACATTTAAAGACAATAAAACACCATGATGGAGGGTACATAAAAGAGCCTACAAATCATAAATGTAAACACAGCCATTCCAAAAGTATGTAGGGAGGAAGATGAATCTAAGACAATAGAAAACAATTCCTCAAACAACTCAAATGCTAGGGAAGTGGATGTAACAGTCGTCGTTTCGGTCTGTTATGGTGATTTCATCTGTCAGACCATCTTCAGGACATACAGTTGTTAATAAAATAAGTCCCCTCTGGAAATCTCTGTATCAATACAATATACAGGAGAAAGCCAAGCCTGGCGATCTCAGTCAGAAAGGCAGAAGTCTCTTTCCGAGATTAGAAAGTGCTAATGGATGCAGATTCTAAAAAGGCGAGTTCAGAAAATATATCTCGTAGTCGCACCCAAAAAGGCTAAAGTCTCTTTCCAAGTCTTCATGAGTAAGGAGGGTTGTCATAAATCAGACCTCCGGCAAAGCGAGTTCTGAAAAAGCTCGTAGTCTTCAAATCGTCCTACAAACAACGGCTGCCTAGCGCCATTGCAGGCACCCTTGCACCATGGTACAAGGGTCCCTACGCTGTAAGGTGGATTGTTTTGTGCTGGTAGGGGCACTTTTCTCCACAAAAACAATCCCCAGAGGCGTTCTCCTCTTTCTATGTAATGCAGCACACATAGAAGGAGGAAAAACGAGGAGAAATAAACCAATTTCTCCTCATTATGCCTCACCTGGGGAGAAGTGGGATTTTGATGCATTCTCAGGTCTATCACTTCTCGTAAATCTGGGAATGCGTCAAAATCCCTGGCTGTTGCATGGGAACACCCATGCAACATACTTAAGGGGGCAGCATTTCTGCCCCACACCCAGTCACACAGCTTTAGAGTTAAAGTTCCGCATTGTCCATGCTTGTAATCCATTTTATTCCATTAGGTCCTTGTACTCCATAATATATCCAGCTTTTGAATTTAATCCCCATGGTTCACACGGGGGTGTATAAAGCCATTTTTCAAAGTTTCTCATGCTCAAGATGTGCCCATCCGGACCTCTTTATCAAGAACACGAACAGTCGCAGGGTTCGTCTCAAAGCAGTATTTATTTAAAAACCCAATGCATTTCGGGCTTTAACAAGCCCTTTTTCAGGGGTCACTACAAATGACAATAAAAACATTCAAAAGCTGAATATATTATGGAGTACATGGACTTAATGGAATAAAACGGATTACAAGCATGGAACAATGTGGAACTTTAACTCTAAAGTTGTGCGCCTGTGTGTGGGGCAGAAATGCTGGCCCCTTGAGTATGGTATAGATTCTATGTGCTACCAGGGTAAGGAATGATACCCAGTGAGCATGCATCTTGTGATGATTATTTGATAAAGATGCTCAAATTTGAGAAGAAAAAAGGTGTGCATCCCATCTACTTTGTCGATTATTTCATATTAAGAAAAACATCCTTACAACACCCATGGAATACCTCGCTGGCTCTGAGTACGGCAACCCAGTGATTCGCACTGCTTTACTTTACTCAAGATTTATGAAGCCACTCAGGGCCACTCAAGGTGACCTTGTGTGACTTAAAAATCTAATTTTTGAATCGTGTCACCCTTGCATTATGTTGTGTGGTGTAAGAGTGACGCAATGAGGCTCCTAAATATGCCCCATACAGTGGGTGGCAGATCCTTCCTTTTCAAACATTGGCTTTCTTCAAATCTTTCAGCCGTTGACTTGAGACTTTGTCCTTCGCTTCTTGCCTAAGCCCTGTGGAGTATTCATCTCTCACCTAAACTCTCACCTAATGCAGTTGGCTATTTGGAAGTATTCCTCCACCTCGACGCAAGTGCTTACATTGAACTGCACAAGGGACTATGTTTTTTTACAACTATAGCCCTCTCTGCCCGCTCCTGCTGGCTTTAATGTGCTGAACACTGCATGCATTAGCACATTAACACCAGACATGTTGGCTTTGCCAAATCTTGTTTTCTTGGTTACAATGGGTAAAGGAATTGCTTTCTATTTCTAGGAAGTGCTTCAAAGTGCACACACAGTGGCCGATTCCGATCCTGGAAAAACGCTGTACAAATCGTGGTATGGAGCGTTTTCCCCATACAACTCGTACTTGTAAGGATTCCCCTACAACCTAGGAAGTACGATCCGTACAAATAGACGCTCTCCATACAAATTGTAAAAAAGACCATACAACTCGTATATACAAGCGATTCCGATTCGGATTGCCCTGTACGCGACGTTCACATGTATTCCCGGCAGCAGTTTACAACCCGTCAAGTACGATTCGTACAAACGGCACTCCGTACGGCTCTTTTTTTACAGGAGCCAAAAAGTGCCGGGAAAACATTGTACGCCCCGAAAACAGTACATGAATACAGGGGTACGGTGCGTATGTACGGTGCGTACCGATGACACGGAAAGTGGGGTACAGTGCGTATATACGCGCTGAAGGGGTACTGGTCGTGTACGCACCGTACAAGCACCGTACCCCAAAATCGCTTGTGTACGCACCGTACCCCAAAAGTGCGTATGTACGGTGCGGACCCCAAAATCGCATATACGGTGCGTACATGCGCGATGTTGGGGTACGCTCCATACACACGCCTCGCATATGGGGGGACCCCTGTATGCCTCATACCCCTATACGACCCGTACGCCGATACGAGTCGTACCCCCAGAACGAGTCATACCAGGGTACGAGGCGTATAGGGGTTCGCTTCATAGCCCGGTACGAGTCGTGCCCCGTATACAGGCCATTTTCCATACAAATCGCATGCTGACAACCCGGTACGAATCGTACTTGACGGGTTGTACAGTCTTTTTACAAATTGTATGGTCTTTTTTACAAGTCCGTGTCGTATAGCTTTTCCCGATACGATTTGTAAGGATCGGGCCGATCTGTATGTATTTTTCCCGCACGAATCGTACTACACGGGTTGGAAGGGACTTGTACGATTTGTATGGAAAAAAATACGGATCCGATTTGTATGGAAAATAAAAGTCCAGGATCAGAATCAGCCCCAGAGTGACATGTGTTTTCGAAAACCTTAAATAAAATAAATAATAAATTAATATATTCAATGAAGTTGTATTGATTTGGTTACCGATTAATTTGGACAGTCCTAGCGTTCTCAGGATGGGTGCATTATGCAGACGTGTCAGTCAGCTGCTTAATTTATTATTGCTGACCAAGCAAAGGGATGGTTCACATTTGATGGCTTCTACTAGAGCACTGATGCAAGTTATTTAAGAACTTATGTTGAACCTATTGTTTTCGATCAGTCTCCAGATCTTGTTCTTCCAAATGAAACTTCTGGGGTATCAGCCATTTGTCTATAGCAGGGTGCCCTACTATGTATGTGCTACTAGGCACTAAACAGTCTTGCACTGGGTTAATGATTGAAAGAATGAAGAGCTATCGGAGACAGGAGGAATTCTACCACCCAGTCCTAACATTTTTTTGCAGTCCTCCACATTCTTTTTTAGCACTTCCTCTTTGTCTTTCTATAACATTACTCAGGAGCCCCTGTTTCAAAATGGAGGGCAGGCATGTCTTTAGATTCTTGGCCACTCCCCTACCTGAGGTGAGCAGTAAAAATATCGATTTTTTTATATCGACCTACACTAATATTGATTTTTTAATATCGTAGGGACAGAATATCGATGTCAAGAGTATTGGTGACCAGAATATCGACCTTAAGGTAAGTAATATCGTTTTTTTTATCTCGAAGTAAGTAATATCGACGTAAGTAATATCGTTAGCAAAATTATTGTTGTAAATTATATCAATATTTATATTAGTGTATGTAATTTAGTATGTACTTTATATGTATGTTTAACATTTTTTGTAATGTATTTTTATTATTTTTAAATATATGTATTAAATGTTTAGAAATTAGTAATTTTTTAATGTAAATTTTGCATTTTAGTATAGGAGCGCGTTGTGGGTTTATAGGGGAATAGGGTGGGAAGTAATTTAATTATATTTAATTAATTAATATGTTTTTATTTATTGCTATTGATGATTAATTTATTGTTAATTAATTATTAATTGGCCATTCATTTTTATTAATTGAATACTTTATCATTATATTAATTCTAATTAATTTATTGTTATTTGTTATTAATTTTTATTGTTAATTAATTTATTGTAAATGTATTATTAATTGGTAATTAATTTGCATTAATTGATAATTAAGTTAATAGTGTTATTTTTTATGTGTAGTGGGTTGTGGGTTTGTAGGGGAATAGGATGGGAAGTAATTCATCATAATTAAGTATTTCTTTTTATAGGTATTGATTATTAATTTTTTGTAAGTTAATTTTTCATTGGTAATTCATTTTTATCAATTGATTATTTGATAATTAAATTAATTGTGTTATTTTGTTAGGTGTAGCAGGTTGTGTGTTTATGGGGGAATAGGGTGGGAAGTAATTTAATGTTATTTAAGTAAATATTAATTTAATTTTATTGCTCTTTATTATTAATTTTTTTGTTAATTAATTATTAATATGTTATTTATTTTACAAAATTGTAATTAATAAGTATGTTAATTTAACCCCTAAGCTATCCTACATTTACCTACTGTTGCACTCACTGGAGTGGGAATAGTAATTTTTACCCCTACGCTTTCCAACACTTTCCCTACTGTTGCACTCACTGGAGTGGGAATAGTAATTTTAACCCCTACGCTATCCAACACTTTCCCTACTGTTGCACTCACTGGAGTGGGAATAGTAATTTTTACCCCTACGCTATCCAACACTTTCCATACTGTTGCACTCACTGGAGTGGGAATGGTAATTTTTACCTCTACGCTATCCAACACTTTCCCTACTGTTGCACTCCCTAGAGTGGGAATAGTAATTTTAACCCCTGCGCTATCCAACACTATCCCTACTGTTCCACTGTTTGGAGTTGGAATAGCAATTTTTATCCTTACGCAATCCAACACTTTCCCTTCTATTGCACTGTTTGGAGTTGAAATAGTAATTTTATTCCCTCCGCTATCTAATATTTTTTGTAATATTTTAGTTAATGTAGTATATAATGAATTTTAAAAATATAAAAATAATTGTAATTTATCAAATTTGTTATATATATTTAGTTAAATTGTATTTAAATTATTGTTTTATGTGTATAGATGTATTTATAATTTATAAGATATTTTTAACAATTTATAATATTAAAATAATTATTAAAAAGTATTAATAAATAAGTATATATATATATTATATATTATGGTGCCGATTCCGATCCGTTAAAAAAATTTACCGTCCGACTCGTATCCATATTTTTTTACGTACAAATCGTACAAGTCCCGTACAAACGGCGAAGTACGATTTGTACGTGAAAAATACATACGAATGACCTCGGGAAAAGTCTACGAGACGTCCCTGGACAGTTTTACGTACGAGTCGTAAAACTGAAGTCCGAGCGCACAAGTCCGATCCGTACCGGTGTCCCGAATACACAAGCGTATGGAAAACGACCCGTACGGAGCACACTTTGCACGAACCCTACCCCGGGTACACTTGTGCCTGGGGTACGAGTCTTACGGCCCCCCCCAGCCTCCCACCCCTCCCGCGTACCTCTGCACCATACCCCCCAGCCCCCGTATGTACATGCCGTACCCCCAGCCCCCCGTATGTATGCGCCATACCCCCACCCCCGTATGTACGCGCCGTACCCTCAGCCACCCGTATGTACACGCCGTACCCCTACCCCCGTATGTACGTGCCGTACCCGCAGCCCCCCCGTATGTACGCGTCGTACCCCCACCTCCGTATGTACGTGCCGTACCCCCAGCCCCCCCGTATGTACGCACCGTACCCCCAGCCCCCCGTATGTACGCGCTGTACCCCCACCCCTGTATGTATGCGCCATACCCCCAGGCCCCCCGTATGTACGCGTCGTACCCCCAGCCCCCCGTATGTATGCGCCGTACCCTCAGCCCCCGTATGTACGTGCCGTAACCCCACCCCCGTATGTACGCGCTGTACCCCCAGCACCCCCGTATGTACACGCTGTACCCCCACCCCCGTATGTACGCGCCGTACCCCCAGCCCCCCGTATGTATGCGCCGTACCCCCACCCCGTATGTATGCGCCATACCCCCAGCGCATAGGGGTGGGGGTATGGCGCGTGCATACGGGGGGGCTGGGGGTACGGCGCGTACATACGGGGGGGCTGGGGGTACGGCACGCACATACAGGGGTGGGGGTACGGCACGTAC
This sequence comes from Triturus cristatus, assembly GCF_964204655.1. Taxonomy (NCBI): domain Eukaryota; kingdom Metazoa; phylum Chordata; class Amphibia; order Caudata; family Salamandridae; genus Triturus; species Triturus cristatus. Next base: position 1,355,919,971 of record NC_140589.1, read on the forward strand.
ATACGGGGGGCTGGGGGTACAGCGCGTACATACGGGGGGCTGGGGGTACGGATATTTCTGTAGGTCGATATTCTGACCTACGATATTCTGTCAGTGAATTCTACTTGAAAGGGTCCTATGATGAATAGAAAAAGCCATCTTGGCATCGCCAAGTCAAAAGTTGTAGTGCTAAAGCTGACCTTTGCTCTGCCAACTGCTTCTATCACTCTCAAATATGCACTACCTGCTAAGTGGCAAGTAATTAACACTCATTGTCCTTTACTGGGCCTAGAGGCAAGCCATTGTCCTCTGAGTCAGAGTAGTGAACTTTCCCAGCCAATGATATGCATTCCAGCTCTGGGCGTATGGTTTATGATGGTTCTGGCTCAGACAGCCTGACATACATTTTTACAGAGTTACTTTTCTGCTTGACCTAGCAAAACTCTGACTTCCCCATTAAGTCAGAAATTAAAAACTAAGGAGGAAATAACTCTGAAGCATTTTCCAATTTCTTTCCTAAGTTGAGGTGGAGAATAAAGAATTAATTCCACCTAGGCCTAAAAGGTGTATCCTGTCCTCCAAACAGAAAGAGTTAATGAGTTTTATTTTACTGTGGGGACACATTGACCCCAATATTCAATATACCCCATTTTTTAATGTCAGCACCCTGACTGTGGGCCTACGAGGCATACTTTAGGGGTGATTTAGAAATGTATATAAAATGTAGGCTTTTCCTACTTTGAAAAGGCATTTTCCCATCCAAAGTCACTGCTGTGCATTTAAACTGAAGCCTAGCCAGAGCACAGTGGTGCGCCTGGCAGAAATGTATTGGTGCCATACATGTGGGTAATGTAAACACGCACCAGAGCTTACATATGACATTTAACTTTCCATGCTGTAGGTGCACTTAAAGTACTATTCAAAAGGGACTAATATGGAATTTAAATAAGCTGAAAGGGAGTACCAAAGAGTAGCACATTTTAGGGGGTAAGCACATGTACGTCACTACTGTTTAGCAGTGGTAAAGTGCACAGATTTCTAAAGCCAGTAACTCCAAACATGCAAAAAATGGGCTACCTAGACATAAATGGAGTAATATCTCACACCAATTAACAAGGTGCATAGGGTACAGCGTGTATCAAGAGACCAAGGATTTATGAGATGATTGTATGTCACAATATAAAGAGGGTCATTAGGATGGAGGGCGGACAAAGTCGTGGAATGGGACCGCCCGCTAATGGTGCGGGGGTCCCGTTGGTGACATTAGGCTGCGCCTGCCACACTGGCGGGCGAAGCCTGCATTCCTGACATTGCGGCGGGCGGTGCACTCAGCACCGCCCGCTGCAATGCCAAGAAGGCATGTTGTGCACTTCCATGCACAACGTGGCAGGCACCACGCGGTGCCTGCCATGTTGTGCATGGAACTGCAGGGGGGTACCGTAGGTACCCCCCATGTGCACCCACCACCCCCATAATCCCTGGGGGCCCGCTACGGGCTCCCAATGGTGAGCACCGCCTGCCTTTCCGTGGCAGCCACGGCAACACCCCGCCTGCATACTAATATGGATGGCGGTGTCTACCAGACACCGTCACCATATTAACTGCTTTTCCACCCGGTAGGCAATCGGGTGGATTGCCTACCGGCGGGAAACCGGCAGACGGTCTTCCTGTCTGCCGGGGTCCGCCCCGCCATGGTAATGTGGCAGGGGGGAATTCATATGCGGGTGGTGGTTTTCTGCGGGCGGATCGCCACCGCCATACGGGCGGTGACGATCCGCCCGACATCTTAATGAGCCCCAAAGTGTCAAAAAATTACCCATCACCAATATCGACTACAAAATATCGACTCCCTCTATATCATCAAGAAGGGTATAGATTTTGGATTTGTAATCCACATCTATGCACCTTGAAGACAAATCCTCAAGGTAAATAGATGTGGAGATTAGAGAAGTAAATGCCCTGTAAGAATGATTTTATCTTATATGATACTCCAGTTCATGAAGTCAGTTTTGCTTGTTCCTGTTCCCCCAGCGATACAACAATGTTTTTGCAGGCTCTTGTTTCTCTCTGCTACCATCACGGAAGAGTGGGTCCTGAAAGCGCAAAAGACCAGGACTGTGAACACACCAATAACATCACCCACAAGCTTGGAGGAAGGATCCCCGACTCATTTCCTCTTTCTAGAATGAAGACACAGGCTGATGTAGGTGCTGTTGTGTTGGCTGCTGGTTTGTTAGATGGACATCTGCAATCAGGATTATTCAGCAGTGATTAGGTGGTAGTGGTAAAATAGCTACTGCAGGTCTCTGGGCAGCTGCAAAGGTATCAAATCTAAAAGTGATCAGAACAACAAAGGGGTATATTTGTCATAAAATGTCAGAGTGCGGTGTTACTCCAAAATTGGTAACGTCACGCTCCGACATTTTTTAAACACAGGGATGCACCATATTCACAAAATGAAAGCACACCCCTGCATTTCCTCTAGTGCTGGCACTAAAAAAACTGCCTAGTGCCAGCACAGGCACCCTTGTGCCAAGTTGATAGACTGCCTGTGCTGCAGGGGGGATTGTTTATGTGCAGCAAAGGACACCTTCGAAAAAGCAAAATATGGGGAGAAATGAATAATTTCTCCTCATATCGTCATCCTAAAACCGGGTTTTACCTGGTCTTCATATTTGGCGCTGCACCTTCCTTATAAATACGGTGCAGCGTCAAAAAGCAATGGGTGTTGTGGGAGTATGCACACTGCAACACCCATTGCACGCCCCTTTCACGCTAATTGAAGTGTGAAATCGGGCCTTATTTACAAGGCGGCAGTAACTCACGTTAAGTGGCTTAACGCCGCCTTGTAAATAAGGAGATATCGCCACAAGAACGTCACTAAAAGTGAGGTTCTGGTGGGATATCTCCTTTAAAATATGCCCCAAAGTGTTCCTGATAGGTTGTATCTGGTGAACTCAGATATAAGAGTACTGACATCATTACCAAGAGGCCATCTGGTTCATGCTGAAAGAAATATTTAATGCAATAACAGTCACTCTGTTCTAATACTTGTACCACCCTCGTCCACAGGGAAAGTTCGGATTTTTTCTATATCTTGTGGTCTCAGTGGGGTTCTGCTGAAGCTTCTTACTTGATAGCATCAGGGAAGCCACGCCCAGTAGACTAGGGAGACCTCCTTCTACACAGAGCAGGCAAATGGCAGAAAAGGCTTATTAATATTCTCCCTTAAAACAAGAAACAATGGTTTAACACTAAATAATGATATACACAAAAATGGAACCGGTAAAGGTTTGTAAAATAACAGCATTAGCTAATACTTGCTAAGTACACAGTAAACAATGTACTCTCTCTAGCTGCTTGTGACAGATACTGCCTTTCAATTATATACAGAGCTACGCTGCAGGTGTAATAACACACTAAGCTATGCTAACAGTTGAAAATATGTGTCCCTTGTGCTTTTTGCCTTGAAAAAACTGTCAAAAGAGCAGCCACATACAGTTTCCGCAACATTGACTCAAAACTGTAAACATTGCTGTAGTATGCATGCATACAAGCACATATAATGCATGTATTTAAGCAAGATCTAAATGCATTTGGCTTATGCAGCTTGTGGTTCCCACCCTATATAAAACTAGTGGGCATTCGCTGCAGAGTGGTAGGAATATACATACCAAATGAGATGAACACCAGCATAGTGACAGCTATGTAGGTAGTCACAAACATTTTTCAAAGCAATTTCCACACTTACCTGCACATGTAACTTACATATCAGTGATCCAGACAAAAGTGGTGCAGAAAATACAGGTGTGCCATTATTTGTGATGCTCACATTGTGTTTCTTTACCCAATGCATAGAGTACTCTGTATGGCTGTGCAAAGTTTAATTATAAAGGGGCTGATTCTGATCCGGGTCGGAAGGGCACCGAACACGATCCGGCCGGAAAAACTACGCGCCGCACGCGTGTTTTCCGCCCGACTCGAACAGCTGTACGAGCTAGCAAGTACGATGCGAGCTACATGAAATTCACCGACCGACTCGTTTTCGGGTCCGAACCGCTCCGTACGTCTCGGTCGTAAGCTAACCGTGGCGTGCAATGGATGCGATTCTCGACCGAGCCAGTATGATGCACGCGTCGGACAGCCTGTGCGAGCCAGAGTGTCCGGCTCGCAAATTGTCCGGGTGGTTGCCTTTGGGGGTCCGCGTCGGACCCCCTGTCGCCCGCAGCCCTATGACTCAGACACAGGGGGAGACACATGGGTCTCCCCAACACAGGCATGTACGGTGCGGATGGCACCGACGCGTACTCACTGTAGGGGGCGCACTTGTCCGCGACGTACCCATTCAGTCAATGGGAGCCCATGTACGCGTCGTACGACCGGTTCCCATTGACTTCTATGGGAGTCCGACCGAACCGAGTCCGACAGCATACGGCCGCATCGTACTCGCTTGGTCAGACTGCAGGACTCCGGATCCGGCTCGGTCAGAGTGCTTTCCGACCCGGATCGGAATCAGCCCCAAAGTTGAAGCTCGCCCAAATCCGGTTCATAAGGTTTGGTTTATTTCTCATAATTCTGGTTTTGTTAGCGTATGATGTTTTCGTAAATTTTGTTTTGTGTAGACTTAGTTAAAGTGAAAAATGTCTTGCAAGAACCTTAGCTAGCAGCACTATTTCGCCACCTGAACGTCACTTTTTGACTTTTTGTGCCACTGGCATAATTATACGGCCAAGTAAACCAATGTTACATGGCTTTTCATGGCCTTATAAATTATGTGCCCCTTTCACGCAGAAAACTGCGTGAAAGGGGCGTTCCATGGTGTTGCTGGGGGCATTCCCACAAACAAATGATGGACGGAATGCTGACAATGCAGACATTCTCCCCCAGTCAAGAGATCTGGGTTAAATCCATCGTTCTTTTGCCCACTACACCACCCCAGTTTAGACATGGCCATATGCAAATCAGTCTTGACCCTGTGCCTCATGGGAACAGTCCAGCCCGAACTGCCAAGCCATGTCTTCCCTGGACCGGAATCAAGCATCCTAGGACCGGTTTCTGGCTATCAGCCGTCATCAGCCAGGATAGCTTGACTCCAGTGGCGTAGTGAGCACGGGTCCCACGTCTGGGAATACCCATCCCACTTAGGGCGAAAAGCGTTACAACAAACAAATGATGGACGGAATGCTGACAATGCAGACATTCTCCCCCAGTCAAGAGATCTGGGTTAAATCCATCGTTCTTTTGCCCACTACACCACCCCAGTTTAGACATGGCCATATGCAAATCAGTCTTGACCCTGTGCCTCATGGGAACAGTCCAGCCCGAACTGCCAAGCCATGTCTTCCCTGGACCGGAATCAAGCATCCTAGGACCGGTTTCTGGCTATCAGCCGTCATCAGCCAGGATAGCTTGACTCCAGTGGCGTAGTGAGCACGGGTCCCACGTCTGGGAATACCCATCCCACTTAGGGCGAAAAGCGTTACAACAAACAAATGATGGACGGAATGCTGACAATGCAGACATTCTCCCCCAGTCAAGAGATCTGGGTTAAATCCATCGTTCTTTTGCCCACTACACCACCCCAGTTTAGACATGGCCATATGCAAATCAGTCTTGACCCTGTGCCTCATGGGAACAGTCCAGCCCGAACTGCCAAGCCATGTCTTCCCTGGACCGGAATCAAGCATCCTAGGACCGGTTTCTGGCTATCAGCCGTCATCAGCCAGGATAGCTTGACTCCAGTGGCGTAGTGAGCACGGGTCCCACGTCTGGGAATACCCATCCCACTTAGGGCGAAAAGCGTTACAACAAACAAATGATGGACGGAATGCTGACAATGCAGACATTCTCCCCCAGTCAAGAGATCTGGGTTAAATCCATCGTTCTTTTGCCCACTACACCACCCCAGTTTAGACATGGCCATATGCAAATCAGTCTTGACCCTGTGCCTCATGGGAACAGTCCAGCCCGAACTGCCAAGCCATGTCTTCCCTGGACCGGAATCAAGCATCCTAGGACCGGTTTCTGGCTATCAGCCGTCATCAGCCAGGATAGCTTGACTCCAGTGGCGTTCCATGGTGTTGCTGGGGGCATTCCCAGCACATCCATGGCTTTTTTTCACTGCTCCAGATTTACGAGAAATCGTAGGTCTGAGGCAGCACCAAAAACGTATGCTTCCCCTGGGAGGCGTAAGGGAGGCACAACGAGGAGAAATATTTGCATTATGCAGCACACATAGAAAGAGAAAAGGCCTCTTGGGTTTGTTTTTGTGAAGGAATGTCTCCCTTCCTGAACAAATATAATCATCCCTGCAAAGCAGGCATCCTTGCACCATGGTGCAAAGGTGCCTGCATTGGTGCACGGCAGCTAATTGTGCGCCGGCACAGGTGAAAAGGACAGGATTGCACTGTATCTAATAATTACGGCACATTCCTGCCCTTTTCTTTTGCCGTAGGGCAGCGCAGCTGTAAGGCCTGCTGCGCTGCCCTGCAGCAAAAAACCCCATAAATTAGGCCCTCAGAACGTATTATGTTCCGCAGCTGCAAGCACTTGCTAGCAGTGTTCAATATGTGACTTTAGAAACTGCATGGATTATACATTCAGCCAATATATCACGTTCGTTTGGCATAGCTTGTGCACAATTGAAGCAGATGACCGCCCATACAAAATTTGTATAATCCCCATAATTCTCATAATTATTTTACAGGTTATGCATGAAAAGTGTTTCACAATTTCAACTACCTGTAGTATTCATGCACAGGGTTGGGAAAATATGTGTTGATCATTAATAGACATGAGTACAATACATATTAATATGGACGATGCACATATTATAAATGTGTAGGATTGAAATGTAAGCAAATAACTGAAAAACAGTTGTACGTTTTCACCATGCACAGGTAAAAACCACAGATTCATTCTTTACACGTGTTTATGTAAAAAATCGAGTATTTCTTGTGGGCGAGCAAAAAAGCGGGCGACAACAGTCTCAAACACTTCTAACCTGCAAAAGACGGAAGCAACGAGAAAGCAATGTAAAACTACCACTGTAGTAGGTACTTTGGCATAGACTTTGTGGCAATTCGCTGGACTGTTTCTCCTGCTTTATCACTTGTGACTCGTGAAATCTACACCAATTGCAACATTTTAGCTTGAGGTTAGGCAAGCACACAAATTATCCGGATTCTGAAGGCAGTCATCTTTTATCTGCACACAATAGTGTTGTAATTTGCTGGGAGTAGTTTGGCCTTGTCCCACATTAGGCTGCAGTTTAGCCTCGCTAAGTGTTTTGACAAAATGCCAAGAAGGAATAATAAAGGATAGAGAAGTGCATTGTTTATGCCACAGGCCTATGAGATGCAAAGGAAGGGAGGATTATACATTTGAGTGTGTTTGTCGCCCTCCTGTGTGTGTGTGTGTGTTTTACGTTCATCCTTTACTGTGTGTGTGCTTCCAGTACATATGTCTGAATGCATCAGAAGCAGACATATGGATGTAGTTGTCATGTGTATCAGTCAGTTTTTCTGTGTGAGCTTGCTGCATGCGTGCCTAGCTACATGTGTGTCTGTTTATGTGTGCATCTGTGCATTTGTTGGTTTGATCATGTGTTTCGGTGATGGTATCTGCATATTATACTGTGTGTATGCCTACTACTAAACATATTTCATGTCTCTCTATATCTACGAGTGCAGAGATTCGAAAAAAGGGGCAACCCAGTAACCCAGGGACAAGCAATAATTAACAAAGAAGGTGGTCCAAGGGAGAAGTGTAGTCCTGGACTCCCACTGTAATAGTGAATTGCACAGAATTAAACAGATCTTAATTTCGGTATGCGATAAGTGCATTCATTTATTTATGGTTAACCTAAAAATGGCACGGCCTTCATGTTTTACCTTTTACGGCTTTTTTCCTTTTTCAAGGATTATTAATAAACAAAACAACAAAACAAAGCAAAAAGCAAATAACAGGTGCTCCTGTAGTTTACCGGCACATTCAACGTGAATAGAGTGACCAAGTGGTTCGCTTGTGATATATACAAAATATATACATGTGACTGATTGTGACAGTATGATGTTATAGATGGCACTCGCAGAATGAGTGTCACATGACGCAATCACATTTGTTAGAAATCAGTCAATATGGAAATTACTTGTAGACGTTTCGACCCCGTAGTGTAACAATTTAAAATGGGGTCATCATCAGGAGAGAGTAGTAAAAGGAGACACCAGTTAGATATGGTCAATGTACCTGCATATGTCACTGTAACACTGGTATGCAGGAATGCTTTTTGCTTTGTTTTGTTGTTTCGTTTAACCCTGGGCGTAGTACTCCGCTTCGCCCACGGAGTGTACGTAGCGCTGCCTGCTTTGCAGTTTTCAAAGTAGGCATAGCAGGCAGCGCTACGCACACGCCAGGGCGAAGCAGAGCTGCCTGCCGCCCGCCACCCACCTCCCGCCCGCCCTCCTTTTAAAATAATGTAAAGTATGATAAAAAAATTAAATATAATGACTTACCTGCAGTGTGGCGTCCCAGGGCTCCCTCTTCCTCGTTGCCGATAACATGCGCATTTGTGAAAAGAAGTTGTGAACGAGGAAGAGGGAGCCCCGGGACGCCGCGCTGCAGGTAAGTCATTATATTTAATTTTTTTATCATACTTTACATTATTTTAAAAGGAGGGCGGGCTGCGCGTAGTGGGGCTACGCGGAGAGCGCGAGTGTGCGTAGATTTGGGCCCACTATGCGCTGCTCCACGTAGCCCCACTACGCCCACTACGCCCAGGCCTGGTTTCGTTTATTATTAATCATTGAAAAATGGAAAAAGATGTAAAAGGTAAAATATGAAGGCTGTGCTTTTTTGGGCCAACCATATAAATAAATGAATGCACTTATCGCGTACCTAAAATAAGATCTGTTTAATTCTTTACAATTTGCTATTACCATGGGAGTCCAGGGCTACACTTCCCCCTTGGGGACCTGTGGAATAGGTCTTCAATGAAGAACACACAGGAGTGCAGGTAAATCCAAGACTGTATTTACACACTATCCAAGCCCATTCAGCACTGACTCCTTGGTCCGTCCAGTAACTGTCACTGTCCCCACGCGCTCGCATTCTCTGTGTGACCTAGACACATTCTAGGTAGCCAGAGAGATGGGGACAGCTGGGCCAGAGTGACCACTGAGTCACTATGAAACACTTCTCCCTCCCACTAAACACAATAGAAATAATACAACATAAGTAAATGTAAGTAGGGAGAAAGATGGTCTAACTGTGAGAGATACATGTAACATACAAGCTTAAGGAAAACTAGTATTAATATGCACAAATGAATGATCTCACATAAAACTCTACACCACAAAATATTTGAGATAAGCAGGTCTCCTAATATTTCTGACACTCTAACTCTTTTTTTTCTCATGGCCTGTGCTGAAATCTATTTCTCTCTCCACCTTCCAACCGAATTGTCCACACAGCCTTTGTTCCAATGCATCCAGCCAGAACACATGTTGGTTGAGGTAGCTCTCCCTTTAAACAACTCAAAGGGCGATTTGCCAGTACTCGAATGTGGTACAACACAATAGTCGGATAACCTATTAAACAGTTAATTTTTCCAATCAGTACCATTCGCCCTTGCTAACTGGATACCTTCTTTTAAAGTCCTGATAACCCTTTCAATTGCACAATTTGTTTCTGGGTGGTATAAAGCTGATTTCTTGTGAGTTTTCCCACAACTCTTGAGAAACAATTCAGTCTCTCACATGCAAAATTGCACACCATTATCTGTAAGAAGAAATCATGGAAAACTCTCCCGTTTAAATATGTTCTCCAAAAATGTTATGGTAGCCCCAGAAGATATGTCCTGTACAACCCGTCTAGAGTATAAGTCCATCAGCACTAGCACATATGGCGTATGTCCTGTACACATGACACTTCAACCCATCTAGAGAATAAGTTCATCAGCACTAGCACATATGGCGTTGCAAGTTCACCTCTTACAGGCTCCAGAATATCCATTGCCACTTCCTCCCAAGGGTATTTCAGTCTCTACACACGATGGGAGTTTGGTAAGTTTGTAACCCTTTGTCAGAATTAATACACTCAACTCAATCCCTCACCATATGCTCAACATCATGATCATGACCAGGCCACCAAAAATCTCTCCTAATTCTACACTTTGTTTTCACTATGCCCATGTGACCCTCGTGATCCATCTGTAACACTCTCTGCCTTAACTTCTTAGGTGGAATAAGCCTCGTGCCTCTCAAAAGAAATCCTTTGTCTATCGCTAATTCATGTAAAATCTTGCTCTTGTGGTCCTTGTACTCACCCAATCCTGTATTGTTAAACTTGTCTGAGCTTAGAACTTGTATTACACAGTTCAACTCATCATCAAGTTGAAGTTCAGACAACCACTCACACTCACTGATGATGCCTTCCGTGACTTCACATACCCTAACCAAATCTTCTTCATCTTGTTCCTCATTCCCACTTGCATCCATCTCATCAACATTCACCATTCTGGATAAACAGTCTGCTGAGAAATTGATCACTTCAGGAACATATTGTACGTTGCTTGTGCTTTGCATGTGTGGGTTCGAATCCCATCCTCATCGCTAACTGTGGAATAGGTCTTCAATGAAGAACATACAGGAGTGTAGGTAAATCCAAGACTTTATTTACACCCCATTCAAGCCCGTTCAGCACTGACTACTCCGTCCGTCCAGTAACTGTCACTGTCCCCACGCACTTGCGTTCTCTCTGTGAGCTAGACACATTCTAGGTAGCCAGAGAGATACAGACAGCTGGGCAAGAGTGACCACTGAGTCACTATGCCACAGGACCACCTTCTTTGGCAAATATATCTATGAATGCCACATGTATTTAGGTCATGCCCATCAGACAGCGTAAGTTGTCGGGATGCAAGAGACTCCTTACAATAGGCTTAGAGCCCGTCCATTGCTTACCTTTGGATGTATGTCGTTACAACGCACACTTTTACAACGCATGCACTTACAACGCATTTTTTACAACGCATAATCCATTACAACGCATGACATTACAACGCATGACACTACAACGCATTTTTAAAAACTACCTTTACAACGCATTTCCATTACAACGCATACTACCATTACAACGCATACCATTACAACGCATAATATTAAATTGCATTTAAGGTAAGTATTAGATAGTATAGGGGTAAAAATTACTATTCTAACTCCAGGGGGTGCAACAGTAGGGTAAGTGTTGGATAGTGTAGTGTAATATTATGCGTTGTAATGGTATGCGTTGTAATGGTAGTATGCGTTGTAATGGGATGCGTTGTAAAGGTAGTTTTTAAAAATGCGGTGTAGTGTCATGCGTTGTAATGTCATGCGTTGTAATGGATTTTGCGTTGTAAAAAATGCGTTGTAAGTGTAGTGCGTTGTAAAAGTTGCGTTGTAAAGGTTGTTCCCCCTTACCTTTGGTTGGCTTTATTGTCACTATCATTTGCTTGCATTTTATATGTTGCATTGTTCGGCTTGCCTTCCTCTTCTGTGTTTGTCCCTCCCTTAGAGCATTGCCTCTTTACTCGTGTCCTTCTTCTGCTTACGTTTTGGAAACTACAATTTTCTTTAGGATAAACTCTCGATGGGAGTGCGTGTTTTTTGCAGCTGCCTCCCTGGTGATCTTTTCTGTCACCCTGCTCCCCTCTGTTGCACTCCATGTTGATGTCTCTCATCTGTGTGCCTCTCTCCCACTCCCTCCATGTTGCGCTTGCCCTCATGTGACTCTCCCCTGCATTGCTTTCTCACTCGTTTGCTTCTCTCTCGAGCTCTGCTTTTTTCCTTCCATCATCCCACTAACCTCCGGTTCCCTGTTGCTTGTCACTTCCAACGCCCACAGTCTTTTATTAACTTTATTATCATTATTTTATTTTTTCTTTTGCGAAGAACAAGTGATTAAATTACTGCTGGCACGTCCGTCTTCAAAGTGTTATTGCGCTACTTCTGTCCCTTTTTAAACATTTACCAAACTATCCCGCACCAGTAAATTAAATAAAATTTCCCCTGCATTGCATTGTAGCCATTTATGCATAATACAGCAAGTGCATGCCTGTAAAATGAAGCAGCCGCATCGTTGCTCTTTTAAAAAAAATATATTTTCGCAGTTCTTCACAGCATTTTACAAATGCTATACAGCATGATTAAAAGGCATTGTCAAAGCCAATAGGTCTACAGGTGGCAATATTCGTCTTGATATTAGCCTGTGTGGAAAGCATTTGGTGCTGTGCATTAGTGGCCATAATTATATTCTTATCATTGCTAAGTGGTACTCTGCAGCAAGTCTTCATTGTATTTTTTGTATCTGCAAAACATGCTTTCACTTTGGAAAGGTAGCCTTGTGTTGTTTTCTCCTCCTGCCTTTTAAGGTTTCTTCATACGTTTCAGTGACTGGGTGACATACCTAAGGTTTTTTTCTCATGACTGTAATTGCAATGGTTGTGACAACCTTGCCGCTGAAGTGGGCAACGCAGCTGTTAGACGTTATCAAGTTTTGCAACTGTCTCTCCTAAGGAAGCCTGTGCGAGGCCTGTCCGGCAGAGCACGGGTTAACAGAGACGACTGGGGAGTTATGCAAAGCGCTGATTTGCTAACCCACTGCACACATCTCTGGTGATGGCGATCAATAGATTCTCAGACCATCCTGACATAACCTTGTCAGGCCTTCGCAAGGGTACGGTGGCTGAAAGGGGACACGAATAAGAAAATAAGGTATCGTATGCCCCCTCCTTCAGCGCGCAGCTTACAACAGGTGACCGGTAATGGTTCCTTGGCCTCGCGCAGCTTTTAAAATCCATCAGCTGAAAGAGCCCGGCTCCAATTGCCAGCCACGCCGAAGCCCCCTCGAGACCCTGGCGCAGATAATCATCATCCACTCAGTGACAAGAAGCAAAGCACTGCTTCGGTACCAAGGAGACAGAAAGTGGCAGGGCGCAGGGGTGCCATCTTAGAGCAATCCCTGCAGCGGCAACAGAAGTAGCATCATCTATGGATATGCCGCCTGCGCGTTTTCAATTTCTTTTTTATTCTTTTTAAAATCTGCTCTGTAGGGCATTAGTCTGTTGTCGTCAAAAACCGGCACTGGCACAAATCGCGGTTCAATTAAAAGCTGATTAAAGGTGCTACATTTTATTTTCATTGGTTAAAAATTACCGCATTACCTCTGCATAGACAAGCCAGCTGGAACAATCCAATTTGTATCTCATCACCACTTGCTCGAGGTCACCAGGTCACAGGTGAGGTGACACAATGCTTCTATATTGAACATTCATTTTAAAACCCAAGGCATTCTGGAACCAGTAGTTTAAATTCATAATTTTTTGTTTAATTGTAATTTAGGAATTAGGCGCAGTGCGGCCCTAGTTCCAAATAATAGTGGAGGGCTTTATAATTAACATTTTTATTGCAACAGGAGCAGCTCAGACACGAACTGCTGCAAATATTGATCAGCGTTGTGTGTGCTTGTGTGTCTGGTCGATTTTGATTAGTTTTAATTCTGAATTCGGCCATCTGATGTTTGACGGAAAAATAAATGAAAAATATGACCATTATTCATGTGTATACCTGGATAAGAGGAAGAAGGTACAATGTTGAAGAAGAATTTGAGAAATGACAGTTTTCTAGAAAAGGGGTGTAAAGATCCACCTGACATGCAATACCTCATTGTTATTGTCGTTCTAATGTTCCTTCTATTTGCCAGAAAAACTAGTAAGATCTAAGGGACACAAGAGATTGAGGGGCATATTTACAAGGGGATAGCGCCACCAGACGTCACTTTTAGCAACGTTCTCGTGGCGCTATGCCCTTCTCCATATTTACAAAGCGGCGTTAAGCCACTTTTTGTGGCTCAACGCCACCTCGTAAATATGGCCCCTTTACACGCATCATGTAGCCTGAAAGGGGCATGGAATGGGTGTTGCTGTGGGTGTTCCACCACAACACCCAATGCTTTTTGACACTGCCCCAGATTTACTAGGATGTGTAAATCTGAGGCAGCACCAAAAATGAATGCCATGCAAGAACAGGCGTTAGAATGGCAAAAGGAGGAGAAATACTTTTGGGGTACATTTGCAAGAAATGGCGTTTAGCCTAAAAAATGTTACCACTGTGGTGCGACACTTCCTAACGCCATGTTAGCGTTGTATTTACAATACGGCGCTAGATGGTGTGAGGAAGTTTTAGCCGCTGAAAAAACTGATGCTGAAGTGAGTGTCAAGTCGATAAAAAAATACACGCCTTGGTATAAAACGTGACGTTCGGCCAATTAGCGGCTAGAAAATACACGCGTGTCGGCCTAACGTCACTTTTTTACACATAGCCAGAAAAAAAAAAACGCAGCTACGAGAAAAAAAAAGTTACACTTACTTGAACGTAGCTATGGAGCATCCAGGAGTGAGAACAGTACAGGACAACAACTCCACCAACCCCACTACCAGCCCGGATGACCAGCCAGAGTCCCAGAGGAAGAAGAAGTGCAAGTTCATTCAGGAGGAGAATGAGATCTTGATCGCGGAGGTGACGGAGCACCAACACCAGTCCTTCGTCAGCTCCAAAGTGTCACTGGGGAAGAAAAAGACCATATGGCAGTCCATAGTGAATAAGGTGAACAGCGTTGCTGAAGTCAAGAGTACAGTGATGGACTGTAAGAAGCGAAGGCACAATGCCAAGTGCAAAGCTAAGGAGAATCTGGCAACCAATCTACCGGCAGCATTGCAGACTCGAGGTGGTAGTCCAGTGCCCCAGGAGGAGCTGGATCCCCCAGAGGAACAGGTGTCCACTGTCATCTCTGAGGATTCGTTGGTTGGAGTGTGTGACAGGACAGTGCTGACTATGACGAACTGCAACTGTACCAGGGTAAGTCCCAACAAGGGTCAATGTGAGGAACTACGTAATGTTGTGAAGTCCAGACATCTGTGTCCAAGCGCTCTGCCACACTGTATGCAGGACAAATGGTAGGCACCTGGCTCATCTATGCTTAGACATGACATCAATGTAAGGCTCATGGGCATTTTGATCATATGTTGGCATAGGGCAGCGCCACACGCATTCTAGCTGTGCTATCCTACCTCAAAATGAAAGGGTAGCAATGTGCTGTTTTTGCAAGATACAGCACATTCCCGTCTGAACTGCCTGCGCTGGGGCACAAACAGCAGATGTACACCAAAGCAGGCACCCCGGCACCATGGTTCAAGGGTACCTGCCTTAGTGCTAGCCAGCTGAATGTGCACCAGCAGAAAGGAAACCACAGGGATGCGTTGTATTGTCGTGAACACAGTGCAAGCCTGTACTTTCCTATTCAAACAGCTTGGATGGTTTCTTGTGCAGCGCTGCACCACATGTCTATGAAATGTGCCCCTCTGTCTCACCTGGGCCCATGCACATTAACCTAGCCTCCAAATTCCTAGCATACAATTGGTATCTCAGAGGAGAAACAACACACCTGAGGGTTGGGAGATATGTGGGCTATGGGTAGTACCTGCATATAGGGACATTTCAAGAGTCACGCCCATGCTTCCCTAGATTAAACTACATGGTACTCAGATGTCCTGGCATGCAGGCTCCGACCACACAGGTGTCAGCTGCAATGGTAGGGACCACCTCAACTCCTCTCATCTACATATATATAACTTGGTGTGGGGGTGAATGCAGGGTAGGTACACCAGCGGACCATGGGCCATGTTTAAAGTCAAAAGGTGCAGGGTGTCGATGCTAACAAATCAGCTGCGCAGAGCTGCATCATTTCACAAATGCATTGATGGGCTATAGTTACTTGAATATATGCCACCCTTGTGCACTCCACTGCGCTGTTGCAAAAAGAACAGCCGCGTGCCAACGCAGTCACCATTTGCACCATGGCACAAGGGTATCTGTGTTGGTGCTGGCTGTTATTATCTGCGCCAGCGCAACGGAAAACACATTTGGTGCACAGTATCCTTGTGAATACGGTGCTTTCTTGTGGAATGACACAAGGTGGCACAGCTAAAGTGCATCTACCGTGTTTTGCCATTTCTATGTGAACATGCCCCTCAGTAGGTATATGTCACCATTCCCAGCACTACTACCACCGGCGGTGCTGCCTGACACATGTCACTCTATAACAGCCTGCCATGTCAGCCCATGGGAGATGGCCATGCATAATGGAGGTGTCGTAGACACATGAGAGTCAATGTAGGATCAGGGACCCATCAGTGTGTGGCAGTAAGTCAGCTGCCAGGACCAAATTTGGTAAAGCCAGAGGGGACATGCACACATATAAGAGCATGCGTCTGATGAAAACGATGTGTGACACCATGCAAATAACCAACTCTGGTCATGATGAAAAGGCATGAACGTCAGTGATTGGAATCTGACTACTATGACAGGGCCCATCAACTCAGAGTAGGAAAACAGTGGTAGGGATGACAATGCTGAGATCCAGTCATCGGAAAGGGAAATACAGTGCTATTTGCAATCCATGACCTTGCGTAAAAGCTGTTGCACCAATGAGGAACTGAAAGTGTAATGTGATGCACTTTGTTTGTCAACTGCTTTAACCCTGTCAACATGTAGAAGACATCACCAATAGCATTTCCACATCCCATTACGGAGGATGAACCCTCACCTCCTGTCCAGCACCCTGTCCCGGACATCAGTGATGATGGCGATGATGACAACCTACCAACCATTGACCATGACACCCTCCAAGAACTCCTGTACTCCATTGGGACACTATCTATGGATATGTGGAGCATCAGTAGCATTGTGGGGTCTCCACATCCCCCTCCCTGACAACCAACAGGCACCACCTGACACCCCACAGAGACCCCTGGACTCCGAGCACCCACAGATTACCTTCCAATGTGCTGCAGTAGGAGGCCAGCGGGAGTTGGCATATTAGGTGCAGGCAGGGGTGGAGACTGTGGCGGCCATGCTAGAAGGAGTCCATGGGTGCCTCAGTCCCAATATGGAGAACACTGCCGCCAAAAGAAGCACCTACTCTCTGCTTCTCCAGACTCTGGTTAACAGGGCTGGTGTCATGAGTAGGCCTGGGCGTGGTTCGCTAAGTTTTGCTAGGCGGAACTCCGCGAAGTTATAAAAAATCTCTGCAAAGTTCCACGAGTGGCGGAGTGCAGTGCGAACTGCAGTTTGTGCTGGTATTCCTGCAGCTCGGGTAGAAATTCTACCCGAGCAGCAGCTCACACTTGCAAACTTACCGTTCGCAAGTGCGAGCGGGGAAAAACCTCATCTGCACTCCACGAAGCGGAGTTTTCTGCAGTCCGCGAGCTTCGCGGAGTGCAGAGTGCAGAAAACTCTGCAAACTCCGCAAACGGAGCAAAGTTCACCACCCAGACCTAGTCATGAGGCAACTGCCCTGTTAAAGTGGCACCAGTGACATGGATAAAGAGCTGGGGGCAATCAGAACCATCTTGGAGTCCATGGAGTGGAAGCAGGAGTCCCACATGGCTGCCATGGCTGCCTACCACCGTGGCGGTGCTGTGTTGTTGCAAAACCAGCAGATCCTCCTTGCTGCTGTGCTGCCTCATATGTTGGCACAGATGAATGTTGTTGCCGACACGGGGTCCACATCTTCTGCCACTGATGTGTGTGACCCCCACCCTCTAAAGTCACGTATTCACACAAGGACAACAGAAACTACACCTAACAATCAACTACCTACACATAGAAACCTAAATAAGCATAATTTGTTTGTATGTTTTCATGCTTTTAAAAATGTTTTTTTACATATAAACACACCAACCCCCAAACAGCCCAAAGTACCCCTGCCCACTAACAATCTAACAAGCCATTAAAAATCCACTGAAACCCCTTTCCCTACACTATCACTATAACTACCCTAAACAAAACTATAAAAACCTATTGATAAAAAACGACATGTCAAGCGGGGGGAAGAGCAGAAAGGGTCCCTGTGGCTATTTACATTTGGGTTTCCCTACTGCCTGCTTTATTTCCTGCATCAGGGATAAGGCCTGGTCCATTTTCAAGGACTGCCACACGTAGTTTTAGGTCTGACACGCCCTTTCTCATGTCCATCTCAAAACTTGTGGGCCCTACTGAGGCCTGACGTCTGGGTCCCGGTGAAATAGAAGGGCTGCTGGTGGGGTTACTTGGCTCACCTGGGTCGGAGGCCCAGAAGCAGATAGTCCATGCCTGGCAGAGCTTCCCTTTGCTGTGGTTGGTGGTCCACTTCCCCAGTGCCTTTTCCTCTTTATATCTCCTCTTCATGGACCTGTGTGCCTTGGCGACCCATTGAAATTGGTGGAAGCGCTCCTTTCTCTTGCTGTATTGCCTCAGCTCATCTGAGGTCATGTTGTGTATTGAAGCACTGAGGATAAATGTCCCTCAAAGCCTGACTCGGAACAGCCAGGTATCAACATTATGAAATATCATTCTTTACATTACATCTAAGGCAGCAATCTCTCCAGCCTAAACTCATCTCGCAGCTTAGAGTGACCATACACATACCTATTATCTATCATATCAGATGTCCTCATCACATCACACTCACTCCTTGCACTACGCAATTATCACTGATGAAGTCACTCACCGATGAAGTTGGGGTTCTTGTTGTGCTACCACAGGTTTTGTGTATGAAGGTGGTCCAGCTAAAAGACATAACATATGAATCACATTATTAAACTTACTATACATATTTGATAAGCAACAACAGCACAGTACACATGCAAGGCTATTGACTATGTAACCCTTTCAGGTTGTAACTGCTCAGATGACACAATTGACATGCCTGGATGATACACATTGGTAAGGCTGGCTGAGGAGAACATGCATATGAATGTCTTAAACATGCACCTGTTGGCCATTTTGCAGAACAAGGTAATGAATTCACAATGATAGCTGACTTGGAGAATGCTGTGCGCCTACATAATTCACATACCATACTCAGTAAGGTGATACTATACGGAGGCCCTATTAAATGCCAGTAAATGAGCACGGTAGGTACATCTTACTTCATGCGTACTTGTTCCCTAAGTAACATGAGTAATGTACCTGTCAGTGCTGCTGAGTGCATGATATTGTACACTAATGTCCCATGCATCCCTATGCTGAAAATCTGATATTTAAACTTTAACCATACGGTATTAGTAGAGATGTGTCTCATTCAGGCTAGCATATCCTTGGATACTGTATCATGTGAGTGGGCTTCCATCTGACATACATTTGGGCTTTCATACTGGAGTCATATACTATGTGAGTTTCATATGTAAAAACACCTCCACGAGGCCATGCAAATGCAGCATGTAGGATTTGCCATGCAGTCAGAGGTATGTAGGCTATCAACCCAGTAAAAATCACAGTGTAGCCATAGTGAGCATCAAGGAATTATGGACCATATGTATCAAGAATTGCTTTTGCGATTCTATAATAGCAAATTTTACTGATTCGCTATTACAGAAGCGCAAAATGCAAGGTATGTAGGTTTCGCAGAAACATTTCTGATTCCTACATATTCCTTATTTGCGACTCACAAATTGCGAGTCGCAAATAAGGAATGGCTTCCCCTTCAATCCTATGGGCCCAGAGGCCCATAGGAATAAATGGGAATTGCATGCGCAATTTGCGAGTACCCAATAGGTACTCGCAAATTGCGCATGCAATTTAATGGGTGCAAGGGTGCCAAATTGACACCCTGTTGCACCCCTGAAATATGCATGTGTGCACATGTGTCCCACATGGTACCTTGAAAAATGCAAAAAAGTGATTCCTTATTTAGAAAAGGCCTTTTGGGATGATACATCCCAAAAGGCTTTTTCCTATTTGCAAATGGGCCGATTCTGTAAATCAGCCCGTTGGCGAACGGGAAAACCCTTGATACATCTTGCCCTATACCTATTACATAAGAAATGGTGCAGGGACATAATATCAAGTAAAAAGTATTTAATTGCACAAATACCGTGGCAAAAATATCGTGGGTCAAGCACATCGACAGACAAAAGTGTTAAATATCATTTGCAAAAATATAGATGCTAAATATATCGATTTTTTATTAATGTTATGTATTCAAGTATATATTTTATATGTGTATGGTGCATGTATTTTGTTAAAAGTTTAGATTTTATTAAATTTTTTGTTTGAATTTTGCGTTTTTAGTTCCGTAGCGGGTTGTGGGTTTATAGGGGCATAGGGTGGAAGTAATTAAATTATAGTAAGTTTATTGATTATTCTTAGTAGTTATTTATTTATTTATTTGAATTTTGCGTTTTTAGTACCGTAGCGGGTTGTGGGTTTATAGGGGAATAGGGTGGGAAGTAATTTAATTATAGTAAATTTATTGAATAATTTTTATTTAATAATATTTGTTGAATTGAGATGTTATAGTGTTAAATGTGCAAATTAATGTTTTATTAATTAGCTGTTAATTAATTTTAATTAATTAATTGGCAATTAAATATGTTAATTGTGTAATTATGTTTAGGTTTGTGTTGTGGTGTTTATAGGTGAAAATGGTGAGAAGGGTAGGAAGTAATTTAAGGGCTCATTCCGATGGCGTAACGATCGCCACCGCCGAGCCGGCGGTGGCCACCGTTACGCCATCGTAACGAGAAATAGGCCCCGCCATATTATGATGGCGTGGAGTATCGCGGTGGACACAAAGTCCGTCCGCTGCTTTTCTGCCAGTCGGCAATCGTTCCGATTACCGGCCGGGCAGTGCTGGGCCAGTAATACTGTCACGGTGCCTAGCAGGCACCACCAGCCATATTACCCTGTGGGTGGTATACAGGCCCTTCCATGGTGGCAATACAGCCATGGAAGGGCTGGCAGGGATTGGCTTTGGGGCCCGTTGCGGGCCCCTGGAGGGTGGGGGGGTGCACTTGGGAGGTACTCATGGTACCCCCAAGCAGTTCCCTGCAGCAAGTGGTAGGCACCGCGTGCTGCCTGCCACGTGGTGCAGGGAAATGCCAGGCATGCGATTTTGACATCGCGGTGGGTGCTGCTGTAAGCAGCACCCGCCGCAATGTCGAAAAGCAGTATGCGACTGCCAGGGTGGCGGTCGCATCCTAATTCGCGATGCGGGACCGCCGCATGTCTGGCGGCTGATCCCAACACCGCGAGGGTGGCAGGCACACTCAGGTCCGCCCGCCATCCTAATAGGCCCCTTAGTTTTTAATTGATGAATCATTAATTGATTTTAATTTATTAATTGGAAATTAATCATGTTAATTGTGTAATTATTTTAAGTGTGTGTTGTGGTGTGTATAAGTGAAAATGGTGGGAAGTAATTTATTTTTAATTGATGAACTAATAATTAGTTATTAATTTTAATTAATTACTTGGTAAATAATCATGTTAATTATGTCATTATTTTAGGTGTGTGTTGTGGTGTTCATAGGTGAAAATGGTGGGAAGTAATTTATTTATAATTGATGCATTAATAATTTGATGTTAATTATCTTGAATTAATTCATTGGTAATTACTAATGGTAATTGTGTTATTAATTTTATGTGTGTCCTGTGGTGTTTATAGGTGTAAATGGTGGGAAGGGTGTGAAGTAATTTATTTTTAATTGATGAATTAATAATTATTTGTTAATTATTTAAAATTAATTGATTAGTAATTAATCATGATAATTGTGTAATTCATTTTAGGCGTGTGTTGTGCATATTATAAAGTTAAAGAAAGCATATACAATACATTTTTAATACAAATAATTTTTAAAATCATTATTAATTATGTTAATTATCGAGCACTTTCCCTACTGTTGCAATAACTGGAGTGGGAGCAGTAAATTCAATTATTATGCTATCCAACATTTTCCATACTGTTGTATTTATTGTATTGCAAAATGTACGTTTACATTTTTTTTCAATAGTTAAATGTTTGAATTAATTATAAAATGGTTATTTCTTTACTTTTAAATTATGGATATATGTACATTTATTATTTTTATATATATATATATTTTTAAATAAATAAAGATAATAGTTAATAAATTATTTTTGTATGTATATATATGAATTATTATGTTTATGTTTGTGTGATTATATTTTTAAATTAAGTTTATTTGTTATATTTAGTTAAAATGTATATTACATTTAATTTATCTTGTTAAAAATAATATTAATATTTGATATATTTAATATATTTTATTTTATGTTATATACATTTTTAAATTCATGTTTTGAACATCTATATTTTTTACTTCGATATTTTGGATTCGATATTTTTTTACTTACCTATTTAAGTATAGGGATTTTATATTTTTGCATTATATGTTTTTTCATCGATATTTTTGTCATCAATATTTTTTACATCGAAATTTTGTCAGTGATCCATAAGAAATGTAGTTCTAGACCAGTGTTCTGGGTATTGCCACATTCAGAGGTGAACTAAGCATTGTAGGCCATGGCAGGCCTCTCAAAAGCTTGACAACTCAGGGGATGTACACTAAGGAGGATTATTGGCACATCACTATGAGACTTCGTTACAAGGCTCTTTCGCAGCCGGTGCATCACGTTGTAAGAAGTGACATGCTAGTAGTGCAAGGGTCTTAAAGCCCCTTTTTGTATGACATATGTTTGTGATGGCCTATCACAACTGTACATAACCAATGTCTTTTGTGAAATAAGCAGCTCTGGAGCACATCTGCACTACCTGCTCTGTCATCATATGAGTTGTCTGGACAAGCTATGGCAATGGACATCAGCTTCATGCTTCCCCGAGACTCATCTCTGTCACCTACAGTAACACTAATACTAGAGTGAGACACATAGGGGCCCATTAAGATGGAGGGCAGATCGCCCCCCCTGGGCCGGCGGTGGTCACCGCCGGCCCGGCGGGGGCGATCCGCCCGCCATCTACACAGCAAAGACCCCCTGCCTTATTATAATGGCTGGAGGGTCTGCGGCGTATGGAAAGACCGTCTGCCGCTTTTCCGCCGGTCGACTCATTGACCGGAGGAAAAAGTGCCTACTTATGGTGGCGGTGTCTGAAAGACACTGCCATCCATATTACAATGCTGGCGGTCATATGCCTTTACACAGCGGCATTGCCGCCGTGCAAAAGCATACAATCTTTGCTTTGGGGGCCCTTTGCGGGCCCCCAGGGTGAAGGGGGGTGGGGGGGTGCACAAGGGGGTACCATACCCCCTCATTGCCATGCACTACGTGGCAGGCACCACGTGGTGCCTGCCATGTAGTGCATGGCAATGATGTGCACAGTCCTTTTCCATTGCGGGCGGGTCTGCAGCCAGCAGATCCACCCGCAATGGAAAAGGCACAGGACACACCCGCCAGTGTGGCGGGCGCATCCCAATGTGCATGGCGGGACCGCCACAGCTTCGGTGGGCGGTCCCGCGCTCTTACGGTCCGCCATCGTAATAGGCCCCATAGTTTCATAGATGGCACTGGTGCACATATTCTGCCAGCAGTATAGGCACTGCATTTGTCCCTTTTGAGCCAAACTTTCTTGTGGGCCATACTTAATGGTTTCACAAATCATCAATGGGTACGTGATAAACCTAGGATAGCAGACACATTATGTGTACTTACATGTTGCTCCACCAACTTCAATGCCCACATAGTCTAGGAGGTCTGGCTACCTGCTGACCATATCTGCCCAGCGATGCTTCAACTGCTGGGTGTTCCGGTCCACTCCATAGAGCCGCAGCATCTGGAGGTGTATGCATTCTGTAGCCTTTGATGACACGGCCCCCACTGAGTAACATGCTGGTCAGGTACAAAAAACACCCCAAAAAACCCTACTAACCCTATAATAATTATACCTCAAAAGACAAACACCCAACAGCACACACGGCAATATACAACAATATTCTACAAATACACACAAAAATGACTTCAGGGACAGCAGTCACAACACACTAGCTCCCAAAACACCAACACACCTCTCCAGCACAAGCACAACACCAACACTCCCAAGCTCATACAGTAAAACTGTGACGTATTATGAAAGCGAAAGTAACTTCACAGTTCCTGGTTTGCAGCATGCAGGATCCATTACATCACTTTCCTTTGTCCATTACTTCACTTCCTGGGCGGTTGCGTGCTTTTTTTACGCGACTGCTCAATGCGCCGATTTCATAAAAGGCTTGACAATGAAAAATACTGTTTATATCGCGCGTCGGCAGGGAAGTGTCATTTTTCACTGATGCTGTGGCTGAAAAATTTCACGCTGAATGGTGTGAAGTTTTTTTTTCTAAGCAAGAGGTCTATATTCTTTTTTGGGTGTTTTGGGATGTGCAATTCATGTAAAAGTAAATAGTAAATGCAGTGTTGTTTGTGGTTAGTGGAGTTGACCTGTTTACAGTCTTTGCATATGTGTCAAATGTGTTATTAAGAGAACATATGTGGAGGATAATCCTGTTCAGGGGGTCATGCTATGCGAAGTGCCCAAACACTGTGGTGGCACAATGGCACAACTTACCAGAGTTGCTGTGTGTGACAAGTTCTTAATAGCAGCCATTTACATTGTATCAGCTTCCCCAGGGATGCAAGAGACTACCACTGCTATGGGGTCAGTACATCCACATCTATGACTGCTCAGCCTACTGCCAAACAACACTATGTCTCACAGTGGAGGCATTAGGATGTGTTGGAATTCGGCAGTGTGCAGCAATTGGCTGCACCCACATGGAAGGGAATGTGCCATTGTTTGTTAGAGTATTTGCATGCAATCATGGTGATTGTGCTATGGTAGATAACCATGCATGTCTTGGTGTGACCTCATACAATGGATGAAACTAAGGTCACGTAAATCACATCATGACTACACTCTGCGTCAAAGTGGTGTTCCTTGTGCATAAGAGTGGGTGTTCACATGTACCACTGTTGGACTGGCAAAGTATAGTATATAGCATTTTTCTGTGTGAGATGTGATCACCTAATGGATTTAACATGTGGATACATTTGTTCTTGTAGTATATGTAGATTGTAGTTTTGGGACTGGGTTCTCATGCACATACTATGTGGAACACTTGAAAGTCATCATACTATGAGTGGCCTCCATTATCGTCCACAAGTATGAGGCCGTACACATGGCTAGCATCAGGAGAGACACACTCACAGTCAGTGCACTCTATCTACATGACCATACCATACTAATTGTGTCTGGCTATGCAGGACTACCTGCTACAGTTGGCACGCATACTGAATGATTTGCACCAGATGTTGGTCAATGTTGTTTGTTACACATAGCTACATACATTTTCTGTGTAGCAAGAAGTAACAGGTAAAATGTGAATGTTTAGGGGTTTACTTTGACTATGAAATAAATATGCATACACAGTGGTAGTGCTCAGAAATGTATTTAAGATTGATGAACAATGTGTGATATTTCATCATTGTTGGCTATGATTTTGAACATTCATGGTTCAGTAAAAAAAATGTTTATAATTTTGTCCCTCCGGTGCGTTGCGGCAACTGTTGGTCAATCAATAAATCAATCAGTGTTTGTAAAGCATGGCTACTCACCCGTGAGGGTCTCAAGGTGCTGGGGGGAGGGGACAGCTGATCCCTCTGGGCAGTGGGGTTCAGTCGAAGAGCCAGTTCTCGAGCTCCCTCCTGAATTTGGTCAGTGACAGAGCTTGCCTGAGGTGAAGAGTCTTAGTGGGGAGGTAGGAGAAGGGTCTTTCTCCGGTCCTGGTCCTGGTCTTCCAGATCTGTAGGATCGTGGCCAGGGCCAGTTGGGTGGAGTGGAGGTGTATGGCGGGTACATAGAATGAGAGGCTGTGGTTCAGATATGCTGGTGCTGCGTCATGGAGGGCTTTGTAGGCATGTGTGAGGAGCTTGATGATTCAGTGTCCAGGGTATTGTGGCTTCGCAGGCAGAACCATTGCAGCTTTGCTCTAGGAAAGTCACATTATTTCCCTGAGAACTGTCTTGTTGGCTGTCACGGGAGATGAGGTTTGTGCATGAGGCTGCACCTTGCTGCACAGTCAGGCACCTTAAATGAATGCTTTAGTGGTTTCTGCACACAAAAAAATATCGTGCAGATTGCATGTGATTTGTGCATATGATGAGTGTTTTGATGTCACATGCTAGAGCTTATCCTGTGAGGTCCATATATAACCATGTAGCTCAGTTTGACAGGTCTGGGATACATCTCCATGCCTCCTGCCCATGGGATTCACATGTGAAACACAGAGTAGACACAGGGATTGCCTTGCTTCAACAGGGAATTTGAGTGTATCATTTAACTAATTATTGCATTTGTTAGGGTGTTTGACACTATTAGAAGCACACACAGGGCCTCATGTAGCATTTATTCCCACTGGACAGCAATGGATGTGTACTGGCTGAGCTGACCCGCATCCAAAGTGAATTTGTGGATTGTGCCTTTCAGTTGACATACGTTAAAACAAAGGGTAAACCCAAGAGTTGCTGGGACCTGGGTGTCAGACAGTAGAAAGGAAATGGTCCCAGAACATAAATGCTTTTAAAGCCTGAACAAAATCAACAACAATGAATATTGCAACAATGAAGTAACATCCAAGTGTTATTTAATCACACCTAGATGGGAACACATTTATGTTTGAATAAATTCACATTAATCAATCAGTGCGGGGTGCCACGGGAAAGGGGAAAGGGGGTGATGAGTTGGGTAAGGTAATGGGATAAGTGACATATAAATATTTATAACACTCGTACAAGTCAATTGCTAGGCACGCAATATTGTGCCAAATAATCAGGATGAAATTCATTCATAAGAGAATAGATGATTTGACAGAAACCATATACAATCGAAAGAACACAGTGCACATTGCACTATTGAGGGTACTGGCAAAGTCACATGTCGACGTTTCGACCCCTAGGCATAGGTAGGTTGCTTAAGTCCTTACTGGCGGGGTCTTCCTCAGGACAAACGGGACGGTGGAACAAAAAAGGAAGGCACCTACAAAGACATTGGGTAAGTATTAAAAACTGTATCGAGTCCCAAGAGGATTATTCAGGGAGACTGGGTAAAGGAAGGCATCACCATAATTACCATGTTAGAAAATGGACATCTAGTCACTGGTAACTTGGCGTCAAAGGGCCCAGGGGCTGGTGGGCTCCAAGAACGGATAGGGGTGGAGTGCACCTGCAACAAATAAGAGGTGTCATTGTAATGATCCTTAAACCGGCTAAATGGATTCATGTAGTTCAAATAAATATAAATATAACTTACTAATATTGATCAAATCACAAAGGAGGTACTATTTACTCCATCATCACACGCCGTGACAGACATCGGTGTGACAGGTGAAATTAATCACGGAGAAAATCGGCCTCTATAAATAAAATGAAAAAGAGTACTGTTTTAAAAACAAATGATAATCCAAACCTAGAAGATATACAGCTCCAAGGACCTGGTCCCCTAATCTATCATCCATAGCAAAGGGTTCAATCAATGAGGAAATGGTCAGCACCGTGAAACGTGGTGGGACGTGCAATCTATCGTTTAACTGTGCGTCAATAATAGGGAAAAAGACAGAAGTTCAAACCTATCTTTATAGAAAACTCTCCGGAATATCAATCAATGTCATGTGCGGTAGAGTCGCATCACATCCAAGATTAAAGGAAAAAGAAAACACTGTCATATACTTAGACAAACGTCAAGTATATATATTCCCACTGAAGGTCTAAGCAATAGACCTTAACGTGCTGTAAATCATGCAGAGTGTGGAAAAAAGTGCCACACATTAAAACTAATATCGTGCTCACAGCGTGAAGGAACCGGCTCAACAAAGTGATAGAAAAAGGAGCTCCCATACCTTAGGCGGCATCCATGAATGTCGTGCTCGCGGTTTCTGACAAAGCACTGGACCCGTGGGGAAAGTGCACTAATATGGAGACGCCCTGCGCCGCGTGACGTTCAACCGGGCGCAGAAGCTAGATGCTAGCGGCGCCGGTGTATTAGAAGAAAGACAACCCGAGTAGTTTTTTGGGGAAAGGAGCAATTGGCTATTTTAGCCATCATGATGACGTAAAAGGGATGATGGAAATTAGTTCTGTGAGATATGCTAAGAGCTAATAAATGTTTCTCAATAAATCGAGTTGTGTTTAACTATTGTTAGTAAGTCTCCAGACCTCGGATTGTGCCACTCGACATAAGTGTTCCAGACCGGTTCATGAGCGTGAAGGGGCAAAAAGTTTGCATAACATAGAGGAGATACTTTAAAATAAGTCATGGAAATACATATTACAAAACAACGTGAATGACACAATATAAACAAAAAGAAACACCTGGATGTGCATAGATTTTTACATGCATGTGGGCCTGTATAAATAATCATTGTCCCATTGTGCTAAAAAGAGTAACAGAGTGGAATCTTAGATAGGCATATTGTTAGAACGAAAGCTAACATATACATATGAACATTACGTACATGAATCGCATGCTTCAAACGGTCAACATAACAGAAGCTTCAAAGGTGCCATTACCAACGGGCTAGACATAAGAGCTGGATGGATAGAACTACAGTAGCCATCATTCCCTAGTTACTGAGAATGGCTAGTTGTGCATTACTAGGATCTTGTTCGTTCAGACCCATATTGATAGTATCAAAGCGAATCATCCATTTGGACTCCCTGATGGTAAGGATAGAGGATATATTCCCTCCCCTGGGCCCCAGTTCGGTTTTCTCCACCACAATCCATTGCATTTGCTCAGGGCTATGTCCCAGTTGGTTGAAATGTTCAACTAGGGGTGCTCCGGTCACATTGCATCTTATTCTGCTTTGGTGCTGTAGAATTCTCGCTTTAATTTTCTGCTGTGTTTGGCCAATATATAATTGGCCACAGGGGCAAAGGATCCCATAGATAACGTTAATAGAATTGCAGTTGGTATGGGAATGCAACGTGATAGTCTGATGTTTATAGACAAACTTTTTGGATTGAATTGTAGTTGGGCATGCTTTACATGACCCGCATTTGAAATGACCTATGACGGGTGGTAAATTCCAGAGTGACTGGATAGTTGGTTCGACCGGGCTGTATATCCTCTAGGTTTGGATTATCATTTGTTTTTAAAACAGTACTCTTTTTCATTTTATTTATAGAGGCCGATTTTCTCCGTGAATAATTTCACCTGTCACACCGATGTCTGTCACGGCATGTGATGATGGAGTAAATAGTACCTCCTTTGTGATTTGATCAATATTAGTAAGTTATATTTATATTTATTTGAACTACATGAATCCATTTAGCCGGTTTAAGGATCATTACAATGACACCTCAAATTTGTTGCAGGTGCACTCCACCCCTATCCGTTCGTGGAGCCCACCAGCCCCTGCGCCCTTTGACGCCAAGTTACCAGTGACTAGATGTCCATTTTCTAACATGGTAATTATGGTGATGCCTTCCTTTACCCAGTCTCCCTGAATAATCCTCTTGGGACTCGATACAGTTTTTAATACTTACCCAATGTCTTTGTAGGTGCCTTCCTTTTTTGTTCCACCGTCCCGTTTGTCCTGAGGAAGACCCCGCCAGTAAGGACTTAAGCAACCTACCTATGCCTAGGGGTCGAAACGTCGACATATGACTTTGCCAGTACCCTCAATAGTGCAATGTGCACTGTGTTCTTTCGATTGTATATGGTTTCTGTCAAATCATCTATTCTCTTATGAATGAATTTCATCCTGATTATTTGGCACAATATTGCATGCCTAGCAATTGACTTGTACGAGTGTTATAAATATTTATATGTCACTTATCCCATTACCTTACCCAACTCATCACCCCCTTTCCCCTTTTCCGTGGCACCCCGCACTGATTGATTAATGTGAATTTATTCAAACATAAATGTGTTCCCATCTAGGTGTGATTAAATAACACTTGGATGTTACTTCATTGTTGCAATATTCATTGTTGTTGATTTTGTTCAGGCTTTAAAAGCATTTATGTTCTGGGACCATTTCCTTTCTACTGTCTGACACCCAGGTCCCAGCGACTCTTGGGTTTACCCTTTGTTTTAACGCTTTCATGTGCAGGTGCATACCTGCGAGGTATTTCATGTGATATCGTCCTTTTTTTAAAAAAATGGTGGAGATTGAAACCCTTTCCTATACCGAGGATTATATCAACCAGCTGCTACAGGATCCTAGGAATCTTTTTCTGTCATCTGATACACCTAATATTGATTTTACGCTCAATGATAAAATAGCACGACTCGAACGTCTAGAAAAGAAACTAATCCGCACTAAGCTTCATGGTCATTTGCTCACTAAATATTTACAGGCTAGCATAATACCTGTTGGACTACAGATTAAAATTGAACCTGCCATTTTCATCGACATACCTAAATTCAAAGAAGGCTTCAGCTTCATTGCAAACAACGCTTCGTGACATTGGATGGTGCTAGGAGTGGAGACAGCGGCTGAACAGGTCCAAGTCTTGATGAGGGAAATTGCTGCCCTTAAACAAGAGATCGCAGGGGACGCAACTCTGATTAATGCTAAAAGTGCTCTGGACAATCTTACAAAATCATTAAAAGACTTTGAAACTACCACGCAGAATAAAAAGCTAGACAAACTCTCCAAGGATATCAGGTTCTATGAGAAAAAGAATACGTATCCTTACCTCAACGAGGATTACTACAAGCAAGACAATTCAGGCCGTTTCACAGGGAGAGGCAGAGGTGCCTTTAGAGGAAGGAGGAAATACACTACCTTCTCCGACTCCACGGTGAGCTCAGATAGTGACCAGGAGGTCCAGGGCCCGAGCTACGCCTACAACTATCGTGACAACTGGTACCCTCCCCAAGGTTATTTTCCTTTTTTAGGGGAAGGCCAATGGAGACCACCGCGAGGACGAGGTGGCAACTGGCCAAGAGGACCACCGAGAGGCCAGCAGAACCCACTGAGTACGAATTGGGACAGAGGCAGAGGCTCGACCCCCAAACAGGTCCGTTTCCAACAGGAGAACCATGGGGAGATCTCTACAAGGCGAAAAGTGTACAGATGGTAGAGCCCAGCAATAATCCAGTGGTCAACATTTCTTCATACAACCTGAACACAGATGAACAAGCTGTTCTTTCAAAAGGTTTGTCGTTTGTTCCAACGGCTCATCCAAATTCATTTAATCTCAAGACAGAACTTCATGGATTTTTTAGTAAGATCCGTCTCAGATATTTTTTCAGGAATGCTGAGGATAATCCCTCCAAATCCCTTACAGGACTAAGGCCTCCATCTAAGTTCGTCCCGCCTGCCAATGCTATGAGTAGTAGGATTTTGGCATACGAGAGCATGGTTCTGAAGGATGTCAATACCCTACTTTTGACATACAAACACACCATACCCAACACCAGCAAGTCTGAAAAAACTGCACTCTTGACCCTCAAAAACAACAAGGACATTGTGATCAAGTCCGCCGACAAGGGGGGAGCCATAGTGGTACAGCACACGACCGCATATAAATCTGAAATTCTAAGACAACTGCAAGATGGTGTTAGTTATTCCTTGCTCAAGTCCGACCCCACCAAGGACTTGATGGGTGAAATTCACCAAATTACTTTGGATGCTTTGAATCTTGGTTTTCTAAGTAAATTGGAATTTGAGTACCTGAACCAGAAATGCCCACGACTACCTACCATCTACACCCTACCGAAGATACATAAAGATATACTTCATCCACCCGGGCGCCCAATTGTATCCGGGTGTGGTTCGTTATTGGAACCTCTATGTAAGTACATAGACTTTTTTCTAAAACCGATAGCTGAGGAAACAGAAACGTACCTGCGTGACACTATGCAAGTCATTACCATGGTGGATCAACAACCATTTAACTCTAGTGAGCAAATACTCGTCACCTGTGATATTGTTTCACTTTACACCAGCATTCCTCAGGAACCAGCATTGGAAGTTATGCGAGAAGTTTTGAATTCTAGACCAGCACCAATGAGGGTACCCACTGATTTCATTATAGCCCTTCTGACTATCGCTATGAAGAAGAATTTCTTCTATTTCCAAGGAAAGTACTACGTACAGACGAAAGGAGTTGCAATGGGGGCTGCCTTTGCCCCAGATCTGGCGATCTTGTATATGGACAATTTTGAAAAGCGTTTTGTTCTCAAAAACAACCCCTTCTCTGTACATATTAATCTATGGAAGAGATATATCGATGATATATTAATAATCTGGAATGGCGATACAGCTCAACTTAATTTGTTCCATGAATGGCTCAACCGATGTGACCAGGATATTCAGTTTACCATCCAGTTCAACACACAGGAGATACCCTTTCTTGACCTAAAAATATTCAGCGAAGATGCCAAACTTTTCACTACCCTATACAGGAAACCAATTGAACGGAATTCCCTACTAAGGTACAGCAGTTACCACCCACGTGGCCTGCGTGACAATCTTCCAGTAGGTCAGTTCCTGCGGATCCGCAGGAACTGCACAAAGCGAACGGATTACATAACAGAGTCCGAGGACCTGAGTGCCAGATTAACCGCTAGGGGCTATCCGAAGCGTTTGGTTAAGAGGGCCCAGAAGAGGGCCTGGTACAACCCACGGGATACTTTGCTCACAACTAAAGATCCTGCCATATCGCCTAAGAACAACAAGATGATATGTGTTACAACGTTCTCCACTAGAAGTAATGCCGTGAAAAAGATAATTAACAAGCACTGGAGTCTTGTATCAACTGAGATCGACCAACCAAACTTACCTATGCATTCCTTCAGAAAGGCCATGAGCATTAAGGACCATGTGGTACATTCCTTCCTTGAGGACCCGGTCGAACCAACTATCCAGTCACTCTGGAATTTACCACCCGTCATAGGTCATTTCAAATGCGGTTCATGTAAAGCATACCCAACTACAATTCAATCCAAAAAGTTTGTCTATAAACATCAGACTATCACGTTGCATTCCCATACCAACTGCAATTCTATTAACGTTATCTATGGGATCCTTTGCCCCTGTGGCCAATTATATATTGGCCAAACACAGCAGAAAATTAAAGCGAGAATTCTACAGCACCAAAGCAGAATAAGATGCAATGTGACCGGAGCACCCCTAGTTGAACATTTCAACCAACTGGGACATAGCCCTGAGCAAATGCAATGGATTGGGGTGGAGAAAACCGAACTGGGGCCCAGGGGAGGGAATATATCCTCTATCCTTACCATCAGGGAGTCCAAATGGATGATTCGCTTTGATACTATCAATATGGGTCTGAACGAACAAGATCCTAGTAATGCACAACTAGCCATTCTCAGTAACTAGGGAATGATGGCTACTGTAGTTCTATCCATCCAGCTCTTATGTCTAGCCCGTTGGTAATGACACCTTTGAAGCTTCTGTTATGTTGACCGTTTGAAGCATGCGATTCATGTACGTAATGTTCATATGTATATGTTAGCTTTCGTTCTAACAATATGCCTATATAAGATGCCACTCTGTTACTCTTTTTAGCACAATGGGACAATGATTATTCATACAGGCCCACATGCATGTAAAAATCAATGCACATCCAGATGTTTCTTTTTGTTTATATTGTGTCATTCACGTTGTTTTGTAATATGTATTTCCATGACTTATTTTAAAGTATCTCCTCTATGTTATGCAAACTTTTTGCCCCTTCACGCTCATGAACCGGTCTGGAACACTTATGTCGAGTGGCACGATCCGAGGTCTGGAGACTTACTAACAATTTTTAAACACAACTCGATTTATTGAGAAACATTTATTAGCTCTTAGCATATCTCACAGAACTAATTTCCATCATCCCTTTTACGTCATCATGATGGCTAAACTAGCCAATTGCTCCTTTCCCCAAAAAACTACTCGGGTTGTCTTTCTTCTAATACACCGGCGGCGCTAGCATCTAGCTTCTGCGCCCGGTTGAACGTCACGCGGCGCAGGGCGTCTCCATATTAGTGCACTTTCCCCACGGGTCCAGTGCTTTGTCAGAAACCGCGAGCACGACATTCATGGATGCCGCCTAAGGTATGGGAGCTCCTTTTTCTATCACTTTGTTGAGCCGGTTCCTTCACGCTGTGAGCACGATCTTAGTTTTAATGTGTGGCACTTTTTTCCACACTCTGCATGATTTACAGCACGTTAAGGTCTATTGCTTAGACCTTCAGTGGGAATATATATACTTGACGTTTGTCTAAGTATATGACAGTGTTTTCTTTTTCCTTTAATCTTGGATGTGATGCGACTCTACCGCACATGACATTGATTGATATTCCGGAGAGTTTTCTATAAAGATAGGTTTGAACTTCTGTCTTTTTCCCTATTATTGACGCACAGTTAAACGATAGATTGCACGTCCCACCACGTTTCACGGTGCTGACCATTTCCTCATTGATTGAACCCTTTGCTATGGATGATAGATTAGGGGACCAGGTCCTTGGAGCTGTATATCCTCTAGGTTTGGATTATCATTTGTTTTTAAAACAGTACTCTTTTTCATTTTATTTATAGAGGCCGATTTCCTCCGTGATTAATTTCACCTGTCACACCGGTGTCTGTCACGGCGTGTGATGATGGAGTAAATAGTACCTCCTTTGTGATTTGATCAATATTAGTAAGTTATATTTATATTTATTTGAACTACATGAATCCATTTAGCCGGTTTAAGGATCATTACAATGACACCTCAAACATTTTGCAGGTGCACTCCACCCCTATCCGTTCTTGGAGCCCACCAGCCCCTTCGCCCTTTGACGCCAAGTTACCAGTGACTAGATGTCCATTTTCTATTATGGTAATTATGGTGATGCCTTCCTTTACCCAGTCTCCCTGAATAATCCTCTTGGGACTCGATACAGTTTTTAATACTTACCCAATGTCTTTGTAGGTGCCTTCCTTTTTTGTTCCACCGTCCCGTTTGTCCTGAGGAAGACCCCGCCAGTAAGGACTTAAGCAACCTACCTATGCCTAGGGGTCGAAACGTCGACATATGACTTTGCCAGTACCCTCAATAGTGCAATGTGCACTGTGTTCTTTCGATTGTATATGGTTTCTGTCAAATCATCTATTCTCTTATGAATGAATTTCATCCTGATTATTTGGCACAATATTGCGTGCCTAGCAATTGACTTGTACGAGTGTTATAAATATTTATATGTCACTTATCCCATTACCTTACCCAACTCATTGAGGAAATATGAATTTTGTGATCAGTTATGTCCCCTATCGTAGACCCCAACGGCTCCATGTGCATGCTATAAGTACATGTATGTTCCCTCCTGCTCCAGTTCTGAAGACGCAAACATATGTGCGTCCACCGTCAACATGTCCTCTTTCAGATCCGCCATGAATGGGTCAGATATTCCATTCCTAAGTATGAAAGGCCACCGACTTTATGTGGTTCACTTTCCACATTTCACAGATTCAGGCGAGTAGGCCCGAATTCTGTCATCGAGCCTTTTCCTGCCTTCTGCCTCTGAAAGCTCCAGTCTGAGCCCGCATCCGTGACCATGAACTTTGTCTTACTCCCTGCGCGGCTAACGGTGCCTGATCCACCATATTGCCTGCCAAAAACTGTATTTCACCTTCGAGATTATCTCCTTCGCTCCTCATCCGATGCATTCCTGTCTAGCAGTTTAGGTAAACATTCCTCCAGCTACCATGCAAAGGGGCCAGGCTTCGCTGTCCTCATGCAAGTAATTCATAGCCCCGTTACCATGGAATATTCCTATCCCCTCGCATCTAGTGTAGACACTCAGACGCTTGTACACGCACTAACAGTCAGTATAGTCAGTATAGAATAAGATTCTATCCTAAGAGACCTTTCCTTTTGGATAACACAGTTCTTTAAACATAGGATATTAGATATGATTTGGAATTAGGTTGACATAACCCCAGACTTCTGTCTCCACATGTAGAGCTAAAATGTCAAGTCTCCTTCACCCTCTAGTTGCACGTCGATCACACGTCATGCAGCTGCGCGCGCATCTCTGCCACATATCTCTGCTGACATTGCAGGATTCTTTTATGGATCCACCCACTTGTAACATCATGTTTAAATGACGTATTTTAGTTACACCCATGTTTAGTTACGTATGTACAGTTTATCTGAGTTATCAGCTATCACGCCTCTTGCATCTGTTTCACTGTAATGCATTTTCTATAAAACCGCTTAACTGTCAATAATATATGTTCCCTTCCTTCCTGAACTTTCGTGGTGATGGAACAGAAGGCCCACAATTCGAATTGTCTTCCTTTGTATAGGAATAAAGCATTTTTAAAACCTCTAATACCACGGATTCTACCTCTTATATTTACTGAGTTATTCTTGATAGATTTTACCGCATAAAAAATAGTACCGGTAACGAAATATTTACCACATAAATTGGCGCCCGAATAGGGACACTTTCTCATCTCACGCGCCGGCGGTGCGTTGCAGGCCCGGTCTCCTGCCACAGCTGAACGGACAACAAAAACGCGTATCTGCAGGATTTCCTGTGTCTCCTTCCGGCCAAGCGGGGACGACTGAGGCTGCGATCAACACCCAGACGAGGCGGTGAGAAGTGCGAAGTATCCCGACCAGAGCCTAGCTGAGAGAGCAAGATCCGAGGTATACAGAGACCCGCCAGGTTCCGAAGTTCCGAGTACAGTCGAGTCGAATCCAGTCCGGTCCAGTTTCAAGTTCCGTTCCGAGGCCTTCCGTTCCGAGCTACCCGGTGAGTACCATTACCGGGGAGGCATTTAACGTGCACATAGTCTGTGCCGGTCAAGACGGGTTTGGGTACACAAATCCGGTCTGCACTGTTCTAGCAGTGTATCTGTACTGTTTAGCAGTATATATAGTAATAGAGTATGTCTTGCATATAAATAAGTATTATCCAGTGTCAGTATAATGTCAGTAACCAGTTTTCTATTAGTTATCATTGTTCATAAAAACTGTTAAACGTTAAATGTTTTAAATACGTTTTATATATTGTGGTGTGAATGACTGTTCATTATTGTGTTTTTTTGTATAAAGTGGGTTCTAGAAACAAGATCTAAAAATGCCGCTCTTTTCGAAACTAAGACAGATCAAAACTAGAAAAGGTGTACTCGAAGAAGCTGTTCCCATTCCACCTAGGGATACTCCAGGATACTTCATGTATCATAAGCATGGCCTAGATGCCGTATTATTTCTTGATTTATGGGTAGATTACACCAAATAATTACCAGAGAGTCAGAGATGGCCCGCAGCGGGGACCTGGGATGCAGATTGCATCATGAGAGTAGAAGAAGAATTATGGAAAAAGAAAGCCAGACAGTCACAGAAAGATGCCATTGAATTATGGCGTAAAGAATCATATAGACGTACAGAAAAAGCACACCGACAGGAAGAGAAAGGTAAGGAGAATACAAATAAAGTCCGAGAAAATCTATTACTTGAGGAAGGTACCCGAGTAAAATCAGAACAAGTAGATAGACAAAGAAACACTCTTATGAATGGTATGTATCCACTTCTGGCCGAAGGGTTACCTAAGGCTACTCCGGAAATACCAAAAGACTTGCCAACCCCATTGTTTCCGATAAAAGCACATCCCAAGGGACATCCCAGAACCGCAGAAGATGTTTTCCTCTCCCGCTATTTAGATGACGCAGCTCCCGAGTATGCTAATACCGCACCACATAGACCGCTTGCCGGTGATGCTCATCACCAAGATCTTTCGTCTGTACCTCCGCAACAACACGCTTCGACACACATTCCGACAAGCACATCTGTTTTTACAGCTTTTCCCACAACGACGGTTGCTGTCTCACCCTCAACAAATCCTTTCACGTCCAGCACCCCAGACGGTGCTACAGGAGGTACGACAGACATTTTTTCTACACCACCCAGAGGAAATAAATTTTCCCTTAGAGATTTAGCCCTCCAACGTACGCCCAAACTAGCCACTCCCGACATGCTTAAGGAACTTCTAGTAGATTGTAGATATGACCCTGTGCCCGGTAAACGGGACGAAATGCTGCTGTCATCATTACGTATCCGACGAGCTGCAATATATTTAACGAAGTTACCAGGAATGAATACACATTTAGAAAATATATATCACTTTGTCCAGTCAGGGCGAGGCCCTGAAAGTATTAGCAGAGCCATGGAGTACCAGAAAGCGGAGGTACAGGGACAACTGTTACGTTTTCTCATAAACTGTGTAATTAGAAATCAAGACCGGCCTGGGGTAAATCCGGAAGAAATGCAAACACTTGTCACTTGGGGTCGGAATATATCAGAAGGAAGACATGATAAACAGTTATGTATAATAGCTATGTACCGAAAGATCCGCAAAGAGGTAGAACGAATACACGAAGAAAGATTAGAGGTAGATGCCGCTGATCTAAACAGAGAGGAGGAGGAGCAAGAATCAGAGCAAGTAGACACGATAGCTTATGTAGGTAAAGGAAGACCCCATAATAATACCAGAGGTTTTAACGACCCAATACGTCCAATACGTCCAGAATATAATAGACATTTTCCAAACACTGTGCTAAATACAAAATCCCCTGAACACCTATTCCAAGCCGCTGATAAATTACTCCGAGATCGAAGGGGGTACCACGTGCTCGATTCCTTGGACGAACAAGAATTAGTCAGGTCAGCAGTACAATGGGCTGACAGTCCCGGCGAATACAATGATGATGTACTTGCACACACGTTTCTGAATCTAGACCCATATGAACAGCGTTTGGCTAGTATATACATGATTCAACACCTCCTTATATTATATAAAAGCCAACACTCCGATCCAGGACCCTTACCTGACATATTGACAGAACTACTCACGAACATATGGAGAGGGTCAGGTACTGATTTGATTAAGGAAATACTAGAATCCCGAAACCAATATTTAAATTTCGTATGCCCAGAACACGTTCCAGTTCCCATAATGGGAAGAAAAATGTATCACATAGATAGACAGAACCCGTTACGCGAAGTGCACCCGATCAGAGGTGCCGACGATAATTTCACACGTGTGTTTGTGTACACGCCTATAACTAAACTGGAATTATTAGAAATGAAGAAAGTAGTACCCAGTCATGATAAAGATCCAGCAGGTTTCCACCGTGAGATAAAAGACATGTTACTCATGGGAGAGTATACCTACCCCGACATTATGAAAATATTAAAAGTCCTATTACCCGCAGGAGTTTATGAAAAACTCAAAGAAAAAGAATGGGAGGTAGGAGACCAAAAGATAGATTGGACAGCATTAGAAAACGAAGAAAAGGCCCGAGCTGCAGGAGCAGGGCTTGGGGATAAGACTACAGCACTAGCAGGATCACTAATACAGGTATTGCCACGTTTATTAACTACGAAAAAGGAAGACTGGGGTGCAATCTCAGCCTGTAAACAAAAACCAGATGAAGACACTAGTGATTTCTATTCCCGATTTGAAAAATGTTTCAGTATAAATAGTGGTATAAAAGCCAGTAGTGAGTCATATCCACATCTGTTTGTGACAAAATTAGTTGAAAATTCTCTGCTACAAGTCAAGAATAGAGTATTGAAATTCGAAAGTACCTGGCAAGGTAATACCCCATCACAGATGCTACAGATGTTACAATATCATCACAATAGAATTAGAGAAGAACAAGAACACGAACAAAGACGTATGAAAGATACGAAAATGAAAATGCTTGTTGCACAGTCAGTTCCAGCCGATAGTCATCAAAAGGGTGATTCCGCAGGCCCTGCGAAAGGGACATGCAACTATTGTAAACAACCAGGTCATTATATACACGACTGTCCAGTCCTGAAACATAATATTGCTACAGGTAGAACACATGAGAGACCACGTCCACCTAGACAGGATCAGAATCAACAACAGACGCCTCAGCAGGCACAACCTAGGTTAGCTCCGCAACAATTAGCTCCGCAACAGGCAGCTCCACAACAAATTGTAGTACCACCACAAGCGCAGCCTACTGCTGCAACTCAAGCAACAACACAACAAATGTATCAGTATGCACAAACAGATTATCCCGATTATCAGCGATACTCATGAGATAGCCTAGAGAGGGAAGTTGGCTTACCCCTTATTGAGGTTCCTGTAGACCAAGAGGGACCTTATGTACATAGTGAACTATTAGGGGAAGACAGAAAGTTTTTACTTGATACAGGGGCAAGCAGAACAACTATAAGACGTAGTGAAGTTCCAGGGGCACCCCTCTCAGGCTCACAGAATATTTCCCTTGGATTTTCAGGAAAACCTATAATTAATGATGTAACGCAACTTCTTGCACTCACAGTAGGTCCATTAACACGTACAACAGATTTATTGCTTACTAAATCATGTCCAGAAAATTTGTTAGGCATAAAAACATTGAAAGCTCTAGGAGCCATAATATGTTGTTCTCCGGAAGGAGTACGACTATTTTTACGTGACTTTAAAGGTCACTACGTATCCAGAGACATGGATCACCGACTGCAGAATTTACCTACACATTTATGGGCACAAGGCCCCACTGATGTTGGTTGCATGAACATTACACCATATCGAGTTACACTGAAAACAGGAATAGTACTACCACGAATGCGACAATACAAGTTACCACCAGATGCTGTAGTGGCTTTACTGCAAATCATTGACGAGCTCATTGCACAAGGAGTGGTTGTCGAAACAGACTCCAATGTATGTAATTCTCCGATAATTCCGATTCTTAAAAGAACGGATCCAAAAGCTCCGCCAGTATATCGATTAGTTATTGATCTGCGCGAATTAAATAAATGTATTGTGCCACAATACCCCGTGGTCCCAGATATCTCTTCATTACTCACAGCTATTGACTCAGAAGCAACGTTTTTCACTGTAATTGATCTCAAGAATGCTTTCTTTAGTGTCCCAATAGATCCGGAAAGTCAATATTTGTTCGGTTTTAGTTTAAATGGACGAAGTTTTAAATTCACACGC
Source organism: Triturus cristatus (assembly GCF_964204655.1). Lineage (NCBI taxonomy): Eukaryota > Metazoa > Chordata > Amphibia > Caudata > Salamandridae > Triturus > Triturus cristatus. The sequence goes on from NC_140589.1 coordinate 1,355,960,807, forward strand.
GCACCTCAAGGATTTACAGAAAGCCCCAGCATCTATAGCCAAGCACTGAAACGAGAACTTGACAGTATCCATATGCCAGTTAACACTGCCTTGCTTCAATATGTCGATGATCTGCTGATCACAGCTCGAAGCGAACCTGAATGTGAAAAAGCGTCACTGACGGTTTTAAAATTTTTGGCTGACAAGGGGCACAAGGTGTTCCCTTCTAAGCTGCAATTCTGTGTCCAGCGAGTTGTTTACCTTGGGCACTCGCTGTCCAAGGAGGGAAGGCAGCTTACACCCGACCGCATACAGTTAATCGCTAACATGCCACCACCCAAGACACAAAAGGAGGTACGGGCTTTTATAGGCCTCACTTCATACTGTAGGCAGTGGATCCCTCAATATGCATTTCTAGCAAAACCACTCATCCAGTTGACAACACAGGAGGCAGCCATATCGACTGTCCTCCCTTGGACTCCAGAACATACACACGCCTTTGAAAGCTTAAAGAAAGCTTTATGCCAAGCACCTGTCCTAGCAACACCATGTTACAGTAAACAGTTTACACTCTTCGTTACAGAACGCGAAGGTACTGCTTTGTCAGTACTCACTCAGGAACAAGCAGGATCACATAAACCATGTGCTTATTTCTCTAGTACATTAGATCCAGTAGCTCAGGCACTTCCAGCGTGCCTGAAATCAGTGGCAGCAACAGCTTTAGCAATCAGACAAAGCGATGCCATAGTGTTAGGACATCAATTAACAGTACAAGTACCACACGCAGTAGAGGTTCTCTTGAACCGCACACAAACACAACACTTGACGATAGCAAGACTCACTGGTTACGAATTAACACTGTTTCAGCCACATATAGAAATCAGACGTTGTAATACGTTAAATCCTGCCACACTGTTACCAGTGGGCGGAACAGATCCATTGGCACATGATTGTGTCGAAGTCATTACTATCACGACGAAACCCAGACAAGACTTGACAGATATCCCTTTGACAGATCCAGACTTGACATTGTATGTAGATGGGTCATGTATGAGAACAAGTACAGGAGAGTTAGTGGCCGCTTACGCAGTCACAACAGACACTGAAGTCATTGAAACAAATTGTATTAACACTTTGTCAGCTCAAGCAGCAGAGCTCACCGCTCTGACACAAGCCTGTATTCAAGCCAAAAATAAAAAAGTCAACATATACACAGATTCACGTTATGCCTTTGGAGTTGTCCATGACTTTGGCGTACTGTGGCGAGAGAGAGGTTATTTAACTTCTCACGGTGCCCACATTCAACACGGACCCCTCATTCAAGCCCTATTAGACGCGATTCATCTACCTCGATTATGAAATGCAAAGCCCACACAAAAGTTACCGATATCATTTCTCAGGGTAATGACCTAGCTGACAGAACAGCTAAACAGACTGCTCAGAATCAGACTCACACAACTGACATGACAAAGACAATAGTTCCGACACCAACCCATTGCATGACAGTTAAGGATCCCGCCCTTGATGTAATCGACATACAGACACATGCTACACCAGACGAAATAAAGAAATGGACTGAATTAGGAGGGATCCAAACAGATCAAGGATGGATGACGAAGGAAAAATCTATATGGTTTCTTCCCGACTCAATGGTCCAAGTCATCATTAACACTATACATAGTCCTGCGCACCTAGGAGAAAAAGCTATGCTAGACAGCATTCAACACATTTGGTTCAACAAACATTTACGAGCCGCAGCTAAACAAAAAGTTCGTACCTGTATGATATGTTGTCAGTTTAATCCAGGTAAAAGCATCCCCGTAGAACAGGGTGGATTCCAAACTCCCGATCATGCTTTTGAAGTCCTCCAGATGGATTATATCCAGATGGAACGATGTTGAGGATTCAAATATGTTCTCGTAGTTGTCTGTGCTCTTTCCCGTTGGACAGAAGCATACCCGGTTTCAGATTACACTGCCCCGACTACTGCCAAACAGTTAGTTCGAGAATTCTTCCCACGGTACGGTTTACCACGTGTTGTCTACTCAGATAACGGCCAGCCGTTCTCATCCGAACTAATGAAACACGTTTCCCTTCTATTAGGGTATCAATGGAAATTTCACTGTGTCCGACATCCCGAGGCAGCAGGTCTCGTAGAACGCCATAATCAAACTTTGAAAATTAGATTGTCCAAAATATGTAGAGAAAAAGGAGTCGATTGGATAGTAGCCTTACCAGTTGCGCTCTTTTACATGAGAATGGTAGCACATTCTCGAACAGGGCTATCCCCGTATGAGGTGATCTTCGGTAGACCACCAAATATGTGGGGGACGCCTATACCTCGTAAAATCACTGACGTTGATTGTAATATGCTGACAGATTACCTGGCTTCCTTGATGTCTGCACTACAATCTTGTCGTTCACAGGTATCCGCAGCTTTTCCCGATAATACTGAGGTGAAGCCCCATGACGTGGTTCCTGGGGATCTGGTGCTGGTCAGGAACTTTGACCGGAAGACCCAACTGGATCCTAGGTGGAAGTCACCGAAGTTAGTTTTACTTACCACCAGGACAGCCGTGAAAATCGAGGGAAGAAAAGGATGGTTGCACTCGAGTCATATCAAGAAATTTTATGGACTACCATCCAATATAGAGACTAAACCCTGTATTTCCTCAAAGACAGACTCAAAGCTCCCCTTGGTTGAGCAATCGAACTCAGAAATCTATAAGCTAAAATTGAGGTCTAATAAGTCAGACAATTTGATTGTTTAAGTCCTCTCCAAGGTGAATCGGTTGAATTTGTCTCTGACATGTATCCTCTAGACCGAAAAAGAGAAAGAAATCAGCGAAAGCAGCTGAAAAAGCAAGCGTATTGTAAATCATTTCGTAGTCATTGTACAGTAACATTATTAATTTTGTTTTTTCTAAGTCTTTTTATCATCATTGTCAGCATCCTATTGCACATGTATTATCCTATTCCTAAGCATTCTTATAATATAACTGCAGAACATTCTTTTAGCGAATTTCCTCCGCATGAATTGTCCTATAGATTTGCGCTGCGCAATAACACTTTCATTAGTATGTTACATCATTCCCATCAAACCAGCAATGCCACAAATTGTTGGATATGTGGCCAGCTCCCTCCCTATCAGAACTATAAGGGAGTTTTGCCCCTCTTTCCCTATCCGTTCACACACAATGGCTCCTGTGGAGCATGGTTTAGTTTGATTAATACCCTAGATTCAAATTCCGCAGTTTATCAAGACAACTGGGTATGGGGAAACCTGAACCTAGTTTTGCTTAAAGTCTGCTACCCTAACAAGGAGGGACTTCCCAAAAGAACAGGAACTGATCTAGAAAATGAAGTATATGGATTAGGTAATTTTACACTTAACCTCATGATCCTGAACGTTGAATCTGAAGCTACACCAATCTTGCCCGCCATGTCAGTATTCCCAGTAAAAGGGGAATTATGTATAAGAAAGAATGGTTCCATACATATGGGCCATAGTAAATGCACCACTGTAATAAAATTCAGTGATCAAGGCAAGTCTACATTTAGAGCTTCTCATCATTCCTACTTTATATGTGGCCAGACCGCATATATACGTCTACCTTTAGATTGGGATGGTACCTGTTACATAGCATTCCTTCTACCACCTGTTTTCCTAGCTCCTCCTGATTATCATAGAAATACTCATTTAGTACACAATAGACAGCAGAGAGATCTCCCAATTGTCGATTACACTGAAACAGCATGGGAGAAATACACAGATTTCAATAAAGGTTTCTTTCCTTATATAGGTACAGTCACTAATAGTAAGCTGATACGTAGATTAACCAGAACCCTTGAAGCAGTAGTGAACGAAACTATTTCCGCCTTAGGCAATTTAACAGAAGAACAGTCTGCCATGCGGATTGTTGTGCTTCAAAATCGTCTTGTCCTTGACGTCATCCTGGCCGATAGGGGCGGAGCTTGTAGGGTCATCGGATCAAGTTGTTGCATTTTCATACCAGAAAATTCGCCGTCAGTATATAAAGCCATAACCCGCCTTCATAAGATTGTAAGCCAGATACACCAGAGTCCAGGCACCTGGACTTGGTCCGGTTGGTTCTGGGGCGTGTTGTCAGCCTGGGGATGGAGAATACTATCCTTCCTAGGTATTGGCTTTCTCATACTATTCAGTTGCTGCTTATGTCTACAATGTGGGCCAGCGATTTGTGGTCTGTGTGCCACCTCGTGTATCCCACATCCAAGTTTTCGTTCGAGATCCCGGAAGAAGAAAGAAGAACAAATGATGCTATATGAACAGATCGATGGATTGATGAAGATCGATATCTCCTAAGGGTCCGAAGGGGACAAGGAGGGAATGAGGAAATATGAATTTTGTGATCAGTTATGTCCCCTATCGTAGACCCCAACGGCTCCATGTGCATGCTATAAGTACATGTATGTTCCCTCCTGCTCCAGTTCTGAAGACGCAAACATATGTGCGTCCACCGTCAACATGTCCTCTTTCAGATCCGCCATGAATGGGTCAGATATTCCATTCCTAAGTATGAAAGGCCACCGACTTTATGTGGTTCACTTTCCACATTTCACAGATTCAGGCGAGTAGGCCCGAATTCTGTCATCGAGCCTTTTCCTGCCTTCTGCCTCTGAAAGCTCCAGTCTGAGCCCGCATCCGTGACCATGAACTTTGTCTTACTCCCTGCGCGGCTAACGGTGCCTGATCCACCATATTGCCTGCCAAAAACTGTATTTCACCTTCGAGATTATCTCCTTCGCTCCTCATCCGATGCATTCCTGTCTAGCAGTTTAGGTAAACATTCCTCCAGCTACCATGCAAAGGGGCCAGGCTTCGCTGTCCTCATGCAAGTAATTCATAGCCCCGTTACCATGGAATATTCCTATCCCCTCGCATCTAGTGTAGACACTCAGACGCTTGTACACGCACTAACAGTCAGTATAGTCAGTATAGAATAAGATTCTATCCTAAGAGACCTTTCCTTTTGGATAACACAGTTCTTTAAACATAGGATATTAGATATGATTTGGAATTAGGTTGACATAACCCCAGACTTCTGTCTCCACATGTAGAGCTAAAATGTCAAGTCTCCTTCACCCTCTAGTTGCACGTCGATCACACGTCATGCAGCTGCGCGCGCATCTCTGCCACATATCTCTGCTGACATTGCAGGATTCTTTTATGGATCCACCCACTTGTAACATCATGTTTAAATGACGTATTTTAGTTACACCCATGTTTAGTTACGTATGTACAGTTTATCTGAGTTATCAGCTATCACGCCTCTTGCATCTGTTTCACTGTAATGCATTTTCTATAAAACCGCTTAACTGTCAATAATATATGTTCCCTTCCTTCCTGAACTTTCGTGGTGATGGAACAGAAGGCCCACAATTCGAATTGTCTTCCTTTGTATAGGAATAAAGCATTTTTAAAACCTCTAATACCACGGATTCTGCCTCTTATATTTACTGAGTTATTCTTGATAGATTTTACCGCATAAAAAATAGTACCGGTAACGAAATATTTACCACCACAACTCATCACCCCTTTCCCCTTTCCCGTGGCACTCCGCACTGATTGATTAATGTGAATTTATTCAAACATAAATGTGTTCCCATCTAGGTGTGATTAAATAACACTTGGATGTTACTTCATTGTTGCAATATTCATTGTTGTTGATTTTGTTCAGGCTTTAAAAGCATTTATGTTCTGGGACCATTTCCTTTCTACTTTCAGTTGACATACAGCACATCCACGGTTTGCCCACATTCAAAATATCACATGCTAGTGAGCAGTGCTACCACCACCCCACCTTGCACCATAATGCACAAGTGCAGGCTTAGTGTCCTCCCGTGACGTCATGCTTTAAGGGCCACATTCCAGCACCAATAATACAGCATCCATACAATTACTTCCTTCGTGCGGAATGCTGGACACACAGTTACTGGCCAAGACAAAGAGACATGTGATTCTGTATCCACTTGGGAGGCACACTATTTGCACACTGTCTCAGGGTCCATCAACCTAGGTTATGTGTAAATGTGTGAGTTAATCATTGGTGTTGGGTGGGACAGGCCACCGCAAGGCCCATGGAAGACATCCTTAACGTGGGGTGAATGAATGCTGCACTTTGGTGTGGCTTTCTTTACTGCATACAAATAAGGCCATTCAATGTTATATAGACAGACTTTGCATTGCCACATTGATGTGGTTTGGGAAGCTGCTCCACCAGAGCATCATAATTAGTAATAGTCCATCAGCACATTTCTCTAATACTTGTGGCCCACAGTGGAGTAGGCGGTGTTGACATGTATGACTTGTACGATTATATTGCGCATAGGCTATGTAGTATGGTGCAAGTATGTAGGCCCACACTAACTACATATGCACTGTCTTATTCAATCCAAGGCTGATATGTCAATGTATTCCTACATAATTGACTGCCATGTGGTGTGGTATGTGCTTGAGGTATACTTACCAACCAGTAGGCTATTCCCATAGGTCCCATTGTGGAAACACTCATTGATGGTGTAATGCCGGAAGACAAATGCGTTGTGGGTACTTCCCGGGTAGTTGAAAAACCCCAGATGGTCCACAATTGCCTGCATGTTCATGGAATAGGTGTGCTTCCTGTTGCAGTAGATATGAGATGTTGCAGCGGGAGTTGCAATTTGCTCATCTTTGCAGTTCATTGCCCCCAACACATGTGGGAATTCTGCAAAGGCATAAAAGCCTTTCTTGTTCTCTTGTTGTTGCTGCTCTGGGGTAATAGAGGTACTGGGGCATGAGGCTTATGATGGCATCCAGGATGGTTGGGAGGAACCTGGAGAAGGAAGCCTGGGATACTCCTGCCACTCTGGCTGTGGTAGGTTGAAAATTTCCAGATGCCAGCATGTGGAGCACAGCCAGTGGCTTGGTCTGCGAAGGGATGTTGGAGCAGCGCTGCAATGTTGGCTGCATCCTTGGCTCAATCTGGTGCAGGCGGCGGACAATGGACTCCCTTCTGAGCCTGTAATGGGCAATCACCTCAGTGAGAAGTTGGCCTGGTATATGCTGTCCACTAATTAAAGTGGGCACCTTGTACCAGTCCAAACAACCCCTTATGGTGATAGGTTAAAGACAACCTTTATTGAAAGCTATCCTAGTGGTAGCTATGGAGAGCAGCCTTCAGGCTAAGTCTTGAAGGAATGTAAAGCAGCTTGTTTTACCAGTCTATAATCTCTTGAATGACCAAATGAAAGGACAACCACACCAGGTATATATTTAAAATATATGTATTTAAGATAAAACACATCCCTCTAGTCTCTTTATGAGGCTAGAGTTCGAAGTACTTAAGTTACGAGTCAGTATTCAACGGTAAAAGCACAAATACACGTTTGGGCCCTAGGGGCGTACCAAACCATATACTAATAATGTGGTATAAGAACCACGACTGAACTAGACACAAGGCCTAGAGCCTATAGAATCGCTGGGACCCCAAGGAACCACCCAAGGTAGTGACACAGGGGACCCACGGGGGCCGTGTGCAGTGTGTGAACACAGTCTCGAGCTCCCGTTAGCTTCTATGGGGAAAGTCGCGGTTAGATTTTTAAAGATTAGGGACACTTAGAAATGAGTCAGGACCAAACCCTTTTGGACTTAGGAAGTTCTAGGGCTAGCACCCACGGGAGCACCGGAGTACTCGTGTTACCTCACCCAGGGAAGCCGGGTGCGTAGGTGTCTTTTGGTGTCGGGTCGCGTCGTCGATTTCAATGGGAGCTGGCGAAGAGGTGCTGCTGCCGTGAAGATGAGAAGTGTCTGAAGAGATCCAAGCCCGGATCAAAGATGAGAAGAACCTGAAAGCAGAGGGGACAGAGTCTGGGTTACTTGCCAGTGACCAGGGGCACAATAGACCAATGCCCACAGATGTCGGGTGCTTCAGGTGAGTTGACAGGTGTCTTGACTCTTCACCCACGATGTCCAGGAGGTGTTGACAACAACCAGGAGCTGGATTTGACCTGTCCCACAAAGTCTGAGTGCTGCAGTGTCGGCGACCAGAATGAGAGCCTTGACAACGGCAAGTCAAGTGGAAATAGAAGAAAGACGTTGGTGCAGACCAGCAAGGTCTGGGGGACTCACCCAGTGAGGGTATGTCAGGGCAGATCTGGAGCAACCAGGAAAGTCCAAGAAGAAGAGGAGTTGCCTTTGTGGGGACCCACTAGCCAACGGGCTAGCGATCGCGAAGGAGCCTCAAGCAGTCGCACTGGAAACTGTCCAACGGGTCACTCGTGGAGTGGAGGCCAGAGATCTTTGGTGCAGTTAGTGCTCAAGGCTGGGGATACATGGAGCCCAAAGCACAACTTCAATGAAGACCAGGAAGATGATGTACCAGCAAAAGATCATGGTGTCCAAGGGTCACGGTTCCACGTCACCCACGATAGCCACAAGCCTCAGTTTTGCTGTGGACTCAGGGTAGCCTTGGAGAAGTTTGGAAATCCACCTTTCGTTATGCAAAGACTTCGGCGTCCGGCGGGAGCTTCAGAGTTGCAGACTGGACAGTTGATTCTTTGGTGACTGCCAAGCAGGGGAGTCACTCCTTGACCCCAAGGGAGATTTCTTCAGTCTTCTAGTCGAAATAGAAAGTCGAAGGTCCAGGATATATGTTGCAGAGTTTCGTCCAGGGTAATCCAAAGTCTCAAGGACTGGGTTCCCATACTTATACTAAGTTTGGGGGTTGGACATACTCTGAGGACCCACCTATGGGAGGGTTTGGAAAGAGGGGTGGTTACACCCATTTCTTTTGTCCAGTTTCGCACCAGAGCAGGGGCAGGTAGCCCCTGCAACCGGTTTGAACTGGACTATGCACAGGGACACCAAGTGTGCCCCCAGTGCAGGACTTCAATGCACCAGAGAGTGCTCCCGCCCAGCCCCAATACACATCTGCCTGTCTGGGGAGGTGGTTACACCTCCCTGGGACAGGAAACCTATCGTCCAGGCCTCCCCTGCCAGAGTTTTGGTCAGCAGCAGGAGGCCAGACCAGTGTCTGTGGCAGTGGCATCCATTTTGTGATGCCAGTGCTTTAGAAAGTCTTTACCGGGCAGACCAGTGAGAACATGTCTCTCCCTCTAGAAGGGTGGAATGCTACCCCCACTGCCAGAACTGGCAGGGAGGGTAGTATTCCAATGTGTTTGACACCAAACACGACATGTTTCCATCCAGCCAGTCCAAAGTTAGCATTTACCACGAGGTTATAATGCACTTAAGAGTATATGGTCAGGCTGCACCACAAACAGCAACAGAGGAGGTACTCCGAACGCTGCAGAGGGGCTCTGCTCATGCAGGGGAACCCTCCCACTTAAAAACCAAGCACTCTGCCTTCAGGACTGTTAACGCCTGCCATAGGAGTGACTTATAGGTTTTATATGTGTGTGCAATGGTAGTGATATAGATAGCCTATACCACAGTAAGGGGTGCAGGCACCACCTTACCCAGGCTGCAGTAGCAGACCTGTGGTGTCATTTTGGAGTGCTTCCCAGGGGTGGCATAATACATGCTTCAGCCCCTGGTAGGCCTCTGAGGTACCTATGCCCTGGGTACATAGTATACCATATACTAGGGGCTTATAAGGCACTCCAGAATCCAATAAGGGATGTACCTAATGTACATGGAAACCATTTTAGAGAGGAAGCAGCTAGGCTGGGGTCCTGATTAGCAGGGCCACAGCCAGACTAAGGTCGAAAAACAGTGAAACACCAGCAAAAAGTGGGGGTACCCATGTGAGGCAGATCCTACTCTCCTACAACCTCCTCCTCCCTGAGGTCAATGAGGGTCTTTCTCTGGCAGTATGTCCGCTCCCTTCTCCAATTCTGCCTCTGTGGTGGTGGTGGGCTCCTTAGTGCTCCTAGCTGCAATAGCAGTAGATCCATGGCGTAGTTGAGCATGCCAAATTGCTTTGGGTCTACTCTGCTTTTATACCAGTGTACTAGCATCATTTTTAAGACCAGCTTTTCCTTAACTTTAAAAAACTGCCGCTAATGGGACTTATCGGCATTTTTGAAAAAGTAGTTTCCCAAAAATCCTTGTACATATGGCAGCATGAATCTTGTGAGGGATTTTCTGATGGTACGCCTACCTTGAATATCATTTTCTGAAAATGCCGCTAGTAGAACTGGCGTTGAAATAAATATGCACTAGCAGTGGAAAAGTGATGCTTATGGGCACTAGCGTCATGTTGTAAATATGGCATTAAAAAAAAGGCTGCAGCGTCAAAAAATTGACGCTGCGGCAGCGTTAACTCCTTGTAAATATGCCCCTTTACTTCTTCTCGTTTATTCTTTTTCTATGTGTGCTGCATTCTGCAGCACACAAAGACAGAGCAAAATGCCATTAATGATTGTTTATGTGCAGGAAGGTACTCCTTCCTGCACCTAACCAATCATTAAATAATGATGATTTCCGACTTCTCTGTGTGCTGCAGAATGCAACACACATAGTAATAACAAATCACCATTATTCGTGCACATAAACAAATATTCCCTGCAACGAAGACACCCTTGCACAATGATGCAATGCACGGGTGCCTACGTTGGCGCTAGGCAGCTAATTTAAGTGCCAGTGCTAGGGAAAAGAAAGGGGTGCACTGTATTGTTGTAAACACAGTGCATCCCTTCGTTTCGGAAATGTCGGAGCGTGGCACTGCCAAATTTGATGCAGCTCCATGTTCCGACATTTTATTGTACATATGCCCCTTAGTTCTTCCACAACAGTGGATTATGAAATAAGGGGAACATTAAGCATGCAGATTAGGGAAAAAGGAGAAATATTCACTCAAATGAGGGAGTATTTCAGAAGTGGTCATGGAGATAGCCTTTGACTAGTAGTGACTAGCAGGGAACAACTTTACAGTTTAATAGTAAGCTGTGGCAATGCATAATCAGTGATGCAATTGGAAAAACTTTACTCTGGGAAACCATAAATTGGGGGTTCAGAGATGGCAACAAATAGGAGGTTGAGTCATGACAGGCGGCGTCATGAAATGCAATCTAACAGTCACTTGTGCACTTAATTTTTGAAAACTCTGCCACAAAGAAATTGGCAGCAAGTAGAAACCTGAAAGTAAATCTGTTCTAGCTTAATTGGTTACAAAGAGTGCATTTTAAAATATCTTATGTGGTTAAGGCACCTGTTACAGAGATCTTTATGTGCCCAGTAAAGAAAGTGAAGTTCACAGCACTGATCCATGACTGCAAACTGGACCTTGTTACTGCAAGTCCTTTCACATTAAAATATAGCCTAGGGCTGCATTTCCTCCAAAGAATTTTTGTCTTGCTCTGCAATATTCCATTTATTTATCTACCAACAATCACTGATACTCATTTTCCATTTCCTTATATGGAACTAGAATAAGCCTTGAAAAAGTCATCTCGGATGAAACACGTGCCAGCTGGTTTAGAGATTTCACACAAAGTCTGTATTTGTACATCACAGAAAGATTGTTCTCACTTTTGAAGATCTTATCTGAATCATTTAAACTGTTTGTAAAAACAGTGTTCTTCTCTCCACTGTGGCATTCAATATGCCTTCATTATAGTAAATCTCATAAATAAATATACTTCAAGGATACAGAGTGTCTTGACTTGTTTGACTTACTTTGGATATGCTCCAGACCATTTTTCTGCATTTTGTTGGGCATGACCTAGTGTAACACCCTATTTAGTACTTTTTTGGTAGCAAAAGAGCGACTTGTGTCAGCACCCTATTACTTTATTGGTAGTGATTAGAGCTACAAATGTCTTTGGAGGTGTGGTTTATTTTACTCCACCACTATCTATTTGTAAGGTTGATGTGCCCAGTATATCTCAGGGAATTTAAAACAATGGTAAGATAGCTTTGGTGGTTAATGCACTTGCTGGCGAGTTCTGTGTTTTGTTTAGTCACAGTTTTGACTCATAAAGCAGCATTAAAGGGTTAATGTGTCTCATGCAAAGCACATCAAGTAACATGAAGATGACAGATTTTTATTGTATGTAGATAGGAAAGTGGGTTACTGCTTTTGACACAGAGATCCCTTTGTAACTTCCAGCTCATAAATTGCAGTTCTTCTAATATAGCACAGTGAGCTTTAAACTTTAACCAAGAACCTGAATGCAAACTGCAAGGCATGAATTTTGAACCTTATTGTTTTTTCCTCAATATGTTGTTGCTATAAGGTTGGTAAAAAGGGTTTCTTTGGGTAGTAATAATGCATGCGTGTAATGTAAACTGCTGAGATATCCTATATTGAGATGAGTAACTCTATAAAAGAATTATATTAAATAAATTAGTAAGTGCTATTGAAATAATTATTTTTGTTATTACTCATACACACAGATATATCTAATATTCTTATAGTGCAAGCATATCTCTTATAAAAGGGGCTGAAAAAAGTCAAAAACGTACTTCCAAAGCGTAGTTTCTCTTAAGTACCTGGGAAGTGACAACAAGCTGTGAGTCTTTGTTTCCCTCCATTGCATTAGCGTCTCTGTGTTGGGCTTAAGATTACCCCCTAGCCAGGATTATTCTCAAACAAAAGGAGGGCTGATGGCCCCTTAAATTCAGCCTTTGTTTTAGACCCAGCTGGAATCTAAAATAAGAAACTCCCTCGCCGCCTGCACCTTGCTGCTGCGAACAGAAAGCAGGCAATGTGCGGGCGCTGCTGAATCATGTCCTGGTGTTGGCAAATTACTCCAAGAAAAAGTCAGCATATTTCACTAGGGCCAGACAGAGCCCCGTTTCGGCTTATTGATAGCTGCCAGATCTGGGATTCAGCTGGTCCCCCTTCATTCCAGCACAGTGTATAAAACTTGATGGGTGGATTTTTTACAATGTCCTGGCATGGTCCCTTCCATATAGACAGAATCTCGTCGAAGTTTCAGTGCTGAATACTGAACCAACTGTTTACTAGATATTCACCAACAATGATCTTTCTGGTTTATTTCTGCATCTCAGGGACTTTTAGTAACCCAGAAACTCTGGCAGATTGCATTAACCACAATGCAATATGAGGCAATCTATATTGCCGTCAGTGCTTTACCGCAAGACGTTGCATCCTGTATGTTGCAACTGTAATATTTTTGGTCTATTTCTCCTTGCTCTTATCTTAAAATGTAGTATTGATAAGTTTGTTTTTCTAAGAGCATCTTTTGTTTTTCATTTTCTTCAGGATGGTGATCATTTGTTTAACTTGCAGTCATTTCTTTTGGATAGGGTTTCCAATAGCGGGCATGTGCATTTATGCTTACCATAGTGATTTTGTGGGTCACATGGTGCATGTTATCACAAGTTGGTTTCCATCTCATCATGGCTTTCACCCTTTCCTTGTGCCTCCCTACCTTCTTCTGTTTTGTGATGTTGTGGTGAATCTGGTTCTCAGGTGCCACTTTATCCTTGGTGCTGCAGATATTTCTTCACAAAAAAAGATGTTTTTACATTTCCTTTTTGACCTTAGGCAGATGCAAAGATATCTATGTCTGATTTTCTGCCTTTATGAATTTTGCAAACCTAATATCTTCCCTTATTCCAGAATAAAAACATGCTGGTAGTCTCGCAAAGCCTTAAGTTTGCCAATATCTTGCCTAGTCCTCCTTTGACAATGGAGCTTCCCTTTGCTAAGAGCTAATTTTTCTTTTGTTAGGTCCAAGGCTTCTGGGGTATAAGTCTGAGATTGAATTTGAATAATCATGGGTTCTTGATTATTTTCCTGGGTGGTCAGTGCTGCAATCAGGCAAGAAGAACTTGCATTAATTTTGCAGCCTTCAGAACCATCCTTCCATCTGTATTTCACTCTCAACTTCCCTTTTATGTAGATTCTCCTCCTCCTTCTCACACTTCTATCTACATTGGAATGGCATCTAATGTAATCAGAATGCAAGAAAGATTAAACTACTGAGTAAAGACCCCTAGAATATTTTGGTACAACAATATCAAGAACAGAATATTGAGGAGCAAAATATCAAAAGGTAAGTGCTTATAGGTAAGTATAAATTTACTGTTCATAACTCCATATCTGCGTACTTACCCAGATATATACACCACCTAGGTCCATAAATTTGGAGTTAGGTATAACATATCTAGGCTTACTTACCTGTCGATATTTGTTTTTGATATTTTGTCCTTGATATTGTACCCCATCAATATTCTGGGGTCGATAATCTGGGTGCACTCTGTAAGAAAGTATAAGAATGCATACCAAACCATAAATACATATTATTGGTAAAAGTCTTTCCGCGTAACTCGTCTAAATACTATCTTGTTTCTTTGTCTATCCATCACATTTTCACAATCTCCCTTGCACCACCGCAACTCAAGCTAGTGAGCCTGAATGCAGCAGGGCTAAGCTTCTGAACCTCCAGAACAAGTCCATAGCTTTCCAGAACTTAACCAGCCCCGGAGCTTTCATTAAGCGCCAGTGGGTTTATGAGGGCTTTTCACTTTACTCAACTTCTTATTTACTGTGTTCACAGCAGCTGAAGGCTGTTGAGCTGTTTGGTTTAAAGCTAGTGTGGCTATCATAATACTTTCATTGGTCTTTATCCAACTCCTTTGTTGTCTTTGTAGCCATTCCTGAAACTATTGAACTGGGGCGACAGCAGCGTTGATGCTTAAAAGGTTAAAAAGAAACACGCTTACATATTTTGTCGAACATCTTAAACAATTGCTCTTTAGCTTTTAGTGATTCTTACCTTCTGCCCACCTTCACGAAAGACACCCTTGTCTTGCTCCTGAAGGGCAGTTTGTAATCAATACAGGGAGTGTTAACTCAACCTTTCGATTCTCTAGATTCCCCCCAAGACCTCTTGACTTTCTTGTGCACTGAGCTCACATCGTTGTGTCCCGCCCCTTCCTTATTTCCTGTCAGTTCAGTTCTTAAAATGTGTTTAATCCTAGACTCTCTTCGCACCCCACTATGGTCCTTACCAGTAACAGTTTCCTTGACCTACAAATTGTTCAACACAATCTGCAGCTTCAATACATTTCTGTACATTTTTATTGTTATACACACAAACAGGAACTGGGGGGTCTAGTGACAAACAGCACAGAAGAAGAGAAAGAAGGAAGTTAGTGCAAAGGATCAATCCCAAACAGTCCTAGAACAGAGCATGGATTACCATCAATCTCACTCATAGGGTGGAGCATAGATTTGGAACGTACTAGCTCTCTTGATCGTTCATATCATTTGGTCATCCAACTAATGACGGAGGTATGTCTCTTGATCATAGAGATTGCCTCACTAGTTAGAAGCTCTGTTGCTCATTTAGGCTGATGGATATTGACCACACAAGCAATTCAAGAAATGGTTGTGACCAAGATGGATAATCCTATATAGTGCAGTGCAAAAAAATTAGTGAAAACTTAAAAAAGGTTGTGTAGAGAGAGAAATCCTAGATAGTGCATTCACTCCGCACACCTTGACTAAAATAGTGTGACAAAATTATAGCAGTGCTTCCTAGTGACTGCTATACGTAGGTCAACATCTTTCAGCCATTCGGGTATACTACCCACGGCTTTCTTCAGGACCTGTGTCTATCTAAAACATGCTACTGCAAACAATTATCACACTACCACTAGTGAAGCATGACAAAACAAATCTAAGAGATGTGAAAAGTAATCAAGGTTGGAATTAATACAACCTCAGTAGATCCTAATCCTCTGGATCACAGGGTGCAAACGTCACCTAGAGAAATAGGACAATTGTCACACAAGTTCCAACATCAAAAATCAACTGTGCTGTCTTAAAAACAGGCCAACTATTAAGTATGCCTGTTCATTACGTAAAAGCATATACAAATTGCTTACCCAACATGATCTGGGATTGCACCTCACCTACCCTGGAACCTGTCTCAGGTGAAGGAGGCCCCACTCTAAATTGTGGGTGACAGAAGAAAAAAAGAAAAATTCCTTCAAGCCAAGAAACTCATTGGAATCTTCATATAGTACATCTTAGTACATATAACACATGGTGTCAAGAAAAGTACACCATCCAACTCACTGGGGCAAACTACCGCCCGCACTAAAATAAAATAGATAGTCCCTGTCAGAGCACAAGTATCTCACATGAGCCTGTGTAATAACTGACCAACGATCTAACTGGTTAAAAGAATGAAGCATTGTTTTAGCACATCACATCATCCCATTTTAAGGCACAAACTGATTCACAAATAAATCAAAATAAAGAAACAATTTAGACAAACTTATGCTAATCGCTTCAAAGTCAGACCAATATAGATCTCGAGAAACAAACTGTACTCATCAACATGGCAGCGCTTACCTGTCCGTCGTTGTCCCAAGTCTATCTGAGCAGGGTGGGAGGCAGCGACAGACACAGGAAGTCCGCTTTAAATATTGATTTCTGGCACAGCTGAAATCAACCAGCGATTCCCGGAAGCTGGATAGTATCACATGCAGCTTCGTGGTGAAGACGCTGTATACAAATGGCGTTTGACTAAGAACTACAGGATGATGTCATCCTGCATGGGGGGTGTAGTTCCGTTTTCTCCCCGTAAATCAAATCATGCGTTCTCTCATTTCATAAATGTTGTACAAGACACACAACCTGCATCATTCCCCAAGTAGTGATCACATGTGTCTTCTTCTAAACACCTATCAACCCAAATCGGCATTAGAGAGTAGTGGCTATACAAAGAAACTACAGACTGATGTCATCCAAAATGGAATCGTAGTTTCTTTGGAATCGTAGTTTATTTGAATTGTAGTTCATTCTCACCCGTCCCTCGTTCATAAGAGACGAAAAGGTAATGCAGTCTCATTCACACAAAATGTAATTCAGTCTACTTCGTTATCATAAAACGCACATAATACCAACAATAGTCCGCTTTTTAAAAAAACGAAACAACGTGGGCTGCATCCTCGATTTCACCAAGTCGAAGGAATGCAGCAAGCCTATTGCATGTGAAACAACCAAAGAAAATCCAATGTTTTTTTATTTCGATGCAATCGGCTGATATCCAAAGCATAAGTGCTAACATACCGTGCGTCGGGTCATTTACAGCAAAACCGATTTTAACAAACAACGGCAACAATCAAAACAATCAAAACACCAAAGGGCAATGGTTTACTACATCTTTTTCATCCTTTGAGCGTAAGGAAAAACACAGCGATCTGAAAGGGCAATAGCTCGAAACTCAATACACGAGTAACATCCTCGTTGGTAAAAAGTAGAATATAATTGAATATTGTGTCGAGTAGCTCCCACTCTGAACAAATGAGAAAGGAAGCATCAGGCTGATCCGTCCATATATTAAGACAAAAACCAGTAAGAGCTAGATAAATATTATGTCTGTAAATCAATCTCTAGAGCATTGAGCGGTGGCATGTGCATACAGCAAAGCTCTAATATTCCCAAAGCATACCAAATTACAGAGTGTTATGTTACAGAACGCTACATAGTCACCAGCATGGAACTAACCAATCCCTCATTACTGTGTATGACCCTCTTTGTTCTTTTGCTCAGGGTCTACCAGATTGAGAGAGAGGGGGGGGGTCCCTATAGACTGGTCCAAGGTATGTCATCATTCAGACCCAAAGTATCACACTGGAGCCTATGGACCCATCTCTGTTCCCTAATGAACAGATATCTAGAAACATCACTAATATAGGAGGGTATACTGTGTTTTTCTAGCACTGTCCAATGAAAATATTCTGCACCGTGACTAGCCTCTACAAAATGCCTGGTGAGTCTAGTAGTCAACTTCTTGCACCTGAATGTGCTTTTATGTTCCAGCATGCGCTCCCTAACCTTACGAGTTATCATCCCAACATAACCATAACACAACTCGTAAGGTTAGGGCGCGCATGCTGGAATCCGACTGTAAATATCCTTCACAACAATTTTTTTATAATGAATGCTAATACCCTACATTCAATTACAACGCATGTTGTATTACAACACTGTCTTTTACCCCACATACCATTACAACGAATAGACTATTACCACGCATCTTTGACTACGTATAAGGTAGGTTTTTCATTTGTTTTTTTAGATATTATTTTTTTTTAATACATATATTTAATTTAATGATTAATGTATTAATATTAATTTAAATTAAGAAAATAAAACTTTCGCACACTTTCACATTGTTACTAATATGAAAAATGATCCTTTTTTAATGTTTATACATGAAAATGACGAAAACGCTAACACGTTTAATACTTTAGTTTACAGAGCATTGTGAGCAAGAACGGCTGCTAGAGAGAGATCTGCGTAAAGGTAAGAAAAAAGTAATTTAGAAAATAATAGAGTAAAAAAGAAAGGAGTATAAGAAAGGAAATACAGTGTATTGATTTTTAAAAATATCTTTATTGAAGATTTATAAAAGCATTAAATATTTAAAAATAATTGAAATTTTTACATTTCAAAAAATATATGCCATTTTGACATTAAATATTTTACAAAGACACATTAAAAAAAAGACAATCTGTATTTTTAATTGATGAAACTATTATACATTTCAAAATATTTTCGTATATCTGAAAATGTCCTTCTTTTATTTTTTTAATTGGCAAAAACGTAAGCTGTTGAGTGAATCTTCGTTCAATTTGGAGACCGTCACAAGCAAGTTCAAACGGAAAGAGAGATCTGCGCAAAGGTAAGTCAAAATATATTTTAACATATTTTCATATTTATTTTTCATTGTAATAGCATCCGTTGTTATATTTTGCGTGGTAAATGTACTTTTAAAACTTTACATACAAATTCGTTGTATTTGATTTGTCGTAATACCTTGCGGGGTCATTGAATTTGCGTGGTGAAAAATTAGTTGTAATGGTATGTGGAGTGTTTGTTTACAGGGTAACATCATATATTCAAATCCGACATATTAACATAGTAAGTTTAGCTGATAACATTTTTAGTGAAAGGCTAGTATAATCAGGACATGAGAGAAACAATTTCAAGTCCACATTTACCTCCCACAAAGTACTGCAATTAGGAGGATTGAAAAATGTTACTCCCTTCAACAGTCAACAGACGAGCGGAGGTTCTCCCACTAGTTTTCCATTGATGTAGGGATGTTTAGTTGAGATGGCAGATCTGTACAAGTTGATAGTACGGTATGTTTTTCCGCTGCTTGCCTCTGCTGCCAGGAGGTCAACAATATAAATTATTTCCGACGAAAAGGGATCAATATGTTTTCCCACACACCAGCTTGCCCATTAAGACCAAGCTGATTTGTAAGCTTTTGTAGAAATAAATGAAGATGGCGTCCAACGGAAGGAAGACCAGAAGAGGTACTTACCAGTTTGATTGTTATATCTGGCACATTTGTGTCCATGTCCACAAAAGCCTCAAACTCTTTGTGGGTGGAAATGAGGCATGTAGTCTTGGGAGGAAGAGTTGAAGGAGCCTCTGAAGCCTTGGTTGTGGTAGGTACGGCTGGTAAAACCGCTCCTGTCTCTACCGGCCCTGTCAAAAACACACTGGGAGTATACCTTCTTTAGTAATTGTTGAGCCTTGTCGAGGGATGCAAATGTGGACACATATTTACGGAGCTTCTTTATGTTAGAGTCCCCAAATGGAAGACTTTCTGGCATTATTCCAGAATCCATGGAAGCAAGGTTCACTAGCTATGGGTCCAATTTTAACAGCAGTCCTTTCCTCCGTTCATATGAAATGGCAGAGTTTGCGTTGCCGAAAAGACAGCAGGCTCTCTGGACCCACAGGGAGAGATTTTCAGGGTCAATGGCGGAGTTATCAATTACGGCAGATTCCGCTAGGTCAAAAATTCGAGCTAAAGGACGGACAATATCTAATAACTTGTCTTGACAGGTAGACCAGGCCTTGTCAACCCCTTTACAGGGGCCCTTCCCAAATTTTGAAAGAAAGTAAGCATAGATGGGATAACGGCAGGTGCCACTGTGATTTTAGAAGGGAGAGAAGGACGAGGATATTCCGATTGTAATTTGGCTCTTGTTTGTTTTTCCAGAGGGAAATGTAATCTAGAAGCAACATTGTCGCCCACATGTTCTGCCCAAAACCACTCTATGGAATTGGGGTGATGTATTAGGTTGGGGTCAAATATCGAAACGCCCTCTGAATCCAGTTGTATATTGGCCTTGAATGGGTTGTGAGAAGGGGAGGCCAATTTAGGTTTCTTAGGGGAAGGAGCAGAAAAGGGATCTGAATCCCCCAAACCATCTTTATCATGGTCTGAATCCAAATTGCCCATATCATCATCTGTATTATTGATCTGTGATATTATAGTAGTTGACGATTGTACATCAATATGTTTTAACTTAGATTTACGCTTGCCATTATTATTATTAATATTGTTCTTATAGTTAACTCTATCCCCCTCCTAAATAGGAGGCCTGGAAGGGACTACGTCCTCTGTCAAGAGTGAGGAATCCTCAACAGTCCGAAGTGCGGTGGTATTTTTTTAATTGGGTTTCAAATTAGACTGTAAAGGGAAAACCATTGCTTTGCACTTTCTGGTTTCCCCCATGAAAATTGCCAAAATCGTCCTTGAAATTAAGTTTATCAAAGAGTTTTCAATATTCTTAGTTACTTTGTCCATAGAGGCTGCCATAGACTGTTCCACAGAAGCCTGTATAAAATCATTTAAACTGTCCTTAAGAGACTCCTAGCCTTCCTCATTGTCATATAGAAAGGGAGAGCTATCTCCATGTTTAAATATGGGCTAAAAACAGAGAAATGCACAACTGGTGCACCAAGGGTTAAAAAGAATAAATGACAACCGGGAGAGAAGAGATAAATCCCTCCTTATGGGCCTGGATGAGGCCGCAAAACCCGAGGAAGTAAGGCAAAGGAGACGGGAACAAAAGTCACATCTCTGGGCGGAGAAGAAACTTGTGTCAGAGCAAAACACCGACTGGAGCCTGAGAGGATGTTGTAATGGTTAGGGAAAGGAAATTCAACCCTAATAACGGCAAGCGAGCCTGAGTTGGAGACAGACGTGCGCATCTCAGCCTGCGAGAAAAATGGCAACCATGGTCTGATGTGCGAAGGGCAGGAGAGACAGAGCATGAGGACGAGAGCGTGTGAGGCAGTGCGGTAACGTGCTGACCGGGGAACAGTAAAATACCACAACTGTAAGCAATAGTATTCAAAATAGAGAAAATAAATATTCATATCAACCAAATGTAGTAATATATAAGTAATGAAAAAAGAAAAACGTATCTTTACTGTGAGCAGCAAGAAAAGAGGGTTGTTCGCAGTCAAGCTAGATATTATAGGTGTTACTAGATTGCTATTGGCTGTTTACATGTACTACGTTCTACATCCCATTGGCCGCGTTTTCCAAGCCTTATTGGATTTGTAGTTATTTCTGGATATCTTGACTGCTGCTATTAAAAATAAAGCAAGATTAGAAAGCATAATAGGAGCCTCTGGTCTTGCAATAAAATGGAGATTTACTTGATGAAGTTCGCAGAAGAGGCCATGACTAGATTCCCCTTTACTCCCTGATACTGAGCTCTCTTACCATAACAGCACCAGGGCTAAAGAAGAAGCCAGCGTGGTTACCACAGTCTTCAATCGTTGAGGGTTTCTGATCAGAACTCAGATCTTTTGCAGGCTTACATCCTCCAGAGGAACAACAGAGTAAGCGCTTGAGTGAGGAACAGCTTGTTGGGGTCACTAAGAACCCCCATTTCTCTCTAACTTATTGATATTAACTTCCACTCTGTAATGCAAGGAGTGCTATAGAATAGTACATTTTTGGAATAGATCTGCTGGGGGGCTGGCAGTACTCACAGGTACCTTACACACTTCCACTGCCGGAGAGGAATTCATTTTTGCAACCCTTCTCTGCTGGGTGTACTACCCAAGATGCAAATTATACCACTTTGTCTGCTGTCTAAGTACTTCCACAGACTTTTGTCTGTGACTCGTGGTAAGATATTAGAATTCATAAAGTGAGAAGTGGAAGTGAAATGAAATGGCACATATTCAAATGAGAAAGAGTAGCTACAGGTCTGATGCATATTGCTCTGGAGCTGTTGCCACACCTTTTTGTTGGAATGTCGCCTTTCTTATAGTCTGCTTTTTGATAGAGTTGTGAGTCAATACATTCAGTGTCCATATTTCCTTTCAATATAGCTACACAGCAGGGTGATTTTGTATCTAGTTGCAGTGTGAGTTCTGCAAGTGTTCTGGTTCCCTCAGAGTTGAACAAATAACACACTGCAGCTTTGCCATGTGCACATTGTTATTTCTACTGCTCCAGGCCTGTGTGACATCTGACCTATGGCCCCCAACATCTGACTTATAACTCTTCTTTCCATCCTGCTTTATGTGCTATTGTACTGTTACGTCTATGTTTTATTATTACCAAGTTACAATAGTTCTCCCATATTTTATATATATGCTGCATATGTATATTAGCGATGCCTACCATTACCAATCTATAGGTCCTATGAATAAGGCTACAATAATAACACTTTTAGACTAGTGTATTTCACACCACTGTTCTCACAACATGTCATGATTATAAGAGTACCTTTTCACACATCCCACTGTGGAAGGATACATATTGTTAGGGCACCATGTTCTGTCTTTCAGCAAAGAGGGCTCACATGACCAGGGAGAAACATACGGAATGGCATTTGGCATTTGTTGCAAACATAGATTTGTGAGAACTGTGGGCTGTTTGCGTGCAGGATAGATTCAGCCTTAATCTCTGATATGCAGTTAATGCATCTCATCGCTCCTACTGGCAGATTACTAGCTTCTACTGATCAGGGCTGGGATAGGGAAAGGTGTGGCGCAGCGGCCAGACCGGCTGACTCTGGAGCACGGGCTTGCGGCTCGATCCCCGGCAGCTCAGCTCAGCACCATGTGACTCTGGGCAATAGCTGACCTAATCTCCCCGGCGGCCCCCAGCGCCTTGAAACCCTTATGGCAGTGTTATGTCCGCTCTTTACAAATAGGAATTATTATTAATATATCTTGGAAGCGCTTTGCACACTGATCTAATGCCGAGTCTATTCAATCTGTATTTGTTCTTTATATTCACAGTTGTCAATAAATTTGTCATTTTTCTAACCCTTTTGCTACATGTGTTTTGTGCTAACGTAGCATATAAGAAAAGCTTTTAGCATAGCAATACAAATCTGTATGTTTTCTTTTGTGTGCTGATCTGGAGGGCACACTGGGGCGAACTCACCAACATTGTCCACTCTCTGGATGGGCAAATTGACCGTCCCAAAATGGCCTCTTCCTCAGGTGAGATGTGAGGTAAATGACATGGTAACCTGTTTATTTTCTCCACTCCACACAACACCTAGGTACACCACGTCCTGGAAAAAAGAGAAATCTTTTGGTTGAGATTTAAGTCCGCACACAACAGCTTTATCAGTACGTTTGAGATTTGTATTACACCTGAGGAGAACAGAGACATGCCCATGTTTGAAATTTGTTCGGGAACTTTCACTACACCTGCATGAACTCTGCTGAAAATCTTTTGAATCCCCCCCGGTTTAACTGAGCCACAGAGGAGCATCAATTATTGTTTCTTCCTGCAGTACAGCTTTCCAGGCAAAATTCCTTAGGTGCAAATCACAAAAAAAGTTAGAAAATGTGCTCACATACGTATATGCTTACATTTTGAATGCATATCTGACTTTCTTGGGAGTCAGAAAGAATTACAGTGGTACTCTTGGGAAGTTGTGACAGTCACAGTTTCCCTGGAGAACTGACTTGTGCAAAGATGTACACATTTTAATTCTCTACAGGAAAAATATGTTTCCCCGTGGAGCAACCTTTTGCTGTAGACTGTAAAAGAATTTAGGGTTCTGCCCTCCCCACCTTAAAAATAAAATTACACCTCCATTTATATGCATAAAAAGCTCTGTGACTCAGGTAAGCTTATGGAGCGTAATCAGAAGTTTACTCATTTGGCTTCTAACCATATTTGAAACCAGGGGCGGCTCCTCCATTAGGGCGGAGGAGCATCACTCCGCTGCTTTCTTGCATTGTGAGAAAGCAGAAAGGTTTGGTTGGGGACTCTGCTCTAGTGATTCCGTGTTGTACACTGTTAACTTTTTACGGGTTTCGGTCAGACTCAGGGCAAGCTGCGATTAGTTTTTATATTGTATATCATGTACTTTTATCCTGTGTTTTGACTACCCGGAACTTACCGTACTTGTCAATTTGTAAACTGATGGATGGCATATTGATGTTTGTAGGACTTTTTTATGGTTTTAATCTTAAAGCCGAATAAAGTTTATTGATGATGATGATGACGACTTGGGTTTGTGATTCAGGCCTTTTGTGATTAACTCTGTGTATTGGCAATATGGTTCACTATCAGAACTTAGTGATGATTCAGTATAAGGCGCTTTAGCAATATAAGCGGAACCCATCAGGACCACTCCATAGTTTTTTGGTACAAGACCCCTCGTCTTTGCCCTTCCATCTTGTACTTGCTTCTCAGCTTCTGACCTCTAACCATCATGTCATTAAGTTTCTGTGATCTGCGCTGAGTACAGATCTTTGCTGTTATTTCATCATGTTATACACTCCCTACCCACCCTGTGAAGTGATGTTGGTGACAAATTAGTGGATTACAATAAATTAAGAAATACATAAATGAATAAATAAAGAAATACATCTGGGGTGTTACAATGTGCACAGCATACTGTGGGTGGGTCGGAATGGTGTTGTACTTTAATCAGTCTTGCTTAAACAGTGCTACAAGCCCAACTTTCACTACTGTTTTTGGGACGAGCTTGTCTCTAGACAAAAGGAAATACAATTCAACAGTTACAACAAAACAACTATAAGTGTTAAATATCAAACGTGATGAAATAATGTGCTTGCTGTTGTTCTTAAAGTAGGTCATGGGAACAACTCAATGAGGCAGATTTACTAAAGTGTAACTTTGCTGCGCTGCGTTGTGTGACAGGTAGAGAGCAGGAGAGCACATATCTACAGAGATATGGCTCTCTTCTCCCCTCTCCCTAGCATCGGCACAGAATTTTGCTACTGCGCGTCACACACACACCTTTGCACCATAGTGCAAGGGTGTGTGAGAGTCTAGCATAGGTTTTGTACTGGAAAGGTTACCTTCCAGTACAAAATACTATGCTTTTGCCAGTCTTAATACTTTTGCTATGTTTTATATGCGCTGCACAGTGCAGCAGACATGGAAAAACGGAAAAGGAGAATTGAAAGCATTTCTCCTTTTAATGCCTGTTTTTAAATGGCGATCATTTTTCACGCAGAACCCTGTCTCACATTTTTGGTAGATAGGGGGCTGCATCAAAAAACATTGGTGGTTGGTTGCATGAGAACACCCATGTAACACACCTCTAACGCTATGTAATGCAATATTTCAAACGACAATGTCTCAATGTGGGTATCATTGGAGGAACAAATACAGTTACTGTATTTGTTCCTCCAATGATACCCACATTGAGACATTTTCGTTTGATATAATGTACTGCCCCAGTCTCGCTGTGGTTTACGGGCTACCTCCTGTGGTCTGATATTGCTATTTAATGCAAAGCAGCACTTCGCGCTACTTTGCGTTGCTTTTAGGCAATTTCAAAAAGTAAATAACATTTTTTTTTAATTGTGCAGGTTTGCGTCAACACACTGCAAAATATTGGTAAATTTGCTCTAATGTTTCTTTCTACATCTGGATCTCTGCGCAAAAGCCTGCAGGAATCATTACTTTAAGCGCGCCAAGTTGCCATATCCGAAATTCCGCCTGGAGTAGGTTTAGGACAGCTTTTTTCTTTTCTCCCAGAATGCCGTGCCATGTAGGCCAGCTTGTGGGAACACCTTGCTGTACAACAGCTCTTACATTTGTGTACATTCTTTTCAGATCAAGGCTATTGAGTTTCGGAAATGCAGGCCTGTCTAAAATAAGGGCCACTTTATTCAACAAAGGCCGTCAAAAGTTGAGCTGAACTTTGAGGAAAAAAAGTGAGCGGCAGCTTGCGGAAATACCGGCGCTCTGTCAGTCAGCGAAACACCCCGCCCCTCGCTGGAAACGCTCAAACTTCAAAGGCCGGCGTTTCTTCTGTCCGGTGTAGGTCACCCCAGACGGCATCAACAGTCACTTCTAATTTGGAAAAATCACTCTGTGGGCGACGAGGGCAACCCGAAAATGAAAAGCCGAGAAGCTTCTAAAAAGCAGCCGGCTACGCTGTGAACATGTTTTCACGTTGTTAGCGGGATTTGCTTTAGATTAGAATTGAAAAAGCAATATTGTTTTTCTCACGTGAGCTGGTCCTAACAAGTAACAACCCTCTTTTTTACGAGAACCCCATTGACAGTAAGTAAGACATTGAGAAGGGGAATGGCTAACACAGCAGCCCACATTTACTAAATTTTATCATAGGTGGCACAACGCAAAGGTTGATGCAAAGGGATGCAATTGTCACAACAATTAACTTCCCCACGCAAAATTTTAAGTATAGCAATCGACGTTTGTGGGATCTATTGGGAACGACGTTCCCAAACTTTTCCATAAGGGTTCTCATACTTTTTGTTAAAAACAACCGTTCCTGGACGGCTAATGCCAAGCTTCAATTGCCCCTGTCTGAAATGGAAGGAGGGGTCTGCAGTACTGTGAAGTCAGAGAAGGGTCAGACAGCCAGAGAGGAAAAAAGCCTTCCCTCCAGGCGACCTGCTACCTGAAAGAAATATAAATGTGTGCAGTTAGTTATGCAGCAATCCAAAAGGCTGCTTGGGAGACAGTATATGTTTTAATTTATAGAATCATTTGAAGCTTCTTGGTTATTCCTTTTGAAATGTATAATAAGGGTGTTCTGGAATACCTCCTTTTAATGGAAACCTGCGCAAAAAGTTTTGCACTATGTACAGCCTAATTGCGTATTCCTAAAAATATAACTTGTGAAAGTCCTTAAACATTGAATTATTCTGTACATATTGCAGCAGCCTATTGTATACTGTATGGAGCCGACCTCATACTGTAACACATTTCTTAAATTGAGGCAGCTTATTTTATAATGTTTTAAAAATTAATGGCAAATTTGCTTATCAGTTGGTTATTTCCCCAAAGTGGAAACCGTCCTTGTGGTACAACTTCACTTTCTGAGTGACAGCTTTGGCCATCATACAGAAACACACAGTAGTCCCAAGGAACACAGCATGCACCCCTGGTGTCCCTTATGTGATCGGCCGCTTTTTTGTCTTTGAAGTCCAGGCAATAGGAATTACAAAGAAGGCTCATTGCTGGAGTGAGTAAAAGAGATATTTGTAGCTGATGATAAGGACTGGCAAATGTATTGATGGGGCAGCAATTCTGCAAGTCCTAGCAAACAGCTCCTTTGCCATGCTGAATTGATACATCTGTTCCAGCCTAAAAACAGCTGGGATGCAATACAGATGCTTCTGGTTGTATGACTTTACAACGCATTCCGTTGTAACGCATGTCTTTACCACGCATGCGTTACAACGCGAATGCCATCACCACGCATATCCTTTACCACGAAAATGCATTTTTCATGCATACTTGTACAACGATTTTCGTTGTTAAATTCTGCATGTTAATGGCATTTTCATATTAAAGCATATCACACTAAAAACTTACCCTTCTAATTTACCCCTGTGTGACACCACCCCCTCATTCCTCCTTACCTCTCCTCTCCTCTCCTCGATCCTCCTTCGTGACGTTGCAGAGGAAGCGAAAGTGTCCTTCCGTTTCCCCTAACGACGCCGATTGCCTCCACATCTCTTTCTTTAAATGACGCAAACAGGTGAGTTTTTTATATATTTTATTTTGGGGCGTGCCCCCCAAGCCCCCTTTTTTTATCCCACGCTTTTTTTTGGGGGGGAGACCCCCCAACCCCCCCCTTTTTAGGTCTCGGCTAGCGAAGGCTGCGCTTGCGCAGTCTCGCTCGCGAGATTTAATGAGTTTGAGAAGAGGGGCTTGCACCCGCCCCTTTTCTCTCCTGTTCTCCATTGGCTGGCCTCTTAAATGCTGGCCAGCCACTGGAGAAGAGGTCCAGTCACTCCGATTATGCCCCGTCCTTTTCGGATCGGGGGGCGTGTTTTTTGCGAGAAGTCTCAGGGAGGAGACAACAGCAAAACACGCCCCCCAATCCGAAAAGGACACTCCCTTTCTCCGAGGCATTTTCTGCTGTGCCTCGGAGAAAGGCGGTGGTGTCCTGGCGTTGCTCCCTCACCTGATCTCCTACTGTACGGCAGGAGCTCTGTGCTTGCCCGCTGAGGTGACGGACCCGCGTCATGGGCAGCGTCCGTGCTCATTCCGTAACCCGGAGTCTCCGCTCTCACATCCAAGGTATCCACACAAAGGCGCTGCCCCCCACACCTGACCCCAAGCACAAAGAGCCCTGCTGAATGGGCAAAGTTTGCACTTTAATTTATATCGCCGTTTTTGACTCGGCAGCAAAACATTTAGCCAACATGGCGATCTCTATCAATTAAAAAACAAGCAGGCGTTATCAGGACTCGGTTCGCATGTAACACCAAAAACAAAGAAAGAAACAAGAAACAACCACTTTTCATCCAGCAAGAAAAAAAACCGCAAACCTTTCGGTTTAATGGTGGGGACGAGAAAGCTACTCCTAAGTGATATGGCGTAGCTACGGGTTATGGTATTTTTTGTAACTTGTGCCTCAACAGGACAATATGGTGAGTTCTCTTCGGGATTACTCAGTAGAGTGAAGCAGCCTTAACACTCTTCCAGACACAGACCCCCTCTCTCGTCACAGATCGGACCTTTCGTCGAGCCCCTCACACAGCTTTCCTCCCTCCATTTCCACTTTCACCAAAGCAGGCTCCTCACTCAGCACGGTCTCGGTTTGTCCGTCACCGATGTCCCTGCCTTTCCTTCCCAATGGTTAGCGGTGCTCAAAGGCGCTGCCCCCCACACCTGACCCCAAGCACAAAGAGCCCTGCTGAATGGGCAAAGTTTGCACTTTAATTTATATCGCCGTTTTTGAGTCGGCAGCAAAACATTTAGCCAACATGGCGATCTCTATCAATTAAACAAGCAGGCGTTATGAGGACTCGGTTCGCATGTAACACCAAGTTCACAATTTTCTGTTTCAAAATTTACCTGACACAAAACAAGAAACAACCACTTTTCATCCAGCAAGAAAAAAAACCGCAAACCTTTCGGTTTAATGGTGGGGATGAGAAAGCTACTCCTAAGTGATATGGCGTAGCTACGGGTTATGGTATTTTTTGTAACTTGTGCCTCAACAGGACAATATGGTGAGTTCTCTTCGGGATTACTCAGTAGAGTGAAGCAGCCTTAACACTCTTCCAGACACAGACCCCCTCTCTCGTCACAGATCGGACCTTTCGTCGAGCCCCTCACACAGCTTTCCTCCCTCCATTTCCACTTTCACCAAAGCAGGCTCCTCACTCAGCACGGTCTCGGTTTGTCCGTCACCGATGTCCCTGCCTTTCCTTCCCAATGGTTAGCGGTGCTCAAAGGCGCTGCCCCCCACACCTGACCCCAAGCACAAAGAGCCCTGCTGAATGGGCAAAGTTCGCACTTTAATTTGTATCGCCGTTTTTGACTCGGCAGCAAAACATTTAGCCAACATGGCGATCTCTATCAATTAAACAAGCAGGCGTTATCAGGACTCGGTTCGCATGTAACACCAAGTTCACAATTTTCTGTTTCAAAATTTACCTGACACAAAACAAGAAACAACCACTTTTCATCCAGCAAGAAAAAAACCCGCAAACCTTTCGGTTTAATGGTGGGGACGAGAAAGCTACTCCTAAGTGATATGGCGTAGCTACGGGTTATGGTATTTTTTGTAACTTGTGCCTCAACAGGACAATATGGTGAGTTCTCTTCGGGATTACTCAGTAGAGTGAAGCAGCCTTAACACTCTTCCAGACACAGACCCCCTCTCTCGTCACAGATCGGACCTTTCGTCGAGCCCCTCACACAGCTTTCCTCCCTCCATTTCCACTTTCACCAAAGCAGGCTCCTCACTCAGCACGGTCTCGGTTTGTCCGTCACCGATGTCCCTGCCTTTCCTTCCCAATGGTTAGCGGTGCTCCCGGGCTTGTATATAGATAGAATAGGCGGGAGAGGCAGTGGTATGAGTTTAGCACCCTAAAACACGAGGTGGACACTAGTTGCCGATCCTTGGAGTGGGTCTAGGCCTCCAAAATATAGAATGGTGTCCACAGCGCCTCTACATACCTCAAATCTGACGGGCGCGTGCACCTCGAAACACACCTATCCGATGTTTCAGATCAGACCGCTCCTGCGACTTCACTCCTCTAGAGGGCGCTGTTCCTTTGTTGTTTGATCCTAAGAGCTACAAAGCTAAACATACACTTATGTGCATTAGGATAACAGTTAAGTGCCAGGGCCACGGAAATTATGCGACAGGGGGCAACCAAACTATGTGTCGGGAATTACTTAATTATGCGCCAATAAAAGGCAAAATATATTGTGGCACATTTTGTAAAAGTATTGCCTCACATATTTTACATTGTTTATATATGTTAACACTTACGGTTTCATTCACATCATTAGAACCAGTCGGACACCCAAATACAGCAACAAGCAACGAATGACGACCAGTCATACTTTGCAAGGGCCTTCCACTGAGCAGCAACACGGGTTGCGGCGTTTTAGTAACCTGATCCGTTTGGCCTAGAAACAGGTTTTTTTTTTAAATCAGCAGATTATGCAGCAGGTGATGAATTATGTGGCAAAACCATAATTACGTGGAAAACGCTGCAGCCGCAAAATCCCAGCATTTCAGTGACCCAGATTATATATAGCACGCTTCATAAAGTGCAGACTTTGAATGAAGATATCATTGTAAACTAGCATAGTGAATTAAATAGTTTATGCCG
The DNA here is from genome assembly GCF_964204655.1 of Triturus cristatus. Lineage (NCBI taxonomy): Eukaryota > Metazoa > Chordata > Amphibia > Caudata > Salamandridae > Triturus > Triturus cristatus. Next base: position 1,355,991,640 of record NC_140589.1, read on the forward strand.
AGATCTATGTAGAACTGCTAGCGCAAAGTTTTCAGTTCGAGAAAAGAGGATTGGGCCTTTCATCTATCCGAAGGTCGATATAACGAGCATCCATTTTGATTCAAGGAAATAACCCTTTACAAAAATGTTAAAAGTTAAGTGCTTTCTATAAATTATTTACACTCCTAGAAATCTATTTTATCTCCTACATTTAAAAGCAAATTAGTAAAATGCACCCATTTCACAAGTACATTTAAAACCCGCCTGTTTTAGAGTACCGAAACAGCAAAAGGAAAGGCACCGACCTGAGGCTAAGCAGAGGCACTTTAATAGAATTTTAGTAAAATTATATATTTATAGAAAATTTCTATATAACCAGTCTTAAGGTGCTAATCACTAATAGACCCCACAGATCCTTTCCCATGGACATAAAATAAATGACAGTAAGAAGTACGAGCGCGCCTTTTCTTAGTCCTATGCTAAATGCCTCAGGTGAACTCAAAATTATTAGTTTCAATGTAAAACTGTAGGATTCTTCACAAGGACCGGTCAGCTCTCACTGTCCCCGCCCCAATTTGTGCCGGAAACATGCTGCGCTTGCGCACTGAATACAGCACTGGACGTTGGTGATCTGCCAGGAACGATAGTGATCGAGACAATCAAACTCCCTCCACGTGACTTTGGATTGGAGGTTCTTCAACTGAGGACATTCTACAGCACACTTTACACTTTTGAAGCACAAAGTGCCCTGTGAGGCGAGAATAGAGATGAGGGTGCACTATTCTCCCACACACGACACCTGGGAGGAGGGTTGTTATCTCCAGGTATATGGCACCTGAGTGGGGCTCACTTCGTGCACCAGTCCAACAGACAGTGAACCTAGAAGGACAAAGGGCTCTAGAGTGGCTGCACTTCGAGGGGCCTTGGGCGTCCATGCCTAGCAGCTTGATACCACATGTCGAATTAGCGGGCATTTCCCATCATCAAAGTCATCTCTAAATGTACATGGCGGTCTACACTCCATATTATTTTTAAGATCATTGTATGTCTTTCCTTGCGATGCTCTACAAGTCAGCCCCACAGTACGCTTTTAAAAGAACAAACCACGTGCACATGCACCTCAGATAGATCTTAAACAGTTGTAATGGTTCATCAACTATACTCAAAACTAAAATTACCTTCTACAGGACACATTAGACAGAGCTCAGTGCAGACAAACGAAACCGTCCAAACATGCCATATGGTTTCCAAAAGCGCTTACCACCACCAATGACTACCCAAGCCTTCAAAACACCGTGTTAGATACAACACCTCACACACATCCAAAAAATGTAAATGTGAACGGGTGTAGAACTTAGGTGGATATCGACGTGCCCACAGCAGCATTCACCCATTACCCTGTACCATCCATCATCAGAGGTGGCCAAGAAGTACACGGGCAGAGCCGAGAGTCTGGCTCGGCTCTGAGAGCCCTGGTATGAGTAGAGCCATGAAAATATTTGGCAAGTGAACCGTGCCACAAACATCAACAAGCATTTACAATGCAACGGTCTCGGCATTGTTAAAGTTAGAGCTATTGGAATTGCTCATGACATTATTTTTGTTTATGTTTTTAAAACATGTAAAGAAACGGCATTGTTATTTACAATGTCAATAGCTTAATCTGTGTGTGGGTGCAAATGCACTAGGTCTCGCATTGGAGAGTGATTAAGCTATTGACATTGTAAATAACAATGCCGTTTCTTGAAATGTTTTAAAAACAAAAACATAAACAAAAATAATGTCATGAGCAATGCCAATAGCTCTAACTTTACCAATGCCGAGACCATTGCATTGTAAATGCTTGTTTTCTTTTAACTTTAGCACACATGCCTTTACTACGAATCTCGTAGTAAAGGTATGCATGGTAAAGGCATTGCGTTGTAACCACGCATGCGTTGTAATGCAAGCGTGGCTATGGTCATGCGTGGAAATGTAGGAATGGGTGGTGAACGCACTCGGTATATGAGAATGTGAAACAAAGTTTTTTAGGTATGCGTGCAGCGTTGCAATGTGCTTGCGGGGCATATAAAATAACTTAGTGAGTGGCCTAGTGCTGAAAAGATTACTAGGACTGCAATCTGCACTGCTAATGAGTTGTTTCTGTCATTTATTACAGTTCCAAAGCAAAATGATTCTTACAAGTGGTATACATTCTATTCAATATATACTTTCATCTTTATACATTTGTACATAAACAAAAATGTGTGCAAACTTGCATATATCTTGATCAAAACAATAATAATATCATAAAGCACCCAATGCATTTCGGGACATTTTGTCCCTTCGTCAGGGGTATGCTGTGGAAAAAGGAGAATATTTCAGAATCGGCGCTTTATGGGATCAATCGAACACAGTCAACCTCATGGTGATATGTGCGTATATTGTGCTCCCCTCAAAAAAGTGGTCAATCTTTAGTTTACAATACCTTATAAATTAATTTTCAGTACTCTGAAGTTCTCAAAATCAACCACTGAGGAAAGAAACACTGGGATAAGAACAACTGTACGCCTCTGTTAAGCTATAACAAATCCGTGTTCACATAGATCCTCTAATCGCACCTGGTCTTTTAGTGTGTTATCAGGTGTTGTCTTCCCTGTTCTCGTTGAGACCTAGAGAAACGAGCAAGACTAAATAATGATATTCTGTTGTAAAGGGCAATATTACCCTACTGATTTAGGGTTATGGCTCACCTTACTGTGGAGTACACAAGGAATGGCGTTTTGCCAAAACTAGTTTCGAATATAATCACGAAAGGTAATCATAGACGATCTACAAACAGAGAATAAAATAGTAGCGGATTACCTCATGCAAACGGTAATACTCGATGTAAAGAAAATGAGCTTAGTTGTGAGCGTGTTAGCTTACCGGATCGGTATTCCAAGTAAACAGCATATACTTCCAGGTTTCGCTATCAAACCAAGGCTGCATCTCCTGGTATTTTATGTTTACGTGACGACGTATTCGATCAACAGTGAAGACAGACTCTAGTGTTGTAATCATAGAACCAACACTAAAAGTGGACTACCAAAAAGATTCTAGTAGCGAATGCGCTCCGGAGTGGTTGACGTTTAAACATGATACCGTGCTCATCGTACTGCTCAGTCTATCATTGTAAATAGATTCGTATAAAGCCAGAAAAAACTGGTCATTCTTTCATTATTAAAAGAATATAATATTAAGATCGACCTTTGGCATACTACCGTATTAGCCATTGTTGGTACGGATTTAGTGTGGTTGAATAGGAAGATAATGTGGAGAGTTTGTATCCATTGTTTTAAAGTGCAAACATGTACCCTATGTCTCCTTTTACTACATAAAAAATCACATGATCACTGGTCAACCTTATATACAAAAGTTCACAATTTACAAGATTAAGTACATTTAATTCACAAACAGGACTGTTCAATCATTATCCTATCTGTAATTTGTGTGAAATAGATGTCTATGTTATTAAGCATGAGAAATGCACTGTATTTAAAGTCTAGCTACTCTAATTACGTTACGTAAGTGAAACTCGTTATGTGAATCAGGCACTAGTGTGGATCTAAGTGAGTTGTTGAATTGATTAAAGTCTTTTAAAGTGTGGGGATCCCATAATGGAAATTCAGATAATCATGTCTTCATATTTATTAGAGAAAACAGGCCATCTCAAGTTTATCGTTGAGCCCGTGAGGGGTCAGGGTTTGCAATCTTTTGATCCAGAACACCTCCCTTTGTAGTAGGTGCTTAGAATTATCACGATCTGGAGATTTAAGAACTTCTTCAATGATTTGGAATTTGAGTTGAGCAATTTGGTGGCGTGTTTCATCCCAATGTACTGCTAAACTTGAAGTGGTACTTTTGGTGCGTATTTTACTTTTGTGCTCAGTCAGTCGGACCTTCATTTTTCTCTCAGTTTTTCCGACATACAGTAATCTGCATGGACATTTAATGATGTAAATCACGTTTTCTGTGTTACATGTTGTGCTACTCAAGATTTTGATTTTTTGACCCGTTTGTGGGTGCAATAAGATATCTCCTGTTATTGCGTTATTGCAATGGATGCAATTCCAACATTTGTGTGTTCCATTAGTTTTAGTTGAGGATTCCAAAGTTGTTGGTGATTTCTTTTTTCTTGATAGCATCTCTTTCAGGTTTTGTGCTCTTGTATATGCAAACAGTGTTTTTTCCAGGAATAATCCTTTGAAATCAGTTTCGGACTCAAGTAGATCCCAGCGTTTCTGTATAATCTTTTTTATCGCCATTGATGCGGTGGAGTATTTAGACACAAAGACTGTACGAGTGCTAGTGTTTTTTGGGGGACTTCTTGAGTAGCTCATCACGAGGTCGGTTTTTAACTGTGTTTAGTTGCTCTCTGAGTAGGTTTTCAGGATACCCTCTGTGTGTGTAATTTTTAATCTACTGTTCCCAAGTTGCTTCACAGGCCATGTTCGTTGAAGAAATTCGTTTGGTTCTTAAAAATTGAGAAACTGTTAAATTCCGAATTAGAGAAGAAGGGTGAAAACTGTTGAATAATAAAGCATTATTCTTATCTTTTGGTTTTTTGTACATGCTGGTATGTATTTCACCGTGTTCAATGTCAATCCAGACATCTAAGAATTAAATTGCCTTTCGACTAGTAGTGTGAGTGAATTGTATTCTGGACCCTGTGCCATGAGGCACAGGGTCAGACTGATTTGCATATGGCCATGTCTGAACTGGGGTGGCAGAGTGGGCTAAAGAATGGTGATGGATTAAACCCAGATCAGTTGACTGGGGGTGAGTGCTTGCAATGTTCAACACTCCGTCCATCATTTCCTTTGGTTTTGCTTTGTTCGCCATAAGTTGGCAGGGTATGCTCAGACGTGAGTCCCTTGCTCACTTTGCCACTGGATTCAAGCAAGCCTGGCTGAAGACGGCTGAAATGCCAGAAACCGGTCCTAGGAAGCTTGTTTCCGGTCCAGGAAAGGCATGGCTTGGCAGTTAGGGCTGGACTGTTCCCATGAGGCACAGGGTCAGACTGATTTGCATATGGCCATGTCGGAACTGGGGTGGCAGAGTGGGCTAAAGAACGGTGATGGATCAAACCCAGATCTGTTGACTGAGTGTGAGTGTTTGATTGGTTCTGATGCTCCGTCCATCACCACCCCCTTTTGTACCGCTTTGTTCGCCATAAGTTGGCAGGGTATGCTCAGACGTGAGTCCCTTGCTCACTTTGCCACTGGATTCAAGCAATCCTGACTGAAGACGGCTGAAATGCCAGAAACCGGTCCTAGGAAGCTTGTTTCTGGTCCAGGGAAGGCATGGCTTGGCAGTTAGGGCTGGACTGTTCCCATGAGGCACAGGGTCAGACTGATTTGCATATGGCCATGTCTGAACTGGGGTGGCAGAGTGGGCTAAAGAACGGTGATGGATCAAACCCAGATCTGTTGACTGGGTGTGAGTGTTTGATTGGTTCTGATGCTCCGTCCATCACCAGCCCCTTTTGTACCACTTTGATAAGAGCACTGGGCATCTCTGGGTCAAGTTTATTGTATAGAATATGAAGCGGGAATAAGTGTCTTTTCTCGCATGTTACATAACATATCAATAACTCTTGACTTATGAACATTGCAACAAATCTAAGTTGCACAATAACATCTGTGCCATTTGACAGTACAATGACTCAATTGGAACCATTTCGAAAAGCCCACTCAATATATGGCAAAACACAAAGGTCAGCTTCCTACAATTTGCTGTTAAATTCATGAACAATGTGGCCCGTACCTTTTGAATATATCTCTGCAGGCACCAACTCCCCATTGACAATCATTCCACTTGCAAAAACTGGAAATTCAGTGTACACTGAACCATCAGCAATGTTTTGGTGAGTTAACATCTTCAAGTTCATCTTGTTCGATGTTGACCAGAATTGATCAAGTTGCACAGGTATAGGTGTCGAATTTTTGATGCAGGTAAGTTCAATTGTTCCACTTGTAGACATTCATCTGATTCTCCAACATTATTTGACAGATAGTTCAAGATAACTTTCAAAGACAATGCACAGTTCTTGCAAGGTGCACACTAACTTTGATATCTGTAGAACAGTCTGAACGCCCTCTCCAAAGTTTTGCATGGATGAAATCTTGACAGTTCACAATTGTGACATATAGTACACTGCCACAGCAGCTTTCAATGAGGATACCTTTTCGAATTGAAATTCTTCAGGTGAAAGGATTTTTTTCAAGCTCTTGAACAAGTTTGTGCTTTATTGGTTTGTTTGCAGCATCTCCATCAAATAATACGTTTGTTGGAAGAAGATCATGCGACAGAATATCCTTGATATATTCACCCCATTCTTCTGCTACATCCATCACTCTATGTGCTTTCGAAAGTTGTTTTTTGTAACATGTTTTGTAGTGGCTGGTTGGATGATACACTTGCTATGGCATATACATTGTGGGAGTTTGGCTTTAGTAATTATGTCAAACAGCTTTTTCTCTTTCAATACAAATCTCTCCTGCTTCAATTCTGCATATAGTTTACATCCATGTTCCTGGACATCTAGAAGACGTGTCTTTATATCGTTATCCACATATTGTTTGGCCCCAAAGTTTGTGTAGTCGCACAGGCTCAGTTATTTCAAAGGGGTTTCCTTGATGCTGCATGAAATGAAGAAGGCTGTCAACATGTTTTACTAAAATGTTCCCCTCTCTTTCCCACTAGTTCGTGGTGAGGAACAGTTTCACGATGGTCTATTAATTTGAATTTGTCATCTCTCTGAAAACATTGCAATTAGAATGGACTTAATGGCAAACTACCTGCCATTGAGCAACATATTCTCTTTTACGCTTCCGGTCAACAATTCCCTTGGAACATTTCTGTGATCTCTGGATCATCTGTTACTGTTTCATATCTGGAGCCACAGCATTTAACTTTCCCTCTCTGTCTTTCACCACAAACTGTCTTTGGATTGGAATTTTCTTGGAATGGAATTTCCACCTTAGCTTCTTCACTCTTTCCATATACCAGGACCAATATCTCAGGTAGTTTATGCAATCAGATTCGTGAAACACAGCAGTAAGTGACTCCACAGTCTTCCAATGCAGTTTCAAATCACCTTCCCTATCAGCATGTACCAAGTTTTTTCTCAGAGCTATCATGTGTAAAACATTTCCTCAGTACTTGCAAAGTTCAGATTTTTTGTTCCACATTCTTTGACAAACTCTACGAACTTGGTTTTCAGGTTTTTTGAATTTGAACTGAATGTATTGAACATTGCCTAGCTTTGCATTATGTCTTTCTAATGAAGTACACCCTGTGCCTTGTTCACTTATAAGATAAGATATGCAAAAGCAAATTTGTCATTTTTGTCATTCTTTTTTTAGAAAGCATTCCAACGCAATGCTTCTATAGTCTTGCTATGGTGAGCATACCTTGTAACGAACGAACATAATGTGTTCGGCTCAATACTGACTGGACAGTTTTGCTTCCAAAGAGTTCAGCCTCACTAAGTGCATTATCTATGCCACATCCACTGAGATAACTTCCTGCACACCGCAACGCAACTTTTGTCATGTGGAAAACGTCCATCATTGGATAAAAATCAACAAATTCCACTGGATTGCTCATAAAAATGTCAGATACACTACAGAAAACACCTTAATCACAGAAAATTGGCAAGATAGGGTGGTCTTCAAGCTTAGCGTGCACATTTTGGATATTTTGTAGAGCTGTGTATAATGTTGCGTAGGTTGTGACTGGAGATTGTATTACTGGTAAAAAGCCAACCTTCTTCTGTGGGACGGTATTCTGGGAGATCAGAGCATGAATTCCAGCATACGTAGGAACTGGCCTTTCTTCATCCTTCAGTTCGCACTGAATAAGTGATATGATAAATTCTGTTAAATCAGCATTGCGGACCGCAGCATCAGATAGAAGAAGATCCATGTCCTCTCTCACTCTGAAACTTTCTGGTAGACTGGGACATGTTGATAGCTTGTAGTGATTTTGCATACGTTGGCAAGGCAGTTGGGTTATAAGTTTGCAGCTTCGTTTGTTTATGCCTACAGCTGACACAGCTTGGTTTCCAGCATCTACTTCATGGGTACAATCTTGAAAAAGCACCATGGTAGTATCATGTGTGCTGGATGTTTCAGACAAAGAAGAGCTGTCATCAAAATCAAAATTATCAAGAACAGCAATTGTGAATCATTTCTTGGTTAAGTGACTTGAATGCGCTGTGCAGTCGGATACACAAGATTTTACAGGATGAGCTGCTAACAAGTTTCTGCTCAGTACTATGTCATTATAACTTGTTGATGCACCAATCCTGTTTATTGTAGTGATTCGGTTTTTACTTTTGCACTTGTCATAGATTGCGTAGGCAGTTATCATGTGTAGCCGAGTTTTAATTTTACTGTGATATAATTCATAAAACATGATTTGGAAAATACAGTACATTTGCACGGCATAAGCCTGTCGGATCCACTTCTTTGATTATATCTTCAAAGCCATCATCAATGTTGTCAGTTTCTGTTCCGAACTCAATAACTTTAGTGGAACAGTGTTGCTTTGCTGATATTAAACAATGATGTAAAAAAATGTTAGGACAACATCAGGCATTCTTGGTGACTCCCATGATTTGTGGAGCTCTGGGGCATCACAAAACTTTGTCATTAAGTGCAAAATCTAAACCTTTCAGGACATTTCTTAAATTGGTTCCTGCTGATTTTACTGCATCCTGTGACCTTATTTTGGCAGCAAGAACTTCAGGAGTCAAATCGGCTGGGAACACCATAAGTGGCTCATTCTTTTTGTATGACTGACAAAAACTAATTCTATCATTGTACATTTGCACTAGAAAAATCTTAATTTCATTATTATGGTTCAATATAGTTTCATCAATGTTGACCATTATTTCTCTGATCTCACTGAGTGGGAACCCGTAGCCAGTACTCAAGAGTGGCTTTAAAACTTCATTTGGTTTTTCAAAGATTGCAACCTTAACTGAAGGCTGGCGGTTACATTGCTGCTGGGAGCTGATTGTAGATTCATATTTTTGAATGTATGCATGCATGCAGTTCAGGTGGGCCTACAAATCCTCTGCAAATACATTCACCCCACTGCTCAGATCAGCTCTTGGCTGAAAACTTCATCTAGGAAGAAACTAGCTGCAGTTAAAAACATGTTTTCCCTTTGAGACTCACATACTCTGTACTTTGTTCTTTCATCAATCCCTTTGGCCCTGGTTCTGGCTAAACCACAGATAACACATTAAAGAGCCTCTGCTTTCTGATCAGTTGTTGGAGGTGGACGAGGGGTAGCCATTGATCTTGTAAGTGGATGGGCTTTGAGTTTGGTTGTCGTTGCTTTATCAGAAGACTTGGGTTCTTGTACTGATTTCACTGGTTTCTGCTATTTTTTTTACAAATGTTTCCAGGCTTTTTCCATTGTATGCGGCTTGTAGCACTTCGTGTTACAATGATAAAGTATTTGATCCTCTTCACACACCAGTTTCAATCTTTTGTGAACTTCTTGCTGTATTTCTGCAGCATCTTGAACTCTCTTCTGTCCAGCCGCAGTTGATGTTTGCTTTTCTTTTTGATTAGTTTGGCATATGACACATTTTTCTTTGTTAAAAGAGTCATTGGATTTTGTAGTTAGCAACACTCTGCCAGGAGGTAAAGATCCTCTGCTACCACCTGCTTTGCTCATGTGTCTGAATTTGAACCAATGAAAAACCTGAAGCAAAAACAATATTAAAATAAATTACCAATATGATGGCTAAAACACATAATTATAGAGCAGCCGTTTTGGAAAATGGCAGAAGGGTTGCTCTAAGGAGTTATTTTCTGTCCCTATAAGACTACTTGAGCCCCAAAACTGATGTTTGACACCAAAATGAAATATATAGGTCTCATGGTTCCTGAAATATTACATCATTACTGCAACACATCTGCCATTTTTAAATATGTCACCAGATGAATTCGGCCCAGATTAGCAATGTCTACCCAAGCTAAATTACTTCTCTAATAATACAAAATCATAAATCGAAAATGAAAATCTGTGGACAACAATTTTTTTATGGAGGTATATCAAAGGGGCAGGACTAATAGTTATGTCTCGTTCCCCTTTATCAATTTCATCGGTGCTTATTCGCATCAAAACTAAAAATCTAATTTTGAGTTTGGTGCAACAACACAGAACTCACTCAGTGTTTTGGAACGTCCCCAAAACACATATCTCACAGTAGCAAAGGCCACTCATGGAAAGTTACTGATCTCATTCACAACATCCCCACTTTCTGCTCTAACCAGAACAATTTAAAAGTGGATACATTTTTTTTTTAAACATAAGGGCCATTTCACAAATGAAAACTTTGTGTAGGGCAAAATGAACATGTGCATGTTTCTTTGTCTTTAAATTACTCAATGATTGGATATCAAAACAGCTCCAAAATAAGTAGAAATTGGTACATGGTGCTTAAACACGGCAGACAAAAACTTTGCAGACCTGTAATCACAAAACAGATTTGTTCTATCCCTGACACTCCAGATCCACCTCCAAGTATGCCCAAATGCACTATTCATATAGAAGAATGTGTTTCACATTCCCAGGGTACTCGGCCTTCGGCAGTTTCATTTCACATTAGAACAAAGGCCTTTAAACATTTTAATGCCACGCCCGCTCGACCAAAAAAAAAAAAAAATTGGCCACCCAGAATGCCAAACATATTTTCTCACAATTATTCTCTAAAATTGGCAGCTCTGAACATATTTAACAAGTCAAACATTGCTGTTAAGTTCAGTGATCCATTCTAAAAATGCAGTTAAATGTATGGTTGTAGATATTCTATTTTCAACCAGGTCTCTCCGAAAATAGAAAAGTATCCAAAGTATAATAACTTATCATTAATGGCCGGGGAGGGTTCTTCGAAGGTTATTTGAAATTCTCCTTGTCCCTACTTTGCACCTACTCCCAGCCAGGACATGAGTGACAAAAGTCATTACTGATGACTCATCACAGAGTGGCTCACTGCCACTGTTTTCTTTCATTGAAAACACAGCACTTTTTTCAGCATGGTGATTGCCTTTGATATGACGGGGCAAAATAAATTCTCCCTTGGCCAGAGCCTGGCATCCCTCCTGAGGTGACCACCCCTCAGTTTGAAGACCTCTGCATTAGAGGCAGTTTGGGAGATCACTAGTGACCTTCAAAGTGTCAATGCACAGTACAACATCGAGGTAGGATTCCAGAAATAGCAGTTCTCAACAAAGGCTAGATAGTTATTGTTGACAATACCCTTTCTCCTTAACATACATATGAAGATTCAACTGTCAAACATGGATTGTGGTATGCAGAATTAGGTTGTTGGTAGTTCTGTGACTGACACAGTTTGTGGGTCGGTAGTTAGGTAGGGTAGTCTTTTCAGTGCAGATGAGTATTTTCAGGGAAGCAACCTGCTGAAGAGCAATACTGCAGTCCTCCTTAAAAAAAGTAAGAGAGGCACTCTCTAACATAATAGATCTTATGAGGCCCAGAGATGTGGGCACCAATTATCTCTAAAGATTTGGTACATCTAAGTTCCACAACAGTTTTTTGTAAATTAGCAAACTGCTTTAGTTCGCTTGTCATATCCATACACAATGGACTCAGTGCTTCCTAAGTAGCTTGAGGCCAGCAAGTGTAGCATGTGGCCAATTGTCGGAATGTTGTTCTCAGTTTCACCAAGGGGCCCCCCCTGGAATAAGGTGGAAAAGTCAGTTATCAGTTTTGCTTCATGCACTGGGGAATACTGATCTTGGCGTTTGCATACTTGTTGTTTGGATCTTCAGGTGCTAAAAGGACTAAACGTACCTGGATGCTGTGGAGTTCAGGAGGTCAGAGGGAACTAGAATGACTCACCAGCTAAATGTCTTGATGTTGACAGCTTGAAGGTAAGGTTAATGGAACCCACCTGTTGGTAAGAGCAGGAGTGCCGTAGACCCAGTTACAAGGCAACCAATTGGAAGATAAATTCAAAACATTGTCCCTTTATATTACTGACCCTGGTTCGTGGATTTTAAACCAAACTAAATCTAAATGAGGAAAGCTTCAGAGCTCATTTGAAGGATAATGGGCCTGATTGATACTTTGGTGGACAGGATACTCTGTTACAAAACACGACGGCTAGCCCATCCGCCGTGGTACAATTACATTATATTCTATGGCAGTAATACTGCGGATGGGATATCTGTTACATTTGTGACAGAGTATCCCTAGGGCCACACTGGGACCACAAAGCAGCCTTTGCCAATTTTGTCAGACCAGCCCCCGTATGGTGTGTAGCAAGCGAGCACATCAGGTCAGCCTGATCACTACAAAGGGGGCTTTGGGGGTGGGGGTGGGGGTTCTCTCTCCATTAAAAGTTTGGGAAAAAATGACAAACATGGTGCATTCAACAACACATTTTCATTATATATTCAATTGTTTTAGCTTTTAGAGCACAGTAAATGATTACCTTACAGTGCACTAGGATATGACAATCTTGTTGGGGCCCTTCAATAACTCCCTCACTATCACCCTCCAACAGTGCCCCTGATCTCTCTCTGGCCCCTCTCACATGCATTTCATTTGTTTTATAGTACCTCTCAAACCATTATAGGGAGTCGGAGCACTTTACATCATTAACACTTAAAAAGACAATGAACCATTCGATTGTAAATCAGTGTGTAGAAAATGTGACATAAGACTAAAAGGAATACAAGGTGTAGGATTTAAATGTCATCCATACTGGTAGGCATTTTATAAGAGTGCTTAGTCTGAAGAATCACAAACTCAGGATTCAAAACATTACACAGTGGTTGGATTTACTAATAAGAATGTGTTTTTCACCAAACAAGCTCATTTAAGGAACATAAGGCTAATGAAAGACTGGGGAATAAACATATGTTTCGAACCTGTACCATGCAGTTTGCATGCAGTTCTTTAATGGCAGTTCATAGCTCACTGTGCTAGATTTGTTATGATTGTAAGTTATAAATTGCAAGTAACTAAAGGATCTCTGTGACAAAAGCAGTAACCCACTGAGCTATGCAGATTAAATACAGTTCTGTGATCGGTATGGTACACGTTCTTTGCTACAGGCATATTAACCTTCTGCACTACATTAGATGAGTCAAAACTACCAATAGACAAAACTTTGATCTCTCACCAGCAGGAAGATAAACCAACAGAGATATCAATCTTGACACTTTTGTTGTTGCCTGAAAACTGCTGGGTATACAAGAAACTCTGTGGTGAGAGTGAGAAGTAAGTCATGCTGGACAGCCCTGCTGATTATTTTTCTAGGGGTTGATATTGAAGCACTGCTGCAAAACTGACTGTCAGTAACAAAACCAGCCTCCCATCCCTCCAGCCTCCCTGGGAAAAGCTTAATGTACGGTATGGCCTGTCTGCCATCTGCCAAGGTATAAATCAGGCTCAATGTTCCTTTATTCAGTTCCGCTGGCACCTCGTCAGAGCAGAGGTTTCTCAACTGTGAAAAACGTATTCACTAAGGGCTGCAACCTGATCCCAGCCCCCTTAATTCTATTTGGTCATAGCCAATGGCTGAAGAGCCAGCCATTGGTTCTCCAAAGGGGGGTGAATTGCTTATCTCATATTAGAACATTGGAATGTTGGGAGCTCCATTGAAAACGGTGGAGTGCTCCGGGCATCTACTGGCTGATAGAAGCCAGGAACTCCAACAATCCAATGTTTGTCTTCTCTGCTGTTGCTGTGAACAAAGACGTCACGGAGCCCGAGGGGATTTCAATTCCCTCAGGCTCCATGAGGCCTTTGTTTTATTTGTTAGAACATTCTGCCCTCTAGTGGCGGAATTTTCTAATTGTCTTATAGGCCTCCGTAGCTGGGCTATACCGGCATTAAAGCCACGCTCCCTTGTTAGAGGCCCTCGCCTTCGGCTTTGGCCTTTAACGCTGGAGAGGGCCTTTTAATAGCCGGTATAGCTGCTATGGTGGGTTATAAGGGTATAACATTGCATCCGACTGCAGCCACTGGAAGTGTTAAACTCTCATGCAGAACATATTCGAATGGATGGAGACTCTTCTCTGTAACCCTGGCCTTAGTCTAGCTCACATCAAGAACACTGCCAAGTACACTCTAGATGGTGAGGATTAAATCACCAAGCTCTATCAAACATATTTTTTATGCTGGTGATTCAAAAAATACCCATATATTAGAACTTGTTTCACTTAATCACATTTTCCCATAGATTTGCATTGGTTTAAAATGTCTTGTGAATGAATGGCTTGCTTTATTTGACATAAACTGAAAATAATTATGCCCATTTCAACATATGTTTCCTGTTTTTACTTTCTGAACATTTTACTGGTATTTAGTTAAGTCTCTTTTAAAGGTTTAGTAAACTTGATTTTATTCTCTCATCTGCATTGTCTTTTGACTTGTTGATCATTGAATGTGGAACACCTCCCTGAGGGTATCTCTTGAGCTTGGTGCATGCTATGTGGTGATTCAGGGATTCTTTTAAGAGACTTCCAAACCCTTTCCCTTTATCTCTCTCTAATGTAATATTCCTTTCTCTCCCTTTAACAATCTCTAGGTTTCATTACCTCCATATTTTGTTGCCACTTTAGTTCTCTATTTGCCATTTGATCTCAATGCGCTCAATCTCGTTATATGTTATATGCATTTGTAGAGCAAACCTACTCTTAGCTCCTTGATGTTGTAAAAGGGAACATAACTAAGTAAAACTGATAAAAATACTTTTATTGCTTAAAAAGACAGGTTTTGATGGTGTTTGTAAATTTAATTAAAATGGGGTCAGAGAGACATGTGACAGAAAGAGAATGTCACAGTTTGACACATGCAACGGAGAAAGATCAGTATGTAAATGTTCTGGATCAAAGAATGGCAAGTAAAATCTGATTGGCACAGTACAACTAACAGTAGCACTCTCTCTATCCAACTGTCTTCTTTCTCCACCCTCCCTCACCCACCGGACTGGCCAGACAAGCAGACATTTTCAGGACTATTGCATAATTAGCTTATCAGACGTAGGAAGACATTTTGCCATATCTGTCCAGAAAATGCTATATCCCAGGGTAGAGCCATTTCAACTACGTGAATTTAGAATAAACCTACATGAATCAAAAAACAACAACAGAGCAGCACTGCAGTCCTCCATATAGGTTCCAACGAAGCCATCATCAACAATATAATGTAATTAAGAAGCTGGAAACTTGGACATTAACTAGGCAAGCCCTACAATCTATAATTGGGTGTAAACATTGGTGGCAATGGTGAAGATACTTCTTTGCCACTCATCCAGGAGATCACCCCAACTGAATGAAGAAACATTCTCACATCTTGCACTAACACTTGAATCATATTACTATGTAATGGCGCAAGAATGGAAAACCATAAATATAATTTTAACATTTTTACTAGACCCATCAACAAGAGACAAAGATTCACAAAGCAAATCATTGTATTTGAGAGGAACTAGTAGCATTGGAGTAAACTGACCATTTTTGAGAGGCACTCAGATTGCTAATTGCCAGCTCCACTTGGTCCAACTGGAAGCTACATATATTGTCTGTAAATATGATATTTAATAAAGTCACCACCTCAGGGGAAATTTGGGCTGATAATGGAATCCATAGAATATTGCACCAACTGTTTTAGAGAAACGTGCATGAACCTTTCCTGTCGGAACTGACGGTTAAATTATTTTGACTCAACCCATCCTTACAAATGAGATGTCCTCAATCTAGCTTGCACAACAGACCTGATCATGCAGGTTCTGAAATGCTTGATGGGGATTAGCTACTTTTCAGAAAAATGAAAAACATATTTACAAGCACATTTACCAGTGGGTTTCTAATGAAGGCCAGTTTTAAACTAGTGCTTACCTGGCAAAAAAAAATAGGTGTTGGGGTCCAAAGATTTTCCTTGGGGTCTACCCTTGGTGCTGCTGAATGCTGGAGTTGCCAAATACCAAGACTGCCAAGTCTTAGTTCCACCGCATGCCTCAGCTCTCAAAACCATGCCCTACACTTTTAGTTTAATTCACTTTCACAGGTTCTTTTTCATCCCTACGTTCTCCTCCTATCACTAATGTCTCATTATTTCCCCTCTTTTTTGTCTGCTTTTCTCTGTCTTCCTCTGCATCAAAGTGTGATGATGAAAAATTAGACCCTTTAATTATAAATGAATGTCAGTGGCCCCCAAAGGCTCACATTAAGCACCGGTTTTAACGTTAAAAATACAGTGATAAATATGTACAGGCACACATTCTGGTGCATGCACTCATTCAGAGAGGCAAAAGCAAAACATGCCTGTCTTACATCTTTTTGCTAATGATCTTTTACATTTCTTTATCTTGCCCACAATTTATGTGCAATGTGCATGTCTCTGTCCTTCCTTTTTCTGTTGTTTTATGGCCAGCTCTTGAAAGTGGTTAAACTGATATCCTTCCTCTGTTCCTTTCCTGTTACTAACTGCCCAGTGCTCTTGCATAACAGTGCCCAGCAAGACCGGTCAAGTTAAATTTACAGCTTGAGGTCGGTGTTTCGTCAGAGTGCCTTATGTGTTTCCCCAATGAAAACATACCTCTAGCATCAGTCAAATGATACAAATGACAATCTTTAGAGCCTGTGACCCCCTCACGAGGCTATTTAAATATGTGCATCTTCGTTGCGGAGGTGTGGCTATCCTGCTTCATATAAAAGGTATATAGAGATGCAGGTGTCCCTGGAAAAGATTTAATCTCCATGCTTTCTGCCACAAGTGATACGTGCAAGCCGTGCTCAACTGTATATTCTTATTGAACAGCACAATCAAACAATGGGTATATAATACTATCCCAAATGTTATATTATGTAAGGGAGAAAGTATGCCCTGCGTACAGTTTAAAAATATTTTACAAGTCATTGAGGAGTTCCATGACCACAGAGAGAAGCAAGGTTTGTATTCCTTATAATACGTGGTCACAGCATCACCCTTCCCACAGACCACTTAAATCCTCTGGGCCTTATTTATGAGAAATGACGCATCGCTGCGTGAAAACAAGCAATGTGTCACTTCTCAGTGCACCCTCCTTGCGACATGATGGATGTGATCCTTCTGTTCAACTAAACTAGCAAGTAGTTGCCCAAGGTCACAGGCATGAAGTGCTAGAATAAGCAATCAGTCAATGATATGACTGAATGACGTTTCTGCCCATACAGACAGCAGTGATGTGACACAAATATGGTGCTAGTGAGAGTGTGTATGTGGCTGCCATCAGTTGGCACACAACACATCCAAGTTTAGTCAGAATGGTTTGACTCAATCATCCACACAAAACATGTAGCATTACGTACAAACAAAGTGAAACACTAAGCTAATACCTGGTTTTGGGCTGTGTGTCCATTCACAGCAAGAGTGCTACCTACAGTGCACAATAACGTTTGAAGATTCCAGTGACTCTATTGCTAACTTTAAGGGATCCACTCCTTAGGTGCTTCACCTAGTTACACATGCATACAAACACTCCCAGGAAATCGTCAATGAGCAAATATTTGTGAAAGTACAAAACATATTTCTTTTAAAAACAATTAAAAACTGATATCCAAAACGAACTAAACTACACTAACTATTTCAACCTAAACTATGCCTACACTAACCTATGCTAAATCAACTACATTATCCTAACTTAATACTAACTTAACCTACCTAACCTTAACTATACTACTCCACACATATACCCAAACAGACAGGTTAAATATCAAACCACCTAACCCCCCATAATTTAGATATGCACATGCAAAAAACATAAATTACACCTATACACAACCTACTAAACATTAAAACCTAAAAAAATATATATTTTTTGTATTTTTTTTTTTTTATACATATGCTAAACATTAACCTCCCACCCACTTAACAACCTACCTATGCATTTCCCCACCTAACAGCACATAAATATTTAAATCTATAAAAACTCTAAAGCTAACCTATCCTATCTCTAAGCTAAAACCTATTCTAACCTATGGTAAAACTATATGCACTATAAAAAAAATACCCAAAATAGCTTGGGAGGAGCAGAACATTGCAAAGCAATTTTGTCCGCTGATTGCTGCAGTGGTTGCACCATCCACATCAGTGTTGCCATCTGAAGTTGCATCCCTGGCAGCCTCAGGTCCTTAAGCTAAGCAGGAGTAGGGGTCACCGCCTGTGGTGCCTCTGCTGGTGGTGCTGTGGAGGGTCCTGCTACTGCACTGGGAACAGACACATGGGCGAGGGGATCTTCAGGCCTGGAGCTTGCCCTGTCCTGTGCTTTCTTGGCCTGAGGTGGTGACTTCCAGGCCCATACTGCTCTTGCCTTTTGTACTGGCTTCCCATTCTCTGGAAGGCATTAGCCATGTGCCTCATTTGGCTCCATCTCTCCTTTCTGATGCAGTACTAATCAGGGGTCATGTTTTCTGTTTGGGAGGAAGAACATATGTGCCAGACCAAGCTGATATTGTGCCGGTTTTCATCAAGTATTTGCATGAGTTACAATTAGCTGCACAAGTGGCATGTACAACCAAATATGAGACATCTATGGAATAATTCATGACTAAATGTCACAAGACACATGTACGTCTCATAAAGTTACAATAAAAATATACTTAGGTCTTAGCCTTGTAGGTACAGGAAATGGCAGTTTCTGGCCTACAAACCTTTGATTTATCACACAAAAAAGGGACAGGGGCTTGGCAGGTCCAGCATACAGGCCTAAAATGGCTATGACAAAAACAGAGGTATGCAGTTCCTAAGGGTGGCTGGGAAGGGAAGGGGGAGGGGGAAGAAAAGGGAGGAGGGGAGAAGAAAGGGGGGTTTGGTTTATGGATAGTGGGTACCAGGTGTTCCTAATGGAGAAGAGAAACTAGAGATGGAGTAGCTCCAATTTCTTTCCCCTCCCCTTCCCTTCCCAGCCCCCCTTAGGAACTGCATACCTCTGTTTTTGTCCTTGAAAAACATTGATCCATGTGCATATTGAGACAGATTCTGCACAATTATGTTGTGTACACTTGGAATGGTGCTCATGGTCCATCTAGGTACACCCTGGGGATAGTCATACAGCATGCAAGAAGATAAAATCAATAACCTATCACCTATGTGAAATTAGTAATGTGTACCACCACGTACACGTATTGCGCCTCAGCAATGCTACACTGTTATGACAGATAAACAAGACCACACACATTGCAGCACCGATTGAAATTTTGCCAGGTAGTTGACGCATAGCGATTGATGCTAGCTACCTCCAAATCAAAAGACCTGTTGAACACTTCTCCAAGGATGACACATGGACATACCTGGAACACTTTAACCTACAACACGCAATGGAAACCAACCAATGGCATGTGGCCCTTCACATATCCAAGAGTGTGCCCATAAATTTCAATAGGGATTGTTACCTAGATGCACATCAACTCATACTTAATCTTTGTGATGAGTGTGTGCATACGTGCTCTCGATCTCATATGTATGAGTATATTGTGCTGTATCTTGCAGGTAATTGCCGAAAATGGTTCAATGGTGAAATTCCATGGGGGAGACAGTATTGGTAATGGTAGCAGTAGGTGGACTGTGAAATGGACTGTATGCTTACAACACAGTGCATACATTCCTGTGGTACTTAACATGTTGGCCTTATTTCTCACAAAACACTGCAGAGGTATAGACACATGTCTATTGCAGGGCATCGGATATATGGGGCAGGAGTCAGGCATTTAACAGCATTGGCATCTATGGACTGGTGACATACTTATTCAGTCTGCACTGGTGTAGGATTTATCACAGCCTGTGTGGACTTGCCACTCAAAAAGTACCATACATTCCCATGTGTACACCTACCGTAGCAATGTGCAGCAGACAGGTAGATAGAAGGTCATCAACACAAGTTCCATATTAACATTGAGTTTCATCACAACTTCCTTTGTACCACCATGCCATTTTGTCAATATCATCTGCGGCATCCCATCTTACATGTCACCAATGTGCAGTACTCTGAGGGATGCTCTGGTATCCATGATGTGGATGACAGTTGCCACATATCATGATCAATGTGGGCAAAGGGGTGAACCCCAGTAAGTCATTGGTGTGGACAATGGACTTATGCACTTACGGCAACAAATGGAGATATGTAACTTGCCAACTGGTTATGCTATCATGAATGATACATGTTAACTGTGCCACTTCACAAATATATATGGCGCATCTATACTAGAATGGAATCAAGTTTTGGTATGCCGAGGCTGCTCACATCGATACCCTGAGTCAATTGGAGTCAAAACTTTGGGTAGACACTGTACTACAGGTACATGTATGAATCACAAAACAAGTTGCCATTTTAGTGGCATGAATGTCTGAAATGTTTTCAATCATTTAGACTTTAGCAATATTGGTAGGGTGGAGGACCGTAATCTGCAGGCATGTGCATGGTATTATGTGAACACACAATAGGAGGATACATATTTTGGTAAAATGTTAACTGGGCACATATCAACATTCAATGTGCTGTGTACAATTTGACGTATGCTCTGGGATATGTGTTATACCTCAACCACACTTGTTTCCTGCTCAAATGTGGACTTACAACATACTTTGTCAGGGAAATCACAGCCTATTTCATGAAACATTTGTGTTACATATTTCGGGTAACATGTTGGCACTTTCTGTCAATAGTATTGGTGAGACACATTAGAACTAATGACCAACAGTTGGTTTTGGGACAGGCAATGGTACATGTGCCATAAACACCCACACCATAGCTGCCACAACAGTAGCACAACTTTTTAAGAGGCATCCACCATGTGGGCCTGCATACATTGGAAATGATTTCACATAGTAATTTGGCCCTGTCAATTGCCTGTGTAACTTTGTCCTACTGATCCAGCGGTTTACCATCAACAGATACTCTACTACCATATACTCACCTGAGCCCACCAAACACACACTTGAGTAAAACAGCTGGGTGTCGAGTTTATGAGTTTCACAATTGTTTTGGATTAGTCTAAATACTATTATTGTCCTTAACTAATCCTTCACAGATCAAAAAGTTCTTTCCTCTGGTCAATGGACCATTAGTTGAACTACTTGATTGTGAAAATGACATAAAGCTAACTTACTTATACTTTAAATAGAAATTAACCACAGACTCCTTTAGCGTTTAAAATTTTTTTTATCTAAACTTTGAGCATGTAAACCACTTCAAAAATTCGCTACATTCGCTTTTCACACATGGGGAGAGAGAATTCAATCAATTAGATATCATATATGTATCACTGATTCAAGCAATGATCAATGCACAGAAAGGGAGAAGACAGAGAGAAAAGATCATTCAAACAACAAGAAAAAATACTTTATCAAGAATGGTGTGAAAGACCAACCCCCTGGCCAAAGGGCTGGTAAGGGTCCCCTGAGATAGATTCAGGAAACAAAGTCTTAAGGACAGGAATCAGGACAGGATAGTTACCACTCTAATACCATCGATTGCGCCGCACCCCTCTCTGACACTCTTTTCCTCCTCGAGATTCTTCCGCAAATCTTCTTCTAACCCAATGAAGTTAGGAATAAAAGTTCTGCTTCAGATTCTGCATTTGATTCTTCATCAGCGTCTCACAGCATCCCTCCCAGCATCAGCATCACCCACTGCAGCGACAGCATCTCCCCTCTGCAGCATTCAGCAAATCTTCATCTCTCTCTCTCTAGCTCTTTAATAAACTAAAGCTACCTCAGTTATACCTTTCGGTCTGGTTGTTACACCCATTAATGTTTCAATATCGTAAAAATTCAAAATGTAATTGGTCAGGCAAAGGGAGGATGATCATCACACCATGCTTACATATCACTTTTTCAGTTAGCCCATTGTTAACAAACCCATCCCCTTAATTTTTATTCAATGTTTATTTTTCCCACCTGCATTCACATCTCATTTGCAACAAATGTTCTAAATTGAACATGTAGACCCATTCATTTAGTTTCTTTACTGCCAGTTCTCAGCCTCAAGCACACTGCGACCTTGTCCTCTTCTCGACCCATCTGTCATTCTTCCGGGTCGTCTCTCAGTTGTCATGCGCAAAACCCACGTGATTCAGCTC
This sequence comes from Triturus cristatus, assembly GCF_964204655.1. Lineage (NCBI taxonomy): Eukaryota > Metazoa > Chordata > Amphibia > Caudata > Salamandridae > Triturus > Triturus cristatus. Next base: position 1,356,013,755 of record NC_140589.1, read on the forward strand.
GCTTCAGACATCCAAGAGAGGCCCAAATACGCACTGATAATAAAGTCAGAAAGACAGATGTTAATTTTTTAAAAATAAATGGTTTCGCTGTATAAAACCCGCCTCTACTCTATTCCCTTTTACTTATTAATACTTTCCCCGCATTAGCATTAGTATGATAGCTTGTTTCTTTTCAGCAAAGCAGGTGCCATGCACGCGAGCCTTCAAGCCACCATATTACTGCCTTCAGCTCATGCGCAAGAATTTCCCTCCAAGCGCTAAGACGTCATACTAAGTAGATTCATTTGACGCATGCGCAGTAAACATTTCCCGTTTAGAGCATTTTAGTCCTTCGTTCATTCTGTTAACATCAGTAACCACATAGGCAAGCTTCGCCAGTCCTCGAGTTGATGTGGCGCGCATTAGTTTTACACAAAAAAAACGTAATAACTGGGTATTAAGTTAAAGGAGCAGATTGCGAAAGAGCAAGTCTCTTTTCTACGAGTCCTTGTTCCATCAATCCCCTCTCTGAGGGCATTTTAAAGCCATCACAAAATTACCCAAACCAAACAAGATGCCAACTTTCATCAATTCTCATTCTCATTCTCCTCCTTTGTTTTCTCATTTTCATCTTTATTTTTAAAATCTCTCATTTTCTTATAGATTCTCCCTTTCATTTCTTCCACCTGGATTTCATCATATTCCCTTTTCTTTTTCCTTCCTTTTCCATTAATTTCATATTTCCTACCTCTTCCCTTGTTTCTGCAACATTTGCACCAAATCATTATTGTTAAAACTACTATTATGATTCCTACTACTGTAAGAATTATTTGATCTAAAATACTTTTCCCTAAATCAGAAAACCAAGTACCTATTGAAGAAATACTTTTTGTTAGTCTCTTCCATACACTGTCAACTTCCAGTGGTGTCAAATCTTTATGAAGTTTTGAAATATTTTTAATATACCCCCTAATTTCCTTACTCTTATCTGGAATGAAAGTACAACAATGTTACACTTTCAACATTCTACAGACTCCGCCCTCTTTTGCTAATAAGATATCGAGCGCAAGTCGATTTTGCAAAACCATAGATCTAATCGCAACCATCTCTGTTATTAATCATCAAGAAACCCCCAGCAGTATCCGTCGAAAGACGATCAACTACTGTCGACAATTTACAAATTCTGTGTGAATTCAGAATGACTCCCACTGAAGGTATCAATGCACTAAATATATCACCTACTATTTCTGAAAAACTAGCTCTCTTTCTTCGTGATAGTCCATTAGTGTTTTCATTGCTTCCAGTAATTCTTTTTACGTGGTAAATTTTCAGAAATACAATTCCAAAATAGCAACTCCCGTACCACTGTGCAGGCAGCTTATAGTAAGCATTATTCCCACACACGTAGTAAGCTCCAGGAAAAACTGGATCAGTTCCCCCTTTTAGTCCCCAACCTCCCAAAATCAAGAAGTTATGTTCACATTCACTGGAACCAATAAATACGTTATTATAATCTGTCTTTAATCTATGGAGGCAGGTTTTCCCTTTCTTCACAAAATCTAGGGACATCGCAGCATGAACCTTGCCAGCTGTATAAGTTTCCTCTTTCTCAGCCCAGGGTGGTACATTAGGTTTATGTTTAGCAGTTTTCTTTTGGAAATCCTGTCTCCTTTCTTCAACTAAATTCAAAAACACCTTCTCTTCTTCACGTAATGTGCATGTTATATTATCTTTGTGTGCCTTTACTATATCTATTGATTTCATTGTTAAGAAAAATTCTCCCATACGCATCTGGAGCACTAAGTACTGGATTCATATTCTTCCGAATAGGAAGTTCTGAAAATACTACATCTAAGTTTGAATAATAATACTAAAGTTTTCCTGTTTTATAAAACAGACTTATTAGAACACTACATGATATACATATGTTAAAGGTAAATGGTAATATGTGACTCCCTCTGACTCTGAAGCTGGTAATTTCATACAAACATAACAATCACTAATCTCCATTGTGTCTACGTACTGAAATAACAATTTTGTGAATGCATTTAAAGATGTATCATTATCTAATACTGTGTGATGTAAATCTGCCTCATCTGATGCTTCTAATTCTACTCTGTCTCCTTTAACTGTAGCTGTTTTCTTATTAGTAACTGTCTTATTCTTCTTATTTGTTATCATAAAATAAGGTACCGTTACTGTTAGCAATAGCCATACTGAAATCATTAATAGCATACTACATATGCAAGCTCTACAACATCTTTGCTTTAAACTTCGTTTTGGTCTTTCTGTGACTTCATTTTTTGCCATTTTGACTTAACAATATTTCTCTTCTTTTCCTTTTCTTTGCTTGGAATCTCACATTTTATTTTTCAAGGAGGCCTCACTATTCCTTCATCAATCTGTGCAGTATTTACTTCTTCTGATTCTTCTCTCAAATTCAAATTTTCAAACTCTTCTAAGACCACATAGGTCCACTCGGGACCCTTGTATTCATTGTTCAGATTTCTCAGTCTTGGGCTTTGACGTGTTTTTCTCACAATTGTATTTTTAGACCGAGTTTGACTCGTAACTTAATTCACTTGCTCAGGTCTTTTTCTTGTTTTCCTCAAGATAGTATTTCAATCTTTTCACTCCACCTGGCCAATTGTCAAGTTTCCTGACCCTTTTAATTTGAACTGCACTTTCACCCTCTCCGTCTTTTTCAAGGGTTCTTTTATTTTCAATATTTTTAGGCACAATCTGTTCTTGTTCAGAATCACTTTCTGACTGTTCTTTTTCAGGTCTTGTTATTGTTATTTTATCCGCCTGAACCTGTTCTTCTTCCTCTCCCTGATCCTGTTCGGGTCTTATTTCAATTTGATTTTCAACTTCTGCCCAAACGTGTTCTTCTTCTCCTAACTGGTCCTGTCCAGGTCTTAATATAATTCGTTCTTCTTCTGCCTGAAGGTGTTCTTCTTCACCTGTCTGTCCCTCCTTAGGTCTGTGAATGTATCTGTTCACCTCTGCCTGATTATGTTCTTCTCTCCCTATCTGGTCCTGCTCAAGGTTTTCATTAGTTTTGTTCTCTTGTTCCTGAGCGTGTTCTTCTACTCCTATCTGGTCCTCACTACTTTCCTGTCTTTCTAATCGTGTTCTTCTTCTTGTTTGAATAACAACTTCAGGTGTGTCAATCACTAGTATCCATTCCCCCTGACTTGTGCTCGGTTGTTCCTCGTCTATCACTTCAGAATCTACCACTCTAGATTCTCAGACTTCACAACCTTCAGCGGCTACAACGGGTTCAATCAGTCATTGCTCTTCTTTAGCGGGGTCTGGAACCCTTTTGGTATGGCTGGCATGAATCCAATTGGGTAAATCTGAACACTTTACTGCTGTTGTAGTGACCAGTATGACTTGACATGGTTCATCCCACCTGGGTGCTAAGCATGACTTTCTGGCATGTTTCTTCACTACCACCCAGTCGCCAGGATTCAAATCATGCGCCTGCGTTGGCTGCCTGGCAACTGCGTCTTCTCCAACCTGGTGGGAGATAGAACGCACTAGGCTAGCCAATCCTTTGCAATAGTCAAATACCAAATCATCAGTTATATTTATCAACTTGTGTCCAGGTATGAATGCTTGTCTCATTGCCCTTCCCATGAGTATTTCATGGGGATTCAATCAGGTTTCTCTGTCAGGAATACTTTGGAGTCCCATCAACACGAGGGGCAATGCATCTGGCCATTTCAGTGATGTGGATGCACACACCTTAGCCAATCTTGATTTGATTGTGCCATTTATTTGCTCAACCACTCCAGAAGCCTCTGGGCGGTATGCACAGTGCAGTTTCTGTTCAATTTTGAATGCTTCACAAATTAATTGAATTATTTCATTATTAAAATGAGGTCCTCTATCTGATTCCAAAGTCTCTGTAAAACCGAAACGAGGTAAAATCTCCCTCAACTGTAATTTAGCAACTGTGAGGCTGTCATTTCTTCTGGTGGGATATGCCTCTACCCATCTCGAGTACAGACATACGATGACAAGGACATACTTCATTCTGTCGCTCGGAGGCAACTCAATAAAGCCAAGTTGCAATCTTGTGAATGATCCTTCTGCCTTTCCAATTTTTCCCCAACTGACCACTGTTTTTTTGCCTCGGTTTAGCTGCTGGCACAAGCTCTCTGCGACTACCATAAACTTTGGATTGTACCAATTTTGTCTGCATAGTCTAATCATTGCATCCCTACCTACATGTGTGTCTCCATGATACATTTTTGCCATTTGAGAAAGTAAGCAATCTGGCATGACTGTTCTGCCATCACTGTGCACCCATACATCATCCTCTGTCCTTCTTTCTCAACCTGACTTTATCCAGGTTTCCCTTTCTTTTGGTTCAACTTCATCTTGCAACTGTCTAACCTCATTCCATGTCACTAGAGGTGAGAAAAGCATAAGTTTGCAGCTGATTTCACTTGTTTCAATCTTTCGGTTAAGTGCCAATTTGTTCTTTGCACAATACTGAGCAATTTGGTCAGCGCATCTATTACCTGCCACCACATAGTCATTTCCTGACTGGTGAGCAGCACACTTAACCACTGCAATTTCTTTTGGCAATTGTATCACTTCCAATAATTCTTTTACATTTTTGCCATTTCTAATGGGAGAATCTGAAGAAGTCAGAAATTCCCTCTGCATCCAGAGCTTGCCGAAGTCATGCACAACCCTAAAACCATTTTTACTATCCGTAAATATGGTTATTTTTCTATTTTTCCCAATTTTGCATGCCTTTGTTAAGGCCACCAATTCGGCTTCTTGTGCAGACTTGACTCCTGGTAAACAGGATGCTTCAATGACCCCCGAAACTTTACATACAGCATAGGCTGCGCTAAGTCTTCCTTCCTCAGTTCTCAGGCAAGAGCCATCTACAAAAAGTTCGAGCTCTGGCTCTTTCAGGGGCTCTTCCGTTATGTAAGGATGGGGCTTGGTACACATTTCGGTCACATCTAGACAATCATGATCAACCTCATCTTTCACTTCTTCACAACATGGGTCGGGTAATAGGGTAGCGGGATTCGTTATTGTACATCTGATTACTGTCACATTTTCTGCTCCCAGAATCACTATTTCATACCTAGTCTTCCGACTAGGGGTAATGTGCTGTGTTCGAGTTCTTGTTAAAAGAATCTCAACTGAATGTGGAACATAAACTTTTACTTGATGTCCCATCACAATCGAATCACTTTGCTCCAGACTCATACAAGTAGCAGCAACTACTTTTAAGCAGCCTGGTAAAGCTGAAGCTACAGGATCCAAAGTAGCAGAGAAATATGCTACTGGATGTCGGTGTAATCCATGTCTTTGAGTCAAAACTGAAGGTGCACAACTTTCTGTCTCACAACAGAACAGTGAAAATTATTTGGCATAATTAGGCATGCCTAGGGCAGGGGCCTCACTCAGACTGTTTCCAACTTCACAAATACTTCTAAGCACTCATCATTCCAAACAATTGGGTCCTTTGCCTTTTTCAAAGTCAGCTGAATTAATGTTTTTGCCAGCAGGGAAAATCCTAAAATCCACTGCCTACAGTACCCAACTACTCCAAGAAACATTCTCATCTGTCTTTGTGTCTTTGGTTTCTGCATTTGCTTTATTATCTTTATTCTTTCTGAGTTAACTTTCCTCACTCCTCTTTCTATTTTGTGGCCCAAATTTTTTACTTCTCGCTGACAAAATTGCAATTTTTCTGGAGACACCTTGTGTCCTCCTTCAGCCAAATGGTTCAGTAATGCAATTGTGTCAGTGACACAATCTTCTCGTGATCTTGTCGCCACTGGTAGGTCATCAATTTACTGAACCAGAACCAAATTATTGGGCATGACCAATGTTTCTAGACACTTTTTTTAAATTAAAGATTGAGGGACTTTCTGTATACCCTTGAGGAACTCGGCACCATGCCAAGACACGGTCTTCGAACTTAAACGCAAACAAATATTGACTGTCTGGGTGCAAAGGGATAGAAAAGAAGGCTTGGCATAAGTCAATTACTGTAAACCAAACTGCATTCCAGGGTATCTGATAAAGAATCACTGCTGGATTTGGCACTACTGGACAACAAGGCACTACCATTTTATTTATCTTTCGCAAATCTTGCACTATTCTGTACTTCCCACTAGGCTTTTTAAGTCCCATGATTGGCGAATTACAAGGACTACTCATTATTTCTTTCAAAATGCCTTGTTTAATCATTCAATCAATTTCTGGAGCAACTCCTGCTTTCTCTTCTGGACTCCTTTTGTATGGTCGTGTGTTTGGGTAAACTGCTCCTTCTTTTACTGTTACCTTCATTGGGTCTATATTGGGCATAAGCCCAATATCTTTTCCTGTAACATCCCACACACTAGGATTCACTGTGTCTCTCAGTTCTTCTGGCAATTCACTTTCAGTCATTAATGAAAACATTCCATCTACTTCTGTACCTTGTTTGGCTAAGAGCATTTTATATATAATATCCTCATCAGGGGTTTGAAATGCAACCACATTTGGTGTACAGTAGATTGTGCAATTCATCTTGCACAGCATGTCTCGCCCTAACAAATTTACTGGACTAGAATCACACACTACAAATGTATGCATGTCTTTAAAATTCCCAATATGTACCTCTAGTGGTTTTGTGACTGGGGTTCTAATCTGCTGATTTGACACTCCGACTACTTGGATGCTCTCTCCCGAGAGGGGTAGGTTTAGGATGTCTGCTGTTCTCACAGTAGACCGGGTAGCACCAGTATTCAATAGAAAAGTGATATCATTACCTTCCACTTTCCCATCAATAAATGAACCTGACTGATCTACTGGGAAGGATGCGCCAAGCACGCACTCTTCTTCCTCCCCCCTCAGGCACCGTCATTGCTCGTTTTCTGATTCATTGTTATTATTCTGTAAAAGATATTGTGAAACAACAGAATTTTTCTTACCACTTCCTCTGTGTAATCCGGCGTCCATATTGTAACCTTGAGGGTTCACAAAATTTGGCATAGGAGCTGGTGGCACCCGATACTGTGGAGTAACTACCTGTTGCCGCAGATTCAAAGTCACCTCATTCTGAGTCTGTGGATTTAAATTTTGATTTGGCCCATTATAATTCTGAATGCTCTTACACTCGTTCTTCCAATGTCCAATCTTTCCGCACGCATGATAAGGAAACTTCTTCTTCGCATCTTCTATTCTCATTCGTCCTCTCCATTTACCACTACTCGCCACCTGGTCATTCTGATTTCGCTCTTTCACCTGACTATCAGTCTGGATATTCAATTTATTTTCCTGCTGTTCTGCCAATCTCACTTGTGCCTATATCATTTTTTCTTTTAACTTTCTATGCCTTGCCTCAATATCATCTCCGCAATACATCCGTACTTTAAAAAGTCATCAATCGATTTCCCCTGCTAGCACAACATGTGCTGTTGAATCATCTGGCTAATCTCCGGTTTCAGACCATACACAAACCGATGCACAAAATGTCCCCTATCTTTGTCACCAATGTTCTCAAAACCACTATACTGCTTAAACACCTGCAGTAATCTCTCATAATAGGCATGCACAGACTCATTCGGCCCTTGAGTTGTTCTATCTATCTTTACCCAATCTGTGTCTTTAGGAGGGATTTTTCCTTTCAAGAAAGTAATTTACTTGGTGATATTTCTTCATCACCTCATCTGAGGGTGCCCCTGTTGTAGAATCTCTGGGGTACTCCTTACTTGGCCAATCAATTGTAATCTTAAATTCTGTCCATAAGTCAGCAGGTACTACAATATCAAACAGACAATCCAAATCCTTTAATAAAACCTTCGAAACTTTCACAAATCTTTCCACCTGTTTGTACCACTCAATGGGCTTTTCTCTTAACCTAGGGAAATCATTTGTAAATGACAAAATATCCTGTCTGCTCCACAGAACATGAACATAGTCACCTCCTGGAACTTCTCTCATTGGAAACAATCTTTCTGCCTTTCCTGATTCTTTTAGTAAGTACTTGGATGATGTTTGACTTGCTTGTGCTTCCACCTTTTTCCTTGTTCACCTAGTTCTCCACCTGTCTAGGTCTCCCCATTTTTGCAAAATGGTCATTAACTCCTTTAACTATAATTTTCTACCAGACACATTCAAATTTTCCAAATCTTTCTCAGTAACTTCTGCTCTGTATGGTTACTGCAATAATTTTGATCTCCCTATTTCCACTTCAATCTCTGAAGCCATCTCTGTCAATCTCTCATGAAACAACTTTGCGTTTCCTGTTATACTTCTACATATAAACAGCAATTCTTACTCATTGTAATGGTTCACTCGGTCTATTCTCACATTTCCAGCAATCATTTCTTCTAACTCCACTTTCAATTTGTAAATGTCTAAAATCTTTGGCACTGAACTTCGTCTTTCTATTCCCTGTGTCCACCCTCCCAAATCTTCTGGAGTGACCGCAGTCGAACTTCTGATTCTCATAGGTACTACTGACTCTTTTTCTCTCAAAATTTCAGGTGTGACTCTCCTTGGAGTTTCAATTATAGGCTCCCTTATAGGAAGATCCATTAATGAAATGACTGAATCGCACTCACTAGTTTGATCATCGGTTACTACTGTCTCTTTTCTGGGATTACTTAAAGGAATAGTTACAGTTTGAGGTTTTGGGCAACTCATTTTATCTCCATTTAATGGAAAGATTGGACCTATAGTCACTGGTACTGTTAAAGCCTCAGCTCTTCAATTCAATTGATTTATTTTCTGTATTAATTAATCTCTATTTTTATGCAATGCTTCTCTTTCTTTCTCATGAAGTACCCTATTGACTGCGGTATCATGTAAAATGTGAGGAGCCAGTGGTGTTCCTAATACTGGTGCACTTGGGGTGACTCGACTGGGTCTTTCTTGGTACGGGGGAGGATTTTTTGTTAACATATCCTCTATCAACTCATCTTCTGACTCGCCATATCCTGTCACACTCAGGTGTTTTGTTTTCTCCATACACTTACTTCCAGACGGTTCCTCAGCCATTAACACTGGATATAACCCCTCTGATACCATAGCTCTTCTCCATTGTTTCATCTGACCTTCAAGTGTCTCATGCAAATATCTTGGGAAAAATCCTTTATATATCCCACCTCTGCACTTCTCTCGTTCATAAGACTCAGTCTCCCATTCTTCTAAAGCCTCATACTGTGTTAACCTAGGTCTCAGTTATAAATCATTCATTTTCATCCTCAAATTCTGAAGAATTCTCCCATTAAACATACCATGTCCAGGAAAAGCTAGAACTCCATCATCTTTCGTGCATTCTATCCAATTCTCTAACCATACACAAGTAAGATATCCTCTTTACATCATCATAAAGGAAGCAGGGGTTTTCGGTGGCGGAATAGGAATTCCCTCTCTGGTCAACACTGGCTTTTCTTTCTAAAAGAAATTCTTTATTCTCTTCATCAATGACATTTTTCTCTTTTCTCCATACATTCTGTATGAACGATATATAAAGTTTTATTTCGCAAACCCTAAAAATCTTCTATCTGCGCGACTCACACCAGCAGTCAAATCAGAATCACACATACAATTTTTCTTTCGACCAATCCTAGCGCTGCTTCTATCTTTTCAACCAATCAGACTCAGGCTCACAATTTTCATTTAACCAATACTAGCGCATCCTTTTATGACATTATTTTTACTCCTCTCTACTTTACAAAGCTGCTTCTGTCTCACGCCCCCTGTTTCAACCTATTCCAGCGCGGCTCTCTGTGATGTCAGTATAACTCCTTCCTACTGACCCCTCCTTTACAAGGTTGCTTCTGTCACACGCCTACTGTTTCAACCAATCCCAGCGCGGCTCTCTGTGACATCAGTGCAACTCCGGCAACTGACCCTCCCTTCACAAGGTAATACGAAAAAATGATTTCTTGATACTTATCATTAAATTCTTCGTTAATAACAACATAAAAACATTTGCTACTCTGTCTGTTCCACTAAACAAAAGATAGATTTCAACTTATTCTAGAGTCTCAGAATTACTTCACTTTTACTGTGAGTAAAAACCTCTGTTTACCCTTCATTCAAGCTCGAGAGAACCTGCTACTCCTTCAGTGTTACCCTTACTAGGAGATATAAGACCAAAGTTTCACCAACGAACCTTCTGCTATCACTCACTCTCAACTTTTATATGGAAATAGTCCCTAATTTAACACTGCCAGCCCTACCTAGCTCCTCAGTGTTATTCCAACAGACGAGTAACCTCACTGCAGTGTGCTTTCTGCCGCCACCCGCTATTCAATTTCCCGGAAATTCTGGACAACATAAAACAAGATGCTAACTCTTTTTGTCAAACACAAATCATAAATCAATGTTACTCAC